>NC_045696.1:80501535-81195701 GCF_009834535.1 Camelus ferus | reverse complement strand
GACACATAGACCGAGTGGCAGAGAGGGTCCCAGAAACAGCTTACTCCTGTTTTCCTTACCTACCAATCCTAGAAAATAAAATCTGTTAATTGCTCCTTTTGTCGTTGGATGGATATAGCCATAAAGAGAGTATTCTTGTGCATAAAAATAATTTCAATGGTGTGAAGTTCACTAATAATAATAATAATAAAAGGTTAATGTATTGTGAAATAATAAACATATAGCCATGTTTCCTCAAAGGAGGGTTCTGGCTTTGAAGAGAAGTGGGAAAAACATGGTCTCAACATTTAAACAATGAAGAAAAACACATAGAGAGCAGATCTATCACCCTGAGAGCTGCAATCCCACCATCCTAATCTTGAGAATAAACACGATAAGAAATTCTCTCTGAAAATGCATTCCCTCCGATAAATCATTTACTGTACACAACTGACTGCTCAAAGACTATTATTTTCTGTTGGTGCTGTACCATGATCTGCACCACAATTCCGGGAACTGGTCTTCATTAGATATACGCACCATAATCTGACCCAAGGGAGGCTATAAAGAGAGTGCTGGGGTGGGAGCGGGGTACATGGAGGAAGACACGGCTGCAGGCTGACTTAAACATTCCTATCCTGAGTGTTTTAGGTGCTGCATAAATGCTGAGTGCTTTGCGCCATATAACAGGCTGTTCATAAACACAGATACATAGGTGAAAAGTACAGAACACGAGGAAAACAGGCCACACTCTCCGGAGGTTGAGGGATTGCTGTGTCTCTGTTGCTGTTGTCATCTGACAACCCCATCCCTTAACACAGTTTGTAGACATCAGGCATCAGATTTCTAGATTAGCCGACTCTCCCCTTCAGCCTTATCCCTCTGTGCTAAGAGCCACAATGGTTGACATGGCCTGCCACATCTGGCTGTGACCCTGAGACCTTTGGCTGGCACCTCTGAGCAGTGGCCTCAAGAGGAGAGCCTGTGAATATATCTGACTCAACTCTTCATGGACGACAAGACCAGGAGATCCATGTAGAGCTAAAGACTGTCCTGAAAGTTCTCCAAGCTGGCACTGCCATCCTGCTCCTGCCCCTCTGTGACTTGCTTAGGGACTCACTGCAGAGTTTCATGGTTCTGGTCTTAGACATAGAAAATGGGAAACGCTAACCGGGAATTCCCAGCCTTAGTTAGCTCTAGGAATTTCATTCATTCATTTACTCATTTATTTAATCACTCATTCAAGAGATGGTTCCTGCATGCCCAT
This sequence comes from Camelus ferus, assembly GCF_009834535.1. NCBI lineage: Eukaryota > Metazoa > Chordata > Mammalia > Artiodactyla > Camelidae > Camelus > Camelus ferus. The sequence goes on along the minus strand of NC_045696.1, from coordinate 81,194,455 downwards.
TGGGAGGGTTTGGTTGACAAAACGTCACAGAATAAAGTGAAACGCAGATTTGTGAGAATTGAGGAGGTCCTGGAAGCTTTACAGAGTTGGCATCGTGATGGATTAAGAGTGAGAAGGCAGGAATTGACAGGCCTCCAGGCAGAAGAAGGGGGCTAGCACCTCAGAGTAATAAACATCTAATTAGCATAGCTCTCCTTGTCAAGGCACACAGCAGTCCTTTCATTGCTTTTCCTTCACAAACAAACAAAGGAAAAAAAGTAAAACGTCAAGAATCCCTGAGCACTAGGGAACACAAGCAACAACTGTAAAATGCTCTGAAAATATAAAATAGAACATAAATTCTAACAACCATTAACAACAACCAAAAACAAAAAAGTATAATTGCTGCTTTATCTGAAAGTAAGCCATTCAACTAGAGGGCCAAACACAAACTGCCTGAGGAAGCAGAGGCCGGAGACACAAGAAGTAAGATTCTACGCTGGAGGGAGAAGGAGAAGAGTTACTATTTCAACATTTAGTGATTTTAGCTTTTTTAAAACGCCCTCACTAGCCACAGTGATAAAAAAACAGAGCTTTATTTCTAATGACAGAGCCCTGAGGGCAATTAAGTAATTCGGTTCAGTCTCCTAAACAGATGATGATGTTGTTAACTGTGAATCCACATTTTTCACTCCTAAAAGAGAGGTGGAAGATAAAAAATATCCTGAACTCACCCTGGTCTTCTAGCATTGAAGAGTAAACACACAATACTCTATTTATTCACTCATTCATTCATCCACATTCATTCATTTACCCAAACTTTAGTGCACTGGGCACTAATTCATATGAACTTCCCTCTAGGAGAGCACAGTCATTTCCTAGGGGGCCATAACCCCCTATCTGGGTGGCCTAAAACAACAAAAATTTGTTTTCACAGTTGTGGAGGCTAGAAGTCCAAAATCCAGATGTCACCAGAGTTGGTTCCTTCTGGAGATTCTGAGGGAGAATCTGTTCCCTGACTCTCTTCCAGCTTTTGTTGGCTATGGCCACTTCTAGGCAGTTCCTTGGCTTGTAAACTCATCACTCCCATCTCTGCCTCTGCCTCCCATGGCTTTCTCCCCTATACCTGTCTTTTCTCCTCTTCTTACTGGACATCAGCCGTATTGGATTATGGCCCACCCTGATCAGGTATGACCTCAACTTAAATTGATTATATCTGCAAAGACCCTATTTCCTAATAAAGTCATATTCAGAGGTACTAGGGGTTAGGACTTCCACATATTTTTTTGAGGGACACAAATTCATCACAACAGAGAGCATATACCCCACAACAGGGCCATAGCTGCTTTATCTGCCTTCTCCACACCAAGCAAGAGGCTATCCCTGACATTAAGGAAACTGTGGTATAGACAGAAAGATACACAAATCTCTCTACCTTCCTTGCTCTTATCACAGCTGCAGTTTTAACTCTGTGGGTTTCACTGTGTCTTCACTGCCCATCTCCACCTGAAGACTGTAAGCTCCCAGAGCACAGGCACCATGTCTGTTTTCTGCTCCCTATTAGACCCTCATCTCCTTGTGCAACGCCAGCAAGCTTTCAAGAAATAACTGTTGAAGGAATGGATGGATAAATGAATTCATTAATTAACTACAAGGAGGAGTAAGAGAAGCCTATGCAGGTAACAGTGATGCACACAAAAGGCCCACAATGAGGAACAGAGGGGAAGAAATAATTGATTCTGATTAGTAGGACTGTGGAAGTTTTCATGAAAGAGAAGGCATTGAACTCAGTCTTGTGGGATTAGGAAGACCTTATAAATGAATAAGGAGGAAAATTTATCCTCTACTGACCAAACAGTATGAGCAAAGGCCCAGAGACATAAAGCGTGGTCTTTAGGGAAACAACTAATAGACCAGATAAAGGCAACCAAAAGGATGTGGAAATATTTGGGATGAAAAGCAGATGAAAGGCAGCTGATAGAGGCCTCTGAGCACAGGCTATTCTGAGTGCAATAAGATGCCACTGATCTTCGTTGAGAAGGAAAATGATGCAATTCTACCTGTGCTTCAAAAGGAAAAAATACATAGAAATGATTCTTGCCTGTGTTCCTTCTTTATCCTCTTGCCTGATAGATCTTACATTACTACAAGGAGTATTTTATATTTACCTGAGCATCTACTATGCACTTATTCACCTAAAGAACTAAGGGCTGCACGTATGTGATTACATTTCACAGTTATTAATTAATTATATCATGTATATCATATGCATTGTTCTATTATATAAATTACATAATTATATATCTTTTATAATTAAAAGATCCTATCTGAAAAGTACTTAAATAGGATGATGTCACAGAATCTTCTCAGAACAGTAACCCGGAATTTAAAGCCCAGGGAAAGACAGATTTTCTATCAAAGTAATAAGACCTTTCACCTGTAGCAAAGCAGTCCAACTTCTGAATCAAGACTGATTTTTTCTGGTTTCCATTTGAGCTTGGCAAGCCCACAGACCAATAACATTCACATTGGAGGAGGAGTGGGGTTACCATCTGTTATTCTCTCCCTGAAGCACCAGGAACCCCACATCTTACCACTGACATCTGGAGAGCAGCCAGGCACCATTATGGTGGGACCTGAAGGAGACACCCCAGTTATCTGTGGAGATCTGTTCAGTGGCTGAAACTCTGCCAAATGAAGAAAGATTTATTTATGGTCTTGATCCTCCATAGGTCTTTGGTAATAACGCAAACATTATCGGAAAGAAGCATTCAGCCATCCACCTGTAAAGGGATTCACAATGTGGAACCATTAACCAAGAGAAACAGCTACCCAAAGAGAATCTGTCCCAACCAGCAAGTTCTGCTTAGGCAGATGGGGGACTGGGTGCGTGGAGAGGGCCTGAGTGAGCAGGATGAAGATGGCACGAAGTAGAAAGAAAACTCACATCCTCACAAACCCTGGAAGGTAGGCCCCAGAATTGCTAAATTACAGTCATCTCTTTGTTACTTAGGCTACAAGACGCCAGAAGGGTCAGGACTGTGTTCACCTGTCACGCTGGTATTCAAGTCCTAGCCCTGGGCCAAGCACACAGTTAGATGCCCAATTAATGTGAGCTGCCAGGCAGGCGGTGTCCCAACTCCACGGCACTCAGAGCGCATTTCTCCACCTTGAGCATATCCACCCCATACGTTAAAATTATGCCTATGAGTCTACTTCTCCCACCAGACAGTAACCTGCCAGATACTTATTCCTAGTATATATAGTCTCCAACATTCAGAAAGCATATAATTCTTGAGCATCAGAGGGTTTAAATAGCTAATTAACAAGAGGCTTAGGTTTGAGCTAGGTCTGTCTCCATCTAAAGCCTATGCTTATTCCACAGGGGAAAGAGGGGATGGGATAAAGTAGGAGTTTGGATTAGCAGATACAAACTACTATACATAAAATAGATATACAATAAGTTTCTACCGTATAGCATAGGGAACTATATCCAATATCTGTAGTAACCTATAATGAAAAAAAAGTATGTACATGTATGACTGAAACACTATGCTGTATACACCAGAAATTGACACAACATTGTAAACTGGCTATATGTCAATAAAAATAAATAAATAAAATAAAATAAACAACAAGGTCGTATTGTATAGCCCAGGGAACTACATTCAATATCTCGTAAAAATCTATAACGAAGAGTATGAAAAAGAATATATATATTTATTATGTATAACTAAATCACTATGCTGTACACCAGAAACTAACATAACATTGTAAATCAACTGAACTTCAATTTAAAAAAATAAAAAATAAAACCTGTGCTTTTTCCTGCTACATGATTTGGCCTAAACCTGGACTTATGAAAGGATTAAAGTATCTTTGGAAACAGGTTAGTGATTGTACTCCAGTGTTGTAAAAAAATCTGTAAAATTATTTACTATAAGTATTTCTATTATTTAATGTCTAGTCAAAATACAGGCATAGCATAATTTAACCCATGGAAAAACACATACATCTCAAACACTGAGTCCAAGTAATTATTTTCCAAAATACCAAGTTTTAGTTGCTAATGTTCCTAAATTTCTGTTTTAAAAGATTAAGTTTAGGTGGACATAGAAAGGTTTAGAGAAATCTAAAGCAAAAAAAATTTTAAGTCAGTAACTATTTTATGCATAATCTAGTTCTTATTAAGAAATATTGTAAATTTCCTATTCTAACCTATTCTCCTAAATCTTCTAGTCATGTTCTTACTCAAAGAAAGACAGAGAAGAATAACCCTTCAAAGCTAATTATTTTTAAATTGTAGTTTCTCACATAGCCTAGGGACTTTTTATCCTTTTGCCAAAAGACCAAAAATATTTTAACTGAAAAAAGCAAATTCTAAAATGCTCTAGGCTTCTTTTATAAACTCTTAAATTAAGAAATCTTAGTTTAAGCATTTACACAATGTATTTCATTCTAATGGACTCCAAAAATTAACATTGTACTTTAGAAAACGTTACCACTGTTGGGCAAGAATTCTCTACAGTTGATTGCTAATCAGACTTCAGGAAAAAATTAGCATGAAGACATGTTAAAATGATAGATAGGGCTTTTTTTCCCATTATTGATAAATTAACAAATCTAACAATTATGGTTTATAAAACACATTTTTTACCATCCTTTCTTGGAATTGTTTAAAAAAAAAAACAAAAGCTTTGGGAAGGTTTTAGGAAAGAGTTTCAAGATAAGCTACTCAGTGAAGTTGGTTGGTTGGCTGGTTTGTTGGCTAGTTAGTTGGTTGACTAGGTAATTGTTTGCTTGGATAAACAAATTTTAAACATTTATCTTGGATTCCTGAATCAATAAAATGGATTTCTGAATAGTTGGTTAGAGAATTAAGTTTCTTAAAACTCCTTTATAGTCTTCAGTTTCTCAAGGCATTCAATGAAAAGCACTGGGACCTTCCTTAAAGTATCAGAAGTTAATAAGAAAAATGCCCTGAAAAGATCATTAAGAAATTCTCCAGAAGATTATAACCACCTTGTTGCATATCCCAAATACCCTAACAGATATTCAAACAATGCCTTCCAGAAGCATCCATTTGAGAAGGCAAGATGTCTTAAATACCTCCTTACAAGGAGGTGCAGTTTCTAAATACTGAAATTTAAAACCTATATTCCTACCTAAACTTGCAGGGATCCTGAAATGTTTAAGAATACAATGACTCTGAAAGTGTCGGAAATGACAGCCAATGTGTGGCTACTCACTAAGTACTTGATTGCCAGTGCCTGCAAAAAATCTCAGCCCCAGGGGAAGTTGACTTCCCTGGTATATTGGCTCTCTTATTACTAATCAAGTCAGAGGAAAGGAGGCGTTCTGTGAGCCTCCTGGCTTCTTCCACATTGCCCTGTTATAACCTGAGCAGCTCACTTGTTCTTTAATTAGCAGGCAGAGCTAATAGAACAAAGATATTTTGATTTAAATTTTCTAGTTAAGTATCCATGACAACATTCTGATAGGTCTTATCTTTTGTCTATAGAGTGACCAATAAAATTATGTAAACTGCTATTGGGGACTTTACTATAATGGCCCACAACTAATGTAACTGCTAGCTTTAAAGGTGCATTATTCTGCCATGTGTTCCCTTAATTTTTTTAAGAAAATAAAGTAAATTTAGAACACATGGTTAGGAAACAAACAAAAAAGTCCACAAATAAAAGGTTAAATGCAGAAGATTTAAAAAAAAAACACAAAACTCAGTAAAATTATCTATGAAGGGAAACAAATTGATTTATCTACTCACTGTCAGTTTCCTAAAGTTGAAAATGTAACGTGGAAAGAGACGTGACTGAGTTTTATGATATTTAAAAGGAAAAAATACGTCTGGTCTCAGCACTATCTGAAAGGGTAAAATCACTTCTTAATTCTTTGTTGCTCAAAGGTAAGAGTTTCTCATCATCAAGATTTCCATCCCAAATATATGATTCATGAAAAATGAAGCAAACATATTTAATGCATATCTATTGGTTTTGATTCAAACAACAATCATAACACACTTGCTAGTGGTCTTCTAAGGAAATAATGCTAATCCCAAGTGGACATACTTCATGCAGAGTAATTTCACCTGGTCCTCATACTTTTTCTAAAGCTTTTGCAACCTTTGTCAATGACTTTTCAAAAGATAGGGCAAGCAAATCGCATTCTAAAGAGACTGTGTCAGAAAGGAAAAACATATTTGGTTATTAGTATTCCCACTCCTGCTGGCTTGCCTGAACAGGACTGGCTGTATTTCCTTATCCAAAATGGAGGACTGGTGGGACCCTGCAAATCACATGTCATACGCCACCACAGGCACCTTCACCAGGAAAGCAGGGTGGCAGATGCAAGACTAGATACCCGGAGGCTGTGACATCTGTAACGAGGATCATTGCAATGAAAAGTAGAAAAGAAAACAAAATAATAATAACAATAATAACTGTTAAAACCCTATATATTAGTTAACTAGAAGGAGAGGGGAGAACAAACATTTCTTTAGCAACAGCTGTGCAGACTAATTTTTTTTAAATCATTCATATACTTTCAAAAACACTCATTCCCAACTGCTGCCTTCATACTGGCAAATCCAAGAAATTCAAGACATGTAAACAAGAATAGATTTGCCCTTAAATCCCAAGGTCAAAGGCAGCATCTGTTTTTTCAGAGAACAAGAAGGGCTTTCTTTTTGCTGGTTAGTTTGTTGTGGGTTTTTTTAAAACAGGAAAAAAAAAAAGTAAACAAATTTTCTAAATGTTTCCTCATTACCTTAGGAGGTGCAAAGTAGAAAAACCTGCAAAAAAAAAGAGAATAAACATCCAGCGTTTTGATATCTGAGTCACATGGATGAAAGGCTGCCCATGCTGTGATTTTTAAAGCTGACAGAAAAATTCATTTTCATACCAAGTCCCCCTCATGCCATTTGGCTATTAAATTATGCAAGGAATTTCTCTGCTTATCAAGATTAATAATATCAACCAGAGCCATTTCTGAAAAGAACTTTCCCCTCCTGTAGAAGACAGATGGACTACGGGAAAACAGCCTATCATATTACAGGCAGACAAAAAGATTTCAGATTACAGATTAACACACCAGGCAGGAAAAGAATGATATAAGTAGCAAGATATGAAATAACTGACAAATGGAACCAAATATTCTTCAGAGCCATCATTTTGAAAATAAACATAATTTAGAGCCCACTATAATTCAATTTTACCTGTTTCGAGCTCCCAAACCCAGCTAATTAGCATAAATGTCAGTTCCAATTTAACCAAAGACTTTCAAAACCTAGTGAAACCTTATTAAAACACTTAGGTATCAGGGGACAAAGACACCACCTGCTTTCATGTCCTTTTGTGTGTTAGTAAGAAATGTGTTCTAAAGCTCTGGGTATAGGCATTGGATCTACGGTATAATAGATGGTGGGATTTTATTATACTTTCATGTTATTTTAATTATCAGCATCCCTTGAGAAGATATTCTTGCTCCTGCAAAATCTAAGCACTTCCTATTTATCACTTCTTTCACAGATGAAGGGATTTCCCAACAGTTGTATTTTAGGAAGGGTGATATGAAAAGATTATAATGTCAATAAAAATCACAGATGAACTGTATTGGCAGGTTCACAGAAAAACAGGCAGTGTTTACTTCTTCATGAGCATTATTTTTAAAATTAAACAATTAACTAATTTTAATTCCCCAAATAATGCAAGAATCATTCTCATTTTCAAGTAAATAATTCAGAAAAAGGTCAAGTACTACCCCTTCGCCAATTCGGCTCTCAGTTCCCACGGGTAAACCACTGTTATCACTTTCAGACCTTTTACAAGCATATAGGAAATTCATCATTTTTTTGTATGTGCTTTTTTAAAAAACTAGGATCATACTGTATTTTTCTACAAATCTCTTTCACCATCCCAAATGGCTCAGAAAATACATCAAGTGCAATCTGAACACTTGGTCCTTATACACACACATACGTGCGCACAGAGGCAAGCATGCATGCAGACTTGCAACGTGGTAAAAAAAAAAGCCCCTGAGAAAAAGCTCCTTTCACTCTCATTTCAGCAATTAGCTATGGAGGAAAGCCATAAGGCAGATAAAGTGAAAATGTTCCCTTTTCCCAACAAAGCTTTGACTTTGGTATCAGTTGTTTTCTTTAGTGCAGGGGTTGCCAAACCCTGGCCAGCAGGCCATATCCAGTCCACCACCTGTTTTTTGCAATAGCCAATGAGTTAAAAATGTTTTCACATTATTAAATGTTTGGGGAAATTTATTTTTAAGAATAGCATTTCATGACATGCTAAAGTTATATGAAACTCACATTTCAACATATATAGATGCAGTCTGATTGAAACTTGGCCGTGCTCATTCCTTTGCCTAATGTCTATGGCTGCTCCCATGCTACAAGGGCAGTAGTTGAGTAGGTACAACAAAAATCCTATTTCCACAAAGCCTGAAGTATTTACTATTTGGATCTTTACCAAAAAAGCCTGCCAACCTCTGTTTTAGTACATGAGATTGATTTTCCCAATGCCTTACTTACGAAAGATTTTTTTTTTTATATGCCATGTGGACACTCTTTCAGTGAGTAAAGATGACCACAAGTCAGATGAGAGGCAGAAGTAGAAAATGGTCTCTTAACCCAACAAATAGGTAATTTACACATGGACAGAGTTCTGGCTTCTCTTTCAGGACCTGCTGAAACTTGATTGATCCCAAAACATTTACATACTTATAATCTGCTAACTTTATAAAAAATTTATTTTATTTATTTTTAATGGAGGTACCGGGGATTGAACCCAGGACCTCACGTATGCTAAGCACGCGCTCTATCTACCACTGAGCTGTACCCACCAACTTCCCCAATCCACTATTAAAGTTAGGGTGCCATGGATTACCTTGCTCTAAAGTCTAATTCATCGTCTTTCTGTTGAGCAGGTCAACAGAAAGACTTTTCTGTATCCAGGTCAGTCCTGAGCACTGATGATTCCAAAATCAACAAGATGGGCATTAACTCTGCCCTCAGGGACTCGGAGTCCAAAATCTTCATTACAATTCTAAGAAATTACAAAAGTATAGATTGGAGGACTGTACACACTGAGAGGTAGAATTAGAAACGATTTGCAAGAATCTCAGTATCATCAGATGGAAAACTCTTGAAATAGTGTGGAGTTGCTGTCTACTCCCAAAATCAAGTAGCAGTGAGAAAACTGCCACCACCTCACTATCTCTGCGTTCTCACACTCTGTTCTTTACAAGCTACAATTTAGAGCAAAAGGAGCATTTGAGCTTGTGATGGGATCGCAGTCTAATTTATGGCTAATGTCAAAGTGTGAGTGCTGTGCACCATCAACAGATTGTGAGTTCAAATTTCTTTTCTTTTTTTGTTTTTTTAAGTATATCTAATCTAATGTGGTTTGGGGGTAACCAAAACCAAGACAAATCCATGGAAAACAGAAATGAGACTACTACACATGTAGCAACCATCCAATGGCAATTAAAAGGTAAAAGCAAAAACACCACCTTGCCTAATTTCATAACGTAATCCCAGCAACCAGTGATGGTGACAGCTGGTTACTCCCACATAGAATTCCACCCAGATAACAAAGGCTCTATGTCCAAATAAAATAAATCAACATTATTGTTTTTATACACCTGAAAATCCCATACACACAAAGTGAAAGGGAAGGAGAGGAACTGGAAAAAAAAATAACTTCAGCAATATTCCCGCAGTCCTGACTTTGGGAGGAGTTTGGGTGAGGCTCTAGTACCTTTAAGGTCCTGCGCCTTTAAGGCTTGAATTCTTTTGAGTAACTGAACTTCGGGGACATTCAAATTGGGTCAGAGTCTCTCACTCTTCCAGGCTTCCTTAATGTCCTATGTTCCTGTTGACTTCATAGAGAGCTAAGCAAGCATAAAAAGTCTCTAGAGAGAAGCAGCAACTGGAATCTAGGACAGAAAGAACAAGATGACTTTACATGGCTGCTACTAGGTCTCTGTTTTCTCTCAGAAGGCTGAGAGCCCTGTTCAGCGAGTCGTATCTGACACTGTCTGCACTGGTTCTCTCATTAGGGCCTGAGCTGGTGGGGGTCAGGTGTTCTATTCATCTAATTGATGGTAATTAGATGGGCCACCTTCACCTACACAAAGACTCGGTTTGAGAGTTAGAGAGGTTCTGTGATTCACCAAAGATAAAAATCATACAAGAGAACTGGAGTTGGCTAAGCTTTCAGAAACACCAGGCTTTCTGACCACAACTATCCAGACAGCACCTAGCTCCAAAATGGAAAGATTAACCTAATCTTCAGGGTGAGATCAGTTTGTTAAAGGGAAGAACTCAGATTGACTGGTGCTATTTCTAAAAGATCAGCCTTTCTCTGCAAACAGGGCAGAGACCAGGAAGAAGAACGCCAAGAGAGGAGAAAGGACAGGTTGCCCCCATCAGAGCGGCAATGATAAAGTAACAGTGGCTTAAATAACAAAGAGTCCAAAAGCAAAATGCTTCTGCTGACTGGGAGCTGTATCTAGGGATTAGTAAGACACTCTGGACATCTTAGTGGCCTCCAAGTACTTCTTTGCCAAAAGTCACATGAGTTATGGTTAAAAGAAAAATTTAACAAGTAATACTTCTAGAGACCCAGGCAAATTTAAACTTCAGATAAACTAATTTCTTAGTATAAGTATGTCCCATAACTAAGCATGTAATGTTGGATATACTTACACTAAAAAAAATTAGTTGCTCACCTAAATTCAAATGTTCACATTCATTCTATATTTTAGTAGGCAATTTATTCAATATTTCATACATATTGGTTATGGGATATACTTACACTCAAATGTTATTCTTTATCTATCTGAAATTAAAATTTAACTGTGTGTCCTGTATTTTATTTGGCAACTTTAGTTGTGGCCAATAAAAACAACCAAAGTCAGTGACCTTTTAAGGATTCACAGAAGCAGATGACAGTTCTCTAACATACTACGAGACCACTTTGGAAGGGGCTTATTTTGGGGTTTGATTCATTCATTAGTTGCTATTTTCAGAAGGGCCAGGAGGTCGGGCATTTTTATTTTAAATCTGCTTCCACTGCCTGTACGGAGAAGAAACAAACCTTGCTGATGTCAGGGACTTGTGCCAGAAAACTATTCCCAGAGCCCTACAGGGCTGGGTCTACTCTGTTCCCAAGCCTCAACTCCTCCATCCTCTAGACATCATAATCATTTCTTAGGGTCCCCCTGGGTTTAATCTGTCTAGTGTTGTTCATCTAAGATGGCATTTTACGGGGTGGGAGAGAGGAGAGTTGGAAATGTTTCCAATAAATAGGTTAGAATTACACATTTCAGGGCCCTAACAAGCCATCGTGCCCAGAGTTTTGGATAGACAAAGAGGAGAGTGACCAAAAGTAATCAGTAAAAACAAGAGGAAAATTACAAAGGTGTTTTGAATCAATCTTTGCTTTTAAAATGCTTTTAAACTTTGTTAGCCTCTTTCTTCTGCTTTATTATGTACTGTACATGAAAAAATAATTGGTAATCTTATTAGGCACTTGAACTGCCTCAAGGTACCTTTCTAGACCTTGAGCCTCACTACCGAGTACTGTAGCAGTTTCCCTAACAAGTGTCCTGAAAGGCTTATGTCCATGTCTTTCTCCCACAGGAAAAATAATTCCCAGACTCCCTAATTACTTACTTAGATTTAGATAAAACTATAATCAGCAGGTAAAAATCTATGCCAGTGATTCTCAAACACTGATGTGCATTCAAATCAGCCAGAGGGCTGTCAAAACACAGATTGCGGCCCTCTACACCCAGAATGTCTAATTCTAGGCCTAAGAATGTGTATTTCTTAGACGTTCCCAAGTGATGTTGAGGCTTCTGGTTCAGACCATCCTTTGAGAAACCCTGGTCTGTGCAATTACAGGTAATGATATTGTTTAATTCATTAGTTCATATTGAGTACTTAACATTTGTCACACATAGAAGCAAACCATCTCTGCCCTTGAACGTGCCCTTCCTAGGATTCATATCTGTTCTTGCTTGTATTTTTAGACTATCTAGAAAGTCCCCAACTCACAAACACCATACTTAGAATCATCCACTCCTACAGGATGTCTGCTCTGGCCTGTAAACATCTCTGCTGCCAAAAACACAAGAAGCATTATAAAAATGATAAATTTTTACAGAATCTTTGGTAAAGGAAGGAAAGAAGCTATACTATCCCTGGGATGAGACTCCTACTTTAAGACTGAAATGATTTCTAGGATGGTTGGGGTTGGGAGGAGGAGGTCCTGTTATGCAATTATATCTCAGTGTGATTTAGTTTAACCAAGTTGGGCTCTTCCTCATGCTACACTGAACTAGAGTTGAGGGCAGAGAGGTTACGAATCTGGAGCACGGATTGGAGTGTCCAGCAGACCTGGGTGTAAAAACACTGGGAACCTGCAGAAAATTGCAGCAGGAAGACGACTATGGATTATGACTACAGATCGACGCTATATGTGTGTACTATTTCTCTTGATGCCCGAGCACATAAGCTACCTTTCCTGGCCCCTTGCATCTAGGAGGGGTCAAGTTTTGCTTAACAGAATATGAATGGAAGGGCTAGACAGTTCCAGACCTGGTCCCTAAAATGACCCACAAGGATGAACACACTCTCTCTTCAGTTGTCTCTGCAGGAGGTCCTAGTAGACATTGTGACTGGATGAAAAGTGACAGTATGCATTGTTTGGAGGAGAACCACTCATCAGAACACTGATCCTGGCCTTTGCAAGAGCAAGAAGTAGACTTTAGAGCATTAAGGCACTGGGATTTGGGGGTTATTTGTCACTGCAGCATAGCTAAGCCTTCCCTAACTAATACAACTACATAAAAGAAGGTGCGATAATAGCCCCTTCGTCATCTGAGCCAAACTAGACTGATAGCCCACTCTGTTCTGCTGTACAACATAGAACCTACATTGTCTTTACCACGGTCAGTGGGTCTCAAACTTGACTCATTAAGGAAGTCACTTGTTTGGAAAAAGAATCCATTCTCACTGAATCACAATCTCTAAGACTGAGGCCAGGCCACACAGCAGACTTGCCTTCCTGGGGCTACAGTGAAAAGTCCCTTTCAAAGGGCCATTGGCCCCTATCCAGAGACTGGGTAATGTTTCTTCAGGGGCATAGTTTAGGACATTTTGGTGGGGTTACTCATCTTTACCAAAGTATTTTGAAGTGAGAATTTTAAATTATGTATTGGCAAGAATCAAATATTTAATGTAATGGGTTTAATTAATTTAAAAGCTTCTCTTTCAAGATGATGCAACAATTGACATCAGGCCTGAAATGCCTGAAATACCTACCAGTGAGAAAGATTTAAATGCTCAAGTAAAACGATTTGCATTTTATGGGTTGTGAGGGGAATATTTAAATATGTAAACAGGATTGACTCCTCACCCTCTCCAGCTTGGGCATAGCTTCTGTTCGTCTTTCACCATCTCCTTTCAAAGGAGTTACTTTGCTCCTTGAGGACGGAGGCAGTCACAGGATGGACTTGGGCTGTCACAGGAAGTCACCGAGGAAGCCCAGCCTGAGGGTCCTCTCTCAGCCAGAGCAGAAGAGCCCCATTTGAGCTGCCTGAGACTGCCACTTCCCTGTTGACTCTCAATACAACACTACCACTCTACCTCAGGGCCTTTGCACTTGCTACTTCTGCTATAGTCTTCCTCCAGATAGCTGAAAGACTTGCTCCTTCACCTCCCTTATTTATATGCTCAAATGCTACACTATTGTTGAGATCTTCAGTGGAGCAAGAACCCCTCACTATACACACACACACACACACACACACACACACACTAACTCCTTATGCCATATTAAACTTTTCTCTATAACAATTTTGCCATCTGACATGTTAAATATTACTTGTCTATTTGTATATTGTCTATTTCCGTCACTCACATGAGTTCTATATACCCCTAGGGCTTAGAACCTGACACATAAATGGGTGTTAAATAAATATCTTAAATGAATAAATGGCCAATCCCATCTTCTCAAAGATTAGTGAATTTAAGTAATCTGAGTACTTGGGGGCCCTTAAATAAAAGATGAGTATGGACTGGGCCCTGATATCTTTATACTAATAAGAGGGTTTTCTTATGACAGGACTGGACAGTTTTCATTTCATACTGCCTGGTGTTTTGCCCCATTCTGGGCAAATCTGCCACAGAAGTAAAGCTGCTGTAAAGGAGTTGCCCTGAAAATGTTTAATTTCTCATGTCCAGAAAAATATATTTGAACTGAATACTTTCTGAGTTTTGTTTGCAAATTTGTATTTTTAAATGCCATGTATATAGGAAGCCTGTAGTTTGCAGATGAGCTGTATTCTAAAAACATGTAACTCAGGCCTGCTCCCCTTCAAAGGGCTGTTATAAAGTGGTATGGTGGCCAAGCCCCACCAGAGGCATGGCTACTGAAGCAAGCCCACCCCTGCCCAGTCATGGTCATGTCACACGGGAAAACATGACTTGGACAGGAAAAGGAGGTTAACAGAGTCCCCCTTCTCCCACTGTCTCAGCCCAGGACCGGCTGTAAAACCAAAAGGTAGCAGTCTAGGTTTGTCTTCAGTGTCCTACCAGGCTCTTTCTAATCTCTTCCTGAGGCCAGAGTATCAACTCCTGCTGGGAACCTAGTCCCTACTCTGCAAGAGAGACCTCCTCTTCAACCAGTGTCTCAGGGGGAGAAAGAGGAACCCTTAAAGACCACTTTAAAATGTGTTCGAAATAAGAGAGTTAGAAGAAAAATACACTCTGCAATTATTTGCCCATGAAAATCATGATACTTAAGCCAAAAAATATTTTCCTGTAATAAAATAATATAAGGGCATGAACTCAAAAAGATTAATTTTCCATTTCATTTCCATTTATACTGAGCACATTTTATGCTAAACTCAAGTTGCTGTAGTGAGATCAAGCCCCTGGACTATGAAGACAGAGGGGTTTGAGTCCCTGCTCTGCTATTTCCTAGCTTTGCGACCTTGGACAAGCACCTTAATTTTTTTGAGACTCATCAGTAAAACGGCAAGAAAATGGAACTCATCTCTCCGGACCTTGGTAAGAGTTATATAATGCCTGGTCTGTACTAGAGCTCCAGTCAAATAAACGTTAACTGTTATTGTCACTTCCAAAAATTATTTAATATTGAACATTTTTCATTGTTTTATGAGGCATTAAGATTGGCAATTTTCCCTCTGTTTATTTCTCACTAATATATTTTAAATATTAAAAACATTTTAAATAAAGAGAATGTAGTTGAAAACATCAGGACTTCTGGACAGAGAAACATGTCCAATTTTCAGATCTTTTACTGATGAACTGTGTGTCCTTGGGCCATTCAGTTCCCTGATAGATAAAATGAGGATAAAAATTCCAACTTCAGGGTTGATGTGAGGGTGAGAAACAAAAAAGAAAAAACCCCTCACACATAGTAGGCGCCACTGATACTCTGAAGGAGTAGATGGCAAAATAAAGAAAATAAGAGAATCAATGCTGTTTTATTTAGGCCAGTCATTAGCTAACAATCAGCCACTGTGAATGAAAAAAGATCTAGTAAAGTCAATAAAATGTGAAGTGAAGCCTAATTCATTTTTACAATATGACCTACTTTTAGCTATTTTTGATTCACATGAACGACCAAAGTTACAAGGAGCTGATTCTGCAAAGACTGTTCATTAAAAGCATTTTCTTTTCTTTTCTTGTCTTTATGGCTTTCAGCTTTGAGGGATAAGAAAACAGATTTTCAGTTATAAGCATCCTTTGAAAGACCCCTGGCACTAATCTTGCAGTGTGACTTTCAAAATCTATGCGGTGTCGAAGGTTGCAGATGGGGGAGGGGAGGGGAGACTTGAAAAGTGGTTTTTAATTCCACTCAAGAATGCAGCTTCCATTAGGCGGTTCTGAACACCCGAAAAAGATGATTCAGATCTTAGCATTTGAAGGTTTGCCAAAATAAAATTCCAAAAGATCTTTCCTAAGAAGTACCAGTAGATACACCTAGGTTTATGCTCGGTGGAGAGAGTTTAGCTGTGCTGGTTTTCCATTTGGGACACAAATGTGCTTATTAGATACTGACCCCAAATCACTTAAGGGCCATTGAATCTTAAGACAGCGAAACAGCTGAAGGAAAAAATATTTTCAGCTGCTTTGTATCTTTATAAAGTGCCATTGTCTCTTCTTTCATAGACTACAGTATTCTTTAACCAATTTAATCTACCTACTAACAAAGATGGAATAAGAAAAGCTCGTTTTCCCACAGGGCTAAACAAGGATTAATGACAGCCAAGCAAATTGTTCCTTAATTTTCTTTTCTTCTGCCTCTCTGGCTGGCCTTCTAGAGATAAGAGTGTATAGATTTTCCCTTAGTTAAGAATGCTAACGCAGAAGGCAGCAGTATGCCAGCAACAGAGTGGGGTTTTGGTGTGTAGGTTTTGTTTTTGGCATCCCAGGGATTCTGCCTTATAAACTGGAGGAGGGGTGGGGACATTTTATAATCGGGGTATTTTTAACCCACAGATGGGGAATGTGAGGGATAAAATCTTCGTGGGAGAATCTGATAAATGATCCTGACATTCCCACTATATTCTCCAAACCGAAGCCAAATGAGAACCACTGCTCTGTGCTTCAGACCTACCACCCCAATTATGGTGACGACAAACCAATTCATCACGACACTGTCTTCCAACCTTAGTAGACACCTGAGTTAAAACACCTGCAGGGCTCCTACCCAAAGAAAAGTAGATGGCAGGTGAGTAGGTGGGATGGGGCTGTTTGGCCTCATTTCAAAATATAGGGACAAAAGACATCAATGGTCCTTTACAAAATAACAGAAAAACTCCAAGCTATGGAGGGGCCAGTTGTGACTAAATGTTTGAATTGAATAGTATTAAGTCTTTGAAACTATGACATGATAACAAGATTTTATGATCCTCTGAAACTGCTGTACATGTTCTAATGCGTGATTGAGAGAAAAGCACTAGGGACGGTTAATCAGGGTTCCCGAACCCTCCTGTGAACCAGCTCCTGTCCTTTCTGAGTGAAAAAAAAAAGCTACCCCAGATCACGGCCTCTCCCTGGCCTTTTCCTAAAGAGCTTCCATTCAGAAACAACACGGAAAAGAAAACCTACTAAATACCAGCTACTGTCATTTCTTACTGTTTTCTCTGATGGCTTGACTTGCTAAAATGACAGAGTTTATTATTTTTAGCTTTCAGCTTTGGTGAGCTGATCAGTCAAAACAAAGTATTAAAATAGCACCTACTTGGCAAATTCAATTTCAGATGACTGCATCTTAAATTCATATCCATTAGAGACTCATATAAAACTGACTTTTATATGGCTGAGGAAGTTTGAGAAGAAATAATAAATACCTAGCTCAAAGAGGCAGGATGAATAACTTCTTTTGTCTTAACTGTAAGTCTATTGTGGAATCCAATCCAACAGTAAGTCAACGATAACCAATAAATTCTTGTAAATCAGCTTAGGACAGACAGCAAAGTTAAAGAGGGTCTCTGAATGTTCTAACCTCCCATCTGGTCTGTGTGAAGTGCTTGATCTCAGTCAGATGTCACATTGCAAGTAAGTAAACGGTAGCCTAAGTCAAACGTGCCTTTGATAAAGGTTGTAAATTTTTTTCCCTTAAAAATAAATGTCCTTTAAAATAAACCTAAATAATTATGTAGCTTGTGATAATGTAAGCCATGGAGAGCTGTTTTTAATCACTTTAAAAATAACTTTCATTCTAATTTTATGAAGTAAAACCAGTTTGGGGAAACTGAGTAAGATATACTGGAACTCTATACTATCTTTGCATCTTTTCTTTGAAAAAGAAAAGCTATTCTAAAATAAAAAGTTTATTTAAAAAAAAAAACCAACACTTACTTTCTAAAACTGTGGAATATTTGGGAAAATACAAAAAAAAAACAGCTATAAAAATAGGTATATATATATATAACTATATCTAAATCTGTATGTATATGTAGTTTCATATCCTGTTTCCTTTGGATCAATATGGCATTTTCCCATGTCATTAAAAACTCCTCATAAACATTGTTTTAAAGGGTTATTTATCATAATATCATACGGCTAAGCCCAAAATTTATTTAACCATTCTCCTACTGTAAATCATTTAACTTGTTTACTATCTTTACCTATCGGAATTAGCTTTACAAGCAATACAGTTGTGCATATTTCTGATCACTTCTTTAGAGATGAATGTACATTTTTAGACATGGCCAAACTGCTTTCCAAAAAATTAACTTATTCTTGAAGAGCATGCCATCACCCAGCCTCAGCTCCCTGCACGGCCGCATATGACAACCTTCCACCGTAGCCGGAGACCTGCCAGTTTAACACGCTGTGGCTCTTCCTGGAAAGAGCCTCAGGACTGAGAATCTGCTGTGAGTCAGGGCTGAGAGAGCCAAAGAAAGGTGTGAGATGCACAAATGTCCCCAGGTAACCCTTCTGTCAGCCAAACCACCTCCTGATTCAGCTATGACCAAAAGCCAGGTGCATTTACCCGAACAAAACCCACTGAAATTGGAGTAAGGGGAAGGATGACTGAGATGAAGAAAGAGTTTACCAACTGTCAAGATTATTCACAGCAAAAGAAACACAGGCAGAGATACCTGGATATTGTCTGTGATGATACTGGAAAAACCTCAGCTGGGGGTAGGGCTATTTTTTCCCTAGGAGTTATTTGCAAATTTGAGGGCATTCTGCTGGACGGAACAACAGGAAAGCAATATTGGATGGGAGGGGGTGTAGTACTGGTAACCTGTGATATGCCGGTGAGTTCCGTAGAAGGAAGAATCGTTCAACACAGTGACGTTATTGAAGGCATTTTGTTTGACTATAAGGAGGGATGGGAGTTGGGAGGATGGAGTCTCTTTTTAACTTTAAATTCAAATTTAATCACTTGGGAATTTAACATAAAATTGGGCTTCTCTTTAAAAAAAAAATCAAAAGATCTTTCAACACTGAGCTGAAATTCCCATGGCAACAACTGGTGGGAAATGAGTTGCCAAGCCCCCTCTGACCTGAGAAGACTGACCAGTTCTACTCATTAGAATTATCCACCATTCTGGCAAGCCCCATCCTCCTACAAGGTCTTTCAAAGGCTTCCTCAATTCTTTAGACTCGGGAAATTTTAGAAGGGCCTCGAGTAATGCCTGTCCCCCTTGCCCCCATGCTCAGTTACAGGAGAGAGACAGCACAGGGAACTCCTCCTGCCAATGGGAGTTTTCACTCTGGAGCAGGCTGTCTCCTTTCCTTCCCCAGCTGACCGAGCTGGACCACCCAGATCTCCTCCTCCTGGAGTCTGAGAGCAAGTCTTCAAGCCCACAGCCTTGCTTCTTCCCCCACACCATCACCACTGTGACCACCAACACCACTCCCCAGATCACTCAAGCCTCAGTACCTCCTCCACAAAGAGTCCTCACCCCAAACTGGAGAGGAACTTCACAAGGCCCATCAGAAGCTCCAAACCAAAAAGCCTTAATTCAGCACAAGGCCAAGAAAAAAGAAGATGTAACTAGCATTAAGGATTCTGCCGAGGAAGTGGATCCTGCCAGATCTACAACCTCTGGTCCAGACTTAGCTTTTACCTCTCGTTTGGCTTTGGCCTTGTCACTTAGTCCCTCTAAGTCCCAGTTTCCTCATCTGTCAAACGGGGATAATAAGACACCCTTTACAAGCTTGCCAGGAGGAGTAATGGGGTCGTGAATGTGAAAATGTCCTTCATGGGTCCTGGCGACTGTGAAATTAGTTAATAATATGCTTTTATTTTCTCTGCACCCAGGATAACGTGTCCCTGTCTGGACAGCTGCACCTGGGGGAATAAAATGTCAGTTGTCTTATCTGCCCCTGGGCACAGGATATTATTAGCTCCTTCCTGTAACTTCTGGTGGCAAATGGGTTCACCTCTTTTATCATTGTTTGTTCACTGATGTCTTGAGCAAAATGGTAACTTCAGGAAAATCAAAGAAAAGTGACAAAAACAAGCATATAAATACCTCATTAGCACTGAGTCTAATAAATCCTACATCAGAGATATGCAGTGGAGCTCAGGGAGGGGAGGGTAATTACCTCCTCGTGAAAGAGGGCAAAGAAGTCAGGGAGAAAGAGGAGAGGTTTAAGTTCCACCTAAAGGCTGACTGGAAATTCACCCAGAAGATAAAAAGAAGAGGTGCATCTCAGACAGAAGGCCCTCTGCGTAAAAACAAAGCCGAGAGCCAGTGTCATGGCGCTTTTGAGGAAATGTGAGTACTTAAGCATTACTATTGCACCAGGGGCTAGTGAGGGAGTGGGTCACCGAGCATCCCCAGCAGGGCCTGGATTTTGGAAACGAAGGGTTTTAAGAACTGGGAGGATGGTGTCAGAGTTGGCTCTTAGAAAGATCACCCCAGCAGTTTGCAGGCAGTTTGCTGTTTTAGTGTGTCTGTCTGTCTGTCTGTCTGTCTGTCTCTGTCACTCCCGCCCCCACACTCCCACGCCTCCACTGTGACTGTAGGAACAGAAGGGCCCCTCCCTGAGAAGATGGGGAGAGTGGAACAGAATACTGGAAAAGGTGCACCGGGAGACACAGGAGCATGACGGAGAACAGAGGGTGCACAGAAAGCAGTTTGTTTCCTTGCCCTGCAAGGATCTCAAGAATATGACATTCAGGTGCAGTGTGGAAGAGCCTTCTAAAAATAGTCTAACATCCAGCTACCTTCCAGCCGTTCCTTCTTCCTTCTTGCACAGATTAACTACCTTAAGGCTGTGCCAAACACGAGAGGGTGGGGCGGGGGACACACCCATGAAGGCCCGAGCAGGTGCCACTGTTTACTCTCCAAGTCTAACAGCACCATAGTGTTTCTGGGCCTCAAACATGCCAATAATTCCCGTAGGGAGAAGCAAAGGATGAAGGGAATGTAGCTTGTATTAAATTTAAAAATCCAAGTCCTGAAGAGTCGACTTTTCAGTGGAATAGTTGGTAGCTGTGTTTTCACCAAAAACTGTCACAACCCCTCTGATGACAGAAGCTATTATTATTCTACCAGTTCTCACAACAGATCATCTGAAGTGACTTTCTGAGTCTACATTTTAGAGGTAGAGATGACAACGTGTCCCCTTAAAAATGTTCTCGTTCTAGAAGCCAGTCTCTTGCAACCTTCTATTAGCTTGGGTTATACTGGGGAATCTCCCTAATGCAAAAGGGTCTGGATCTAAGACAAAAGTAGCCAGGGCAGGGTCACGTTTTATTGATATTTCTATCCTCAGGGACAAACACAGCGCCTGGCCGACATTAGCCTGCAATAAAATGTTGTTAAAAATCTAGACAAATAAGAAAATGTGTAGATTGTTCATTGCTTTAGTAAGGCAATGTCCAAATGTCTGGACTTTTTAAATTGGCATATAATTTATATATAATAAAACTCAGTCTTTTAAAGCATACAGTTTGATGGGCTTTGACAAATGTATAAAATTAGGTAGTCACCACGACAGTCAACCCCCAAAAGGTTTTCACGCTCCTTCGTAATCAAATCCCCTCCCAGTAATCCCAGTCCATGGATCTGTTCTTCACCCCTGTAGTTTTGCCTTTTTTAGAATGTCGTAGAAATGAAATCACAGAGTATATAGGCTTGGAGGCTGGTTTCTTTCACTTAGCATAAAGATTCTGAGATTCACTCATGTTGTTGCATGTATCAGTTGTTTGTTTATTTTCATTGCCAAGTAGTATTCTGTTGTTTAGATGGACACAGATTGTTTTTCCATTCTCCACGTGATCGATATTTGGATTGTTTCCAGCTTTTGGCTGTTATGACTAAAGATGCTATGAACATTCACATCTAGGTCTTCCTGTTAGCATGGGTTGTACTTCTCCTGGGTAAATACCTACAAGTGGACTTGCCTGGTCATATGGTTAAGTGTATGGATAACTTTGTAAGTAACAGCCAAAATGTTATTTTTTTTAACATCTTTTTTATTGAGTTATAGTCATTTTATAATGTTTTGTCAAATTCCTGTGTAGGGCACAATTTTTCAGTTATACATGAACATACATACATTCATTGTCACATTCTCTTTCACTGTGAGCCACCACAAGATCCTGTATATATTTCCCCGTGCTACACAGTACAATCTTGTTTATCTAGTCTACATTTTGAAATCCCAGTCCCTTCCTACCCCCCGTCCCTTTGGCAACCGCAAGTTTGTTTTCTATGTCCATGAGTCTGAGAAACGGCCGAAATGTTTTTGAAAGTGACTGTGTTGTTTTACATACTTATTAGCAACGCCTGGAGTTCCAGTTGCTTTGTATGTTTGCCAACATTTGATATTGTCAGTCTTTTTAATTGCATTCATACTCACATTGCAGAGTGTATCTCCCTGCAATTTAAATTTGAATCTGCCTAGTGACTGATGTTGAGACTCTACATATGCTTCCTGGCTGCATGTGGCTTCTTTGGTGAAGCAAATGTCTCTTAGTGCAAATTAAAACTATGTTACTCATTTAGATTTCTCCAGTACATTTTGATTAATATTCAAAACTGATAAAGTCGTTTTTTCTTTTTCCTCTGTTTTTCATGGACTATTTCTAAGATGAACTAAACACTTCAGCTCCTTAGAGTTCTTGACCATTTTCATGCGGAAACAACTGAGGCATGTTGCCCATACCATTCAACTGTGTGCTTTTCTTTTAAAAATTAGGTCAACTTCACAGTCTCACCAGTTCCCTGTCTGCTTCCTCTCGCAGGTCTACTACTTGCTGTTGTATCTGTGCTCGCCTAAAATCGCCCACCCCACCAGCCACTGTAACCTGTTTAACCAGCTACAGGCTTCTGTAATTACTTAAAAAATAAGCGTATGGCTCTGAGTACAGGCCTCAAAGACTCTCCAAGAAGCAAACCTGTAGACTTCTCTGATGGTGGCACACATTTTATGATTTATTTTCAGGCCAGAGCTCTGCGTGAGATATAGGCAGAATCAGTTAGTAAATGTCCCTGGGGTCAGTGAAGAGAATCTCCCTCAGCACTTGCAGACATACAGAAACTTTTGAGGGGCCTTACTAACCAACTCCAGTGCATCTCTGAAGTTCTACAGCCAGAAATGATACCAAACACAGGCACACCTCAGAGATGTTGTCGGTTTGCTTCCAGACTACCTCAATAAATCAAGTATCAAAATAAAGCTAGTCACAGGAATTTTTTAGTTTCTCAGTATATATAAAGGTTATATTTACACCATACTTTAGGTGATTAAGTGTGTCATAGCATCATGTCTAAAAAAGGTACAGACCTTAATTTAAAAAATATTTCATTGCTAAAAAATGCTAACCATCTTCTGAGCCTTTGGCGAGTTGTAGTCTTTTTGTAATAGTAACATCAAAGATCACAGATCACAGATGTCCCTGGTACCCCATCTCTAAGGAATATTCCTCCACATCAGTATATTTTCAAGATTTCTTGCATCTTCATTATGAAGAAAACCAATCATCTTGATTTAAAATAATTTTTTAAGGTTTTGTTTTGGAACAAAATAAAATGATAGGATAAACAAAAGATGCACTGAGTTTGCCTCCTTTATGTTACCATTCATAAAACTTATGTAATCTGGATCGGTGGGTCTCAAATTTTAGAGTGCATCAGAATTCCCTGGAGAGTTTGCTAAACATGGAATATTGGGTCCCAAACCCAGAGTTTCTGTTCATTAGGTCAAGGGTGGGACCAGGGAATATGCATACCTAACAAGTCCCCTAACAAGTCTTGTTTTCCTAGTAAGAATACATGTTCTTTACAGGTTGGCTGACAGGCTTTGCATACTACAGTCCCTCTAGAGCATCCTGTAGTGCCAGAAAGTAAGGAGTAAAGAAGTACTCCCCCAAAATGGTCTTTTGTGTCAAAGAGAAACAGTAGACCACTGAGAGTTTCCAACAGCCAAAGCTGGGAAAACTTGAGCAACAAAATAAATAAGGTTGTATTAGAGTATAATTTAAAATATAAAAACATCCATGTGTCCATACTGATATAAATAAATGATTGAATAAATACATACATGTCGGGGGAAAAGACAAATCCCCCGTGCAGAAGAATTCTAAATAATGTATGCAGATACTTGTGCTCAAGGAGGAAGTCAGTCCCCAGTCCTTAAATACGGGCTGGGCATTGTGATGTCCTTCCAAAAAGGATAGTGGGGAAACAAAGGTAGTACATGCACAGTGGAGGAACATCAACCAGGTGACGACCGTCAACAGCGACAAGTTGTGTTGATTGTACGTACCCTTGAGATGACGGAACAGGTATTTTACTTCTGTGATCTTCCTCCCCCAAACCCAGTCTAATCATGAAAAGACATCAGACCGTTGAGAGGCACTGTATGAAATGCATAACCAATACTCCTCAAAGCTGTCAAGGACATCAAAAACGAGGCTAGTCTCAGACACTGTCATAGTCAAGAGGACTATGCTCAGTGTACACATCAGCTAAGTGTAATGTGTATCTTGCAAGGGATCCTGGGACAGAAAAAGGACATGAGGAGAAAACTAATGAAAAACAAATAAAACAGCAACTTCATTTAATTAAAAAAGAAACACACTCAGGCTCAGAAAATAGCCACCATCTCTAAGGTGGTTGGTCACCTTGACCAAGGGAAAGAGAAGCTTAAAGGCACTGAGACCAGTAATTAAATGCTTCACTCCATCACTTTAGCCCACAACTCACTGGCCGTTAAGTAGTCCCACAGCCCCACACACCCACAAGGCGAATGAGGACACGTGAGAACTACCCTCTGCGCAGAACAGGGGGTGGCGGGGAAGGACGACAACAGTACTAATGACTGCCACAACACCTGCTTTCCATCCTTTTGGAACAAACCTTGTTTCACATAAGTCTTATTCTGCATATTCTTTGGAGTCAACTTCCAGACTGATGGGCACCGTGACTGCGCATGCTGCATGGTTCCCCTTTGGAGATCATTTATACTGCAGCTGTTTTTTCCTGCTCCTCCAAGGGTCTTCCAGGGTTATGTATCATAATCAGGATTTCTAGTCTTTTTCTTCAATGATTATTTTGATTTTTACCTCAGACCCAGTGTACCATCACAATCAAGTCATCTATTTAAGAGCTATTTGGTGGTTTTACTCAAAAGGCACAGATGAGCTTAAATGCCTCATTCACTTGTTTCAGTACATAAAAAGGGCAGCCCCTTTTTCACATGAATCTTCTCAACTAATCTTCATACTAAGCCTTCAGCATGCCTGGTCTGAGCAGAATTCAACATTTCAAACTAAGTGTGTTTCCTCTTCCCTCTCCCATTACTCAACTGAGTTCTCAGTCTTCGTCTCTTCCTAGACATAGCACTATTTTATTTCTCATCTCCTCTAAGCTCCCCACCAAAAAAACCCTCAAACCAAACAATTCTCCTTTAATGCATGAACCTTGACTGTTTGCATTTCTTTGTGCATGGCTACAGCACAATTTTAATTTTCACTTTGCACTCACATATCTGGGAAGTTAAACATATGACCCCTCCATGGGCAGTCTTGGTAACCTCCTTCCAAAGGACATTGCTTGACCTTGAGATTGCCTGGAAACTCCAAGTCTATCTCCCTCTTTCAATAAACAGGTATTCTCTATAATCTTTACAGGTTAGGAAACAGCCACAAGAAGGTCTTGCTTCTACATTAGGGATTTTGTGGTGATGGTTGTGTGTGTGTGTGTGTGTGTGTGTGTGTGTGTGTGTGTGTGTGTTTTCATTTCCCTTTTCTTCCACTGCAGCAGTTTTTGTGGCAGGAACATATTATGGCCATTCAGTACTGAAAACTGTGTAAATCACACTCAAGAAAGGAATTCCTGAAGGCCTTATTTCAGCCAAGTATTAGATAATCAGACCTCCCTTTGGATTTTGCACAGCTCAGAATCATAAAAACCACAGGCTAAGTTTTGTGAAAATTGCCCTGAAATATAATCACACCAAAATTTCACTAACCCACTAAGTGTGTTTTTCTTAATGATCTCTTTTCACTTCAACATTAAGAAATTCTCATTTTTCTTAACTGACTCCTACTTGAAACCATTCTCATTTAATTACAACAAATTTGCTGAGATGGTTTAGGATTCTCAGCCTTGCCAAAATTATGGATTCTATTTTCTGTAAGAGTATTTGTATATTTACAACATAGTTGCCATAAGGACCCAACCAATATAGAAGCTGCTGGGATTAATAACTCTTTTGTACACATATCATGCACTTGGGGCCCCAGCTCCAAAACCATCCACACTTTTCCTAAACTGGTGTTCCCAATCCCATGATTCATCTCATGGCCAGGTGGAGATAATGCTTTCCATGGTCTCAGCTGATAAGAATCAACCCCCTTGGGGTTGGGAATATGTCTTAATTATATACTTGTTCTTGAATAAGACTACTGCTTCCATTTGATTTCCTCCCTTTTTAACTTACCCAAATGATTTTCATTCTTACCTCACTCATCAGCTTGTCAAGTTGGAAAACAGGAACTATTTCCTTCCTTTGTTTGGGATTCTGGCTGCAACCCAGGCACCATTTTCCAAGTAATTAATGAGCCCTGCAATGTCCTGGCTTGTGACCACCAGCCTCTTCCTTTGTTATATTTCTCGCTGGGAGGACTGAATGCAAGAGCAGGCAGTAAGCTGCTGCTTAATGAAGAGCAAGCTGCTACTTTTAGGTGAAAATATCCTAAGTTCTATTATTTCTGCCACAAGGCAAAAGTGTGTGTTTATAGTTGCATTTTAGGCTCAAGAAGAAACTCTCAGAAGCAGAAGTACTTAAGAGTTAGAGATCGCTATTAGACTGTCAGGAGCCGAAATGGGGCACACAATTTGGGGGGGGGCTCAACTTGCCACCCTAGAGTTGCTTTTCAAGTAATCAGCAAAGAGAGAACACAAGAAGATGTAGTTTGGGGTGAAGGACAAAAAGAAGGCAAAAAGTGACAGTGGACTTTTTTCTTCCTCATTCCTTAGAGGCAAGGGGATAAAATTTTGAAGTTTTCTTCACCAAGATCATTCGTAGAGTCAAAAATATGCTTTTAGTGTCTTCTAGGTATCTAACGTTGACTTGAGTGCTAAGACAGAGTATTCATCAAACAGAATCTTTGTCCTCAAGGAACAGTTTAATGTAAAGAGACTGAAATGAGTGAATGAATGAATGACAGATTCATGATGAGGGCGATGGAAGAAACAATTAAGCATAGTGAAGAGCAAGGAATAGGAGGTCTAGAGGGTACGGTGTTACTCTCTGTGAGGTGATCCAGGAAGACTTCTGTAATAAAATGGCATTTGAGCAGAGACCTGGAGGAAGTGAAGGAGCAAGCAACAGGGCTACCTGGAGGAGAAGATACCAGACAGATGAAACAGCAGGTACAAAGACATTGCAGTTGGCCCCTCATGCTGGACATGGCTGACCATTAATTCCTCTAATAGCTTAAAAAATCTATGCAGAATTGAGTCACTGTAGATAAACAACCACTGTTTTAAGCCGCTAAACATTGCTTTTTACCACTTTTGAAGAAGAATCACTGAAAATGTGCTATGTAACCCTCTGCCCTGTTAGAGATATGGTCCATAATTAAATCTTTTCTGATGACTCCCATGTACAAGTATCGTACTTTATTCATCAACATACTATGCACCACATCCTACTTATTGTTTTATTTATTGAACATCTAGTCTTAGTGCACATTACTGGGAACACAATGATGAACAAAGTAGACAAGTCCCTGCTCTCAGGGAGTTTACAGCCAGATAAAGGAGAAAGGCATTACTCAACTACACAGACCAGGTAATCTGAGTGTAGCGCCCTGAAGGAACGGGGTGGGTGGGCTATGGGAGTTCAGAACAGGGATTAGGATCTTCTGGGGGATGAGGAGAGGTTTTTGTGAGGAAGTGAAGGAGTTAAAAAGAGGAGAAGGAGCATTCCATAAAGCAGAAACAGCATGTGCAAAGGCCCTGAGATGGGCAAAAACAAATTACTTTTGCTGGAGTAAAAGAAAAGAATGTTTCTGAATCCCAGAGAGTAAGGGGGATTAGCAAGAGAACTGAGTTTGGAGAAGGAGGCTGTACTCATATCATGCTGGGCCTTGTAAGCTAAGTTTGGTCTTGATCAAATGGGAAACCATTTGAAAGATTTAGGCAGGAAGAGACACGGTCAAATAAACATTTTCATATGACCTCACTGGCTGTACGGTGGGAATGCAAGGCTACAGGGTGACTCCAGGGGACAAGACACTGCAGGCACTCAGATGAGAGCTGCTCATTGCCTGGACCAGGACAGTGGTGGTAGAGACAGAAAACAGAAGAAGAGCTTGAGAAGAGATAAGAAAGTAGAGTCAGGCAAGCTTTGTAATAGAATCAAATTCAGGAGATTAAGATGACATGGGCGACTCTAACTTGGTTTTTAGAATCAAAATGATGCTCTTCATTCATCTGTTCATTTTCTGGAAAAGGAAAGAAAAAATAACAAGACATGCTAGCTCAGACACCAAACACACAGAGCACAGTGTGTCTCTTCTCTTTGGCAGTCAGGCTGGTTCTAAGTAGTATCTGGATCCCTAGTATTCAAGTCCTCAGTGGTCCCAAAGCTGGCCCTTGGCTGAGAAGGGGCTATAATGAAAAACTGAGAAGCCTGTAGGCTACATTAGACTCTAGACTCGAGATAAAGGCACTCCTGATCCAAATGAGTTCTTCTGTTTCAACTCCACTACGGTGGCACTTAGCTGGTCACACCTACAGAGAAATCAGCAAGCTGGGTGACTCATTAGGATCTTCTTTCCAGAGAGCAAAGCACCTAAATAAAGACCCTTGCATTTAGCACACAATACCGAGAAGACATCTGAGCAACAGCGGCAGCAATTTGAGAGAACTTCAAGTGTGGCATTTAGGTTCGAGAAGGGAAGTTAGAAATCAGAGAACTGATCTCACAAACAAAAAGCTTTTCTAATAGCCTGTCCTGGATAAGACAGTAATGAGAGGACAAAGAGAAAAGCCGTCCTCCTCTAAATATCAAGGAAACCTAGGGAAGTGACTCCATAAAAGGGAGCAGGTGAAAAGAAGAATTTTCATGTCATCAAGAGTGACTGTTCTTCCTCTTTGCTAGAAATAGCCAAGAGAGTCTAAATCACTCACGAGGCCCTAAGAAAGGAGGTGCTTATAAATGAGCTTGAAGCCAAACAACGTTTTATAGATTCTTCGAGGTTCTGCTAAGAATCCTAATGGACTTTGTTCACCTTAAGATCACCCGTTCACGGTCATAACAGGGTAGGATAATACCTGTAGTTTATTTGTTTTTGACATAAATCCATCATAAACCCAATTCCTTCCCTTGACCATAGGTTTAAAAAAAAAAGCCTTTCTAAGCCTTGAATGCCTTATGTCTGGGTTTCCAAACCAGAGAACGTGTACTCCCCCAGGGTCAAGCCATCCTACTGAAGCAGGGGGTGGGAGTGGGGGGTAGTCATCAGTTAGCCATTAATAAATACTAAGCTGTACCCCACCTTCACTGATCAAGCTCGATTTAATTGTTCTTCCAAAAACTTGCACGTCCTCCAAGCATCACATAGCCTAAACAATAAAATGTGTGCCCAAGTTGTTTTTCAGAAACTTGCAGTCAACGGTGTCCAATTCCAGCTGGAGCCAGCTGGTTAAGACTAGTTAGGGCCAGAGACCCTCCAACTGGACATGCGCGAGTGTCTGACTGGTGATCTTTGAGGTCAGAGGGTCAAAAACTTAACCCTCAGAGCTTGCTAAAGCCACCATGTTCTGAACATGCATCCCACGAAGAAGCATGTAGCTTAGTTGTACCTGCACAGAACGACGATTACCTCCAATCAACTCTCCCCCTGCTCCCAGGCCTCAGCTCTATTCCATAAATACCCAGAGCCCCTCGCCTTCCGCGAGGCAGAGCCGAGAGTCTCCTCACTTGGCTGCCTTGTGAATAAACCCTTTCTCTGCTGCAAACCTCCGCGTCTCAGCGTTTGGCTTGCTCCGTGTCAGGCAAACGAAACTGGCTGGGTAACACTATGCCAAGTAGGGGCAGGAAGCTACTAAACTCCTTTTTTAAAATCTACCTTTCTGTAAGAATTAAGTCCCAGGGAGAAGGTAATAGCTCAGTGGTAGAGCATGTGCACAAAGTCCTGGGTTCTATCCCCAGGACCTCCATTAAGGAAAAAAAAATATCAAGTTCAAATAATTTTAAGCTGAAGCAACATGACTATTCCATGGTGTAAAAGGCAAAATCCATCTGAATTTTCAAGATAAAACACAGGATTTCAAACATTTAATTTATGTGGTTTCCCCACCACCAGCTTGAAAGAAGCCCCCAGACCTCTTGACGTCAGGGGCCGTGCAATACAGGCCGACGCCTCCACGAGGCACGGCGGGTTCAGTGCCTGGTACCCACCATGCTTTTCGCAGCTGACAAAAAATGTCCCATTAGTTTTAAAGTCATAAGAAAACAATTAACTCTTAGGTCAAAGAAAATGTTTTAATATATATTAGTAGATTTGTCTTTATACCAAGGAAGTTGTAAAATCTAACTTAAACATTTTTCTGGAGTCAGAAGGCCACATAGGCAAAAGAATGCTTGGGCCCACAAGAGTCACGTTGTGACCCTGAGTAGCTGGTACTGTCGTGCTGGTCAACCTCAGAACACGGGTGACAATGGTACCTCTTAAAGTATGGCAGTCCAAATAACACCATGATGTGGTGGGACAGGGGCTAACATTTCTAATTTGAAAAGTATGTACTATATAATAAAGTGAGTTGAAAGTAATGGGTTTCCCATTTTATGGTAGCAATAAAGGTTTCTTTTTGGAAAATTAGAATTTTGGATACTGGGCTGATTGCTTAATTCCATTTTAAAAGATTTATCATACTATTTTTCCGAATTAATGGGTCACACTGTTCAGAGAGCAAGAAAAACTTGTTGGTTGGGACAAAGCATTGCCTTTGACTAGCACATGAAATTATCCTATATAACTCTTGCATTGTATGCACAGAGACAGATAATTGATAAACCTTCCCCACAAGAATAAGACATTCATATAAAAATGAGATCAGCGAGTCCAGTCCGACCAGCTGGGATAATTTTACAAGGGTCAGACAGCCTTGGGGCATAAATTAATCGCTCCAGGGTCTGAAGGAAGCTGCCTCCCATCTCCCAAGAGGCAGCACCACACAATCAGCTTGTTTGCCCTTGCTCAACACAAATTTGACGACATTTTCCCAAAACTGCTTATCTGGTGTCCTGTCAAAACAGGATGATGGAAAGTCAGAATGATTTTCTGGCCCAGTATGTTTAACATTCCAATGATCCATTGTATTTCAGTCAAGTTTTGGATGTAGGGAAGGATATTTTCCCACTAGTATTTGAAATGAATCCATTCTTGCATGCTTTAGTTCCCTAGCACATAACTCACTGTCGAATTCGAGCAGCCAGTCGCATCCAGGACCTTTGAAAAGTAGTGTCCTAGGGCTTTTTTTCCCTCTTGTATGTGTTAGAGTTGTTAACTCAGACAGAAGGCACTTGCCTACTCTCCAAGCATGAAGACTTTATGTTGTTTTTAGTGGCCAATGAAATTTTCCCCAGTGAACTGCAAGAAGGGCTGCCCGAAGAAAAAGACTCTATTTCTCACAACCTCTGTAGAATCACAAGACAAGTAAGACAGAGAGTCCAGCACTACTGTTGAGGAAAGTCAACAATCAGTGAATCTCACTCAATTGCTTCATTCCCCTCTGCCAATATTAGCTATACCATCAGCCTTACCTAGTATCTGCACAAAAATACTGTAGCTGGTAATAAACAGAACCAGGATTTGAACTCAGGTCTGCTTAGGCCCAAATTCATATTCTTAACCCTTATATTAGAAAAGTGCCTGGAACAAAGCTGATAGTCAGTACATATTTTTGAATCTGAATCTAGATAAGGAACTGGTCTTTTCGACCTAGGATCCTTAAGTATTTTCTGGAGCTACTTTACAGCTAATCTCAACTCCCAGAATGAAAGAGTTCCTTAAAACCTGTGAAGAGATTAGATAATACTATATTCAAATATTCTTTTAGGTTGATTTTATTCCTTGTTGAAATCCAACTGGGATGAGAAGAATTAACTATTATAATTAAATAAGCAAGGGGAAGTAAAAAATTTCCATATACAAAGTTTACAGTTCTGTTTCTTTAAAACAAAAATGTCTAAATAAACTCAATCCTTTAACTAGATCCCAGATAAGAGTGTACTATATATATATAAAGTAGCTAACATTTGTTTTTGAGTACTCATTTTATTTTAAAGTTCTTCTAATGCATTTCATGTATTATCTCATTTAATCCTTATGAGGTAGGTACTATTATTATTCCTATTTTTCAGCAGAGGAAACCAAGGTACAGAGAGGTTAATCAATTAACTCTAGGTCGAACAGCTAATGAGTGGCAGACCCAAGATTCTAGACCCAAGATTCTAGACCCACGGGATCTAATGCCAAAGGCTATGCTCCTAACCATCTTGCACTGCTGCTTCCTGTAATAATAACTACCACGTCTTGAATACTTTACTAGGTCTCATATATGCTTTATGTATATTATCTCATTTCCTATTCCCAACAACCATAGGAAGAGTATTTGTATGTACACCATGCATACGCAAGCAGATATAGAAGTGGGTGTGTGCGTGTGTGTGTGAATGATTCTAGCTTCTATCCCACACTGTAAAACGTGACAAATCTCTCAACTCTGGAAGGAAAGCCATCTTAGATACTCTGTGATTAATCATTTGAAGTACCCACACAAAAACTCCATTATGTATCACCTTCTTATATTGCCAGTACGTGATCTGATTGTATCTTCATTTTGAGAAAAACAGAATTCATTTACTTTCGTGCTCTTGTTATTTTTTTCATTTTAATACGAAATATAACAGCACCAGAGGAAGTTCTACAATATCTGAAAGGGCAGAGTTTTAGGGCTATCACTAAATGTATACAAATTGCAAGGAAAATCGCCAAGGCAGAGGAGCAGCCCAAAGTCTCAAATCTGTATGCACTCTGCAACTGAGGATCGATACATCTCCATCACCCTGGTTATTGCCAGAGCTAAGATCTGCTGTGTCCCCTTCACTGATCCAAGTGTGTGGCTTCTCTCTGTGGATGTGACAAGTCAACCAGCAGTGGGCATCCAGGCCTTGCCTGCACCTTCTCACTTCCCAGAGGAGCAGTTCCACACACAGGCTACATGCCAATGCAGGCACCCAGCCCATCCTGGATCTGGATGTATGCCTTCCCTTTATCTAGAAAAGGTGTTTTACCTAATCAAATGACCTCTAGTTTTCAGGACCAATGCAGTGGCCTAATTTCGGGCTTCCCAAATTTAAATGTGCATGAAAATCATCTGAGGGATCTTGTTAAAAAGCAGATTCTGATTCAGTATGTCTGGGAAGGCCTGGGAGTCTGCATTTCCAGCAATCTCCCAGGTGGTGGTGACCAAGCTGCTGGATAGCAAACTGCATCTGGAACAGCAATTAATAGACAAATGTAAAAAAAATTTAAAAAATAAAAATTTGTTTGAATTTTTGGAAGGTCCACCCTGTGTTCAAATCT
Organism: Camelus ferus; assembly: GCF_009834535.1. Classification (NCBI taxonomy): domain Eukaryota; kingdom Metazoa; phylum Chordata; class Mammalia; order Artiodactyla; family Camelidae; genus Camelus; species Camelus ferus. Next base: position 81,160,826 of record NC_045696.1, on the reverse strand, counting down.
ATAGTGATTTATAAATTCCCATTATCTTCATGTGGCATTAAAAACTCTAGACAATACTTAGAAATATTCCCCTTTTAAGCTTTCAGACTCCACAAGGTTATCTCACTCCAGACAGGGAGGAAGACCATTATCCCACACGTGAAGTTAAAGGCATCCCGCCTGTCACTGAGCCATGTGTTCTCCAGTGTCCAATGATCCAAAGAGTTAGCAATGAATGATCTCAAATTCTCCAAAATGGCGAATCCTTGACATAGATGTGTTTAATGCTCAGTTAGCTTCTCTAGAGTGTTGGTACCACTGTGTAAATAAAGAGCTATTTTACTCTATAGTGAAATGAACCAAGTACATGCAGTACAAATTCCTTGGAGGAAATGCTTTAATATCGAAGAACAACTTGTGATTAGCATATCAATAGGAATAAATAAACAGCAGTTTTATGGTACCTGAGGGTACTTAAGGACAGAGGTTTTTCAACAAACTTCTTAAACTTATGTTTATGCTCTTAAACAATTTGGTAAATTCTTTCTTCTAAGACACTTTAAAAGGTTAAATTCAGTCCAAATCTCCTCTCTGAAAATGACTGTGGTTTTAATGTATTTAGAAATGCAGAAGTGGTGTCACAGTTACTTGATTGATTCAAGCCAAAGAAACTTCTAGACCGGTAATATATTTTGGATGGGTTTCTACCATTAAGTTAACCTACCTCTTAAGTGGGATATTTTAAAGAACACTTATTTCCACATATCAGCAGAATTTCTAGGTCACTCGTAAGCAGCAGGGTAACTCTCTTTAACCTTTTAAGAATGATCAAAGAGGAGAAATAAAGTTTGTAAACAAGGCTGAAGGAAAAATGGCTTGTCAGTGTTACCCCCCCACTTTAAAAGGGACCCTAAGAACTAGGAACAGTAGTTCTCAGTTAAACCAAAAATTTTTAAATTAAAGGTTGGATCACTGAATGCTTGAGTGGCACACTCAGCCCCACTATGCTTTCATTCTTCCAGTGAATTCCATCTGCTCAAGTCTTTGATGTCAAAAAGTTGTAGGTGCGTTCAACTTCCAGCGGTCAGAGTGGCCTAGAGCACATCAAACCTTCTAAGGTCGGACTCTTCATCTGAAGAGCAGGGATGATAAGTGGTAAGTGTCTACCTCATGACACTGTGGAACCGAGCCTTCCCTATAATAGGCATAAGTACTACATATATGTACACACTGCACGTATATGTTTACTTACCAGTACTGCTTCTGTTGTCAACAGAACAAAACCCATCTTCAAGCTTTAAAGGGACACACAAACCACAATAAAAGTCAAGAACTTCTACTTAAAACCACAGTGAGATCCCACCTCACACCTGTCAGAATAGCTATCGTCAAAAAGACAGTAAGTGATGGTGAGCTCATGTACTGTTGGTGGGATTGCAAATTGGTACAGCCATTATGAAAAACAGATAGAGGTTCCTCAAAAAATTAAAAACAGGACTGCCATATGATCCACCAATTTCACTTCTGGGTATTTACTCAAAGAAAACAGAAACACTAATTCAAAAAGATATATGCACCCCAATGCTCACTGCAGCATTATTTACAATAGCCAAGATATGGAAGCAACCTAAGTGCCTACTGATAGATAAAAATATGGGGGGGGGGTATACAGTTCAACATAAGCCATAAAGAAGAATGAAATCTTGCCATTTGCAACAACATGGATGGACCTAAAGGGTATTATGTTAAGTGAAATAACTCAGAGAAAGACAGATACCACAGGATCTCACTTATATGTGGAATCTTAAAGAGAAAAAACAAAAACAGACTCATAGATACAAAGAAGAAATGGGTGGCTGCCAGAGGGGAAAGGAGAAGAGGGATAGGTGAAGGGGATTAAGAGATCCAAATCTCCACCTATATAATAAATAAGTCACAGGGATACAGCAAAAGGAATTTGGTCAATAATACTGTAATAACTTTCTATGGGGATAGATGGCTACTAGGCTTACGGTGGCGATCATTTCATAATGTATGCAAATGTCAAAGCATTGTATAGTACACCTGAAACTAACATAACTAACGTAACTTTATACATTGACTATATTTCAATTAAAAAAAAAAAAAGAACTGCCACATAAAGCATGTATTACATCTATGAGACTCCTGACCACAAGAGAGGACCCAGGCTAAAAAATAAAAAGAAATTGTTTTTTTTAGCAAACTACCAAGAGTTCTGAATGCATCTCTAAGGTTCAAGTCTAGAAAGATGGTAACATTCTCCCTCGATGTGACCTTCCATGGCGCACAGGCCGCAGGGCTCTGCCTTGCCTATAAGTCAGTTCCTAGGCTTTGGGCATTTCATCAAAATGTTCCAGCCCTTCATCTGAGCAAAGCTGATAATTTTATTTCTTGCAACTTTTATTCTGGAAAAAACTTTAATAAATATCTACCACCCTCCAAATTCCCCCAAAAGTGAGTGCTAGTATAAAGTGCCATTATTCTAACAAAATCAGCTTTTCAGGTCACATTTATATCTTAGGATGACACTGTACCACCAGGAAAAAAGCTGTCCTCAACTGCTACCCCTTCGTAGGGAGAAATCTAGTTCCAGTAAAGCACTGAACTCAGTCAACACCAACACCAAACAGATACATATACCTTTGTGTATCTACTCTTTTTTCTAACTAATATTCAAAACTAGGCACTTTGCTTCTATTTTAACCCAAAACACAAACTGTGAAAGGGGATTTCTCCCCCATATTTACCCTGGAATAGACACCAGCCACAGAGAAGTTAGTTAAACCTCATGTGTCCACAAACTCATAGCCCCCAGGCTGGTCAGCTCCCTGAGCAGTGGTCTGGAATCTGGAAAGAAAAGCTCTTGGCTTTAACCAGGGCCTTCCTGAGAGGCAAGATTCTGAGTAAGTCATTGAAGTCCCTGGACGTCCATGTTCTCAATCAGCAAATGGCTATCATAATCCCAACTCATTTCCAGATTCTATTGTTAGAATTACAACATGAGGACCACAGACTTGGAAAAGCAAAGATGCTCCCTAGAGACCAATGCACAGAATAAGGAGTCCCTTCAACACAGATAAAGCAGACGGGAGAATGCTGGGGGTGATGGAAGTGCTGAGTGGAGTGTGACAGGAAACACTCTCAGTACCTGTCTTGTTTTTACACATTCACAAATGCATGCATTTGAACAAGAACAAACACCATGATGTATTTAGGCCAAACTTCAAAGACCACACTTGACCGTGGTATTACTCATCAGCTGAACCAGGTATTCATAAATCTCCTCTGCTTCTGGACTGGAAAACAATGTTCAAACAAAGAGCTTTTTGTTTTGGATGTTACTATTTTGTTTGGGGTTTTGTTGGCAGACACGTTGTTTTTTATTCCCCCTAGTTTGTGTTTTTCCTATCCCTTACCAACACTCCAACACTGGTTTCTTGGCCACACCTTAAATTCAGAACATATTTACTCAGATGATTAACTGTAGTCATTAGTCTTGTTCAAGCAAGTCTTGTCCTGAACAATAGATAAGCTGGAGACCCAAGGAAGGGGGCAGCCACGGGTCCTCTTAGTCATCTGCTCATCCTACCCTAGCCCCATCCTGCTGCAGACCATCAAGTCTGGGTGCCAAGCACCTCCTTTCAGCACTCACAGCCGGGCATATTCACATGGGAGAGAAGCGGTGCTGGGGACTAGCTTCCCTGATAGGTTTCTTCAGGGAATGAAAGGTTTTGAAAGTTCTGAAGTATCTCTCAACGTGCATAAGTGGGTACAAAAACGGTAGAACAAAATGTACTAAACACTGAAGTAACAAAACATTCCTCTTCTGATGAAATCCCCAGAAAGGTTAGCTGGGGGAAATCAGATTCTGCCTAATTTGAAACTCCTTTTAAGAGAATATACCGTCAACTCTGCTTCCATCCAAAGAAAAAGACACACCGCCCTGTGTTTTCAATGACTCTCACTCTCTTGACATATAAAGAGAAAGATGAGATAAATGCAGGTCCAACTTGTCACTGAAGGCATCTGATAATAGCCTTTAGAGGCACTGCTGATGTTCTTGGGCCGGGGATGGGGTGCTACATACCCAAAATCTATAGGGAAAAAAAGTGAATAGTGTGGTCCTCAGTGGAAACAGAAATAAAGAGTCTCTACACAGGGAGTCCAACTTGCATTCATGATGAATTATCCAGCTGATAGGTTGTATCTTGGTACTGTAGCCAGATCACTCTCAATTACATTACCTAGAAATTCTTTCATTCCATCTTCTGTTTTATTGTCTCTCCTCATCCTCAACCCCAAACACACAATCCTAGGCCCCCACTAAGAGGGGGAAATAGAAAAGCAAAGAGTAAGTGATTTGCCACAGTGCCACACCAGGTTCCAGCTAACTGGCCTTCCCTCTGCTCAGAATAGAGAAAAGTACAGATTATGCACCTGGCAAATATTTGCATGGTCTCCAGAGCAGGAAGATTCATCCATTTGCTCACAAAAGTACACAACTGCAGCTGAGAGAATAAATCAATTCAATTCAACAAACATTTATCAAGCTCCAGTCTGATTGCAGAGTCTTTGGGGGACAAAAAAAAAAAAAAAAAAAAAAAAAATCATGCACCTGGCTATTGGAGCTGATTTTTGAAGAAATCTAGAAATATGCTATTCCCACCCCCTCCCACCAAAAACAAATCAAGAGAAAAGAAGCAACCAGCTCCCTCAGACGATCAGCACAGCAGCATCTCACGTGGTAAAATGCAACAAGCCCAGGGCATGCCACTTCCTTCCTGTAGTTGGAAAAGAACTCCCGTCTTATCTTTCTGGGCAATTAGCAATTTTGTGGGTTGTATAAAAAACACAGTGTCACCCCTTACTAAGAAATCAGTGGTTAATTACTCAGCCATCAAGCACCCTTCAGTGTTTTGGATATAAAGAGTAGACCAACTATATACTGAAGCAAGTTACGCAACCCTGCTTTATGTTACCCATTCAGACTTATCAGGGATCTCCTTGAATTCCAAACATGCAGTGCCAGGGCAGGGCAAAACCAACCCCTGCCAAGCTTTTAGGGGGTCTTCCCCTCTCCCAGATTTCCTCCTGGGAAACTTGTGTGTGGAGCTGAGAGAATTTAGGCTACTGACCACGAGTCAGGCTCTAGCCCCTACCTGGTGACCTTGGGAAAGTCATTTATAAACTGAGACCTCAACTTCTTTAACTTTAAAACACAGATGATCATACCCTTCCGTTTCACTTGTGGGGATATTGTGAAGATCGAATGAAATAATGAAGATAGAGGTCTTATAAAAACTATTATAACCGTCAATATCGATGTTTAAGTCCAGAGTCCCAGAGACATGGTAGAAGGAAAACCCATCTCCGTTCCCAGAAATGTGTTAACAGGGTCCTTACAAGTTTAAATGGGCTATAGCTCCTTGGGTTTAGCCACTGGGAGACTTTTAGAATCACGTCTAGGAAACTCGTTTTAGAAAAAAAGGAAAACATATTTTACTTATCCTATTTTTTTTCTGTTATATTGCATGGTAAGTGGACACTGTTTTTATTTAGCGCATTATTTAGCTGCTGTGGGTTATTATTAAATACCATACTTAGTGTCAGTCTCCCTGATTAATATGCTTAAACAGTTGAGATTAAACAAATGTGACACATATTCCACTGAGAGAGGGCATTCCAAACTCAGCAAAACATAAAAGTGGTGTATTATTTTTTGTAATTGCTATTTTAAACAATCTACTCTGTATTGGCACTAGAGAAAAAGTAAGGTAATGTTCCGGAACTCAGGGAGCTCAGAGCTTAGAGTGGAAACAGCCAGGCGGAACATTACAAAGCAGTGATGTCAGCGCTGTGAGGCGAGGTCAGCGTGTCCCAGGGTGTGGGGAAGAGGGGCTGCTGCCTGGGCCAAGTGTTAAGGATGCGGGGTGGCCAGCGCGAAGAAAGTGATGGTGAGCACAAGGACCCAGCTCTGTGAGAGCACAGAACACTGGGTGAGGCAGGGTCAGCCACAGACAAGGCTGGAGGGAGGAATCCGGGCCTGGGGACCAAGTGTGGGGCTGCTCTGTGGATGGATGTCGGGGGTGAGGGAGTTCAGGGGAGCAGTGCACTGCCTCAGGGAGACCCCACCACCCTCCCTCCAGAACATTCTGCTTTGGTATGAAATAATGGAGTTCCTTATGGGGAAAAAAAACCCAAAACATTTACTTACTAAAAAAGAAAACAGTTGATACATTTAAAGGTAGAGTCTCATTTATAAAATTGTACTAAAAATAATCACAGCCCAGAACATTTAATAGAGAAAACATTAACCACACTCTTTTAGGATTCAAACAAAATTGCATGCACATTTTTTTACTGACATCTACCTCTACCTGAAGAGGACTGTTTTATTTAGATATAAACAGGGTAGAAAAAAAAAATCAAGGGTTTCAGTGGGTTTAAGCTTCTTAGAACAAGATACAGCCCTCCAGGTGCGGGGAGGTCAGCCACCTGGAGGTACAGCGGGCCGCTGAGTCACCCCGAGGAAGACCGACACTTGGACACACAGACCCTTCTGGGCTAGCTGGAGACCCGGTATTACAAGAAACTATCCAGGAAAAAAATCATATCAACAACTAACTTTACTGGGAATATTTTTTATTGAAAGACCAGGGGCTGGGTGGGGAGGAGAGGGAGTGAGAATACAGAGTGATTGTTTAATGAGTACAGAGTTTCAGTTTGGGATGATAGAACAGTTCTGGATTTGATGGCTGCACGTCGATGTGAATGGACTGAATGCTGCTGCATAGTATTTTATGGTATGCATAATTTACCACAATTAGAGAGAGGGGGAGGGCAGGGAAGAGACAGAGACAAATCTAAAAAGCAGTAAGACTCCTTGTAAATTCAGCTAGGAGCCTCATGCTGCATTTTGAATGTGATGCACAGGCCAAAATTTAATTTCTCAAGAAATACTCTAAAGAAAAGCATCGTCTGGAACTTGCTAGTGGCCTGCCAGAGACGGTGTGTCCTGGCAGGCTCTATTATGTAATCACGGGCAAGTTTTCTAAAACAGTAGAGCACCTTCCCCCAAAGGACACTGAGCTCTTCACATAATTTAGTTCCGAACTCTTCCCCGCAGTCTAGAAAGATCATCTTGTTATTATCATTACTATTATGGTTGCTCTTTTGTGTTTATTAAGAGTTCTCAGTGAGCCAGCTGCTACCCTGTCTTCCTTTGTCGGAGATGGGAACAAAAAAGACTGCAGTTCTGTGCATTGCCTTGGAAAGGAAGCAACAGGCCCCAAATCAGAAGCAATGCCCAAGGCCACAGCACTGGGCAGCAGAGGTGGTACTTGGCCCCATTTGGAGGCCTGGGCAAGGCTTCGTTCCCCCATTCTGGATCCTCACTACTAAGCAGGGCTCCTCCTTAGCAGAGAGTGCATATTTGCTTGTCACACAGCAGAGATTTATTTTTGCACATGCAAAATATCCAAGTGAACTTAATAAAATTGTATTTGAAGTTAAACCACAGAGATAAGAAATTCAATCTAGGGCCATAATTAATTGGTGATTCTTTTTAAGAGCGTCTCAAATGTTTCCCATGCACAAAATAGTTGAAACTGTGCATGGCCCTAAATTCTGTGCCTGTAATCCTCTTGGGGTTTCATTTCACAGGTTACTAGTAACCCCCAAATAATGGTAATTACACCATAACTATTGATCATTTAATTACTTGAGACTGCCTTATAATCACCAAGTCATTAGGGATGTTATAAGGTCTAAAACCTACAAGCCATCAGGGTGCTGTGCATCAAGTTATTTGGAAATTTACTGATACGAGATGGAAGGGAAGAATTCTGAGCTAAAGCTGTCTAAACACTTGTAATGAAAGGTGGGTGTACAGGTGTCAAGCTGATAAGAGGTGTTTATTATAAAGGCTGATGCTGAATAAATGAATAAATGAGGTAAAGAAAACTCCAGGATAGAGATAAGAGTGGTAGAGACTTCACAAGGACAAAGACACTGAAAGAGCCTTTATGTCACCTGAAAGGCAAAATACCTTAGCCCAGTGGATCTCAATTCTGGCTTCACATTAAAAGCCATCTGGGAAGTTCTGGAAGCCAGCTTTCCCAGCTGTACACCCAGACCCACTAAAACCAAATTTCCACAGAAGGGCCCAGATATGTTTAGTTTTTCAAAGCTCTCCCGATGATTTCCATAAACAGTGAGGGCTGAGAACCGCTAGTAGCAATAAGAAATCCTACAAAGTTCGCTGTGGCAAGTCTTGGTAGCAATTCTGGAGGTCTCGCCACCCAGCAGAGAAAGCCACCTTCTTTTGCACGTGGCAGATGGGCGCTCACAAAGGTCTTCCCTCTGTGCTTACACCGCAGCCATCTAATGCCTGACACCCTATGGGTCACAGCATGAGGTGGCATGGTCTTGAGCCAAATTAGATGCAAAGAACACTCAGCTATGGTACCAGGATGTAAGCCATCCAGATTTTCTGTGTTCTATGGAATTGTTCCAAGAGGCATTAATAGGGGTCACTTGGGTGGGGAGAGGTAAGGGGAGATTCCACAGTTAAATAAATTGGGAAAATACTGAGTAAAACAAAGTAATATAAAAGCTAATGTTCAAGAGAAAGGGATGGTTAGGAGCACTTTGCAACTTTTTTAGTCTCCCTACTCTTTTTTCACAGCACTGATCTTGGAGTTCCACTGAATACACTTTGGGAAATGTGACCAACTAGCTAATAAATGTCAATGAAGCAAAGATCAGGCAAAGGCAAAGCCAGAGAGACCTCCACTCAATCCAGTGACCCTGTTTGCCTGAAGATCACAAAACTGAAGGGGTGCAAGAATCAATCTGTAGCTGGAGTCAGGCCACCCAGAGGGGAATCTCAGGGACTTGATAATGGGCATAGGGGTGAAGAAGAGAAAGGGCAACATAGAAACATAACTTCCCTAGTCCCCGGTCTCCAGGACTCTGCCACCTCCCTAGGGCACACAGTAGTTTAAATTTAACAAAATACTTCTGCAGTCCTGGATTCATTTCAACCTCACAGGAACCTGATGGGGTACACCAGGAAAGGTGTTTTTACTCTCACTTTACAGATGAGAAAAGCTGAAGCTCTAAATGGTGCTACGGCAAACTCAAAGCTACAGCAGGTGAGAGGTAGAACCAAACCCATAAAGACAGGTCCTCGACTCCTAAGTGAGGCTCTTACCTCCCCACTCACCATACAAATCTCACCATCAGGGCTCTCTCCTTACATCCTGTACTACCTTAAGAGGAAATAATGTTGATTCTTCCCCCAAATTTGTAAAATAGATAGTATTTTAAAAATCACTCTCACTTCACTAAAGTCTAAGAGTGCTACACCCAATTCTTCTTATTTTCTTTAATAATGTATCTCATTTTTACAAATTATTGAGAAACTGGCTTTTCTTAAATATTAAAGACCAACTACAGTATCTAAATGGAAATTGTATCATCAAATGCCATATGAAAATTGGATTTAATATAAATAATGCAATTCTGAGCACACATAAATTCCAAGAAATCAAAGATAGAAATTGATGTAGAAAGATGTGTGTTTCTGACTTCATCTTCTATGAATGCTTCTCTCACATCATAAACTCTTCTGCAAACCCAAGACCATGGAAGGAACTGGTAAGTCAGGCTCCCCTTGGAGCGTGTGTTTAGGAAGAAGAAAAGGTTGCTGAGTGCCTACTATGTGTCAGGCACTGGGCTGAGGGCTTCCACACACATTACACTTTAGTTTCCATAACAACCCTACACTGTACTATTACTAACAAGATGAGGAAATCTAGGCTCAGAAAGTAAGTTGGCCATGCTCACACAACTAGAAAGAGGCAGCACCAGACTGGGAAGCCAGCTCAGTCCTGCTGCAAAGTCCTTTTCATTGCACTCCTTCCCACTTATGAAGATGTTAAATTATACCCTAAGATGTGCAGATGCCAAGGCCCCTAAACTTTTCCCAAATATTCTGCCCACAGTCCATTCAGGTCCCCATTCTGTCTGGGCATATTCGACACTCCCACAGGTCTCTGTTTGCACATTAGTTTTAAGAGTTTTGCTATTTTGTCTTCTCCTCAGAGAAGTGGTTCTCAACTGGGGACAATTTTGCCCCCCAGGGGACATCTGGCAATGTCTGGAGACATTTCCAATGGTCAGGACTTTGGAGTGCTACTGGCTTCTCAAGAGTAGAGGCCAAGGATGCTGCTAAACATCCTACAAGGCACAGGGCAGTCTTCCAGAGCAACAAAGAGCTCTCCGACTCCAATGGCAACAGTGCCAAGGCTGAGAAATTCTGCCTTGAAGTGATACTGTTTAATAATCATAATAATGTGCGTGAGCTTCCTCCCCTATACAATCATGAGGAGTAACTCAGACAACATATATGAAAAGCCTCAGCACACAGTAAGCACTGGAGTCCTAACTAGTTAATCTAATTGCACACTTCTTAGTAGGAATCCCCTCGGCTGCTCTGCGTTCTTCCCACACAAAGCACAGGGCTTTTTTCATTGGCACTCAACAGAGTGTATTCTTTCTATTGGAAATTCCTGTTTAAAAAAAATGCCACTATTATCTAAGAAACTCAACATTCTCCCATATTCACTCCTTACCAAACAAGAAGTGAATAGGATAATTCACTATTCACTAGAACAGACTATGAAAAGCTGCACTGCATGTCACAGAATCACCTTCATATCAAGACTACTAATAAGCTTACTATTAAAATGCCTTGACTTACTTACACAGGTTTATTAAGAGATCCCAATAAAGGAAATATCATGCAACAGGCTCAGATTTCCTCGCTCCATACCAGGTCAGTTTTGACCAATATGGATTCTCAGGTCTCGAGTTGAATTACTTAGAAACAACCTGAAACTGTGATCACAAGTATGTCAAGTAAAAAGAGCAAAAGTCAAATCTTGGAAGGAGTATGTCAAAACTGGCTGGCATCACATATAAGGACCCTGAGCTGAGAACAAGGTTCTCATGAAATTACATAGGAATTAAACCAGAAATCAAACAATATATACAACATGTTTCATGACATAGAAAGTTATTTAGAAGTATTAAATATTATTTTCATTAATACATTAGAATAGTTTCAGGACAGAACCCAGGGTGATAAAGGGCCTCAAGTCTCTGTCCTATGAAGAACTAAGTAACTGAGGTTATATTGCCTGGAGACCAGGAGACACAAGTCTGTGTTTGGGGGAAGGAGGGAGAGGTCGTCTTCAAACATCTGAAGGACTATGTTCTTGTGGAAGAAGACAATTTATTTTTTTAAATAGCCCTGAGGGTGTGGAACGAGCTTGAAGTGGTAAACATTTCAGGAAGGCAGAATCTTGGTTCAATATGAAAATGAACATTCAGAGAGTTGCAAGAAAATGTACTGACTGGGAGGTGATGAGTTCCACATGACCAGAGGTGATCAAGGAGGGGGCTGAACAGACAGGTGGCAGAGGAATGATTGGACTAGATGACCTATGAGGACTTTTGCAACCCTCTGAAAACACACACACACACATACACACACACACACAAACACAAAGACATAGTGCTCTCTCTCACTCTCTCTCAACAAGCACTATAACCACCAACATGCCCTCTTCATATTTTACAGCCTCAAGGAGTTTTTAAAAGAAACCTGAGTAATTCACCATATTCTTGGTTTACACTGTCACTCTGGAATAAAGTATGTCTCCATCACTACAATGACCAACACATATTTCAAAAAGGCAAATTAAGAAACAGAATAGACTAACGTTCATTTCTGAAATCTATGGCTAAGATTTAGTGGTGTTTTAGCAGTAAACATTAAACAATTATTTCCACCTATTAAAATAATTACTCTATTTTAACAAAAATGTGTCTAGATTCCATTAGGTCCTAATAGGTGGCATGCCAATAAATAGTCAAAGCCTTCAGCAAATAGGTATGTGGCCTTTTGTTGGTTTATTTTTGTTGGGAGCCATGGCACCAGGAAGATGATTTCCTCATTAAAAATCCTGACATAGAATCTCTTCTGTTCACTATTTATGTATTCTTTCCAGTAAATAAAGTGAAAAACAGACACTGAACTGTCACTTGACCACGTGGGACCAAAATGCTAGAGGTAAACAAATCTAACCAAGGACAGACAGACCAAGCTAGACTTGGGAGTAAGACTAGAAGCAACTTGGAAAAGCTAAACATTACTAATTGACCTTTATATAAAATATATTTCCACATCTAGATGTATGTGGCTTATATGCTTCCAGAAATATTCTCTTAATATATACATCTACTTTTTGTCTATTGAATTAAGTATGTTTCTTAAAAACTACTTGTGAATAAAATTATGACTCTCTTGGGACAACTCATTACAAGAAACGAGAATCCTTCAAGAAAACAAAGGCTACATCCATATAATTGTTCACAAAATTACACCTCATTTTACAAAATCCAGGAATGACAAAAGCTGGAGTTAACAAAACATTAAAGTCAAAGGTTTAATAGTTAATGTAAAGAAAGCATTTATCAGAATTTTTTCATAGAAATCTGTTTCTCAGGCTGTAAAGTTTCTAGTTATGTCTACAGTATTTTAGAAATATACCGATTCCATAATGGTTAAATATAACCTACAATGTGGACAGTCACTTCGTAATTTTCCCTCTTTAGGTTCATGTATACTTGAGTTCAGATGTTGCTGTTTTATTACGCTTCAATCCTTCAGAGCTCAGAGTAACAGCAAGACTGGGTTAGCGGCTCAAGAAACCCAGCTGTCTCTGTTCATGAGAGAGTGCCACTTAATAGCATTTGGGTTACCTAGAAACCAAACCCTTCACTCGGTAGGGAGGTTTAATTCTTTAGATAAATCAGTCCAAGGCCCCACAGCATTTCTAACACTCTCACTTGAGTAATGCACAGATAAGCTGCGGTGCCACAGAACAGGCATAGGGCTGACCAAAGAGACCAAGTCCCAAAATGTGATCTCCAAGGCCAACTCTGCAGTCTCCCCTCAGCTCGAGAGGTGCCGAAATTCTGTACCAACCACTAAGAGAATGGCACCCTTTATACAGCAACGATGTCAAACAACGTACTTGGTAAATTTCCTTCCTCTTGCCATTTGTTTCCTTTTCTTTTTTTTTCCCCAGGTGACAAGAAATTAGGGCTAATTCTGGATTTTCCAAACATTTTCATCCTTAATTGAGAATCCTTATCTCTTTGTTATCCTGGCTTGCAAAAGAGTGTACAGTCCACCGTACAAATGTATACTCTACAGGTGGGAAACACAGGACAAAGGACGGCACCGTAAAACCAATAGCATAGTACAGAGTTGCTCCTCCAGAATGACAGCCAATCAGAAGTAATTCTCTACCTAAACCAGAGCAGAAATCATTAGCTACATTAATTCACAGGTTAAATCCAGTTTCTCAAAATGCAATAACACAATCTTCCAACCTAATTATCTTCACTGAAAGTATTTAAAAGCATCTGCTGAGACACCTTTCTTTCTTGTGTCAGGATCAATGTCAAGTGAACAACTTGGATGGACTGCATTCTGTCTAATTGTAGGGGGTTGACACTTTAGAAAATAATCACTTTTTGCAAGACAGAAATTTTCCCCTGGAGTGGACACCAAAAAAAAGGGTACCTCCTGGCAAATAAAAATTTAAATATTTATCCATTTTACAATAGTGCTTTAAAAACCAGATTCCCAAGCCATATATATATATATATATATATATATATATATATATATATATATATATATGAATACACACATACACACACATATATATATTCTTTTGACATTCTGTAGAACTGGAAATATCACAAAAATCTACAATAATTTTAATCAACTAAGAGAAGTTTAGGACTCAGAGAAGGAATTAAAAAAAAAAAAAAACCAGAACAACAAGGGAGGTCACTTGTAGTGGGACGGCCACCCCCTCTCACTACCACTCGGGGAAGTGATGGTTATCTCCCTAGAAATAATCATGAGGAAACAGCTGGTTTGTTTTGAAACCACTGATTTCAACAACTCATTCACTAAAACTCTCTGAGCTTTAGTCCAAAAACAGTTCATTTCCATTTTCTTTTGATAATCAGGAGAATCAACCCACTTTTCCAAACAATCCCTTTTTTAGATCATTTACTGGGGGAAAATATCCTTTAAAAGCATGTTTGGGGTGAATTTATAAGCAAAAATTAGTATAAGGGCAAGAAGAACTTTTCATTCTTCAGCTTAATCTCAACTCAAGTTCACCTTTTAATTACTTCCTACCTTGTAGAAGTCACTGCTGCCATGAGGCCTTTCTTGGTGAGGCGGCCAGTTTTCTCCAAACACTGTTCACTAAACTTATTTAACCCATGCCCTACTCCAGGAACAAATTTGCTTTACAGCTGCGACACCTTAGTAGCTTAAATTTCTAAAGTAAATGGCATTCTTTGCGTCTTTGAAAACCAGTTCTGGCAGTGATTAAAGTAAAGGAAAGTAAACACTTAAAGAGCTTGAAATATGCAACATCAGAATTCATGTGTCAGATGTAAACTCTGTAATATATTATGAAGGGAAATGCCCAAATCCCAGAATCCGGTTTAGGCAATGGGACTACAGATACAGTTAAAAAGATGGACAGTCAATTAATAAGTATATTATTTCATTTTAAATCTGTTAAGAGACATACATGCGTGAGAACAGACAGCACTGCTACTCAGCATTCATGAACTGAAACTACACATAAGCCATATTCAAACTCGGTGAACTTACCTTATACACTTGTCCATATGTTCCATTGCCAACAAGTTCCACCAATTCAAAGATCCCTGCAGGGTCCTGAAAGAAAATAAATAAACAATAAAAATTCAAAATAATAGTCTAGGCATTGTCTTAATCCAAAACAAATATGTATTTAAAATAAGTGAATAAACAACTTTAGCTTTGGGGGGCTCTCATATGTTTGTATTAAATAGATTAAAATTTAATTCAGCTGCAGCTATGAAATCAGTCATAATCCATTTGTTTCTATTTTACATTTCTATGAGATGTGTTTAAATCAGACAAAAGGAGATAAGCCTTCCATTGAAACAATAAAAAAGAATTAACACATTTCTCACTGTCAAATGGAAAACATACTTGTAGGTACATCAGGATAAAATGAAAGACTCATCATCCTGAGGGGGTTCTAATTTGTAAGTTCTTTCTCTTTGACATTTCTGAGCTGCTCACTGTGTTGAACAATGGCAGTTCACAAAGGGGTGTTCCTGTACTGGGGGGCAACCTTTTTTTTTTGATGAAGTATCATCAGCTTACAATGTTGTGTCAATTTCTGGTGTACAGTATGTTTCAATCATATACATATACATACATATATTCCTTTTCATATTCTTTTTCATTATAAGTCACTACAAGATATTGAATATAGTTCCCTGTGCTATACAGTGTAAACTTGTTTACCTAGTTTACATACAGTAGTTAGTATCTGCAAATCTCGAACTCCCAATTTATCCCTTCCCCCCACCTTTCCCCCTGGCAACCTTAAGTTTGTTTTCTATGTCTGTGAGTCTGTTTCTGTTTTGTAAATAAGTTCTTACCTACAGCACTCAACAGTTTCCAAAAGAAAATGGTATCTACCTAATTTCCTCTTTCAGGATGTATTTTTTTGGATTCATCTCCCCTCTCTATGAGGCTGCCTCTGCAAAACACACTTTTGCGGTTGGCATCAGTTCCTACAGTACCTGGGGAGTCCAGCAGGGTTTATTTTGCAAACTAAATTGGAGAATTATGCAAGTTCTTACCACCAAACAGGTGTCAGCTAACCCTCAATGTCAGCGAATTGTTAGAGTGCTCAATAAATATCCAGTAATCGTGGCTATTACTGATCTCCATCCCAAAAGTCAAAAAAAAAAAAAAAAAGCCTATAAAACTTAACTCAGAAGCAGAAAGTGACTTCAATCTCTACTGATTTCCTGATTGGACAGGAATCATTTCTTTAAAGGCCTAGATCAAGAACCACAAACATATAGGTCCACAGAAGACAGGCAAGTAATGGAAAAGAGTGAGGCGGGCCGCTGGGGGCATGTGTCCTTTGCTGGGCGGGGGGTGGGTACCACCCTGGAACCAGTAGTTGTAGCATCAACTGATGAACACAATATTGCCAGGTCTAAAGATTTTTTCAAGAAAAACCGAACATTTTGTTTAATGTGAGAGCTCCTTATTTTTAAAAGTTAGGCACTCATTCATTTAAAAACAAAAACATCACAATGAAAAAAAAATGTGACAATGAATATATATGTCCATGTATAACTGAAAAATTGTGCTCTACATTGGAATTTGACACAACATTGTAAAAATGACTATAACTCAATAAAAAAAGTTTAAAAATAAAAAATAAAAACAAAAACAAAAACAAAAAAACTCTGAGGGACAAATAAAAAAGACTTCAACATCTGGCCTAAAAAGCATTCCTATCTCTGGTCAACACGTGTACAGAGCCCTGCCAGAGAGTTTTACAGTGACAGAGGCAGGAGGGGGAGCCTGAGCTTTAGGTGCAGACAGACCTGGGCTGAACAGCAGCTCTTGGCCTTGTCTGGCTGCGTGACCCCAGGATACCCTGGGAGAGCAACTCAGTGTCCCTGCAGACACCACAGGGATGACAGCTCAGCAGAGCTCTGGGGAAGCGTGAGTGAGGGCCCAGCGCCACTCCTAGCCCAGAGTCAGCACGTATTAATAGCTAATAGGAATCAATTTTAAGCTGAGGAATTCCACACCCCTGGTACTACTGAAAGGAAGAAGGGCTGCTGTTCCTGGGGAAGGAGACAAATGAGTGTGATGTGACAAATTAGCGCTCTTCAAAGTTCAGTCTTTGATACATCAGGCCCAAGAGAAGCTCTTTGCAATGTGCCTTCAAAGATCCCACCTAGAAGACAAATTAAAAAATAATAATAAAACAAAATAAAAAACCAACAGCTTGAAGGACTTAGTTGCTCATGAAGACTGGTATTAGCATCATTTGTTATTATAAAGCCAGGAGGGCAAGTAACCCCACTCCAGACTCACGTCCCGTCAGATGGAGAAGTCCAGAAATTCCAACTACGCCCCACCTGGTCTGGGAGGTGAGGACACGTTCCAGATGGAACCGTGAGACAGGAGAGCACGGTAAGGACCTACAGCTCCGTAGACAGGGACCCTGGAGCTAGAAGTCACTGTCACTGCCACCTGGGCAGCACCTCAAGATTGGAAAGAAAAATTGTGTTTGCTGAACCAGTAGGCCATTAGAGCAGCAGGTTTTATTACAAAGAAATTAGGAATTAGAAAGAAACGGGGGGGGGGGGGGAGCAAAAAGCTCAGAAACGGTGGCAGCTGCTGTTTGTTTCTAAGCTGTGCTTCCCAGTAGTTTGTTTGCTCAGTGGTGTTTCTGCAACAAATTTCAAGAGAGGTTCTACATTTGCTTGAAATATCTCAATTGTATTTTCAACATTCATTTTTCTTTACTAAAAAAAGAATAAAATATGAACCAAAGTAAGGAGATGTTAAGATGGTGAGTTCTGGATGCCTTAAGGAGCCTGGGAAGCACAGGAGGGGTGGAAGGGGAGGCAGGCACAGAAACAGGGCACCCCTGGGTCACCCCACCTCACAGACACCTGCTCAGGGCTGAGGTTTAATGGGTAGGTCTCAGGAGGAGGCGGGCAGCTGACTTCTAGGTTCCTTCCTCTCCTCCAATATTTGATTAATAGGCATATGGCCCAGCCAGTCGGAGCCAAGAAGGCTCAGTGCCAAGACTTTCATTCCAGCTGCTGGGAGAGAGGCTCCTTCCACTGGATACATCCGAAGGGCTCAGAAGCAAAGGTCAGAGGGACTAGAGTTTGACTGGCAACCCTCCTTGGGTAGGCAACCAAACCGGAAACAATCATCCAAGTAGGGTGGTTCCCCAGGAAAGACTCTGAGAACCAGTGAAATTTACACAGAGGGTTAATCAGGGTGTGTGTGTGTCTCAGAATCAACATCACTGGGGGTAAAGGAGAAAGGATTGGATAAGCAGATGGAAGGGGAAAGGGTTAACTGTGATGCAGCGGAACAAAGACAGATCTGGTCCCACAGGAGCCCTGGAGCTGGGATGGCTCTTCAAAATCATCCTACCTTGAGGCATGGGGACCTCTGTACCCCACCTCCATTGACTTAGTCATGGCACTCAGGCTCTCCCATCCCAGAGGTTATGAAGCGACACTCTTCAGCAGAGGACAACTTCCAGGTGAGAACCACTGACAGCTGCCCACATTCCCAGTGGGCAGAAAATGAGCAGCCCAGTAGTGAGTGGAAAGGGAATCTGGGTGACACACCACAGCATCCACTACAAGCACTGCACCTAGAAATGAATACCCGTTTGGAACTGGAAGAGAAGTCTATAAGCATCTGCTTTCTACAGTACGTTGACAGTGGTAAGACAGAACGTCACAATTAAGAGATTTAGTATTTGCAAGGAGGGGGCTCTCTAAGACCCTAGAAAACACAAGGCAGAGCTATTGTTCAGCGACACTCGAACTTAGCACTGATTCTAAGCTTCCCTCTCCCTTATGCCCCAACCCAAGTTCCTGCAGAGCCAGATGTTTGTGGATATTCTCTTACACAAATACATATAAATGTTAGTGGCTTTCTTGGGGAATTGTACATGGTGAGCATTCAGCTGTACTCGCCATTCTTGCAGGACTCTAAAGTAATCTCTCCCAAGGCTCACCAATGACCTCCATCTGCTGTTTGTAATGGTTTCTTCTCAGTCTGTCCTGGTTGTTCCCTTTGAGGCATTTACACTGCTAAGAACCGCCACTCTTATTGAAATCTTCCCCCTCCTTTGTCTTCCATCAGACCACTCATAGAGATTTTTGTTTCTTCTCCCCAGACCTTAAAGGTTGGCTGACCCCAAGGTTCCATCTCATGTCAGTCACCAAGTGCTAATGATTTTATCTACAAAAATCCACCATAACCATCTACTCCACTCTGTTCATACACCAGGACTCACCACTTCTTCCTGGGACTGTTGATTTTCAATTAATTCTCTCCTCTTTTCAATCTATCCTTCACAGGGATCTTTCTAAAATAGACATTTCCAAACACAATACACCATGCTTTAAAATCCTACACAATGTGGTTCCAATTGAAAGTCAAGGTCCTGTCATTCTTAGGCCTGGCCTTCGTTCCCAGACTGTGATCCATCATTTTGTGCCTATAATCAACCATCTCAAACCTCACTTCCCTAACACATCACACTTAACCGTGTCTCTCTGCTTTGGTTCATAATATCTGCCTGCTAAGATTATTCCTTCTACCATTCTCTGTGAGGCAAGCCCATCCTTGAAGGGCCAGTGTGACACCTCTTCTGTGAAGCCTTCCTCAAATCAGTGCCACTGCTTCTTTGCACCCACCACACGTTGTACATAGATAGCTCTATGATAACCACTTTCCCACAGCACAAATCCCCTCTTCCACGTCTCTCCCTTGGTGAATTACAATGGCCTGAGAGCAGGCACTGGACCATATTTATCTTAATATTTCCAGCACTTAGCACGGTGTCCAACATATAACTGCTAGACGTAACTATTTACTCAGGGAGGCTGACATCCCACTCCCCATGCTCCACATGCGTTGCAAAAAATGGGATCAGAAGGTAGAGCCAAAGGTCAAGCAAACTTACGTCATTTCCTTTTCGGTCTAGACAAAACTTTCCCAGCCACTGCCCCTTCCGACCCCTGACCAGATCCCAGCTGCACAAAACTGTCACATGCATAAGCTCCCATGGTATTGCCAGCTCTAAAGAAAACTCCTAAAGCCTGTTGGTGTAAGCTGGGCCTCAGGTGCACGGAGAAGACAGGCTGTCAGGATGCAACCACAGGCAACGCAACAAGAAGACGCTGTACCTAATGATCATGTTACAAAGACAGGAAAGGTAGGAGACAAGAACCAGCTTAATTCTCCCTCTCCTGTTTGCTTAGCTGCTCGTCAAGCCAGGATGGGCGGCATGGAAGAAGGTTACACACACCAAGGAGAAAAGAGCAAATCGTTGACATTTACCAAAGTCAGGAATCCCTGTTGGCTACACACGCCTTTATTCAGATCTTAACCTTTGCTGGAAGGCTGAAAAGAAAATTTAATTCTAAGGTAGAGTAGTTTACATTATTTCATAATGAAATATAATGACATACCAAAAGACAAGCTGTTGCATGAAAGAAAATGTAACTTTTCAGCCAGAACAGATGAAGGCAAATTTGGCTAGTCATAATAATAAAAATCACAACAATCACTAACATTTTATGAGCATTTATATTCCAGGCACTATTCTAAGCATTTTCCATGAACAAGTCATTTAATTATCACAACTCTATCAAGTGGATGCTATTGCTGTCTTTGTTTTACAGAGGAAGAAACTGAGGCACAGAGAGAATAAGACCTTAGTCAAGGTCATACCACCGATGGATGTCTGAGCCAGGGTGGGTACCGGGCTGGTCAGACTCCAAACCCTGGACTCTTAACCACTTGCCACCCCATCAGCTTCATAGAATCAGACTTCCCAGCCCTTGATTTACCACTTGCTAGCTCTCCAAGCTTGGGCAAGTTTCAAAACTGCCCTGAGTCTCAGTTTCTTCATCTTTAAAATGGGGTATCTCCCAGACAGAAGACTGTGAAGACTGTGAAAGCATCTACACTAGCTCAGGGCCTGAAATATAATAGACTTTGGTAAATATTAACCTCTTTCCTTCCTTTTCTTTTTCCCTTTGAAATAGAGTTCATTTAATCTACAAGGAATAAGCCAGAAAAATTCAATCTGTATTTCATATATTCTCAACTAACAAAGCCAGTAAAAGAAAGCCTATTGTGTGTTAACCAAGATCACCACATGCTTAATAAACAGGGTCAGATATTTATGGACAAACAGGTATCTCTTTAGAAATTAGAGAGACAACTGGGAAGATTCATTAACTTTTCTGGGCTCCCGGAGCGCTGGAAAAAATCCTCTCTTCTATCAGCTGGTGAAATTCCGGTGGTATTGGCAGGCTCAAGTCTGACTTCTCAGCAGGGTGGAGTGATTTAAGATCTAGAAGTTAATATTCCCATTCACTGAGTTACACTTTCTTTCCTGAATGACACTGGATTTACCAGAACACTAAATAACATCTCTGGACTAAATCCCAAAGATTGAAAAAGGCAAACCTAAATATCTAACTAGGATGACTACTTCCTGAGCATCATAAAAGTTGATACATATTCTTCCCAGTCCTCCCCGTCCCTACCCTCCCTCCATGTCTAAAAATGAAATCAAGAGAGAACTTGGGAGGCGTCCTAAGCAACAGCTTACACAGACTCTAGACAACCCTTCTCCCAAACTCCTCTTAAAGACATAGCCACTCTGTGACAGACCTTTGACTTGAGGTCACCGGTTCTGCAGCAGTGTGAAACAGACCCCACAGAATATGGATGGCTGATACGGCTCCCAGAACGACTGCCTACCCCCAGATTCCCTACTGACATCTGCCAAAAGACTGTGCTTACTCTAAACTTACAGGCCTTAAAAAGACCAAAATGTTATTTCTCTTAGAACCATATTTAGCAGCTGTTTTGTTCGGTTTCAGCCTTAACTGACAAGCATATGCTTACAAAAGCAAAACAGAACAAAGAAAACAGGAACAGTAGGAGAACTCTCCATATTTATCTTGAGCCTTCAGGCTTTTCAACACCGCTGTTATTCCAAAGTAAGTACAGCCCTGGGAAACATTGTGCTGATGCAACGCAGCATCCCCCAGTTGCAGTCCAGTCTGCACGCACAGCCAGGCAAGGTCCCTCGAATCATTTTCCATGGACCTCCCTTCCTACTGTGGGGGTCTGAGGAGCCCTTCCGCAATGGAGTGTATTCAGTCCCCGGCTGCTACCCACACCCTCCACGCCCATCTACTGGTGGAAGCAGGTGATACATTGGCCCTGCCTCCTGGTGCTTCCAATTTAATGAAGGACTAGACATGAACACAGAACTACAAGTTCACAGTCTTAAATTACAATGAAAAGCGATAAGCAGGAAAATTACAAGGGGCTCCAAGAGTATATACCTGGGACATCTGGAATACAGCCCAGACTTAACACACTGCCCAAGCTGTGCATCTCAAACAGAATGGATGATTCAAGCTACATGTATAAAATGAAGAATAAAACACTGACTGTTGAACCTTCTCACTTGATTATCTATACAGAACAAATTAAACTATGCAGACCTATCAGAGGATTGGTGCAAAAAGGTAGGTTTCAAGTCAGGACTCTGCTCCTTGCTAGTGTTACCTGACCTCTCATATTCCGGTTTTCCCACCCGTAAAATGGGATAATCCCGCTTCATAAGGCTGCATCGCACACATGACCCGGGCCAAGCACCCCACCCACCCCCAGCGCCACATGTCCAGCGTCATCCTTCAAGAAGGGTGGTGCTACGTGCAGGTTGACCCCAGAAGGTCGTCTGCCCCTTCCAGCTGTGCTTGGCTGAACAGCACTGGCGTCCTTTTACTAATACTAACTCTGGCAGGATCAGGCCATGGTCCCCGCCAAACTTCAGGGGACACGGTTCTCAACACTGGTGGCTGCCAGCCCTCGGTGCAGGGAGAACAGAGCCTCCACACCTCCTGTTGGGTCTGCAGTTCCACCTGCTGCTCAACAGCCCTTGGCCGTGAACCAGCTTCCCCCAAGCCTGCCACTGCCCATGGGCGGCCGTCGAGGTGCCGCGGCTCCAGCCTGTCCTCACAAAGGCAGCCTTGAGAATTAGATTTGAAACCAGGCTCCTCAGATTAATAGGAGCGAGACTTTAAGCTATAAAGGGCATTATCGCTGTCTCTGGATAGGCAATGGCCTAAAGGCTTTATATACATTTTCATATTTAATCTTCATAGCAACTGTGGGAAGTAGATATTACTAACCCCAGTTTTCAGATGATGAAACAAAGGCTCCAAAGAATTAAGTGACCTGCTCAAGGTTGAATAGTATGTGGTGGAGACAGCAGCCAAGATCAGGCTGTAAAGTGAGGACAGAAATACCTCCCAGGAGGATCGTTCTGAGGATCAGGAACAACATACGCAAAGCATTTAGCACAAGGCATGGCAGTGCTTAACAAATGAAAGCCACTGCTATGATTGTCCTTGCTGCTGGTATTATTAAAAGTTGCCCAAGATGACAGCATTGGTCAGTAGTAGAGGCAGGATTCAAATTCAGGTATTTTGAATCCAGGTCCAGCATTACTCACTTCTCTACACGTGGCCAGTGTGAAATTAACTGGGGGCTGTGCGGATGGTGAAGGCCAGGCAGTTTATCAATAAAGCCAGAGAAGGGCCAGTGACCCCCAACCAACCAGAAGTAAAATGCACCAAATCGTTGCACAGCGCCCCTCCTTCCCATCAGAGCCTGGATGAGTCCCAGAGAGGGAGACTGAGCAGGCGCTGAGATTTCTACCCAAAGCTACCGTTTCTTTTTTTCCTACTTTGCCATCAGCTAGGACGAATCCTGATTACTTTAAGCTGACCAATTAATTGACAGTGAAAGGCAGTATGCCATCGTAGTTAAGACCACAGACTACAGCCAGAAAGCCGGATTCTGCTCCCAGCTTCAACACTTACTAGCTCTGTCACCTTGAACATATTATTTAATCTCTCTGGGCCTCAGTTTCTTCAACTGCAAAATAGTGATGACAGTAGTACTTACTTCACAGGACTATTACAAAATAATTAATATATAGATAAATTTAAAGCAACGTCTGGCATATTGTAAGTACTCAAAAGTGTTTGCTAATAATAATTCTTTACCCTAGAATGCAAATTCTAAGAAGGAATGACTTGTATTGGTTTTGTTCACTGCAGTATCCCCACTACTTGGGTCAGGGACTGGGACATTATTAGACACACAATAAATAGGTGCTGGATGAATCATGTCCCCATATCACCAGCTCCACCACCAAAAGGCACAGTGTGATAGGATCTCTGACATTTGGAGCAGGGATTTGTAAGACTGTATCAATAAAATCCCTCTCCTCATTTTTTACAGAAGAACAAAGTGAGGCCCAGGCAGGTCCTAGATACTCATAAAATCATAGGCTTTTCCAACAAGAAGAGTTTAGGTGGCGTGTCCAAGGTCTCAACTAGTTAGTAGCAGATTGAGGTCAAGACCCCAAGTCCTTTGACTTTTAGTCTTTCCCTCTCTGTTCAATAAAATCCTTTGATAAACCAAAGTAATCACTCACTGTCCAACAGTGAGCCTTCAAGGGAGGAGAGCAGGAACTGTGGGGAGAGTAGGGAAGATGTAGGCACTGGAATTCGGTTGTAAATTCCAAGTACTTGGGTAGAGAAGTGAATTTATTTCATAGCCAGAAATGATGTACGAAGATTTATCACACATTACCAAGTTGATATCATTGAGACAGTCAATTTGGTAGTTCACATGTACATATTAGCAGAAGAGATCAATGGGATTTTTCAAAAGCTATCTTTCTCAGTTCACAGACCTTGTATATTCATATACATATTTATCTCCGCTCCAAATTACAGTTGACCCTTAAACAACACAGATGTTAGGGGTGATGAAAATCCACGTGTAACTTTACAGTTGATCCTCCGTATCCACAGTTCTGCATCCATGGATTCAACCAACCATGAATCGTGTAGTACTGTAGTATGTATTTATTGAAAAATCGTATATAAATGGACTCCTGCAGTTAAAACCAGTGTTATTCAAGGGTCAACTGTATTTCCTTACAAGAGAAAACCAAGAATTCTACATAATTGTTGATCGTTGTCTGCTGGCTTACATTGGAAAAATGGACGTACATAATTAGGAACATAAAATTAAAAAGAGAACAGCCCAAGAAGGACTTCCAATGTTAACTTGGATATTTACTCAGATTTGTACACAGGTACACTGATCCTTTGTCAACCGTTGGGATTCACCAGGCAGCCCGTCTCACCCTTCCTGACCTCCAGTCCCCGAGCCATGGCCACAAAGCTGCCGGTACACAAGGGGCATAAACAGAGCCCATCAGGCTACTCTCTTCAGAGACTAGTCCCAGCAGTTAGGGAAAGGCAAACTAACTCCATGAAGCTGTCTGAGAAAATTCTCCAGGACACTAGGTCACAAGGCAGATTTTGGACAAAGAAGGGATCTCCACCTCCAGAACTTTCCTCAACGGTCCCACAGCCTGTTCCAGCTCAAACATGTCAAGTTGCTCTGAAGGTCAACATGACATAAAGGCCCCCCATCCTGTCCCTTCCTTCCCACCATCAGGTTGTCCAAGAGATTATGCAGCTGTTTGGGGAAATGTAACATTCAGTTTAGAGACAGGCAAACATGGGATCTCTCTAGGCCTGTCAGGACAAGGTAACTTTCCAGTATTTCCAGCAGCACAAGGTCAAAATGATGGGAACCAGGCTAGCAAAGATTTTGGCATTTTGCCTTTTCAAAGATGCTTAGATGAAGAAAAAAGATAGCAATTGCAGCAGATGGACTGTAAAGACAAGAACTGATTACCTAAATAATTAAGTAAGAAAGATTAGGAAACCATCCAAGGTTTCCATTTTGGAAAAAAGAGCCGTAACCCTTCCCCCAAAGGTATTCATTTACCACCTGCTCCCAACAGATCAACGACACACATTTGCTTGAAAGCATTTTCAGCCTTTCTCCCCACATCTATAAGCAACCATGCAGTGGACAACAGACCCCCTCTGTGAGATGAAGAGGTTAATATTGGGTGGTTGGATCCCCTATTACTCTCACTCCCAGAGAGCGGTGGATTGCCAAGAGCCATAGAGAAGCAGCCAAGAGCCCGTCAACATCAGCCCAGGGCAGGGGGCTGTCATCTGGCAGAAGGCAGTGCGAACCCATCGCAGCCCATCACTGGGTGTCACCACTAATGGCACAGATGGCTGCTTAACACCATCCCTTCCACAGATTGTTTTTAACAGGGCTTCACTGGCATCTGATCTATTTTTTTCTTTAAGGCTTTTATCCCTATGGCTAAGCTAGCACTAAGGATATATGAATTTGTTTGTTTTACGAGGCAGACGATTTTTTGAATGGGGGTTTCATACCATCTTTTCAAGGATCTAAATAGGTTTTTGGCAAATTCAAGCTAAACTTCTCTGTGTCCCTCTAGTCTTCCAAAGCTGTTTGATTTCCACTGTCAAATGGGTTTAGGAACACTGAGTTCAAAAGATTAGCAATTTAGCTCCTTATTTACTGCAGGGCCTCTCAGAGCTTTTAATGTGTTGATATACCTTGTGAATCTCCAAGAGAGGGCAAAGCTTTCCACATTTCCCAAATCTCTTGAGCTGTAGAACATTTTTAAGGGAACCTTGTATCTCTCTACACAGTGGTGTTCTGTGGAACAGATTATAAAATGATAGTGTATAGAGCAATCCTTCCCTTCTCAGTCATGCTTAACCAAAGCTTGTATCTTAAGTTACTGTGGCAGGGACTGCTGCATGCCACCCAGTGTCCCTTCTCTCATTGCTCTGTAGGAACAATTTATTTGGAAGACAATGCACTCAGATCAATAATTACATGCCCTAGCTTCCTTGATGCTAAGGGTGAATATATAACTAAGTTCTAGTCAATGATGTTGTATAAGCAGAATTATTGGGTGGGAAATGTAGAGGGTTGCTCAAATGGAGCTGACTTGGCAGAGAGAAGCACATTTTTGTCCCCCATCATTCTCCTTCCAGCCGCCTGGAATGTAGATGTGACAGCTGAAACCCTGCAGCCATTTCTGACCCTGAGGTGAATTTAAGAATGTAAGTCTCACGCTAGGTTGTTATAGCAGAACAATAAAATGACTGCAAGCCTCTATGGCCATGGAACTACCATAACACCACTGACTGCCTATATCTGGACTTCTTTAAATTGAGAGAGAAATACACCTCTATCTTCCTTAACCCTTTAATATTTGGGGTTTTCTGTTTGATACAGCTGATTCCTAATTCATTTGCCTTGAAGTTAACTATTCAGATATTTTTACTTACTTATGTCTCACTAAGAGCCCTTCTTTAAAATACTATACTCCATCAGCCTTTACTTTGGTAGAGGTTGCAGGCATTACAGTTATTCAACAGATATTCCAGTTCTCCTGCCAATGTAGTAGGACAACAATTCCTCAGCCCTTTTTAAGTTGGGTGTGGCCACATGATTTGCTTTGGCCAATGCAATGTGAGTGGAAGTAAGGTGGAATATTTGATTATTAGGGCAAGATATTGTGATGACTATGGAAGCACATGAGGACGTGAAGCTGCCGTTAATCTGTATCCTTAGGTAGCTGATGAATAGAGTCCTCTCCTGATGGGCTCTGGGCATGCGGCATGGTCAAGAAATAAACTTTAGTTGTATTAAGTCTCTAAGATTATTTGTTATCACAGTACATCTTCGCCTGTTCTGACTGATAGAAATGATCAAAAGATGGCATTAAAAGTAATCTCACTGTATAATGCTTTATGATTTCTGAAATAATATTTGAGAAGACTGACTTTTTACTAGGTATCTCCTATGCTCCAGACATTGTGCAGGGCATTTTGCAAAAATTATTTTATTTGATCTCTGCATTGATCCTGTAAGGTAGATTGCTCACGGGACAGAAAACTGAAGCTAAGAGGGTAACCTACATAAGATCAAGGTTCAACACCAAAATTCACATTCTCCCCAGTGTCTCCAACCTATAACATCTGAAGGCAGCCCTGGAAACAGTGAAAACCCTTACAAAGCTGGCTGGTGACACAAGAATTCTGGGAACCCTTTGTTACCAAGGAAGGTGGGGGGAACAGAATTTAAAAATGGAGTTTGCTTTCACAGGGCTGACCACATCCTATGTGGACTAAAGCAGGGCATGCTGGGGCTTGTAGTCCCAGCACCCCACTGAGGACAGCAGAGCTCCAAGTCCTCTGACTGCTCATTTGAGTGCCTTTGAACTCAAAACCTGCTTTTTGAGCCACTGTCAAGGTAACCTAGCAGCTGAGAATAACTAATTGGGCATCATTCTCTGACTGCTGGCATGAACAGTTATAATCTCAGCATCACCGTGGCAACCTGACTGGAATGCTGGTTATTCACACAAAGAAAAACTGGTCTCCATTCAGACCAGGATTGCATTTTGTCTCCATTCCACTTTTCCCATTACAAGTTGCTACCGAAGGAACAATGCTTCTTTTAAGAACAATGTTTATTACTGGTCTGTGGAAAAACAGCATTTTCATAACCTGGAAAAATTTGGAAAGGGGGAAAAAGTAATATATCCTTTATTGCCACCAGCAAAGAGATTTTATTAAGACGGGCTCTACACAAACAATAGTAAAGGCCATCGTGGAGTAAGTCACCTATAACCAGGCCACAGAATACTATATGGAGATGTCAGCGGCACAGTATGGGCAATGGATCGCTAACAACTAGATCACATTAAATCAATCAGGGTCCATCCCCTGGGCACCTACAATGTGCTACTGTGAACCACTCCTCCAAATCCCAGTGGCTCCCCTGGCTTATTCTACTCTATCAGCAACCCAAGGCGGTACTTTTAAAGCACAGTATACCCCTCTCCACACATCAGCTACAGCCAACTGCTCACCAGGCACAGAAGATGCATTTACATCCTGTCTCCTTGTTATTGCTGTCAAGAAAGTCCTTTGCTCCCTTCCTAGTCCTCTGAGGTCCAACTCAAATCATACTTCACACCCAAGATCCTCCCATGACATTGCATTAGTGTAAACTCCACATTCAAGTGCGTCCCCAAAGCCGCTTTCAACGTGTCTGTCTTTACCCTGGAAGGCAACTCTTCTGGGAGCAAGGTCTATGCCTTCATTATCTCTGAATCTCCCAAGATGTTTAACAGTGATGCCTGCCACATCAGCAGTGTGACATGGGAGGGTGAGCAGCAATTTGGGTATCAGAGTTGGAGTGGGACTTTGCCCCTTCCAGTTGTGTCATCTTTGAAAAGTTACTTAATCTCTTTGAGCCACAGTTTCTTCACCTACTAACCAGATGCTACTCAAAGTATGGTCCATGACCCGTAGTGTCCACAGCATCTGGAAGCAGTTAGACATGCAGAATATTGGGCTCTGCCCAGAATTACTGAATCAGAATTAACATTTTAATGAGATCCCAGGTGATTCAAGAGAATATTGATGTTGCAAAAGTACTGATAAAACCTACATGGCAGAGGTACGGTAAGAATGAGGCAAAGTTTATGGAAAATACGCAGCAAAGAACATGACACGTAACATCCTCACTAAATGAGGAAACTATTACTAATGATAAGAGTATACTAATGTTTAATAATTTACTAATACACTAATAATTTCCTAACATAAATGTGTGGAAATTGCGTTGTTTGGTGTTACGCAGGATTTAAATACCATGGCATGAGCCTCCTTCAAGGAGCAGGTCTAAATAGTAAGAACAAAGGAAAACAAATGTAATATAAATGAAGAGAAATGAAAGGACTGTAGGTTAAAGATGATATTTCTGAACACAATTTCATCATGGACAAATTTTTTTTTCTGACATTGAGCAAATCTGCTGAAAATCTCTAGCTCTGGGTTTCTTTTCCTCTAAAGCAGAAATAAGAATACCAGTAGGCTGCCGGCCTCTCAGGGCTGGACTGAAGTTGAAATGAGACAAAAGCATGAAAAAATTTTGCTATGGTGAAGTCGGGTTTTTATCAGTGAATACTAAAATAAAACATGTCCATCAGAGATTTTTCACTCCTGAACCCACATTCAAGGGTGGCTACCCCTGAAGGACAAAATGGCATATTAGGGCCACGGTGGAATAATGCTCAGCCTATCCTACTTTATAGGCGTTGAGGGTGGAGTTTTAATGGAAGGAATGAGGAGAGAGAGGAATGGAATAGCTGGCTCTGCCTTCTATGGGGGAACATGATAAGGAAAGGGCTGAGGGTCCTTTCTGCTTTGAAAATACTGAGAAAGGAATGGAAAGGGGCACCAGCCTGAGACCCAGGAGAAAAGGAATTCATAGAGGACCTGGGCCTTCTCAGCTCCAGAGCTGAGGAGAGAACAGTTAAGGGAGTCCTGAAGATTCCAGGTTGCCAGGCAGGGCTGCTGGGGCAGGAGCCTGAGACACAGAGTGTCCGTGGGGCAGACACTCTGAGGAATAAGGAGGCAGCATTTGCTGTGATCCATTTCTCAAGAACCCTACTCGCAAAAGGAGAAGGGATGGAATTTAGGATCCTCACTCTCACTCTAACCAGCCAGATAGGCGAACACAATGGAAATGCCAAAAGAGTTCGGATGGCTGGAGAAATAAACACAGACGCACAGTCAAGGAAGGCTGAAAGGAAAAGGTGGGCATTGGGCTGGACTTTGAAATGCAAACAGGATCTGCAGAAGCAGAGAGAGACGAGCAGAGGGAAGAAATTTCTCTTTTAAGGGTATTATTTTAAAAGGATACATGTTAATCACATGTATCACTTCCGTCAGGAACGATGGAAGCCTGAGAACATCACTCAGAGGGCCACACCTTCACTCAGTAAGCTTCAGATTATTTCTAGAAACCTTGGTTCCATAAGCATTTCATAAGGCAAACGGTTTTCAAGCACTGAACATGCATGGCTATCACAAAGTGACAGACACACACGGGATAAAGAATACAAATCCATTATTGTTATTAACAAAATGCCATGTTTGAAGCCTTATTTCTGCCAGACAAGAAAGGAACAAATATATATTATATTGTTGTAATAATCTGTAAAATAATCCATCTTCTCCACTTAACTATGGCCCCTCTTCCCAAAAAGCAGGGCCTGGACTCTCTTCATATTAATATTCTTAGTCACTTGCATAGTACCCAGGCCACAGAGGGCACTTAATAAATGTGGGTTAAGTAAATCAATAATTTTAGCAAGACTGACAACAAGGTAGCACAGATAAGCTGCTATTTACTTTTTCATTGGTGAAATAAGGAGTAAGTATGGGAGACTTTATGTATCATGAAGACACAGGTATGCATTCCTCAGAGTACACGGCTGGGTACCAGAGAATCTATGAATCCACATTCAAATACGGTGCATCTTCCTAGAAGGCCTGTTTTCCATGAAGACTTAAGTGCTTGTTAATTTTAATATACTAAATTAAGCATAGATAAGTTTGTATCAATTTTAAAGATTAAGCAGAAAGCTTCTAATGCATTTTAAGTTTCCAGCAGAGGGACTTCAGTCAGCCCACCCGTATTTGTAGGGCCTCTAATTTACTCTCCTTCACCCATAGGGACATTTTGGTAGAAACATTCAGAAGTACACTGTTCACCTCTATACGCATATCCTTAATTTTCTAATAGAGTAAATGCCCTTTATTTCACCTTTATTCATTCAGAATTTGCAATTACTTGAGTTAGATCTAGACAGCAGTTTAATTTTCTATTGCTCCTACATAATAGGTTTTAAGAAAGTAATATGTAAAAAAGATAACAGAAGAAATACTTAACTTAAAAAAAAAATTTCAAACAGGCAAGTGCTATTCACACCCGATTCCTGGTAATTAGAATCAGACATCACTACTGCAGCCGGCACTCTGGGACCTGTGTTCACATTTCCACTCTAGTACCTCTGAGGTATCATCTAAACTTAAAAGGGAATAAGAGTCTCTACAAATTATTATTGCCTTCTTTTCACCAATATAAAAATGTCCCTTGCTCCTCCCAGTCCTTTGGATTAGTGAAGTTGTTCTGTGAAGCAAATAGGATGATTCTAGTTCTCGAATAGAGAGATGGTCACACTGGTGCTCATTAAATGAGCTAACCATTTTTCAGCATGTATTTCACAATTAAAAGGTTTAAATAATTTAATCAAGAAGGCGGCAGCTTCAATTTTGAAGAATGAGGAAATAAATATAAGCAGCAATCCAACAATTAAAATATTAGTTCCCTGTCCAAAGAGTGTGTTGGCAATCAGCAAACTAAAGCTTATTCAAAACCCAGTAGGTAAGAGTCTTTTGTTACAGAGCAGAAATTCTCACCCTGATTAAAGAATTCCACTCAGTAGCTAACCATACCTTATAGCACAACACTAAGCATATGATACTTGTAGATAAAGTATCTGCTTCATTGACATAAAGCTGTTTGCCAGTGAATGTGTACTAACACGAGCCTACGGCCACATCCCCAAAACCTGGTATCAGCTCTCATATCTTCCACCCTTGTTCCAAATCTTTCTAGGGATGGTTCCTCCGAACAGCCCTCTCATGTGTCCTTCTCAACCACTACATTCCAATGCTTTTTTGAGACAAGAAACTTGGGAAATACGAGGCTGGAGATATTTTTAGAAAGAAGTGGAACTGTGTACCGTTATTATTCGGCCAACTAATGAATTAAAAATGACAACTGTAAAATCTACAGGTCATTAAACATCCTCTCTAGAGGAGAACCACCTGGTTTGTACCAAAGCCACTTTGCACTGGGAGAGTCTAGCCACCAAGAGTGAGGCAGGGGCAGTGCTGGCTACCCCTGGCAAGGAGACACTAGTTTTCCCTTTGCAGCATCTTGTAGGTGAAGCAGAGCAATTCTAAGTTCTCCACTGGAGAAATGTACAGCCAAAGTGGCTTAGTAGTTCAGAACCTAGACTTCAGCAGAACCAAAGCAATGACTGCACAATCGTTACTAACTAATAATAAAGGCAGGAGTAGGGGATGGGGTAGACCTTTCCAGTGTAGAGAAAGGATTCTGTCCAGGAAGCTACTTGGCTATTTAAAGTGTTTCCTTACTTTCATCCTCTCCAGGAACAATGTAACGCAAGTAAACCGCCTGTGTGCACTGTGGTGATTTCCACACAGCCTCGAGTACACAGGGGAGACACTGCCGGGGGTGGAGCTGGCACGCCTGCCTTCAGCCTCCATCTCTGAGTACCATCTCATTCCTCCTGACCCGAAGGCCAGGTTTTCAATTCCTCCTTGCAGGGTTGCCACTTGGCTTACTGGAGAAATCCAGCAGATCTCATTTTACCGAACAACCACGGTGGAAAAGTCCAGCTTAGAAAGAACCTCATCTTTATAAACCAGAATGTGCCACAGACACACATTATTAACTAGAGATACTCTCCTCCTGCAAAGGTTGGGACTCTAAGAAGTAACTTGAAGTACACTTAGGAATGTAAGTTACACATATTTAGAATCAGGTAGAAAGAGGACTGGCACTGTAGAAAGCATTTCATTTCCAATTTTAGGCCCCACTACTTGCTCGCCATGTGAGTTTAAGCAAGCTGCTTTACTTTGTTGAGTTTCCTAAATTTCTTGGCAAGGAAGTCTATCTCCCACAGAAGGTATCCTTTGTCTACCACTTCTGCGCACACATAGCCATCCTCAGACACACACCACCCCCGCTTTAACTACCTTCGATTAGTCTGTTCACAAGCATCTTCCTTACCAGCTGGTTTCCACCCTCCTATCAGATTAAGCATCATGTCCACCAAGCCCTCCCAAAACCCACCTCCTCTTCCCCAGCAGGGCGTGGTTGCTCCTCCTCTGTCTTCTCACAGTATTTGTTCTAGATAATGACTACAGCACCTGCCATGTATTGTGTCATGTGTTAAAGAGTCTAACTCCCCCTTCTAAACTGTGAGTGAGCTACGTGAAATAGATCTGAGTCACACTGGTACCTCAAATTCAGAACTCACTGACACCTCGAGTGTCAGAACTCACAGGAGCGCCTCAGTAAGTGTTGAATGAATGAATGAATGATACAGTGTTAATTTCGTGAGCACTTAGTGCTAAAAGCACTTACATGTATTATCTGTTATTCTGGCAAGAACTCTAAGATGGACATGAGTATTTTAATTTTACAGATGAGAAAACTGATGTCCAAACACAGCAAACAAGTGATTAGTCAGGACTGGACTGACCTACAATCTGCCTACAAAGAATCTAGCACAACACCTAGCACATATTAGGGCCTCGAAAAGTGGCATCTTCCTTCCTTCTGCTCAAACAATGAGGGAGCGACTGCTTTAATGGAAGAAAGTATCAGAAACTCTAAGTTTACTGGGGTTGGTGACACTGCAAGCCAGGAAATTTGAAAGAAAACTCTCATTTCAACAAATTCTGCATCAGCATTCATGAACACTTTTTTCAACTGCACATTAATCATTCCCCAAATATTTTCCAAGCACCTGCTCTGTACTGGGCACTGGGGGGCCATGGATGAAAGGTCGCGATCCCCAGGAGCAGTCCCCAGGAGGTGCCAGCATTTGTGGTGAACCAGCGATGGGAACTTGTGAGTGCCTCGGAGCACATGTTCTTAATGGACAGATGTTGCATGCCCATTAAGTCTGCCATTAGGGGATCTAGGAATCATTTAATGGAACACAGAGCAGCCCACTCTGTGCCATGTATACAGCCACAGAAGATTCTTTTAGGAAGATAACGTTCATGCTACAACTGAAGAGCAGCCCACATGGGAACGCCTACCTCCCCAGGTCCTGAAATGAGTCCTTAGAGAGATGATCAGGATTTTCAATGAAATGGCAAGAGGACTGCCACCCAGCAAAGTGGCAAAGTGAGCATAAAGACATCAAAGTCATCCGTCACTGAGACTTTATCACACAGGCCCCACCAACAATCCCTGGGGGAGCCCCTTGTTTCCAGCAACCCATTATGTCCATCTTGAGGCTGGCAACCTGGGGTGTCTCTGCTCACAACCCTAAGAGGCATCGTTCACTTCACATCCTATGTGAATGGCACCCCGGAGCACAACACAGCATGATGGGGATACACCATGAATGGTGTGCAGAAGAAGTGGTCCTCACTACCGAAGGAATTAAGGTCCCATGCGCCTTCAGTGGGCAAGCCATGATTGGCAAGTCCACTTTTCAGGCAACATGGGAGAAGTCCACTGTGACTTTCTGGCAATGACTAACCAAGGTCAAGCCAAGCCTGATGATCAAGGCACCTCTTTCTGCCCCAAAGTGCAAGCACACAATCAGGCACATATAAGACACCCTCAGCACTTCAGTGATTAAAATGTCAACCAATTCTTGTCAGATCTCCACTCAATCTTAACGCCATGTTAATAATTGCCACATCATCTTTGAAAACAACACCAAAAGGACTGAAAGCGGATAATAAATAATCATGGTGCAGCCTCAGTTTATGCCTTTTGTCACAGTAACCACACCTGATCTCTTTTCTAGGCCTTCAATTCTCACCATCAACCCCTCATGGACTGAGCAATTATGGTTTGCAAGCCCCTCGGAGGAGCTCCTTTTTCACAGGGCCTCCCACATAGCCTTGCAATTAATAGAACTAAACGCCTTGGTTGGGTTCACAGAAGCTGCTGACCAACTGCCCCACTGCACTTGATGCTGGGGATGTTGGTGATCCCACCTCTTTTGGGTGAACGTCTAAGACTATCAACCGGCTTCCCTGGCTAGCTGAGTAGATGCATGTTAACCTAACACTCACTCTTTGTGAGATGAATATACTGACTTGTAGCTGCTGAGAGGGTTCAGAATATGCCATGCCACCCCAAAATATGCCACTTTGACATAAGGATTATTTTGAGGTGAAGACAACTGGAGACACACACACACACACACACACAAAATGAAGAACAGACACACACACACAGAAAAACTCTCTGCTCTCTCCCGCTCTATCTGGAAGGGAGGTCAGGGTGACTCTTACTAATCCCCAGAGACAACTCTAGATTCTTATGGCCCAGAGACTCTACATAACAAATCTGACTAACAGGCGCTTGTCTTCCACTGGTTTCCTCTGTATATTTACCTTCCCACAGTTTGCAGCATTTGGAAGCCAAAAACCCCTTTTCCTTGTCTTTTCTTTTCTCTACAAATGTATTGCTTTTTTGCTAATAAGCTCGATAGGCCCAAGTTCTATCCACCCCTTGGAGTTACTCATCACTGAGTGTGTATGCATAATGGACATGTTAAAAAAAAGAAAAAAGAAAAACAAAACTCCACTTTTCTCTTGTTAATCTGTCTTTGGCCGATCTAATCTGTAGGGCTCCCACCAGTGAACCTGAGATGGGTAGAGGGAAAAGATTCCTTTTCCTCCCCTACACTATATTCTATCAAATCATTCTTAACCTGTGCCCATTGGAGTCTGTGAACCTCATGAAACTAGAGCCCATGCTTTGTGCACATGCATTTTTTAAGGAAGAGAATCCAAACATTTGATCGTTTGAAAGGACTCTAATACTCAGAATCTTTGTTGGCCCTTCAATAATCCTTCAACATGAGCTGGTACACTCCATCTCATAAGGGAAAGACGAACTCTGAGCTGCTACTCACCTGAGCCACCTGAGAATAGGTCAGGGTGCCCTCCTGCTCCGTATGCACATCCTTCTGCAGGATGCATCCACCATCTCTAGGACTCATCTCCCACACATCATCTTGGCTGGGATGACTCACTCCCATCTAGACTGTAAGTTGCAAGGACAGAAACAATTTTCATCCTTTTTATCTGTCCTTATCTATCTGTACTGTCTATGTGTCTGTCTGTGTGTCCTTGTGGGTGTATTGGGGGGTGGGGTGTTTGTATATAATGATAATCATGATCAGTCCTTTTGAAGGAAAGCACCTTCCATTTCATAAATATCTGTTTCTGTTTTCTGTCACAAGACACTAGTAGGACAACTTTTTAATGGCTGTATATGAGGTCATAAGCTGTAGGGGGACACGACTTTAACAAACTTATAGCAGATACCAAAAAAAACCTGCTAGATGACTGAGGGAAAAGAACTTCAGGATCTGGAAGTTCCCAACACTTTCCAATTGCTGAGGATTAACTGAATAAAATTCTAACAAAGTAACAGCTCAAAATCTCCCTCCAAGTCCTCACAAAACCAACTAATCCATTCCAAAAAATGGTCTGCAACTACCCAGGGTAGTTGTGGGTCCTGCCCTCCATGAGCTTAGGGACTACAGAGGGAGAGGTGAACGGAGACACAAGAGCAGACACCTCTGCAGAACATCCCCCTCTTCAACGGCTTGGTTTTCAATTCTAAAGCCTCAGAGGCCGTACCCAGCTCTCAGTAAAATGGAATCTTGGCCAATGCGTACCTACAAAAAATGTTTACTGTGACACTCAAAACAACATCTTAAAGAAAATACGATATGAGATAAAAGTTTTACGTTACACTTCACACTCAACTGATGAAATACCAGAATGAAGTGTGGAAGATTTTGAAAAGTGCCAAACTCAAGTCAACTTTGGTCTGGGATCGCTGCTGGCTGCGTAACCATGCATAAAACAAGGGATCAGGAAACTACGGTTCAAGCGTTTTACATCCCAACAAAGGAGCTGACTTACAGGTATTTTTACTGTGTTTCAGC
This sequence comes from Camelus ferus, assembly GCF_009834535.1. NCBI lineage: Eukaryota > Metazoa > Chordata > Mammalia > Artiodactyla > Camelidae > Camelus > Camelus ferus. Next base: position 81,123,471 of record NC_045696.1, on the reverse strand, counting down.
CACACTTTAGGAAATTGGTTGGGGGGCTGGAATTAACACGTAACATATTATCATTTTTCTCATTTTTTAAAAAAAGGAAAACTGCCCCAGGTAGTTTTTCAACAAAATGTCTAGTTTTCAGGAAAAAAATGCCTGTATCCATCATACAAGGTAGAAAATAATTAAGGAGCACCCAGAAAAGTACAAATGAGAGGAGAAAGGAGGAATTCCTTCCAACTCCTTGCACGGAGCAAGGAATATTTTGTTTGGGAGCCTGAGTTTGAGCCCAGATGTTGCAAGGCAGCATCTGGACAAATGCAAGTGGTAGGAGTCACCCAGCAGGACTCACAACTGGGCAGGAAAGTTCAGGGCAGGGGTACTTGAAGGACTTGAAGGGAACTGGTGGAGAGCTCTAGTCACGGTGTCCAAACTGGTGGCTGTGAGCAAAGAGAGGGGAGGGCTGGAGTAGGCAAGACCAGACAAAACAGAAGGTAGTGACAGACATCCCCATGAAAGGTCACAGGGTCCCACAGAAGGGAAGAGCACGTTGACATACTAATGTGCAGCATTTTCAGCATACAAAAACAGCGCATTCTTGATCTGCCCAAAGACAGCAGGCAGTGATTCTAACTCCTTGTTAAGAAAATACAGTTATCACAGACAAGGATCTTTTACACGCATTCTTTAGTCTCCTAAGAGAGGAAACTTCCAACCTTTTCACTGGGCACAAGAAGAGCCACCTTAGTCTGTCCCAAAGAAAGAGGTTCCACAACCTTTGTCTTCTTTTCCAATAAAAACAGTGGCCATCCCCTTCCTACACGGTGTGGCATGCCCATATAAGTCACATTTCTAGGAACCGTCATAAGACGGCCCCTTTATCTGTATATCTAAGGGCAGACAGCACTTTCCACCATCTCCCTCAACCCTCCTCTTCTAGCTCAGTGCACTCTCCCGGGTTGCACAAGTACAAACACATGGAGAATGTGAAGAATGCATCCAAGTTTGGCAGCCTTGCCGCATTCTGCCTGGAGAAGTGCCCCCAAATGGTGCGAACTGAAGCGAAACAGCCACAGAAGCAAAATGCAGTCTCGAGGTCAGTGCAGGCCCAGCTGCCCTTGTCTCTTAGACATTCCTGGCTGGAATCCCACTGAGCAAATGTGGGGGAAGAGCAGGCGAGACAGACCCGAGGATCAGGAAATACCCAGCTGCATGGAGAGGCAATAATCACCAAAACAGAAGCTAAGCACACAAAGAGCAATTTCCCTCCAGGAGTGCCCCGAAGGGCAGACCTGGACATTATTCTTGGGTATTCCTGTTCAGTCACGCCAAGACCTTATCGCTGATTTTTAAATCCCGCCTCCTAAACCACTTGGTGGTGCTCTAGGGGGTCAGCTGTAGGTCCCCAAATACAGCTTCCACTATTTGACCTGAAATCTAAGTGGAATAATGTCACCCCCCACCCAGAGCACTTTCTCATTCAGCCACTTCTGAAATCTTCCTTCCCCCAAATTCCATCAAGAGTGATTGTCACACCCATAAAAGAACAAGTGTTCAAATAAAAGAATCAGTCATGTCTTTCATAATTTTAATGTGTCGACTAAGGGAAGTTATACAACTGAGAAATCAAACGTAGTGTTCATTTCTTAGGTATTTCATTTTATTCCAAGTCTACACAGGACACTGGTGGGAAAAGAAAAAAATCATTCATTCATTCTTTGACAAATATATACCAAGTACTTAAGACTGTATTTCATCAATTCTAAAATACACATTCTTTTCCACATTTTATCACCTCTGGAATTGAAATGGAGCTGAAAATTAAGATACTGGTTTTCTTCTTTTAGTACATAAAATAGCATCTGACAATCAATTACCCGTGCCACACAGGAACTGTTTAATACTTCTCCACTGCGTAACACCGATTTCCCCCTGGAATTTGTCCTTCCCTCTCCAGTGCATGCTTGGACACTGCTACCAGAATAATCTCTCTGGTCACGTGACCCTGCCCCCTGATTTAAATGAACCAATGAATCCCCTTTACCTGTGGGGGTAAGAAGCCCACGGCACGTCCCAGAACTTCTTTCTCCGCGTCATCTCCTCTTGCCCCACTGCCAAATTATGAGCATTTTCCTCAACGTGCCAAATTTCTCTCAACTCCATAAAATTTTCAGCATTCAGGTCAAGTACTGACTACCTGGAACCTCTTTCTCTGAGGTTGAAATAAATGTCTTCCTCTGATGTCCTACAACCTCCTTGCTTCGCTTTAGCATTTTCACACCATAATCTGCAGCTCTTTCTCTATATCCTCCAATAGACGGTGACTCCTTTGAAGGCAAAGGCTGCATCTTGCATATTCCGGACGCAAAAACCTTGGGACGCTGCCCAGTATGGAGTTGGAGATCAAACAAAATTATTGAAAGGATGGATGGACAAACTTCAGGACATTCTTTCTCTTCCTCTGTTCATAAGGTGACTCAAGTTCACAAAGATAATGACTTTCTAGCTCATCAGAAACTAGATAGGATTTCACATCTTCTTGGTTACTCTTAAAGGCTCAGGTCCCCCTTGTCTGAAAAATGAAAATTCTAGACTGATGGTCTCTAAGTTCCCTTACAATCTACAATTCTGTTATTCTGAAAGCTTATTCTAGTATCTGGCACTGATCAAATACTACTTTCCACTGTGAAATACCCTTTTGAAAATGAATTCTCAAATTGGTGAAACAGCCTTGTGCCCCAGACTCTCAAGGTTGTATACTGGGGGCAGAAAGCATGTCTAAAAATCCAGAGAAAATATGCCATTTGAATGCATGTTCAGTACAATTTTACATCTAGAAAACAAATATTCTCTTTTTTCATTACAAATTAAAGAACTGACAAAGTGATCTTGGCAGGTGGAGAAAGAAATGAAAATAAGTGATTTTCAGCCAAAGGGAGGCAGGATAGTTTCATGAAGTGGAGCCTGGGTTTTAGAAGCTCACGAAACACTGGTATTGTAAAAGCAAACATCGCATAGTCGTTAAGACTATAGACTCTGGTATTACCCTGTGTTGAGATTCCTAATCCTTCTCTTACTAACCAGCTCTGTGATTCTGAACACTTTACTTAATCTCCCTCAGCCTTAGTTTTGGCATCAGTAAAATAGGGATTAGCGTACATATCTCATAGGGTCATTCTAGGAATTAAATTAAAGATTCCATATAAAGCTCCTCGAACAGTGCTTGGCATTTAACAGGCCCCTAGTAAATGGTCTCAATTATTACCACTAGTATTACTAATGTCCCTTTCTCCAATCACAGAGGTCACATTACATGCTCCATTACATCGCACAGGGCACTGGAGATGCACACGGGCGCTCAAGAAATTGGGAAGTGGTGATGTGCTGATGAGAGTGATGACGATGACAGTCAGATGAAGCAGTAAGTATCTGTGGAATGCCATTTCATTTTTTAAATTATATATTGGAAAGAGATATCTTCTATGATGCATCAGCTTTTTTTCTGGATCAGGGATTTTTTTTTAATTTATGATTATAGTCAAATAATATTCCTCTGTATGAAGAGACTAAATTTTGTTTATCCATTTATCAGCTCATGGACTTTTGGGTTGTTTCCACCTTTTGGCAACTAAGGATAACACTGCTATGATTATTTACATACAACTTATTTTGTACGGACAAATGTTTTCATTTCTCTTGGGAATATAATAGCTAGGAGAGGAACTGCTCAGTCATAGGGTAACTCTATTTAAACTTTTGAGGAACTGGGCTCACCAGCTTCCATATGGATTCCCAGGAGACAAAAAGATAAAAGTACACTAATGACTTATGGTACCAAATCAACCTATTCGGCCAAAGACAGACGGTCAATGCCAGTGTTAAGTCTTCATCAACCTGATAAGTACTTACATATCAATTATTCATATATGTGCAGATACCATCTTGTAAGAATTGAAATTTTCTAGCTGTTAAAGACAGCCAGTAGCAAGAAGACAAGCGAACTTAATAGAATCAAGATGTCCCCACTTCCTAGCCATTCTTGGTTTCCTCCTTTGACTCTCAAAACTCCATTTTAAAGCCATTTTTCTTTAAGACCCTGTCCACTAATATTGTAATTTTAATAATGAAATCACTAAAGGTTTGTTAAGAAACAAAATAATATTGAAGACCTACAGAAATATCAACCAATTAGGCATAGTCTATTTTTTTAGACCTACTTTCCAGCAAGTATGTTTACAAAAATTTAGGTAAATCTACTTCCCACCAAGAGTCTAAATTGCCAGGAACACACTGCCATTGTGTGATGTCATCATATGATGACCAGAAAGTGTGCAGGGGGTGGCAGGAGAAAGTTGAGGTACAGAAGCTTCATCTGAGAGCCTCTGAAACGTGGCATCTGGGAAATCTATCTACACGCTCACAAATCAGTGCGGGTCTGATGTGTCAGTCCCTAAAGCCTTCGATACAAGAGTGCTAAGGGCATCTGTCTCTGATTTTCCTACTGAATGCCTGCCTTGTTTTCCACGGTCTGCCGCACACCTCTTCTGTGAGTCGTGGCCAGATTGACGGACACAGAGAGGTGACAGACCTAGGCGTATATTACTTACCTCTACGTTAGCAATGTTGAGGGGGTTAAGAAGTTGGCCAAGACAGAAATGCCTCTGAATTTTAATGTGGTATTTCTGAGTGTCTTAGACTCGTGTTGTACTACTGCTCAAAAAGATGCGAGGTCAGCCCCACCAAGAAAAGATTCTAAATACTTCATGGCAACTGGCATGAAAATATGCTGACTGCTCAGCCACCCATGTGAACTCCAGATTCTCCTAATCTTGACATGCAATTAGTTAGGAACAGGGAGAAAAAAAAAAAAAAAAAAGATTCCTCCATGCAGTAACAAATGAAGCTGAAAAATGACAAGTTAGAAAGAAGTCCATTCACATTTGAAAACAGAGATATCACTGTAGTATATTTACATCTCAAAGAAAAGACATATACAAAGGCTTGTATAATTTCCAAAACCCCAAATTCATTCAGATAATGCATATATACTAGACATCAGTATGTAGAGTTTATCAGTAAAACTATTACACAACATAAACCCCTTTATTTTCTTTTCTGCTTAGTTCTATGGTCTAGATTTACAATATCTACAAAACAAACATAAAAAAATAGTAAAGCAAAGGGCTATCTAATATCTCTTTAGAAATCTTAACATTTTAATCTTTTTCCTAACCTCACTACTGAGGAATTCTTAGACCTCAGATATGAAGTGAGGTGTAATGAGTAGGAAATGCTGGAAAGAGAAAACACAGCGGTGATACGTGCAGGTTTAATTTACGTTGGCCAAAACACGATTTTCCCATTTACTGATTCTTTTCACACCAGTCACAGTAAATAGCACAGAACTTTTGGAGATACCAAAATAACTGATGTTTTACTATTAGCACTTTTCAAATCATTCCTCCTTAGACTGTCACCTTTTGCCAGCTCAAAACAGACCTTACAACTGCAAGCTTCCACTGTATAGTTCCAACACTGCAATATTTTCCCCAAAGAGGTGTGAAGCAGGTCAGTGTGCAGAGCTAATAGCATCAAATTGTTATTTGGAAGGAAGAATGCATATTGTGGAGTTGCTAGGACAGTAAAAAAAAAGGATGCCATCTGTGTGTGCTCGTAAGTGATTTGAGGACCCATAGTTTCCACCTCCACAGTGGCCCGTAACAGGGGGACGGTCCCAAAATAGCTGAAAAAGGAATCCAAACTTCTCCTTGCATGGCCCACATGCCCTTCACAACCTGTACTCGGCCCACCTTTCCAGTCCATCCCCCATTATCCCTCCACCATGTGCCCAAATCAGTGTCACCTAAGCTTTTTCACATGGTGCACTGAGGTAATGGGTGAACCTACCCGGGGCCGAGGGGATCAGACCCAGGACTGACGGGGTCACTGTCTATGCAGACCTGTCACTTCGTGTGGCACAGAAGTTGGGAGGTTCTGCCTAGATGCCACCTATGGGAATGTACTCACGGTCCCCTTGACTTGTCACGTCACCATCACAATGCCCTAATTTTTGCAATTCCCTTCCAACCCTGGGAACACCTTTCCCTCTCTGCAAAATAAGTGTTTCTTGTTCTTCAAGATTCAGCTCAGACATCATTGTTGCAGCGTTCCTGGCTTTCCTGAGCCCCTAGGCCTCCCAAATTGGAGACTCTCTTTTCTGTGCTCCCATGGCCATTCTTACCCACCAGAAGCCATTTCCCTATCTCCTGCACTGCAAGTGAGTGCCTGGAGGAATTAGTTACTTTTATACCCCAGAGGCAAGCATGCTGTCTGACAAATAGTAGGTGCCCCGTTGCTGTTCTCCGAAATAACTGACAACTCACTCAAAGCATGCAGAGAACAGAGACAATTCAGAACCAGTCTCTCGCAAATAGGATTTATTCTGAAGCATAGGTATTCAACTTCACCTGTGACAAAGCTTCCATTTATAGATTCCTGAAGAAATTCTTTATTCTGAAATCCAACTTGCAGTCTAGAAGATCTCAAGCAGATGTGAACAAATTCAAGCAGCAGGGAAATTCCCTCAGCCCCTAAGCCTCCCTCCCTCTTGGAGGCTGGTTTAGCTGGAGGCCAATCAATCACAAGACTGCTGGTCTCACCCTGAAACTCAGCAACAGTCAGCATCTAGAAATATGTCCTACAGAAATAATCAGTAATGCACAAGCAATTATGTTCAAGGGTATTAAATGTAGCATTATTTATAAGAGCACAAATTGGAAATGGCCTAAATGTTCAACAACAGGGGATTAGTTAAATAAATTATGAACATCTCCATGCTAGAATACTAGGCAGCCATTAAAAAAAATCATGTTGATATGAAGTTTTCATGACATAATAAAGATCATTACCAAAAACACAGAATAAACAATACTATATACAGCTTGATCCAAATTTAATTGATAAAAACATGCACGGGAGTATTTGCATAAACAAGAATACTGGAAGGAAATTCGCCAGAATGTTTACTGGTGTTTATATCTGGGTGATGGAATAATGGGTGATAATAAAATTTATTTCATTTTCCATTCTTTTTCAATATTTTCTAAGTTTTCTACATGAAGTATGCTTTACTTCCGTATGAAGGGGAGGAAGGAACAAAAACAAATTGAAGCATAAGGAAGTAAAGAGTGTTGACTGATGGGCTGTCCTGCTCTGGGCTGCACATAATTGTCCAGCAGGTTTCTGGGAAGCAGGTCCATAGTCAGGGTCCCAGAACACCTAAGTATTTAGGCTCTCCCTGGAATATATATACAAGGGTGTCCTAGATCCCACCTAGCTTCCAGTCAGTTACTACATTCAAATATGATCTAAGGATTGACTGATTTTTTTGAATTGTGGACCCACAATTCTCTTGCCACCCTAGGATTAAACCGAAGACCTAAAACTTCAAATTTTCTGAATCTGATTTACAGAGGTTTTAAGAAATCAGACCAAATTCATCCCCTAATGTCCTCATTTTCCTCATAAAAAATGCTAGACTCAAGACTACTGCCAGAAAGACATTTTCTACTCAACAATGCTTTTCCACTACCCCATTTTGTAAATAAAGTAAAATTCCATTCTATTCTTAATCTTTCTGAAAAAATTATGTTTTAGAAACACTAAAAAAAAACACTAAAAAATTATGTTTTAGAGATTGAGCAAGAGAATTAAGAGAACTAAGAGTGGACGGTGTCACAAAAGGCTAGGGAAAGGGAAGAGAGTCCTCTGAGCCTCACGTGTCCCAAAGAAGCTGTGATGGGACAGATCCTAAAAGTGCTCCCTGGATCTGGCTTCTAGTGAGCACTGATGGTCTTTACCAGAGTGAGTAAGTAAGATGAAAGTCAGAATCACATAGAGTAAAAAATATAAACTATCCTTTAAGGGCTTATCTGAGAATGGCAAGAGAGACACAGACCAGTCAAAGAGTCAAGAGAAGAATCCAATCTGTGTTTGAAGTTACAATGAGGGGCAGTTCTAATCCTACAAGAGAAAAGATGGGGCTAGGAACCGAAGCCTAGGTGAGGAACGCTGTCAACCAAAAGAGGCATTTTTCATCGTAGGGAGCCCAGTCCAGTGATTCTTACCCAAGGAGCACACCAGAATCTTTCGAGAAGATTTTTACGACCACCACACACCTGGTCCCCACAAGACCTACTGAACTATCATCTTCGAGAACAGGGACCAGGCTGAGTATTTTTTAAAGTTCCCAACTGATTCAGGTGCACAGTGGTGGTTAAGAATCACAGTTAGAAAGAAGGTGAAGTTGAGTCCAGAAGAAAACACATTCACAGACATAAAGGCAAGAAACTGAAGGAGGGAAGAGTTCAAACTTCTCTGACCTAGGGATAATGCCAAGAGAGAACTTTAGGAGCAGTACAGTCTTAGCGTGGTCTCTGGGCACTACTCAGAGCAAGGCGTCTGAGGGCAGGGTGGGGGCAACCATTGCATGGAATGTCTGGGGGCACCCATGTGCACCAGGGAATCGTTCTTCCCCATAGCGCTCAGCTGGTAATGCAAAGACCAACTGAGAAGCTGATGGTCAAATGAATATAAATGTGGGAGTTTCAGGAGAAATTGGCACGAACGAGCAAAGACGCAGTTTATTAGCAAACTCATAGGGCAGCTGGAAGAATTAAGTAATGCATTTAAACACAGCCCAGTGTCTCACACAAAACAAGAGCTCAATAAATTAGATGTTATTGTCATCGCTGGTACTGCTGTTATTTATTTCTGGAACCAAGGGAAGGGATCCCTGTTTCTTAGGAATTAGTGAAATAGAAGTCAGCGGTTACTCCTCCATTAAAAGGAAAATTAACAGGCTATGTGGGGTGTTAAACCCCGCAAACAAGAGATGTTAATGACCATATATTTCTATAGGTTTCCATTCATACTTACTTTTGAATAGCTGGTGGTTGAGCATGCTTGTGATAATGACTAAAGATGGCTGGTACCATTTTTACTATAAATACGGCAGTACAAAAGGCTTAAAAAATGGAAAATAATGTTCCCTTTAGAAAGCCCATGTGAGGATGTTCTAGGGTAAGACATTCTGAGCCTGGGTGTTCCACTGTTGCTGCCCCCACTTCATTTGAAAAGGACTTGTGGAGGTTGGCAAAGACACATGAAGAACAAAATTAAGAAAAGAAAGCGAGGCAATTAGTTTCAAGTAAACTGAAGGGTAGGAGAAAAATATATTTGGTGCCCAATGGAAATGAATGGACATGCAAACAGCTCCGTTTTCTTTGATGCTAGCAGTGGGTCTCAAATTTGGCTGTGAATCTCCTGACAGTAAATGCAAAAAAGGAAACAGGGTAAGCAGAATAACTGATGATTTCCAAAACTAAGGGGAAGTGCTGGTAGTGCCGTTACTGAAGCATGAACATTTTTTTCCTTCATAAACTGACAGTAATACAATGAACAATGCCTACAATAGCATCCTTACAGCAACATTAATCACCTCATAAAAAGTATCCTTTTTTCATCCTCAGAAAACATCCTTAATTCCTAGTAGGAGAGACAAAGTACTCAAACCCAAGGGTAGCTCTCCAAAATTTGGAATTTTTTCTCTATATTGTTTATTAGTATTTTTTGTTCCAGAGTAGGCAGAATCACATTAAAATATATCCAACTCAAATCAATCAACGTTCCCATCTTTTGGAGGAAATAAATTCACACACTTATTCATGACCTATATAATCACAGGTCTATAAATAAAGTAAGGCTTCCAACCTCAAATTCTTTACCAAGTGAAACCATCCAGAAATCACGAGAATATGATAAAGACATACGCAAGATGCACAGTGTCTAAAATTTTCCACCTCTCTCCAAAAACTCCTGAAAGATGTGCTCCTTGAAAATAAGGGAGTAAACTAAGAAAGAGCAGGTATGGAATCTAGAAATGGAGATTCAACACAGAGGGGAAAGGATGAGGGTGAAAGGAAAGGATGGGAGGACAACAGGTCATCCACACTGGAGCTGATCCAAGGCTCCAGAAGAAAGGACTCCAAGCAGACGAAAGAGCTAAACACCTGCTGTAGCTAAATATATTGTGAGAGGGCAGTTCTTACACGAGCAAGGGTGTAGGGATACACCAGTGAGGGGCACACAAGAAACTAAGAAAACAAACAGACAAGAGCTTTGCATTAGAAAGGAAGGTACATTACTACACACCCCAACTTGTTCAAATAAAGAAATGATGAAAATGTACTAAGAAACTCAAAACAATGGCTACTTGTAGGAGGTGGACCAAGGCAGTGGACAGATTAGCCCAAGAACAGAAGTGAGACTTTTTAAAGTATATGGTTCATGTTGTTTCAATTTTTGAACTATGGGAATGTATTACTCAAAAACTAGTGAAAAAAAAAGTAAATTCTAAAAATTGGGGGAAAAAAGTGTTGACAGGCCAGAGGCTTTACTTGGTCTTGTTTATCACAGCAACAACTGTTGACCTACTCCTGGCTTTCATACCACGCACATCTACAGAGACTCAAAGGCAAAAGGCTCCGGGGCGTGGTTATAGCCATGAGAATGAAATCAAGAAGATGAGACAGATGTGGGAGAAGCAGTCCCTATTAATCAAAACATGAAGGGCAGCCACTTGTCTTTGGTAAAGTGATACTTGCTGGGTACTACTGTAAAAAGTCACACGTATGACCTATGTAAGGCTACAGAAATCAGGGAACGAGTTACTTTTAATGGGGGCACTATTAGAATTTTAAGCAGGCAAGTCTTTGTTAAGCTGGACTGCCCTGCTCATTGCAAAGAGGTTAGTTAGCATCTCTGGCCCCTGCTCACCAAATGCCATTATGACACTCCATTCAATATGATGAGCAAAATGCCCCCCACCTCCACACTGCATTTCCAAAAGCCTCTACCCCTGACTGAGAACCACTGTAAGGAATAAGTAAAAAGAATAAAACATAAAACTTGCCAACTTTGTTTCCTATCACGGCAACTAATTTCCATCTGTTCATTAATTTAATGAATCTTCATAACACATTCGTTAAGAAATCATGAGCAATCTGATCTCACACATGTTTGGCTGTTACTAAAGATAGTTTGTGTCTTGAGTTTAAAAAAATAAAAAGAGCTAAAGAAAATCTAAGGAATCCAGAATTCCTGCCAGCCTTCAGTCAAACTTACTTCACAACTGCAGAGTGTGCAGTTTAATTAAAAAAATAAAGTTCATATACAGTCTTTCATTGATTGTGTTAATTAATTCCCTCATGAATCTTGTAAGCTTTGGCAACGAAAATATTATTTTCCCCATTTTCACAGACAGGGACTCGAAGGCTTGGAGCAGTTAAGTGATTTTTCCAAGCACGTAATTGACAGAACTTGGGGTAGGAACCAGAACTGCCAGAAACCAGGCTGGCAGTTTCTCCACTCAGCTACAATACTGACTCTAGGCAGAATTTCCTCTATGCCAAGCCTACAACATATCAGCTCAATTCAAACCTTTAACATAATTAGAATTTTGAAACCCAGCATCTTTTTTTTTTAAATCATTAGGTCAGATATAATTGTCCTCAAAACAGTACAATAAAAAAAATCAATAAAGCTGACTTTATAAGCTCACACAGGTTGGTAGAGGTAGGTACAATCACTATTCCATCTTACAGATGAGGAAACAGATAAAGGGTAAGCAATGTGTTAAGAGTTACACATTAGTAAGTGTGGGATTTGAATGCAGGCTGTCTAACTCTGCAGGGAAATCTTATAATCAATTAAATCAAAAGATAAGTGACCAAAAAAAAGGGTAATCACAAGAAAAACTGGTAAGTTGAATGCTTTAGATAAACAATGTAACATTCTCTTTAGCTTTGTAAATAACATATAAATCAGCATCCCTCATATAATTTTTTGTTGATTTGTAAAGGTGATTTCACAGTACAGGAACAATCACATAACTAGTCCTTTGTCAAACTAATCAGTACTTTAATTACTCAAGTAATGGGCATTTAATAAGTTATCAATTCTCTACCCCAATACTTCAGTGAAAACAAAGTAACCCTGAAACAATCAAATAAGGCACTTGAACATCTTAATTGGATGACATGTCGGTCTTAAAATTTTTTCTACTCTTAGTTTGCCAATGTATATCTTGAAAAGGCTAAAGAAACAAATGTACAAAGAACTCCCAAATACCAATTTGGTAAAAGAGCACAACAACACAAATACAGAAGTAACCACTGAGTAAAACAGCAATCTGGAGAAAATAGATGCATTTAATTCAAACAACTTCAAAATAGAAATAGAGAAGGTAGCTTTTCTTCCTACTCCATGCAATGGATTATGTTGACTGTGACCAATAACCAATGCAAAAGACTGATAGATTTTCTCCTCTACAATTTCTATAGAGCATCCCCAAATTCTATTTTTTAACCAAATTTAATCTCCAGAAGTAAGAAGATGATATCTTGCTAGGAAACATTACTTTAAATAAAAATTCACAGTTGTCAAATAGCACTAGTTCAGTAGAACACCAAAAGAGTCAGGCCAGGTTGAGGGTAAGTAAGAACTTGAGGAAAACCCTGAGTTCTAGCCAAAGAAATTATTCATCTAACTCCTCAGAAGAACCATAGCTCTACAGAGCTAAGAATGGAAGGGGTTGGAGAAAATACAGCTGTTAGTAAAGTTCTGTGTGACCTAAACTTGGTGATAATTTGTTGGACACTACAATATAGGTCGACAAGTATATTTGGGTCTCTAATACCAGGACTACAAATACACGAGTTAACAAGTAGGCACTCAATGATCAATGACCAAAGAAGAGCTAGAAGGAAAAAACACAGCATCCACTTGCTACTGGTTCAGTGGCCGTCGTGGCTGCCAGCAGACAGTCCTTAATCGGAGGGCCTTATGGCTGTTCCATCACACTGCCTCCCTGGATGATGGAAATCAGATATCAGGGCAAGTACCTGGCAGAGTTCTGGAGCCAGAGCAACACACTGTCAGGGACTGAGAAGAACCGGGAGCTCTGAGGCATGCAGCAGACATTCCACACACGAATCACAGACCAAAGGCTCTCTAAAAAAGACCCCAAAAAGTAACTGGCCAGAGTATGTGACCATGTCCCCATTGTATAGATGGTAAATGGTGGTATCCCAAAGTGTGATATTCCTCAATTCACTGAGTCTGTACTAAACATAAGAAATAGCATAGTGAGTGCTGACAAGGATCATAATAGATCCCATGAGACTTGACCTAGAGAAACACGGGGGGTGGGGGGGTGAGAGGCAGAATAGCAGTGGAGGAAGCCTCCCAGTCACACTTAGTCGGGGGGGAGGGAGGAGTAGAAGAGGACAGGGAGAGTCCCCTTCAGGTGGTTAAGGGAGGAAAGGTCAGGAGGACTGGGGCTGGGGGAAAGGGGTCTCCACTGGTGTTTAGTGGGTGAAAGGAAAAACAGAAAGGGCTATTGAGCTGAAAGGAGTAGGAGAAAGAAGTCGAAGAGAACTAGGGTGGCACTCTACAGTGGCTGAAAGGGGGAAGGTGGGCACAGAGGATGATGACAGTCTTGGCAGGAATGTCACAAAAAGCAAGCAAGCATCCATCCAGATGACCTTCAACAATGCTAAGACTCTATTAAATTTCCATGGTTATCTGTTCTAAATTTAGAGACTCTTTTTACTTGTAAAAATGAAAATTGCCTTGTTGCTTTGGTCCATTTTCTCTCATTTTTAATGTAGTGCAGTAGGCAGGGGGAGGGGGGAGACAGTTGGCCATCATTATTCAAACAGCAATTTTTACTGGGTTCGTAGCACCTTAAACAGCCTGGGAGGGAGACACTCCCCCAGTCCCTGGTTCCCCACTGGCAGAGAGAGAGAAGGCGAGCAGGGAAGTAGCACTTACCCTCTGCAAATTGGTACTCAGTAAATGCCCTTTAGCAGAAGAGCAGAACTTTTATCTCCGTTTTTCAGGGGAACAGAAATATCCAAAGGTTTAATGTGTTTAACTTTCATCTAACCAGTATTTTGTGGTTCTTGCTGGGCTTCCCTGAGTGTTCATGTTGAAACACCAGCATCTCCCAGGATGGAAGGCACATGTGCATCTCAGAGCTGTGAGCTGTGTCCTTCCACCTCATCAGACCCATGTGAGCATCCGTGGTATCATCTCACAATCCAGAAAGGAAGGCGTTCAGGTGCCTCCTGCCTACTTCCTGTCTCCAATCCCTCCAGCAATGACGGTTCAGAGTCAGCTTTCATAACCCGCAGTGAACGACACACCTACCCTGAAGCACCCATCCTGATACAACAATGTCCAGAAACAGCTGAAGATGAATGAGAAAATCCTCACAGTATGCTGAGAATCATAACAAGATACAATTTCCATAAAAATCATTTTGGTGGCAGCTTCTTCCCCAAAAAAGGACAACCTAAACATAATATCTCTCATAGTATGTCTATGTTCTGTACCTGGGATAAACTCTATTTCTCCGTTAAATAGAAGGGAGAGGAAAAGTCTACCTAGGGAACTAAAATACCACACTAGGTTTTTTTTCCCCCACTCAATTTGGGCAATTTTGCAAAAGTGGATCATTTATTTAAGGAAGCCTTGACTTCCTCATCTTATTTAATAAGGAAAGCTTTAGCTTCAAGGAAGGAAGGGGACCACAGTGGGTCATTCAGCCACAAAGGGAAGCTTTGACAAGGGTGGGCGCCAAGCAAAGCCACTCCAACACGGGAGCTTGGGGAAAGGGGTGTCAGACTCATTCTGCCTCTAAGATCATTACTTGGTGTCCCAAGACGGAGATTCTCTACTCTCTGGGACAGAGGACACCAGAAAGCAGGCAGATCTGGATGAAATCTGGCTCTGGCCGTCATCAGCTACCTCAGTTGTGTTCACCTTCCCAAGCCCCAGTTCCTTCGATGGGCAGATGAGGACAGTAACAGTACCTACCTCAGGGGGTTGCTGTGACAATAAATGAAGTGACATATTAAATATTCTGACACGCACCAGACATAGAACACGTACCAGCCCTCTTCCACCTCCCCTTACCTCCCCTCTGGCAGAACCCAGACCAGTAGGATGGCCAGAGAAACATCTCTAAATTTCACTCTCCTTGACTGCAAACTGATGAAGGCGACTGTATATGAAAGCTTGAAATCGATATGCCAATGTTAGGAAATATTGTTGTTAGCACCAATCAGCACTTCTCCCACACAACTGAATTTCATGGAGTACGAGTCAGAAGTATCTCTTAGGCAGTTTCTGTGTCCCCCACTGTTTACTGCTAAATGTTGATACACTTTTATATTAGTATCCTCCAAGGGGGACCAAACTGTGCTTTATAGCTATTTTCATTTTCATTTCGTGCTTTTAATTAATGCTTTTATTTCTGTTCTCATACTCCGGGGTAAAATTTGAGAAAACCAGAATATGAAATGCTAAAGACAAATACTAACAGGCAACAACTTGATACCCGCTTATCCTTGCACCAAGATCCAAAAGGAGCTGGATATTTGTAAAACAAATAGTGGGACTGAAAACAGAAAAAATAAACAAGCAAAAATGAGAGTCAAGAACAAAAGCACTGTGAGTTCCTCTGCAGTGACACTTGCCTTACAATCCTCAACACCCAGCAAAGTGCTGGGTACTTTCTCTGCCTGGAGGACAACATGACTTCGATCTACCAACACCTATGGATGAAAAGAAAAAAGCTAAACACTAAATCTGAAAGGTACTAACATTATTTTACTGATATGTATTTCCACTAACTGACTCATAGAAGGGCCCCATGTAAATTTATGGTCTTCAACTCCAAGCTGTTGAAAATAAACAGACTCCCCAAAAGGTCTCCACAACCCACCTTGTGCATATGGTTGAGATGATGAACTTGATGGACTTAGACAAAGCCTAGGATGGGACCTTATCCTGTGGTCCCCTATACACCTCACACGCCACATGGGGTTTCAGAGGAAGCTAGTCACTCTGAATTGTCTTTTCATTCATGGCAAATCTTAAAAAAAAAAAAAATCAAACGCCTAACTTCTGGAGTTTTCTCTCTCTCTCTCCATTTTTTAGCACAAGCAGCATTTTTTCTTAATTTCTAATCATTTTTACTCCCTCCTTTCTGCCAATATCGACCTGTCCCAGTGTTTCTTCTGGCCAGGGCAGCACTAGCTTTGCATGGACGTCATGCCAGAGGAATGGAAATTGATAGTCACCACAGTTTTGTACAAACAAGTAGGGTGAAGTTAAATAAAAAGAAATTAAAATCTGGATAAGGAGCAGTAATTTACACAGGGGTCTCTGGTTCTCTAGGAAACTCAAAAGAACCCTGGTAGTATCAGCCTAAAGAGGTCCCAGGACTGGCTATAGAAACAGAAATACCGAATTCTGGATCATCAAAGAATCTTTTCTCCTCCAACAGTAAAGAATAAAAAAACACTTCCTCGTTCTGGTTATCTACTGCTGGATAACTAATTACCCCAAAACTTACTGGCTTAAAATAACATCTTTTTTTTTATTATCTTTCATGGTTCTAGGGGCTCGCTCTTCCCAGCTAAAGCTGGAATCACCCAAAGGCTTCTCACTCACACCTGGCATCTCGCGGAGATGGTTGGTTGGCATCTCTTTTCCACGCAACCTCTCCAAACAAGTCTCCCGAGCTTCCTCACAGCATGGTCGCCCCAGAGAACTCGGACTTCTCACAGGGCAGCTGGCTTCCCACAGAGCAAGTGCTCCAATACACAACAAGTGGAGGCTGAATTCTCTTGCAGCCTTTGCCCAAATAACTGGCACAGAGTCACTTTTGTCATATTTTACAAGGCAAAGCAGTCAACAAACCCACTCGAATTCAAAAGGAAGAAGGTACAGGAGCTGTGAATTTGAAGCCAGCATTAACACACCATGCTCAGAGAGCCTTGCATGGTCTCCATCACAAACAAAGGGCTGACGGCAGAGTGAGCGCCGGGGGATCAGACTTGCGCACTTGCAAGTGCTCACGCCCCCAGGACATCATAATCTTAGTGCTGGGAGATTGGAAGAGGCATTGGTCAACTGTGCGAGTTAGCTATTTACAGTGTTTTCATTTCACTGCCAATCTCTAGGGCTGGGGAAGTTATTAGAAAGAAAGAGAGGTAGAAGAATTGGCTCTAATCACTGGCAATCATCAAATTTACATATTTATTGCAAGTGTTTTAATGTCTTCTGGGTTTACAAAAAATGTCATTAGTATTTTCATGAAGGTGCAATAGATTTCGTTTCAAATTTTGATTGCTTAAGACTTCACTGCTCATCTTCTGCTGGTCTTCCAAGTGGAAATGAATGGATAATTAGTACAGGACAAACAGATTTGCAGAACATTAGCAAAGCAAACTTGTGTTTGAATTCCTGTTGTGAATAGTCATTGAGGTGAGCAGGAAGACTCTGGGTAATTTTACATTAAAACTAGAACTCAATCTTACCAGTATTAGAGAATATATCTGTATACAAAAACTGCTCATTAAAGCCAGGCAAGGGGGGAGGGTGTAGCTCAGTGGTAGAGTGCGTGCTTAGCATGCACGAGGTCCTGGGTTCAATCCCCAGTACCTCCTCTAAAACTAAATAAATAGATAAACCTAATTACCTCCTCCCCCCACCAAAAAAAGAATGCATATTGTTTAAGTCAATAGATTCAAAACAGGATTTCAACTTGTAATCAATTAAAGAAATTAAATTAAAATTTTAAAAATGAACCCAGGCAAGAAAGAAGTAACTCCTAGAAAGGCCAACTTAGCAATGACACCAAAGCTTATCCCCACCAGTGACTCCTTAATGAATATCCCCGGCATTCCAGGCCTTAGAACACACAAAGGACAAGGCGAGGAGTTTTCAGTTTTAGATGACTAGCAAACCCTGTGGGGATTGGTTCTCTCTGAATCCTTTGTCTTCCCCCTTCCTGCTAACTGCAACCAAGTAGGTAGCTTTTCTGCCAGGCTTGTCTGGTTATATAATAGCCTGTTTCAAATTTGCTGAGTGACTTCTTCAGAAATCTCAAACCATCTTGAGGAGACTTGAGTTTGTCCTTGCTGCTCGAGGTCAAAATAAGGTAGGACAAGCTCTAGTAACTCTTTTCACTTTGGGGAGAGAGGCAGTTCTCAACCGCTGAGGACAAGTCAGGACCGCATGACAGTGAGGCAACATCAAGGCCTTCTTGCTTCGCTGGCTTTAATAGCCAGAGTTCAACACGGAGCAGCAGCTTATGACCACTGTGGGCAGCATCAACGGGGAAACTGGGTTAAGAAAATCCCAAGGAAAAAAAAGACAGCTTAATTAGAGCTTTCAAATTAATATGCACAAACTGGAATGAATTTCCAAAGATGTTCCTTTTTCCTTTGTGCCAGGATTGAAGCCTTTTTCTGAGCACCAGAAAGTTACAGCCAATAGAAGCATTTGGTGAGAGAAAATAATAATAAAACATTAATCATCAAAAAGCTATGAATTGAGCCCTTATAATATTTGCCAGGTGGACACTAGGACTATCCCCATTTACAAATGAGGAAAATAAGGCACCAGTACGTTTAATAACCTGCCCAAAAGCACTTAGCAAGCAAGGGGGGGGGCGAGGGCAGGACTGGCCAACAATGAAGTCCAAACTCTGAACTACCACAAGTGCAGAAGAAGAAACAGGAGTTCTCCCAACCCCACCAATTACTGTACTGGTTATGTGTCTTCAGTTGTTAACCTCTCTCAGCCTCAGTTTCCTTACCAGCAAAACAGAGATAACTCTGAATTCTTTCAGTTGCTGTGAATTCCCAGAATCGGTTTTCAACACACGATAGCTATTTTTATTATGCAGGCCAAAAGGAGCCCGGTCAGGCTAACAAAAAGGAATCACAGGAATGAGGAGGAAACCTAGAGGCATCAGGGACTGGAACACCCCTTGCCCAGCTCAGCAGGGAGCCTGTGCCTTAGAGAAGGGCTCCCTCTCCACAGCCCCGTCCCGCCTTTGCACGTGCACCGGGCGTAACTCAGAGAGTGTGTGGTGCCCTTGTCTGTAATTCAAGGAAAAAGTTAGATTTTCCTTTTCCCTCGAGATACATAAACATATAATAACATCATACAAAAATATATTTTGACTCATACCCAATCTTATCAACTCCAGTAGGTCCTTACGTCTGATTCCAAATGAAGTCCTCTTCCCACACAGCTCTCATTAAATCACTAGCTGGCCTCCGACCAGGATCTTCAATGTTAACAGAGTAAAAATCCAGGCTCTGCGTGCGGTCTGGCCACCTCTGCCAAGCAGCAGAGATTCCGGCTTCTGTTCTAACCCTGTCTTCCCTTAGGCCTCATCTGGAACTCTCCTTTTAGGAAAGACAGGGCCACTCAGCCCACCTGTCCCTGGCCACATGTGCCTCTCTCCTTCCCACCTCTGGATCTGCACTGGCCGGTTCCCCAGAGCACCAGCTCCTGTTCATTTTCACCCATTCCAGTCCCCTCCATCTTCCAAGTCCTTGCTCAAGGGACCCCTCTTCCAAAAATCCTCCTGATACGCTCTGAAAGTTCATGTCCTTGCCAAAATTCATACGTTGACATCCTAACCCCCAAGGTGATGATATTAGGAAGTGGGCCTTTGGGGAAGTGACTAGGTCAAGAGAATGGGCCTCATGAATGAGATTAGTGCTCTTAGAAAAAGAAAGCCCAGAAGGCTCCCTTGTCCCTTTCATCATGGGAAGATGCTAGAAGTCTATGACTGATAAGAGAGCCCTCACCAACGCTGGTGCCCTCAGCTCAGGGTAAGGCATATCTGTTGTTTATAAGCTACCCAACCTGTGGTGTTTGCTTACACCAGCCTAAACAAACTTGATACCCCCCATGACCAGTTCTGCTCCAAGTAATCCATTCTCCTGCTCCTCTAAATTCCTATAGATACAGCCTTCTCCTCTCTACTGCACATATACATGGTTCAGTATTGCTGTGTAACTTCCCTTAGAGAACACTCTTCTCCCTGCAGTGAGTCCATACACAACTTGAGAGAGCATGTGTGGTTAAGGGTACAGGTTTGCAGTTGGCCCATCTGAAGTCACACCCCAGCTCTGCAATCTTCCAGCGCTGTGAGCTTGGGCCAGCTACTTAACCTCTCTAAGTAGTACTTTCTTCCCCTATAAACTGGGGTAATAATACTAGTTGCCTTCTGTGGTTTGGGGGAGGATTCCTGCCAGGGACGTATAAGTGCTTAGTAATGTCAACTATAATTATTATCACTATCCATTTCTCATGCACATTTCTATCCTCCAGAGCACCAACAGTCTATTTCTCTGTCTACCTACCTATGCATCCATCCAGCCAGCCAGCCAGCTAGCCAGCCATCTTTCCACCTATCTATGTTAGACACTCAATGAAGGTTGCCAATTGCCTCATTTAGATGCACCAATCCGTCTCAAATTTCCATTTCTCCCAGAAACACGAAGCTATTCCTAGTTTTATAATCGGGCACTGAAACTCAAGAAGATTCTCCAGATAGGATCTCATACTGAGCATGCTGATTTCCAGGAGGCTGAAATGGGAGTGAAAAGTGATCATTTCCTTACTTCGGATATGCCAGTTTGAAGAACAGCTGAATAATTCATTAGGTCCTTTAAGGTGCACTGATCAGATTCTGCTCTTTGAGAAGCATTTTACCTTGAAGTAACTATTTGTCATTCCCCTTTCAAATGAGAGGTAGATAATAGACTGCTTCTGTTTAGTGAAACTATAATAAAGGTCTAAATGATAATAATACCTTAGACTTGCAGAGTGCATCACAGCTTATAAAGCGCATTCATATCCATCATCCCCTTCCATCTTTCCAGCAGCCCCATCAAACACCCAGAGGGCTAATCTCAGTGTGATAAATGGGAATGCTCAGGAAGGTTCAGGTTCAAGAGCTTTCCCACATGCCAGTTCGATGGTTCGAATCTTCCAACTCCTAGTTCATTGCTTCTTTTACGGCACCACAGGATTTAAAACCATCTGCACATCTTTACAAAGTGATGCCCAGCTGGAAAGAATGGAACCCACTGCTAATTTGTATTCTGGCTAAAGTACCCGTACTAGCACCTCGGAGACAGGAATGTAAAGGGAAATTGTCGAATGGTATGTAATGCAGTTTTATACCACATGAGACTAAGTCGGAGACCTCAGTTCAAAGTCTATTTTCACACTAGCCATTTTCAGGGTTTTCTTGCAGGAAGATAGGTGTACACAGCTCCAGCCTGCAGGAATTTCCTGTTACCATACTTAGGAGGGGCCGCATTTGAATACTCTTCCAACACAGCCAGTGTTCTGCCAGGCTCCCCTCACTCACTGCCCTCCAGCTGCCCCACCAGTTTCCTGTCATGCAGAGGATGCTCCATCTGAACACCTATTCAGGGGGCATTCCATGCCTACTGCCCCAGGTCATTCACACCTCTGTATAAATACCACTTCGGAGAGACCCTTAGCCCATCTCATCTCATCAACATCCCCCACATACTCTGTAACCACTTTCCATCCTGTTTCATCAAAGTACTTAACACTATTTGGCATCTGACAGATTTTTCTCTGTTCATAAATGGTCTCCCCACTAGAACGTAAGCTCCCAGGAGGGCAGATCTTTGTATAGTTCACCAGCACTTAGAATAATGCCTGATAATAGGAAGCTCCCAATGAATACACGTTGAACGAGGGAACACAGCCTATAAATTTCTCCGTTTAAAACCTCTACTTCTTCCAATCTGAAAAGATTCTTACACATGAAACCAAAAGAACAAAACCCAATCTCACAACTAGGACAGGTATGAAGAAAAATTAGTGCTATGGATGGGACATAGAACCAGTAGGCAGAATCCCTGGGACCAGAACAACCACGATTTCAACTGTTACAAATAGGTTCTGTCACTGGATCTAACGCCATTCAGTTGATAACAGATTAATGACCAACACAACTCTTCTACCCCCACCAATTGGCCTCTCACTGCCTAAGGCAATTCCATCACATGCCTCAGGCTAGCCTTCTGCAAAGAGGTCCAAGTCATTTCTTGGATTTTGTATATATGACAGTAAATTGGCATTCATCAAGTGAGAAGAGAACAATGTGACATCACATGCTCCAATCTGATGCAATAATAACTACTCAACATTGACCATGAAGTATCCTTGCTAAAAATATTTAACCTGAAAGTAATTATAAGAGAATCATCACATGTCCAGAATGCAGGACATTCCACAAGACAACTGGTCAGGACTTCTAAAAAAAATTATGCCAGAAAGAACAAACAAGACAGGAAGGCTCTCCTAGATTAAAAATAAAATAAAATACAACACTCGGTTTGATCCTGGATTGGGTAAACATAGCTATAAAACTGAGAAACTAGAAAGTTGAATATGGACTGCGTAGTTTACAAAAGCTTTATCAGCTGCACCTATTTACTCTATTTTACTTAAAGCCAAGATCCAATTTAGCATCAGTCACCCCTACAAGTATTATTATGTATTTTCTGTATAAATCATGTCCTTCTCCAGTTACATACATCTGGTCACAGTGAGATCTGTATCCTGAGTTCAACAGGGCTTAGCCTCCACAGGGCATCTTTAATGCTAATTGGAGGAGACAGGCCTTGTAAATCCTTATTTACAAGATGCAATCTGTATTTCCTAAGCCTGTCTGCCTTTTACATTTCTATTATTCTTTTTGTGCGTTTCTCCCTCTCTCTTCCTCCCTCTCACTCTACTCTCCCTCTCCTTTCTCTCTCACCGTTAACATTTAGTATACTTCTTGTTAAATACTACTTCAACCACTAAATTGTAAATTCTTTGAAAGTAGAAATGATACCTGGTTAACCTTGGCATTCCTTGAGGCTAACATAATGCCTCACGTACAGTATGTAGATAAAAGGTGGTTGTTGAATTTTTTAAATTACTGTACTTTAGACTGTGTGATGACTATTAATTTGCTTGAATTTTTACATGATCCTGAATCTCTCTGTGCTACAAAAGATATTGAAGAACTAATGTATCTTTCATATTTTGCAACTTTCATTCAATTGCCAAGCCTCTTATATATTTCATGAAATGTTTAACAATAAAACTACCCTTCAGATCTTAAAAAAATATTTTTGAAGACATTGGAAAATCAAGACATTCTTTCCATGTATAAAAATTCAACGTGACTCAATAAGTCAGTATCACACCTTATTTCAAATTGAGATGGCATTACGAACATTTAGTATGATCTTCTGAATACTCTGCTAACAAAGCTTATTTCACCAAATCGTCCCCACATCATGATTTATACACCTTTCCCCATTCACATCGACTGTATCTTCACTCACCCTCTTCAATGAGAAATTTTACAGTTGCTTATTTCTTTAGTACTTATTGAATTGATTCCAGTATTGTGAAAGGTGTTATAACATTTAAAAATCATTTAACTTTCTGCTTTTCATCTCACACCTTGCTTTTTTAATTTCCATTTCCATTTGTGAATCTTGACATTTGTAAATGTCCTGGATCATCAGGCTCTGAAACATTCCACATTCTACTTTACTGAAATCAGACTGCTTGCTGAGCTTCAACAATTATCTTTCTTTTACTACTAATATCCTTTGTGGCCATCTCCAAGACCACTGCCTTTGCTGGGGTCTCATGCACCCCCTTCCTATAATCAAAATGTTTTGCACGGCAAGCTTTCTCCAAGGCCACATAGCATATCCCAAAGAATTACAATGACCTAGTTCCAGAATGTCACTCCAGATAGATTTCAGCCAGAGGCAAACAATATACAAAGCATCTTTCCTTCAGCAACTGAGCCTCATTTCTAAGAACTGCTCCCTCTCTGAGAGGATAAGCCGGTGGAAATCAAGCCCTGGGAGAAAAAGAGGCCATGGGTTTGGTCACTACCCAGCTGCACAATCCTGGGAAGTGAGGCTCTGAGCTTAGCTTTCTCATCTCTGTAACAGAGCAGTCAGACTAGGCCACCTCTCACTTGCTTTCCAATTCTAAGATTCTGTAATTCCATTGAGTGTTCCTATGTGGGACAGAGAAAGGAACAAGATTATTAAATTTTAGAAATATGCATACTTTTGGGTAGCTCTTCTGTATTCTGTTACCTCAATGTATTTGGGGAACTCTGGTGATTTCCAAAATGACCTACAAAACCTTCAGAGACTAAAACATGGCCCAAACCATCTGACCGAGTAATTCCACCCTTAGGTCTATACCCAAGAGAAATGAAAACATATGTCCGCATAAAAGTTGCACACGAATGTTCATAACAGAATTATTCATACCAGCCAAAAAGTGAAAGCAACCCAGATGTCCATCAACTGATGAACGGATAAACAAAATGTAGTATATCCATACAATGGTGTATTATTCAAAACGGAATGGAATCCCAACAATGAATGGATATTGCAACTTTTACGCTAAAGAAGCCAATCACAAAGGACCACATATGATATTAATCTAATTTTATGAAATGTCCACAATAGGCAAATCTAGACACAGAAAGTAAATTAATGGTTGCCTAGGGCTGGAGTGAGAAGGGTGTTGGAGGGAAATGGGAATTGACTATAATGAGTAAGAGGTTTCTTTTCGGGGTGATGAAAATGTTCTAAAATTAACTGTGATGATGGCTATACAACTCTGTGAATATACTAAAACCCACTGGATTACATACTTCAAATGGAGAAACTGCATGGTATATGAATTCTCTCTCAATTAAACTGTTTTTTAAAAATACACAAACATGGCCCCAGATCACTACCTAAGGATGAAAGAATAAAGACCTTTTGAAAGAAGCCCTGGTTCAAATCCCAACACCCCTACTCGATAGCTGTGTGGTCCTAGGTCAGGCTCTTAACCTCCAGTTCTCCTAACCTGTGACACGGGGAGAACACTGCAATCTTTCTCAGTTGGCATGAGAATCAAATAAGGTGATGCACCGTGTCCAACATACACTAAGCACTTAATGGATGGCTGTTGTGGATTTTATTATGATTCCATCAGTAGGAGACCGGGTTATCTATTTTTTGAAATGAATTGATTTCAAAGCTCAGGCACTGAATGTGACTGCAAGTTTTTAGTAGCTAGTGCATAAGGAGAAACACTCATTTTTCATTTTCTGGCAACAGAAGTCAGTGCCACTTACCCGGAGGCTGGCTATCCTGTGTGTTTTGACTCAAGAAGAGGCAGTAAAATCAAAATGACTTTTAGTGTCAGTCGTTCCAATGGAGAATTATAACACACTTCCAGGTAGCCAAATACCTCAGCGATTTATGCCCAGAACTTGTCCTCAATATGTGCTGACTAATTAACTTATTCATGCCTGACTTGAGAACATTTTAATTTCAACCAGCATTTAATAAGTGTTGGTGAGATACGCCTGGTGCTGACCTCTGGGGCTGCACAGAAGGAGCAGAGCTGGTCCCCACCCTCAGGGAGTCTGTATTCCAACATTCAGTCCTAAACTAATTGTAAAATTTACTTTCACTGTAATTTTGCCACTATTCCAGCTCTCCAAATGAAAAACACTAAAATCGCTCAGTATGGAGGCAGGTAGTTGAAAAAAGCTGCCACACTCAAGGCAGTGCCCACCTTGCCGAGCATTTCTGAGGCCCAGTTCCACCACAAGCCGAGGGAAGAACTCTCGCTAGGAGCTGAGAGGTCAGAGATCTCTCCCCAGCTCCCAGCTCCACCACTAACTGAGCCGTGAATCCACACCACTTCACCCTTGTGCCTCTGTTTTCATCACTAAAATACAAAGGGCCTAGCCTAGATAGTAAACTAAGTTTCTCCATCACTTAGGACCAAAAAAATGCTTATACTAGTTGCACAAACATTTTTCCAGCTTTATTGCGATATAATTGATACATAACATTGTGTAAGTGTAAGGAGTACAGTGTGACGATCTGATGTGCATATGCTGCAAAGTGATTACTATAAGGTGAGTGAACACATCCAGCACTACTTACTACTTGCACATAAACTGAGTGCAAGTGACCATTCTAGTTCTCAGTGTAAATTAATAAATTGGTACAATATTCTCTACAAGATGCTGAACATGTCCCACTATACATACAAGCACACATAACCCAGAAAACATCAAGTGAGGTCCCTGAGCCTCATGGTAGAAATGACCCATTGTGGTAAATTCACTCACACGAGGAGTGTCCTCTCAGGAGAAAGTCCATCAGCCTATCATCTAGAAAACACACACTTCTTTCCATAGCTCTTGCTTGATACTGCATGTAAAGTGATGCTGTGGTTCAACTTTGACACATATTTTCCATCATAAGTCGTAATATTATCAGCTCTTTTTGGGGCCCATGATTGCACACCACAAATACACACACATACACACAAATACACACGTTTATATACATGTAATCAAATATTCACATTGTTGACAATTGGGCCATTTACTTCTGTGCGTTAGTAAATTACATTATAAACATGAAGATAATATTTACATAGTTTTTAAAAACTAGCTAAATAGTGTCTGCTTTAATTCAATAATTATTAATTGCTTTTTAAACGCTCTACTTTCTCAAAATAACTTCTTTTGTCTAATTACTTTTTTAAAGAACTATTGTCAGAAAAAAAGGAAAATAAACTTACTTTTAGCAATTACACATTCATTAAATACCTAATATGGAGCAGAAACTGGGCTGTGCACTCAGATACAAAGATAAATAATTAATGAGAGACTCTAGTTAGCTTTAACACTTGATGAGTTCATAATCAAGTGAAACTACGGTAAAAAATTTTTTAATTAAAAATGTATTTCAGCTTTATTGAGATATAATTGACATATAATATCAAGAGACTTTGTACAGTATTTTGATTTAATACACTTATATATTGCAAAATGATTACCACTGTTAGCATTAGCTAACACCTCCATCGAGTCACATATTTACCAATTTCTTTTTTGTGATGAGAATATTTAGGATCTTCTCTCTTAATAACTTTCAAATACATTATTGCTAACTATAATCACTATGCTGTACACTAGATCCTTAGAACTTACTCATCTTCTTACTGGAAGTCTATACCCTTTGACCAACATCTCCTCATTTCTCCCACCTCCCCTCAAGCCCCTAAAACTTTTTTTTAATCAACCAAACTAAATCTTTTCATTGATACAATGAAGAGCTCATTAGTGCTCTAACACTTCCCAGATGGGTTGGCTTTGAGCAATTAAAATCTTCAGAACCTTGGACTCTTCCTCTGCACAAATGAGAAGGCAGACTAAGAAGTCTATCACATCCCTTCTCCAATGGAAGTATGTGATTCTAACTGCCATTTTAAGCCAGGCTGAACTTTCCATCTGTTTCTACAAAGTACCATGGCTAAAGCTGCAAACATTTTGGCCAATATGCCAATCAGTCAATGTGTGGCATTGTATCAATATGTGAACAGTTCTTTACTGCATAGCTATATAAACCTGTGCATGAGTTACTGAACAGAGGAAATAGCTACAATCACTCAACTCGTTTAAACCCAAACTCTTCACGTTAAAACATAATCTGAATGCATACTAACTGGTACATTGCATTTATGTGGACTCCCATTCAATTACATATGATTAATTTGTGTGCTTTAGAAGAAGGCAATGAAGTTAATATTTGTTTTTAATATGCATGTACTAATTTATGTGAAAACCACAATTTAAGCAGCCTGCCAAATATCAAAACATGGGTATTACAAACAAATTTTTCTCAGATTCCTGTTAGTTATGTTATAAATAGTAACACTAATTCACTTTAATACAAATGCCAACTTTTTAGCACCTTTTTGGCTAAATATAGATAAGTATGCATAATTTGACTATCTACAAATTCTAATTTTAAGAAATTATATTTATCACTCATATTATATTTATTACTCATACCTACACAGTACTTATGCAGAAAACATCCCACTGGTAACTTTTTCAATATTTTTTTAAAAGTTTTAATGTGAACAATGTGGGTTCTACTTAACAAAAAATGGAAAAAGTGACAGCAACATGAATGTAAAAAAGCATTTTTTTTTTAATCAAGATCATCTTGGAATACATACAAAACTATTTTAAACAGGAATGAATTCTACTCAGTTCTACCTGGCCTCAAATCTCTCCCCACCTTGACTGGAACTCCATCCTCCCTAGACCCTCTAAATCTTTCTCCCTTCCTTGGTACCTGTAAGTTCACCCCTTCTCACTATACTCTACCTCTGTCAACCCTTCACTGCTTTCCTTATAAGACCATGACTCCTCAAGTCCAGACACAGATACTGGTGACTGAGGAGGGAAAAGGTTATGGTCACTGGAGTTGGGCAGGGCAATGAAGAGCAAGACCCAGGTGTTAAATGGTAGTCTACCTGCACAAATAATTCACTCAAGAATGATGAAGACAAGTGCAGCCACTATGGAAGACAGTATGGAGGTTCCTCAAAAAGTTAAAAATACAACTGCCATATTATCCAGCAATTCCTTCTGAGTATTTATTCAAAGAAAATGAAAACACTAATTCGAAAAGATATATGCACCCTCATTTTAAGAGCATCATTATTTGCAACAGCCAGGACACAGAAACAATCTAAGTGTCCATGAATGGATGAATGGATAAAGAAGTTATGAGATACACACACATACAAACACAGAGTGGAATAGTACTCAGGCATAAAAAAGAAATCTTGCCATTTGCAACAACATGGATGGACCTTGAGGGCATTATGTTAAGTGAAATAAGTTAGAGAAAGACAAATTCTGTATGACCTCATTTACATGTGGAATCTTAAAACAAAAACAAGTGTATAGATACAGAGAACAGATTGGTGCTTACCAGAGACAGGGGATGGAGGAAGGATGAAGGTGGTCAAAAGGTACAAACTTCCAGTTATAAAATAAATAAATCATGAGGATGTAATGGACAGCATGGTGGCTATAGTTAATAAGACTGTATTGCGTATTTCAAAGTTGCTAAGAAAGTAAATCTTAAAGGTTCTCATCACGAGGAAAAATTTGCAACTATGCATAGTGACAGATGTTAACTAGACTTATTGTGGTGATCACAATATATACAAATACTGAATCATTATGTTGTACATCTGAAACTAATATAATGTTATGCATCAATCATACCTCATTAAAAATAAAGAATGATGAAGATGATAAACAAACAAACAAACAAAAACAAAGGGGAAACAGATTGATGTAAGATCTTCAAAGATGAGTAGAAGAGACCATAATCTTAGTAAACAGCAGACAAAAGGAACACAGAGTGATAAAGCATAACATTCGGGAGCTAGATTAAATGATCTCAAAGATGCCATTCATTGCTAACATCCTTTTGTTGGTTGACTGGTTATTCTAACTAGGCCCTAAAGACATTTCAAGAATCCTACTGTTTGATCTCCTGTAGATTCTTCAGCAGATTGCCCAGATAGACCTATTTTCATACCTTCCCGACCCTTCTAAAATCCCCAGTCATCCCCTCTGTGTCTCAACAGATAAACTGGCTTCCTTCTTTACTAAGAAAAATCAAGGTCACCAGAAAGAGATTGCTCACACACTCTCCTTTGCATCTCAGCTCTTAAATTTCTTCACCTATCTTTTCTTCTTCCTAATTTGAGGAAAAATTTTCCTGACTTCTAAGATTAAATCCTCTGCCTTTGATCGTCTCTTTTTAGCCTCCAGAATCTAAAAGCTTGTACAAGTTTATTAACCTTGTGAGAGTTTATTAATCTCCCCAATACTCAGGCTTCTTTTCTTAGCTGTAAAATGTAATAAATGCCCACCGTGTAAGGCGGGTTGTAAGATTTAAATACAATAACACATTAACAGAGTGAGGAGCTTAACAAACAGTAGCTGTTAGTATTGCCCTGTAATGCCTGTCTCTCTCAATTACCACACACATTTATTCTCATGTTAATTAAAAAATCACTTACAGCCAACTTTCCAAGAGGCATTCAAGCCACTGGGAATATAGCCATGAACTAAATCAAGAGACCAGTCCTTGCCCTCATGGAGTTTACAGACAAGTAGGCAGAGAAAGACAGACAATAAATAAAACACAAAAGTAAATTACATAGGGTTAGAAGATGTTAAGCCCTATGGAGCTGCAATTTATGAAAGCAGGTCCTGGGAGTCCTCACTTAAAAGATGGCATGTGCATAAGCAAAGACCTCAAAGAGCAGATACTCGGAGAAGAGCATCCCTGGAAGGGTTGAGGAGTAGCAAGGAGGCCAGTGTGGGGAGGACAGGGGATGAAGGCAGAACAAGGGAGGTAGGGGGAGGGGTGCAGATCTCACACCAGGGCCCCATAGGCCATTGCAAGGAAATCAGCAGTTACCCTGATCAAGTAAAAGAGAAGAAGCCACCAGGGAACTTTGTATAGCGCACGATCCAACCTCATCGTTACTAGGATCAGTCCAGACCCTGCAATGGACAGACCCCAGATCAAGGAAGGAGTTGGGAGGTCAGTTAGGAGACTACTTCAGAATTCAGGAGAAAGATGATACTGACTGATTGACATCAGTAGGTGTGAGAAGTTGCAATTCTGAATATATTTTTGAAGGGAATATAGTACCAAAAGGATTTTCTGATGGATCCACTGCAGTGCGGTGCAGGAAAAGGGGAGAGCCAGTGACGCCTCCCAAGGACGGATGGGGTAGCACGCAACTGAGATGGACATGATAGCAGGGTCGTGCCTTTAGCTCTCCCCCAACATTGCTTCCTGGGCTTGTCATCAACTACCTAAAGGTCTTCCTCACTTTAAGAAGAGGAAAGAAAGCACATTAGCTTTCTGCGGTCCTAATGTCTCCTCATGCTGGACACTACATCTCCTGCACAATTACCCTGTAACCACTGCTTTCCCTTAAGGACTTTCCTCCCCCTTCCCCCACTACAAAAGACACCTCCTCTTCCCTTCCACATCACACTCCTGCAGGGTCCCCAGCACACTCCAATCGTCCAGTCCAGCAGCTGGGATTCTCTGTTGTCAGCTTCTTGCTTGCTGTAGCACCAGCCACTGCCTAACTACCTCCTTCCTCAGATTCTCATCTTGGTGGGAAGATCTTGTGATCATTCCTTCCACATTCTCCTCTTTCTCTTTTATGGTCTCTTCCTCTGACTTTCTCTCAGATACCACAGCCTCTGAACTCTGCTCTGTTCCTCCAAAGCTATACTACCAGGACCTCACACAGCCATTCCCTTCATTCTGACTGTCCCATTTCTGTACCTGGAGCACTGCTGATTGAACAAATGAATCCATCCATCCATCCATCCATCCATCGTTGTATCTTCTATATTTAGTTTTCACCTGTCTCCCAAGCTCCAGCTCTGTATCTACAACCAGAAACTGCACATTCCTGTTAGAAGTCATGCTGCCCTGTCGAACTCCCTGGGCCTAAATTAACACACCAACCTAGCTGTGCCTCCAGATGCAGTTTCAGAAAGCAGATACAAAAATGAAGACAAGAAAGGAAACATAAATGGATCATAAGGGACAGAGATCCAAAGAAAGCAAACAGATATTTATTCCACAGGAAGAAATTCAATAGTGAATAATAAAAACAATAAAGGTAAATATTCACACATGGACCAAAACCAGCTCCCAGGAGCAAAAGTGCAGAGTTCCAAGCAAAATAACTGAAAACAGACCCCACCTGTGCCCAAAAAAGTAATTTCAAATACTTTTTAAAAGTCATACAACTAATAAGGCAGAAAATCAGGTTAACCATAAAGTAATATCACCAGGCCCAACCTCACACAAGCCAATGAACCACCTACAAAGTCTGGTGAGGAAAGAGTTGTGATAAAACAATTGCACTCCCAAATTACTGTTCACAAAAAAAGGCAAAAGAAAAATGTTAAGCTATGCAAGAACTCTTAAAATATCACACACACAATATTCCTCAAAAAAAGGAAAGTATACATTTCAGCTAATTGAAGATAAATCATAATAAACACAAGAATATAACAGAGAAAACAATCAATTTAGTATAATCAATTTAATGCAAATCACAAAAAGCACACCTGAAAAACAATGCATTATATTAATATATTCCAATTTTAATTTAAAATGTAATCTTTTAGAAAACAAGGATATAATATTAAGTTGAGATCAGATAAGATCTCAATCTACATCAGTTCAAATTAAACATTGGGATGCGTAGGAGAAGCGAGTGATGAAGGTGGGAAATAAGGTATCACTCTTTATTATGCAACAAGGACATTAAAAGATCCATTTTATTTAACAATTTGCATAATTAAAGAACCACAAGTTTAAGTACATATTAAATTGTATGTCTGAAAACAGCGTATATAGGAAAACAAAGCAGGCACGAGGGAAGGTGGAATTCAAAACATAACAGAAGATCAGACATATTTATGGCAATAAAAGCAAATGGTTTAAACTCTGTGTTTAAAAGAAAACTCTCAGATTAGGCTCAATAACAAAATCTTACTACATGTGCTGCTTTTAAGACATACAGAGAAATAATCAAGACAAAGTTTGGAAATAAAAAGGAAGATCAACTACATCAACCAAAAACAAAAAGTCAGAAAACCACAATTAATTCCTAGGAAAAGCCATTACCTGTGACAGAGTATTTTTATATTAATAAAAATCATTATCTACTATGAAGTTATAACTGTTAAAACTTACAAAGCAAATAATACAATATAGGCACATACACAATCAAAAACGATGGAAAAACAAGTTTTACCAGGAGACCCAGAAGACATCCTTGTCTGATAATTCTTCCAGATCACATTTAGAATCATTTTTGTCAAATCCTAAAACAAATTCCTGCTTGGTATTTTTATTAAAGTCCCATATTAACACAGGAAAAGTGGACATCTTTACAAAGTTTTGCTATCCAGGAACACGGATATCTCATGCATTTACTCAAGTCTTCAGTATGCTCCCTGTTATGATTTAAATTTTCCTTCATATAGGTCCTGTCGAGTTCTTGTTAAATTTATTCCCAGATATTTTACAGTTTTTATTATTATTGTAAAGCTATCCCTTTTTTCAAATGTATTTTCTGATTGATTATTTTGTCTGGCTAATAAGAATGCTACTGACTTAGGTATACTTATTCTGTATCCAACATTGAATTATTATAGTTCTAATAATTTTTTTAGTTAATTCTCCTAAGTTTTAAAGGTATCATTTATACAAAATGAAAATAATGTCCCTGTCATCTAATAATTATAATTCTTATTTCTATTATGTCTTGCCTTATTTCAAATGGCTAAAATTTCCAGAACACTATACATCATTACTGGTCCTTATCTTAACCCTAACATCCTTGTATGGTCTCTCATTCTGAAAGAAATATATATCAGGGTTGGGGGATAGCTCAAGTGGTACCGCACGTGCTTAGCATGCACGAGGTCCAGGGTTCAATCCCCAGTACTTGTAAAATAAACAAACAAACAAACAAACTACACCCCCCCCAAATTTTTTTAATTAAAAGAAATACATATCAATTAGGATGTCTGCAACTGCAAATAAATGAATACACAACTAGAAGTGGCTTAAACAATGAGGAAATTGTTAGCTAGTGTAACATGAAGTCTGGAGTCAGGCCAGTTCCAGGGCTGATTAATTCAGGTGCCCAACAATGTAGGGACCTGAGTCCGTTCTTCTGTGACTCTCCATGCTTTCCACTCCCGGTTGCCAGATGGCTGCAGCAAATCTAAGCATCACAGTCTTAGAGACGATTTCCAAGTGCAGGATAGGGAAAGTCTCATTTTTAAAAACCTGTTTGTAAAAGTGAGGAAAACCTGCCCAGGAGCCCCCAGTAAAGCTTCTCCTCGTCCCCCCTCATTGGCCAGGGTTGTGCCATACGACTTGTCTAAACTCATCAACCAAAAAATGGAAGCCAAATGATTGACTTCATCTACTCCACCTCCTCCACACTGGGGCTGGAGAGAGTTCACTCCCCTGAGAATTTAGGGGGGTAAACACCCAAACAAACTCAGAGCTTCGACAGCAAGAAAGAAGATGAGAATGGCTGATAATCAATAGTGTCCCCATACACGGTGTCTGGGTTTTGACAATTAGGTAAGAGGTGGGCTGTTGGTTTCAGGAACATTATCCATCAAGTTAAGAAAGAATCTCCTTATTAATAAGAGTAATAAGAAAATAAGAGTTAGTATAGTAAGAGTAGATTTCTTCATTTTGCTTTGCTTTTTTAAAAATCAAGAATGACTGCTAAATTTTACCAATACCTTTTGGCAACTGTGGAAATGATTCCAGAGCTAATAACTTGGCCTTCCAGTATGTTGTATTGTATTAACAGATTTTTTAAGACAGAAATAAGGGTACTTCAAGGCTTAAAAGTTTTCAGTTCCATACTGATTAGCAATTTTTAGACTTTCTCATTACAAAGCAGGACACACACATTGTTGCTTATTAGTAAACAACACACAGAGACACGTGCACACACACACACATACACATATAAAATTTACCCACATCCTTTATCAGATTGGAATCAGAGGGTGGCAAACAGGGGAGAAAGCTTGTTTTGGGGTGAGGACAGCAGGGCAGGAGCGCACAGGGAAGGTGCAAAGTTCACCTCTACGGAACAACCCACACTTCATCCACATCAATATTCTGCAACACTGGCGCTCCCACCACAGAATCGTTGTGAATTGCTTTAAGGTACTCAGCTTCCCGGACATCTCAGTGCCCATCTTGGTCCACTTCCCCCACCTTCCTTGCCCCACACAACTATCCTTCTACCCTGGTTTTCCTACTGAATGTATCTATTTTTCTGTCTGTCTCTCCCACTACACTTTGTGCTTCTTGAGGGCAGAACCTATACCTTGTAAACCTACCTACATACACCCAAATTGCTTGCTTTGCCCCAGATTCACAGTGCACTTTCTAACTGTTTGAAAAAATGATGCTGGTGTTGAATGTGTTGAACATTTTATCGCGCAATTTGTAATATGGTAAGCACTGTCCTAAGTACTTTATATGAAATATTTTTTTAATTCCTACAATTTCCCTAGATATACTATTATTATCTGCATTTAACAGGTGTAGGAAAAGCCTAGAGAATTTACATAACTTGCCCCAAGTTGCAAAGCTTTTAAGCTGGAGAGCTGGGACTCAAATCCAGAGCCTGATCCCTGATGTAACCTCTAAGCCATTCTGCTTCCTGTGACTCTGAAAACAAATGAGATAAGCCACAAGCTCACAAATGAGCCCAAATGATGTCACGGTCACCTCGCAAAGAGGTTACTGTCCGTGGAACTGCCAAAAATGTTGTGGCTGAATTCACTGCCCAGGTGCCATCTGGAGAATCCTAGCTGGACGCCAGAGGCCCTCATCATTCACTGACCCTCTCTGATTTTAGAAGGACTGAGAACAAGCTGAAGATTTGAACCCTCCAGCACAAATCTGCAGCCAAACAGCAGTATGTCTGTTCCTTTCCCTTTTCCACACAGAGCCATCGGTGCATTTGCCCCCTCGGAGATCAGTTGGTCAGGTTCTCAAGAATCTCAACACACCTCAGAAAGAATGAAATCAAGTGCAGCTGTATCCACGCCAGCTCCCCTATCCTTTTATTGCCTCCCCAAAGCCTATAAAAGCTTAGAATCTATTAATTCTATGTTGATAGCAGGAATTTCTACTCATTATTACCTGAGAAAAGAAGAGTCAATTTAATACACTTGATTTCAAAGATTCTATCCAATGAAGCCAGCGTCCATTACAGTTGTATCAGCTAATTGCTCTCAAGTGCAACAGTCTGCATTTGTAAAAGGAAAAAGTATCGAAGCTTAACAGGTAATACCCAGCAGAGAACATGGAGACATGGGGATCGCTTTTGTGGCTGAACTGTATTTTGCAGACCTGATGGAAAAAGCTCCCCCTCCAGCCTGCTCTGCTCGCGGGACGCCATTTAACTGCCATGGGCTTATTATCCCCCTACAGCTGTAAGAAAGAGACCACAGAGCCAGAAAGCACTCATAAAGCCAATCAATATTTAGAAGCTGAAAATAAAACAAAGAAATAGACAGATGTCAGCATAAGCAAAGGAAAAGAGCCTTTGCCTTGTGACCCCAAGACCTAGTTCTAGGCTGTTTCTGGGATGCTCTGGGATTCACAGCTGCATGAGATACTCAAGGACCTTAGCTTCTGAAGAACATCTCAATCCTTCCCTCTGTCCCAGAGCAGACCAGCCACTGGCAGAGCTCTCTCCCACAGCAGTGAGTGAGGCGAGAGTGAGTCTACTGGCAAGGTTAGTCCCATCATTCCCAGCTCTTAGGGAATTAGGTAACGGAATTCCATGTACCATCTGCTGACCACACCAAGAGGCAATCCTGGAACTTCATCTGATGTCCCTGGGTTACTGAGAGAATCTGTGTCTTTCATACACTTCTCCAAAGTAAGTAAGCTTAGAAGGTTTCAGATGACTTCATTCAACAGGTATCCGAGTGCCCACACTGTGCCACAGATGACAGGTGCCGAGGAAATCCAGGGGACAGATAACACAACATCCTCTACCCTGCCTTCCTCCTGGTCATTGGTGAAGCTGCCACACACACAGTGCCTTTCAAAGTCCAGGGAACAAACCTGGGAATATAACTGCCATAAGTTCACTGTGACTTGTCGCCCATAAAAATTCACCCGTGTCTCATTTACCAAGCCCGTGCTTATAAAGAGGTTTATAGTCTGTTGTGTTAATGAACCATTTTCAAGTCTGAAGGGAGACAGAAAAAGCAATAACTAAAGGCCATTTCACCATCTTAAAACCCCTTCTGCTTCTTCCCAGTGAACTTCATCAGATAACGCCAACATGAAGTCCCAGAGCTGCCTGGGACACGGGCTTTTCAGTTTCTCAGGAGTCCCTGTACTTTCTTAAGGTTTCTTTCCCAATACCATGATCTCTTACAGGCTAAAAACACTGAATGTAAAACAAATCCCTTATCCATTCAGTGCACAGTGAAGCTGCAGGATCCAAACCAGCGAACTCCAAGAACATATCTACCACTGAGTTATGTGACAGGCAAAATAAGGGATACAAATGTAAATCAATTAATCTTTTTTTCAAAACAGACCAATCTGCATTCAAAACCAGGCTCCATCATTTTCAATAAGTCTTTTAACCTAAGCCTCAGTGTCTACCTCTGCAAAATTAGAAGAATGGTACATATCACAAAAAGCAACTACATGCATAAGACGAGACTTTTATAATAAGTAGCCCAGTGCTTCACACATGGCAAGTGGTCTCAAAGGGTATTAGCTATTAATATTTTTATTATATAAATGATGTTTCAGATCAGTATCAGGTGCATCCAGGTGTTGGTGCGACTTGAAATTCGGTGCCCTGACTACATCACATCTGGGAACTGCAAAGCTGAAGGCCAAATCTCTGCCTTAATCAAGGCCAGTGTGAACCACCAGCCTGCGCCACCTGCCTTCCAGCCTTAGCTCAGCACCTTGCACAAGCAGCCCCCAAGGCTAACCATGCACCTGGTTTCCACCAGTTTCATGAACTTTCCACCCCATCTCCCAGCTGCTCAGAGAGAAGGGTCATACTCTCCCCACTTCCTCAACCTCACTGGGGCACCTCAGAGGGCAAAAGCCTGCAAGCTAGCTGCTCCTTACAGTTTTTCTGTGCACAATACAACCGTCTCTGTGGTTCTTCCTTTGTCTCTGATTGTATGATATCAAGACCATGTCAGCCTGGAGATGACTGCAGTGGCAACTGGCTCAGAGCCTCCATCCATTTCTGCTGCTTCTGGGAAGTTCCCAAGCCTCTTCCCTTTCCCACATTTCCCAGAGGGCATTCTCGTGGCTGTGGTTGCTACTGTCATTTCCAGCACCGCATTCCTCCATGACAACTGACCGTTTTAGTCCCCCACTGTCACCTCTAGAACTCAGCTCCTCTGCTCCCTTGGAGCTAGAGAATTCCTTTTCTCAAGTGATCATAGCTCCTTTCAGCATCTCGTCTTCCTTGAATCTCTAGGCAGATACAAAATGTCACTGGGCTTTATAAAAACATAGCAGAAGACCTGCCTGATTCTTCTGAGTTAAAATTTGAAAGATGAATAGCTGTTAATCAGAGTTGGTGGAGCAAAGTTAGGGGGTGAGGGAGGGGTTCCCAAGCAGAAGAAGAAACAGCGTGCCCTGTTCCAGCTTTTGGCTGGACTGCAGCTCTTGTGTTCACCACTGCGTGCAGTACCAGGGCACTGCTCCTATCTCCTAGTGGGTGTACAGCATATGAACAAGAGACTTAAAGCAGCTGGCAACTAGCAACTGCAGTTTGGTACAGTTTCTTAAAATGCAGACCACGAGCGTCTAAATTGTGGAAGGGCCATAGAGGGACAGCTCTGTGGGTCCCCGGCTTAACTACTGAACTGGAACATGCAAATTAAAATCCCTCTAATGCAGCCTTATGCAGGCCTGTGGATCGAGCTGGAGCAGTGAACTTCAAACTTCCAGTCCCCGTACGCTGTAAGAAATACATTCTACATTGTGACCCAGTACACACACATATACAATACAGTAATGTGAACAGGAATTTTTCTACACCATTCTAGTAAATTGTTTTTCCAGGGCTGACTGGGTGATTGCAACCCATTTAACTCACTCTTCAACTCATCACAACTTGAAAAACACTGGGTTAGTGTCTAGAGAGGGAGTGGGGTGGCGAGTGCTGATACTGTGAAGAAGTGGGGAATGGTTAGATCACAGAAGGTCTTGCTAAATTAAGGAGTTTAGCCTTGTGCTGTAAGACATGCAAAATCATTCATTTCATTAATAACTAGATATGAGGAAAACAAAACCTAGATCCTGTCTCTGTAGAGACTACGGTCTCCCCTTGGGGATGGGTGTGGAGACAGATAAATTATCTGTCAACAGTAGGGACTGGAGGAGAAGCCAGGCAGCATAGGGGTGAGTAACAGCCGGAAACGTTCTAAGAATTAAAAGTAGTCCAGTAAGGAGTGGTTTTAGACAAGAATACAGTGGTCCCCCTGTCTTTGCAGTTTTGCTTTCTGTGGTTTCAGTTACCCATGGTCAACCGTGGTCTGAAAATATTACATGGAAAATTCCAGAAATAAACAATTCATCAGTTTTAAATTGCATGCCCTTCTGAGTAGCGTGATGAAATCTCGTCATCCCACTTCATCCCGCCCGAGGCCTTAATCATCCCTTTGTCCAGGTATCCGCCCCTTAGTAGCCACCTCTTTATCAGATCAACTGTCACATCATCGCAGTGTCTGAGCTCATGTAACCCTTTTTACCTAATAATGTCTCCCAAAAGCAAGACTAGTGATGCTGGCCAAAGAGAGGCTGCTGTAGAGTGCTTCCTTTAAGTGAAGAGGTGAAAGTTCTCAATAAGAAAAAAATTACATGCACAGGTTGCTAAGATCTACCGTAAGAACAAATCTTGTATTTGTGAAATTGTGAAGGAAGAAAAAGAAATTTGTGCTAGTTTTGCTGTTGCACCTTAAACTGCAAAGTTATGGCCACAGTGCATGGTAAGTGCTTAGTTAAGATGGAAAAGACACTAAATTTATACAAGATATTTTGAGAGAGAGAGAGACCACATTCACATAACTTTTACTACACTATATTGTTATAATTATTCTATTTCATTATTACTTACTGTTGTTGGTCT
The DNA here is from genome assembly GCF_009834535.1 of Camelus ferus. NCBI lineage: Eukaryota > Metazoa > Chordata > Mammalia > Artiodactyla > Camelidae > Camelus > Camelus ferus. Next base: position 81,083,874 of record NC_045696.1, on the reverse strand, counting down.
CTTACTGTGCCTAATTTAGAAATTAAACCGTGTCATAGGTATGCATAGGAAAAAACATTGTATATATAGGGTTTGGTACTGTCTGCAGTCTCAGGCATCAACTGGGGGTCTTCGATCGTGTTCCCCATGGATAAGGGGGCACTACTGTATTTACCTTAGTCCTGGCTCCAAAGTCCTCCTTTCTCTGGAAGGAGAGATAAGTTATCTCGGCCTTATCTACCTTATCTTGAAGGAAATTATTACGATTACGATTATAAAGTTCAAGAAGTCCTTCAGAATAAGGGATGACATGAAGACAAGCAGAAAGCAGAAGACAGGACCAGAATCCCTGTCCTTCAAGGAGTTGAAGAGATGGTCTTCCTAGAAATACCAGAGTACCCTGACTGCGGAATGTGCCCTCGTGCTGTATGGAGCTGGTCCAACTATGAAGTAATGTCTCAGACATATAATATTTTAACAGCTTTATTGAGGTGTAATTCACTCGTTACCACCGTCCAATTTTAGAACATATTCTAGCTCCTCAAAAAGACCACGCTCACCCACCTGCAGTCAGTCCCTGTTTTCCTCTCCAGCACTAACCAACCAGTAATCTACTTTCTGTTTCTATAGATTTAACTTTTCTGGACATTTCACATAAACGGCATTATACAATGTGTGATCTTCTGTGTCTGCCTTCTTTTACTTAGCATACCATCATGTTGGACTGGGTATCAAAACTTCATTCTTTCTTACTGCCGAATAGTATTCCACTGTCTTCCACCACATTTTGTTTACCTATTCATCACTTAAGAGATATCTGGGCTGTTTCCATTTTTTTGGCTATCATGAATAATGTTGCGATGTACAAATTTTTGCCTGGACATATGTTTTCATTTCTCTTGGGTGGATATTCAGAAGTGGAATTGCTGGGTCATATAATAAATTTACGTTTAACTTTTTCAGAAACAGCCGAACTATTTTCCAATGTGGCTTAACTGTTTTACATTCCAAGGAGCAACGTATGAGCATTCCAGTTTATCCACATTCTTGGGTATATTTTAAAATCCAGGTTCAAAATTATTATGATGTGAAGCACAGCCTGATAAAACTTGAACTAGCATTTTTGTGAACTGTGGAGTTCATGTGGCCTTGTAATTTACTCACATTCCAAATTTCATGGAAATTTAGAAAAGAAATTATCAGGGATGTTCATTAGAAACCTGCTTAAAATCATTTAATAGTGCAATACGAAAAGAAGCATGTAGACCTAATCATAGAAAATTTGCCCAAAAATATTTGCCAAAGGGGAGTTATCAAGGAACCGAGCATGACAAATGAGAATGCACTTCTCACACCAGAGTTTCCACAGGGACAAAATCTTAATTGTGAATCCTACAAACCGGTAACAACTTACAAAAGGCAGTAACCACAGCCAGGAACACAGAAAGAAGGCCAGGCAGGGGACTGTTTCTTTAATTATTCCTTTTTTTTTCTGAGCATTTTTTATAATTTCACATTTTTAATTTTTATTTATTGCTTAATTTGGGGGGGAAATAATTAGGTTTTTATTTATTTATCTTTAATGGAGGTACTGGGGATTGAACCCAGGACCTTATGCATTCTAAGCATGCACTCTACCACTGAGCTATACTCTCCCTTTGTTTCTTTAAATCTGATGCAACTTGCATTGAGTCAGGTGATGAGTTACCAAGATGAGACCCTGTTTCTAGAAAAGAAAAGGAACAGACCTGGCCTCAAGGGAAAAGAGGTTAGTCACAGGAATGCCCCTGCTGCTTTGAAAACCCCAGGTACCTTTTACAAACAGAGTCACAAATTAAAAGAAGGGGTGGGCACCCAGAGGACTGGCAGGAGCTTTGGTTCAGAGACCACAGAAGAACACCAGGCTCTCAAACCCCTTCCATGTACAGTTTTCCAATCTAGAAAACAACTCCCCTGTCTGGGGCTTGGATCTCTGTCTCTCTAACATTTTACTTAAAAGTTACCACATATATTTCACTGAACGTATCATATGTATTTATCTCCACCAACAGCCTTCCTTCTTAGGAGGGGCGCTTTTTGCTCCTAGAGATGAAGACCTCCAAGGACCTATGCTAATGACCCACTCGCACTCTTTCTGGTGCAATCAGCTAAGTGGAGGTTTTGGTACCCAGCTGGTCAGGTTCCAGGAGATTTCCCCTGCTAATTTTCAGTCACTCAAGGAAAACAAAGGAGTAACTAAGATTGGGTTCCCATGATTTGAAAGAAACCTTGTTCCTCCTCCCCTTCCCCCTGCCAAGATGTGTAGACTTTTGTATTTCACACTTTTACATCTGTTCTTCTCCAAAAATAAAAGCTGTTTATATTCCAGAAATGATGACTACAATACCAGCACATGTTACATCTTTAAAATACTCACAGAGAGAACATACACATTGTTCAGACCAAAGAGCGTGTGCGCTGTTCCTTCCCAGAGCAGCATCTGGGTGTGAAGCTGCAGGAGAGCGCAGCCGTGCTTTTATTTATTTGTTTGTATGGAAAGAAAACCATGTTCTACCTGACTGGTGCTAGAGCTACCACCTCGAAGAAAACAGAAGAAGGGTGCGTGGCCTTTTAGGAACAGCAGACACTTGGCTTTGACCTTACGAACCCTAAGGAGTTGAAATGGTAAACCACAGCACTCCTGAACTCAAAGGACCCTTTCAACCATGCAAACAGCTGCAAAGAAGCCATTTCAAATTCATAGTTTCCTCAGAGCCTAAGATACCACCAGTACTAGAAAGAAAACTGTCCCAATCTTGGTCACAGATAGAACCTCTTAATAATGCAATTAATTCACTTCCCCATCTAAAGAGTAATTCACATCTCTGATTTAAATGATTTAAGACCCCTTCTGAGAAAGTTGGATATGCCCCCCCAATTGTCAATATTGCAAAAAAACCTAATCATCTTTAACCAGGTATTTTTTATATCCAGTCTAATGATTACTTCCTAATCATCTCTTTCCTTTAACATAGGTCTTCCAAGAAGGGTCTTTGAATTCAATTTTTTGAAAGCATCTTCCCCAAAAGTGAGTAAAATTTTGATATATGGTCATTATCAAGTTGTGCACAAAGTTCCCTTAATGATCATAATTGTCATCAACCTTCCCCAAAAATAAAAAGACATGCAATATAAGCAGTGTGTTTATCTAAGAACTGTAGATTAAATAACAACATAGGACATCTTTGTGGCTAGGTAAGAGATGTTTATGGATTGTTGTGACAAGGAAAGTCTGTGGTATTTCTCAGAAGGAAATCCTCTAACCTGCTGTCTAGATTCCAAACCTCCATTCCATTTTCCAAGTCTCAAAAAATAAACAACCCAAAGATTTCAAGCTGCAAACTAAAGAAGGGCTGAAAGGGTGTGTGAATGTGAATATATATATTTTTTTTCAGCTTCCAGGCAAATGTCAGCACTTTCTGAGGCTTTAAACTGAATCCCCACAGGTCCATAGGGAAAAGCAAGAAATTAATACCAGAAGGATGCATCTTCTTGATCAGAGGGGTAGGGCTTTTCCTGCCCCTTGAATAAATGTGCTAATAAAAAAAAAAAAATCTCAGTGCAAAGAACAGTCCAGGATAATCAGTTGAAATGGTAGTAGCTGATGCTTGATACCATTTCAAGTATCCCCCTTTCTTAGAAATAATTCACATGCATATGATATTAGTGTGAATCTTAAGTCCATATTCCAAAAAGTATGTCCCTTCCACAATCTGAAGCCATATGCCTTAAGAAAAAGTTAGTTATCTTATATAAATCACTATTTCCTACTCTGCATCATTTTTAGGCATACTCAGATTTCTGTGGATATAGTCTGTTTTTCCAAAGCAACCTGTATTTTTATGATTTCTTTCACATATACTTCCATGATTCACCTGTATTCATGTGTGTGTCTCCATTAACAACCCCGCTACATCTAGAACAATGCCAGGTACACAGCAGATACTCAATCAGTATTTGTTAAATGAATGAGTGAAATCAATATGAAAGAAACAAAAAGAAGACTGTCTTTTTAAACATTTTGGCTAGCGTTTCTAAAACTCTAACGTGCATCTAATTACCTGGAGGGCTTCTTAAAGCACAAATTGCTGGGTCCCATTCCCAGAGTTTCTGATTCAGTAGGTCAGAGAGGCAGAACCAAAGAGATGATTTTGAAACTGCTGAAATGAGGATCTCACTTTGAGAACCACGGTTTAGGCAGTTAGCCTATCAGCCAGCTCTTAGAACCTCACAAGGCATAGGATAACATTTGCTGAAAATCTACCAGCTGTAGAATCCTCTTCTACCTACTGGGTAAGCCACACTCATCCTTGCTCCAAACACTCTCGACATTGCCAACACAGGACATGGATGCAAGGGTACAATACACGGACACATGTCCAAAACAGAAAGAAGTCGTGAGTACAGTGGAACTAAAGATGCTTCATTTCACCAGTGCATTTCTTGATGATGTATCCTACTGCGTAGTTTAATGTATTTTTCTCAGATGGAAATTACTAAACCACAATGCATAGCCATTCTTCCTCGCACTACCCCACTTCATTTCACTTACTAATGGGAGCTTCATCTGAGGCCAGGGCACGAAATGTAGTAAGAAAGCCCATTTTAAAGCTTATTTATATTGTTAATATTTTAGTGTCTGTAAGGACCAGATGATCAATACTTCAGTCCTTAATGATCAGAAACCAAGCAGACACATTGACAAGGTGCAGATATAATCTAAACCCACCACCAGGCTAAACAAAAGGATGCACAAAAACAATTCAAAGGAATCCCAAACTCTAACTCTTCAATTACTGCATAGGTTTTTAAAGCACAGCTAGCATTAACTTTCAAATGCATACTTTTCTCATGACCTTGCTCTGGATTTTAGTGCATTTATATCCAGATTATAATCAGAGAGGGTATTTAATTAGATAATGTTTGCAAGTACTTTGAAGATATAAAGTGCTCTATAAAGGCTAAATATTATTATTTAAATACAGTTTGCAATTACTGCTTACAACCTATTCCACCCACCACACTGCTATAATTTGATTACAAGCGGCTAAAAAAAAAAGAAAAAAACCTAGAAGTAGAAATGATGAAACCATGTCCATGTGAAGCTCTGATTTTTACCCTAGGCATAAATAATTTATAAGCATTTTAAATGGAGGGTTAGGTTATAAAATCTAGTAAATCAAGGCAGCTGGCCTCCACAAGACTGAGAACCACAAAGTTGTGTTGATTCTAATAGTTTCTTACTTATAAACCAGGTGGAAAGTAGAGTGTGGTTGAAAACACGGGGCTCTTTACTCTTTTGGTTGCCAGCTCCATCTTCCATTTTCTCTATCATAATCTTAAAATATCTATATCCATCTGAAAAAAAGTGTAACTCCAGATTTTTATTTTAATGGTTGTCTGGCAGATAAAGGCTTGAGAATGGCCCCTGTTCGAACACATCTTCTGGCTCATCTTGCTATCTTCTATGATAATCATAAACTCAGTGGCCTCCAATTCTTTAAAAATGGAAACCTTTGAGCCTGATTCCACGCACCTTCCAAACACATTTGTTGGATGGTTTCCAAAGAGCATGGCAGATTAAATGTAAACATACCTTATACACAATGTACAAGGAAATCACGGTTAATCCCAAAATGGTTCATATTTTATATAGTTTTTTTTAAAGACAATAAAAAGAACAATTCACATATTCTAAGCTGACCTTGGTTATTTAAAAAACAAAATCACAAGGAAGAAATACCTTGGAAATAATGCTTAAGACACAACTATGCTCATCAAAGAGATCTTATGCCCAAAACAAAAGGTACCTGGGAAATCTGTGAACCCAGGGAGATAACAGTCAGCTAATTCTGATATCACGACAAGGTCCATGAGTCAAATACTGACCATGTGAGTTACCACGGGCACTGGTGTTGGGACAGGTCAGTCATAAGCTTGGCCATTTAGTAGCTCTATGACCTTTGGTAAATGAACTGATTTTTCTAAGCCTCGTGTGCTCATCCGTAAATGATACACACTTACCTCACAGGAAATTGGGAGGTAATCTGACAATGTCGGGAGCCTTACAGATCACTTTTAACTTTCACTGTAAATTGCACTGCTAAAAATTTATTCTAAGGAAATAGAGATGTATACAAAAACTTGTATATAAGGATAAATAATTGTAACAACAAATGTATAAAAATGATATATACAAAGATTTGTCTATAAGGGTGTTTGATTATAAAAGCACTAAATACAAGAGTTGAAAAGTTGAAAATAACAAAAAGTTTCACCAATAGGAATTGGTTAAATATATTATGGTACATTCCCACAATAAAATGCTAAGCAATCCTTAAAACATAAGATTAGAAATTTGAACACTGACTGGATATTTGAAGAAATTAAAAATTACATACTAATTTTTAGACATGATAATAGTATTATGGTTATGTATTTTTAGGAGTGTTTATCCTTTAGAAATACATACTAAAATATTTACAAGTAAATGGATATGATGCTTCAAAATAAAGTAGGGGAGGATATGGAAGGGGGTGTAGATAAAGCAAGATTGGGTATGAGTGGGTAATTGTTAAGTTGGGGTCTCATTATACTGTCTGCTTTTTAAAATAATAGTTTAATTTAGATTTAATTCACATTCCATAAAATTCACCCTTTTTTTGAAGTGTTCAAGTGATTTGTAGTATACGCATGGAGTTGAGCTACCATCACCATTATCTAATTTTAGGACATTAGCAGTCACTTCCTACTCCCCCCACCTCCTCCAGCTCCAGCAACCACTAATCTACTTTCTGTCTCTATGGATTTGCCTATTCTGGACATTTCATATAAATGGAATCATTTAACATGTGGCCTTTTGTGTCTGGCTTCTTTCGCTGCATAATGTTCATCAAAAGTTCTTTTTATTACCAAATGATATGCCATCTTACGGATATACTACTTTTTGCTTATTTATTCATCAACTGATGGATATTTGAGTTGTTTCCACTCTTTGGTTATTATGAATTGTGCTACTAAAAACATCTGTATACAAGTTTTTGTGTGGATATACGTTTTCAATTCTCTTTTGTATACACCTAGAGGTGGAATTACTGGGTCACATAGTAACTCTCTATTTAACATTTTGAGGAACTGCCAACGTGTTTTCCAAAGTGGAATGCCTCATTTTACATTCCCACCAGCAGTGTATCAGCATTCCAATATTCTTTCTACTTTTACAAAAGCTTTAAATTCCCCATGATAAAGAATTTTTAAAAATTATGCCATAGGAGAACATGAATAGCACGCAAAAAGGTTAAGTTTAAAAAAACAGGTTGCAGATAATATATCCAATATGATCTTAATTTATTTTATTTTATTTTTTTATTGAAGTGCTGTTGATTTAGAATGTTAGTTTCAGGTGTACAGAAAAGCGAGTCAGCAATCTTAATTTTTTAAAAGCTATCTGTTTAGCTATGCAGAGAAAAAACTACTAAGTCATATACCAAAATGTATCTGTGGTTATCATTGAGAATCAGTAATAGAGAAGCAATTCTTTTTGCTTTTTTCCATTTCCCAAATTTCTGTAATGATCATGTGTTTCTTTTATAATGAGAATAAAAGGCTTTTTTAAAAAAAATGAAACAAACTTTTAACAATTCAGCAGTCTTTGCTCCCATTCACAACCAACATTTTCTGGGCCCTGAAGCCCCAGGGATCATCCTGGTGGGATTCCTAAGAAAATCAAAAATATACATTGCCTTCATGAAAGCTTGCTGTATAGTAGTAGATAAAATTCAAGGAAGAAAGTTCTGAGTGTTCTAAAAAAAGGTATGAGGTCAATTTGGAAAGGATTTACATGAGAGGGATAATTTCTAGCTGAAAGATTCAAGAAAAATTTTGTGGACAAGGAGCCATTTGAATGTTGAGTGTTGGAGTAGAGGGTACAGAAAAAGACAATAAGATAGGGCACCCCTAAAAGAGCATCCATGGGGAGAAGGGAGATGTTCCCTGTGGCAGGTAAGAAGGGATGGTCATTAAAACTGCAGGGCATGGTGTGGGGCCCAGCTGAATTTTAGCTGGTCTTTACATAAAGAGTTCAGTCTTTGGTCTGTAGACTGTGAGGAGTCAGAGAAGGCCGTGAATAAAAATACCCAGATTGAAACTGTGCTTTAGGAAGACTAACGTGGCTGCAGTATATACAGGAGACTGATCAGAAGAAGGCTGGTGGTAGGGACTTAGGAGACAAGTCTTGTCACAGGGGCCACCCAGGGGAGAGTAACTGCAGCAGGACAGCTGGAGACAAGAGGACCCATGCGATAGATATCAAGGCCAGGATTTTAAAGATTGGGGTAAAATAAATGTGTTTTGAGAATTTCCAGGCACCCCCTTGAGACAAGTGGAGGCAATCTGGGCATGTAAAAAAGTAGAAAGATAATCATCTTTCTCCAGAATGGAAGAAATTACAAGCAGAATTCATCCAACATTTTCTTTTTAAGTCCTTCCTCTCTCTCCACGAAGAACCTTGTATTTATATGTGCAGAATAACATTTCATTCAAAAATATCACCTAGATTTTCTTGGAATTGTCAGCACACTGCTAGTTCAGGCCCTGTTCTCACAGTGCTCCTTCCCCCACAGACATGGAAGAACAATCTGACAGGAAAGCATCTTTCAGATACAAGTTTTCCCAATTTCTATAAGAAACACAGACTCAGATTGATTACACTCAGCTGGGAATGGCTGCCATGCTCCAATCACAGTAGCTCAAAGCTGGGTGGACTTTAGACCCACTATCACTGAACAAAGGAATGGCATAGAACAAGAAGGGCCTGGAAGATTAATTCCAGGGTAAAGACATGAAAGAAGAAAGGGCCAACCGGCAAGACTCAGAATTATGAGATTTCAAAGAACCTTACAGATAAGGGGGGAAAATTTGATATTTCCATGAAGGAAAAGTATTCTTGGGTATTCTTTCATCCACAAAATATTCCATGACCTCCTAAGTAGCTAATTATGCAAACAGCAAACCATGACTTATATGAGCTTTTGTACTAAGATTACTCCAGTTAATAATGAATACTGAAAATGATTATGCATATTTCTCTGATGTTCTGATAACTACCACTACACCCTAGTTTATTATGAGGCAATGTCATGGCAAAGCAAACACCTGTTTAATGTCTCTAAAAAACATCAAATGTATCTAATTTTAAAACTGCTATGCTGTTATCATTTTAAGATACTGTTATCTTACCAATTCATGCAACTTTACTAAACTCTCATTTAAGACCAGATTTAATTAAATACTCTGGGGTAATGAATTAACAATGCTTCAAGATTTCTTTCAGCCCATGAGACCTCTGACCAGAAGGTTTTAAACACTGGACTAGTACTAGTGTATCATTTCAGGCGCCCACTCCCTCCCCGACCCCACCCCCACACAAACTTTGAAAAGGCACAGGCACAATAAATGCGCTTTTATTTGAATAATGGTTAATCCATAAAGAGGAGAAAAAAGTTTAAAAAGAAAAGTGGTTTTAATGAATAATGCTGGTACCTGATACTGGTCTAGAAATAAACTAATCCCCAAAAAGCTTCTAGGCGGAGCTCACCTCATCTGAAATGAATGCTTATACTGGGGCAAAGGTCAACCCAGGACATCAGAGGGTCAGATATATTCCATCAGAGGTCAATGTAACGTCACTCTGGCACATAAAAAAGAAAAAGTACTATTAAAAAGAGGACTTCTGATGTTTTTTCTTTTCCTCTCAGGATCATTTCCTACTAGGTACAATCACTGGGGTCAAATGCTGGTAGAATCAAGTTTCCCATAAAATTCTATTTAATCACAGAATAGCATATTTGTGTAGTGCTTTATGGTTTTCAAAGCACTGCCATAAATACTTTATTGCTTTTTGAAACCTGTATATAAGGAAGGCAAGCAGTTGTGATCATTCCCATTTTTGAATTAATAATGGTTAAATGACGGATCCAAAGTCACAGAACTAATAAGACATGGACATAGAACCCAGTGCTCAGTCCACACCATTCACTCATTCTCTCATTCATGCATTTATTCAACCAACGGGGACTATGGACTCAGAGATGAACAAGACCCAGCCTCTGGCCTCAAGGAGCCCACAGTTTAGTGAGCAAGTAGAAAGAAAACCCCACGTCATTTATAACACAAGCATGAAAAACGTAGCTGGAAGAATGCATGCAAATCCTCCAGATGAGGTCAATTATTAAATCTAGGTTTCAATAGAGAAAGAAATAGCCAGGCAGAGAAGGGAGTGAGGGGTAGAGGGAGAAAGACAAGCAGAGGTCATCCAATTCTGTTCAAATAGAAAAGTGAGTGAGTCCTGGCAGAAACTTACAGGATGAAGTCAGCAGTGGCCAATCTTGGCCTTGAAGTCCTTACTCTGTGGGCCAAGCTAAGGACAGCCAAGCTGTTCAGATTCAGATATATGCTAATCTCCAAAAAGCTTTCTGGGCTGATCTCACCTGGTATGCAATAAAGCACACTGGTGGCACATTTCATTTCTTTTAATTCTGTGATGTCTTGAAGGAAGAATGACTCAGGCCCTGGGTTTGAATGAGTAGAATTGTTTTCTGTAGCCTCTGTATATATATATACGCATTTCATACACCCGCATAGATAGTTTATATCCATAATATTATATATAGGTATCCACATAGATTATACAAAACATACATAGAACTCTATAAACCTTGCATGCAGAGAAATCTGAATAATGTATATGTCTAGACTGACCCCTTGGGACATGTTCAGATAGAAAAGGCTTGTGGAGAGAGATTACCATGCCGGACAGCCATCTGTCCTAGATGATTCCGATAGTCATTTGCCTGCAGAGGAGGAACTGAAGGGGGTTGGACAAGATGAATTCCAAAAAGTTACCTTGAAGCTCCATGGTTTTATGTACAAAGCAGTTTCTCTATTTTCGATAAATAAAATTCTACAAACCTGGTGAAGTAATTCCTCTGCCATTTTTTTGTGCTCAGGCAGAAAATGTACTATTGATTTCTGATAATGTGCTCTTTTCTCTGAGTCACATTATTTGTGACTCAGAGAAAAGAGCACTGAATGAGGAGTCAGGAAACCTAGATTCTCACCCCAAATCACCCTTCTCCCCTCCCCAACCCACTCCACCTCCAACAGGGGAGGGGGCTGTGTGACCTTGAGCAATAGACCTCACCTCTCTGGGCTTCAGCTTCCCATATACTAAATGAAAGGATTTGGCTAAGTGTTCCATAATTCTCTTCCAGCTCTAAAACTATGAAATCATTCCACTCCCTCAAGACTAGTTTATCTCTGGAGCTCTAAAAATAAGGATTAATAAAACTGGATTCAGATCACCACTTTTCTAAACATCACCTCTTTTCTTACTTTTTAAAACCATCCAAATCTTGCATAATTTAAATGATCAGGGCTGTCACTGGTTGCTCTGGTTTAAACTATGCATTGTTGCTATTTGGGGAAAATTTAGACTGGGTCCAGTCTGGGATCACTGGCTGAGAACAATAAGCCCCCAGAGTGAGAAGGATAAAGGCCCCTCCAGACAGGATCTGCTTTTAATGCATTGAGAGCAGAGTTTACAAAAAGAGCATTGATTGTGTATATTAAAGAGCCACCAAAACAGCAAGGGACTGGTAGGACTGCAGCAAATTCTCCTAGATGCCACTGACCTTGGCTGCATTTCAGGGGTCAGGCATTCCCCAGGAGGTTCTCAGCAGGCAGGCTTTCCTGAAGGTTTAGGAACAAATGAGACCTCTCATCTACAAGAGCCCATCTCTACTAATCTGGGAAAACAGAGAGAGGTTGATCTGCCCTCTGATTTGTGGAGATTACCTCTGTGGCCTTTGGACTCAACTGCCAGCCTTCACACCTCACCCACCACAAGACTGGTCGCAGCCCCAGCCCTCTGGGATGCAATTGTCCCCACATCTGCATTTAAATCACCCAGCCAGCAGTTCCCCATCTCTAGGGCTGGCTGGAAGCTGTAGCCCTCTCTCTTTCCACACCTCCTGCAGGCAGAAATACAGAAGCAAAGCACTAAGCCCAGGCCACAAAGAGCAATTTCAGTGAATTGTGCAAAGACATCTTTTCAAAATACTGATCTCAGGAGCACAGGTCTCCCATGTGTGAATCGCACGCCAGGTCGGCTGGTAAGCCCTTGTGGTTGCTCACAAGTATGCAAGCTCTGGGCTCAGTTTCTCAGAAATCTTCCCTGGGAAAAAGCCCAGAAAGGACACCTCTGACCAAGCCCAACTTAAAATCACATCACAGCGATTTCCATTAGAGAAGGGATGTTGAGATTCCGGCTCAAGGAAATCGCAAGCCTTGCCCCATTGTTCAGATTCCCTTCCCCCTACCCCACTCCCCTGCTTTGCCACTTTCCGCGATCCTGAAGTCTGGGCCATCCATCCACCTGATTAACCCGCTGGCAGCAACTCCCAGCACAGAAAGTAGGGCAAATGAACACATACAGTCTGTAAAGCAGGAAGCCACAGACTTGGCCAAAGCAACCCCTGTTACCAATCCCCACCCCCAAGTGCCCAGGAGGCACTGGAATCTGAATGTAGCATTTCGGCGCCAGGGAAATAGACAGCTTACTGTAATAACGTATGAATGAGCTTTTGCTACCCAACTATCAAAAAAGCCAATTTAAATGGCATCTCTGTTCCTTCTCAGCCTCTTGACCGCCTCGCAGAAACCTCACCTCTGAGATGGAAGGATTAAGAAGGAGAGGGGGAGTTTAAAAGGGAGGGAGTAGGTGGGGAGAGGATGAAAAAGTACCACTTTGACCATAAAGGTAGTTCTTTAAAATAACCGTAAAGAAGGAGGCAACGTCAAGAGAAGCACTGAATATTCAAGTATATAACCCCAAGATTTAGCATCAGTCTAACAATGTATTCCTCAGGAGGGCGTGTGAACTTCCAAGCTTCACCCATCCTGCGTGCCTCTGTGTTGAGAGCCACCATCAATTCGATCTCACTGACCCTCCTTGCCTCAAGTATATACAAGTCGCTTTTTTAAATTATTTTATTTTTGGTTCAGGATAGGAAGAAGCCGTGCTTAAATTGATGGCCGATCGTTCCCAGACCCCCGCTGCTGCTGCCACCCACACCCTTCACCCACTTCCTGGCAGGCAGCATCTAATTAATATGGCAAGAAAGCTCTGCCCCTTTCCCTGAAGGAGTGTGTTAGGACTTGGGGGTTGGGGGTGGGGAGGCGTCGAGTATGCACTAGGATTCCTGGTGTTCCGATCTCAAAACAACAGCAAAATGGATTCTATAACAGTGATGTCTTAGTCAATGCAATGAATCGGCGTCTGAGGCAATTCAAGTGAGGGTAAATGCAAACCAAGGGGGCTGGGGGAGGTAGGTGCTTTACAAAGGACTAACCCTAGAGACAGAGAAAACACGCGCGCGCGCGCGCACACACACACAAACACACACACACTCCCGGGAGTTCCGGTCTGATTGGGGAAAAGCAGGGAACACATCCCTTTCACCTGCTTAAGTTCAGCCATAAAACTGAAATGTCACAGCCACAAAGTCAGATAGCATAGACAAGGCTGAGTTAAAACCATAAATAAAGGTGAGTGGCAGACCGGCATTTACGAGAGAGCTGAGATAGAGTCCGGGTGCGGACGGCAGAAAAGGGGGAAGGGGAGGCAGCTGCCATAAAAAGACCAGCATAGCCATAGCTGCCCCCTCGGAGCGGCAGGTTCGGCTTCGTGGGGACAGTCAGGCTCACAATGCCATCTTACAGGTAGCTGAAAAACGTGAGAAGCCAGTGCCTTTATTCACCCTGTTGTTATTCTAGCAGAAAGGGACGGTGGGGTTTCGAGCCTCGGCACGAGTCGACTGCCCGGGGTTTGTACACACACACACACAGACACACACAGACACAGACACACACACACAGACACACACACACACAGACACACACACACACACATACACAGACACACACACACACACACACACACACACACACACACACACACACACACGGGCTTTTCATTTTAATGCTCTTACACTGGTCTAAGAAGAAACCGGCATAAGCTCCACGCGCTCGCGGGGGAGCCTTGGTCACCACCAAAGGAGGACACGTACCGCACAGCCCTTGCCTTGGGGGTTAGCCAAGAGCACCTCAGCAGCCCCTGAATCAAAATGAGAATCCAGGTTCCCTCTCGTCGCATTCGCCCGCCTCTGTCCATCAGCCCCAGCCCCAATCCACGCACCAAGCCCATTCACCCTGACCCAAAACACTGGAAAGAAATCAGAAAACGTGTTCTGCTCACCCTCAGAGCCGAGAGATCGATTTCATCCAGGCTGCGAGCCGGGGAGTCGCTCGCCATGTCGACTTCTTCGCGGGAGAAATGGACTAAAACCACCCCGAAGCTTCTCCCTTGGAAATTCCACCTTGGTCTATTTCACTCGCGTCCTCATGCGGGTGTCGCGCCAGAGGCCCGGGGCCCAGCCTCCCCCGCCCACTCCGGCCCCACAGCGCCTGATCGCGAGCCTCCGCTTGCCGGTCCGCCGGGTCCGGGAGCCCAACCTGCGCGGATTTCCAAGCCCAGAGCCGCGATGCGTGTGGGCTGCGCGCCCTGATCGGCTAAGGGCGCTGGGGCTGCGTGGGTGTATTTAAATGGGACATGCTTCTTTGCTTGTGCGTGGATGGCGGCTGCATTGGCTGTTATAATGAGACACATCAACTCCTCCACTCAGCTGGGGGGGTGGGGGTGGAGAACCACACAGAACTGTCTATCACCGCTTCCTGGGAGGAGTAAAGGGGTTGGGGGGGATGGGGGAAGGCGGAGGAGGCGTGGTCTCCGACTGGGGAGAGGCCGCGCTTCCTGACCCGGTCCCTCTGCACCAACGTGGATGGGGGAGGGGCGCGCACTCTTTCAGCCCAGGCTTTTGCGGGTTAATCGGGCTGGATCTGAAGAGCTGTTCCCGAACCGTGCTATGCTTATCGTAGGGACAAGGGGGCTTTATTTTTGTGTGTCCAATTCGTATGCTGCAGCAAAATGGCCCTTCAGTCGCATTTTGAGGGGTTCTCGGCAGAGTTCAAATGCCCTAGCGCTGAAAAAAAAAATCCTGAAGGGGGAAAAAAAAAGAGTGACGCCCTCCTCCCCCATTAATTATTTGTGGGGCTGGAGTAACGCGGGCTGGTGCAACCGGTGCATATAAGGACTTGTGTGCAAGGAAGGGGATCCGCCTCCAGCCGCGGAACGAATGGGGGAGACGCGCACTCGCGCGGGGCACGCAGCCCCGCGTTTCAGCAAATTGCAACTGCAGCCCCCGGGATCCAGGATGGCAGTTCTCCAGGGCCAGTCACTCGCCGCCTCGGGGCTGGGAAGATCCGCCAGAAGCGGGAAAGCTGGGAGAGCTGAGCTCCCTCTGGCCTCGCCACACCCAGGACCTGCCCGTGCCGCAATTCCCCCACGGAAACGAATTGAAACGAGAATTGTTCTGCGGGTGCAGTGGCTTGACTGCTTCAGGTAACTCCAAAGGCAACACTGGGTGAGGCAGCGCACGCCGCCTCAGGACCCTCCGTTTCCCTTTCAGGCAGCGTTTCGGCGGCTGACCCACCCAGATTAATACAGAAAGTTTGGCTGAAGGATAAGATGTAACACAGAAGATGTACGGAGTGAGAGCGATTGCACTCCACCCGCTTTCTCATTTAAAGGCTGAACGATTACTGTGGTAAACATGACATTCTGTAATCAGCAGTGTGAAGTCACTTCCCCCAACCCCCTCTCACAGCCCTTCCTCTCCGGCCTTGGCCAGGCGAAATACATGGGATGAAACGCTAAAATTGAACTTTTCTCCAAATACAGCAGTAGCTTTATCTGCACCTCTGTTAAGAAGGGAATTTTCTTCTGGCCAAGTGCCCTGAGGTTTTATTTAATCGTGTAGAGCGAATATCAGCTTCAGAATAAGGCTTTTGAATGAATGAATGAAAACTAATGCAGTTAGTTCATCAGGATTGCAGACCTTAGAAGACTTTCAAACGGCATTCGGTTAGCATTGTGCTGTTTTTGTTAATAATACTGCATTTATTTATTTGCATTGTGCATCATGAAACTTGTTCCACATCTGTGTAGCCACAACAGTTTAGGAGCTTTGGCCATTAAAACGTCAAACGTTTAAATGTGTCATATTCAAAACATTCGATTTGATTTCTCATTTTCTAATAAAATCATCCAGCTCGAGGTAGTAAGTTATCTGCCGTAAGCCACCAAGTTATGTCGAAATGATGTAAAAATCTACCACTTCCCACCATCGTCCTTATTTTTCCCTTCTGTGTCTTTTACCCTTAATCTAGATGACAAGTTCGTGTATTGTCTCAGTGTTGAAAGAAAATAATTAAGATCAGGTATTGAGATCTATGAACAGAACTATTTTTAAAACTCTGAACATATGAAAAATGAGGTAAACATTTTTTCAAGGGGAACCTTCATTTTATACCCCAAATTTTATTTGAAACATCACAAATGGGTCATTTCTTTCAGCATTAGTCAGCTGTTCAGGCCATGAGCATGTCATGATACTGGCACTAAATTCTACCTTCAGTTTAGAATCAGATTAGAAACCTATATGTTCAGTACAGTGGGGTATATACTAAGTGGGGGAGGGCTGTCTAGGAGCCTGAGAGGATGATGAGAGTCAGGTGGAGGCAGGGATGCTGAATGCAGGAAATACCATAAAAGGAGAGATTACAATAGCCAAGGAACCTCCAGCTGGAAAGGGAAGGAGGAAACTCCAGGCAGTCTGTGCTAGAGGTGAAGTAATTGTGATGCCTGGGCTGAGGAGGAAAGCAGAGGTCAGATCAGGTAGAGTTTTACATGCCCCCTTAAGGAATTTGAACTTTATTTTTTAGACCGAATGTGTATCAAATTTCAGCCATTTCAATACAAATTCCTAATTTTGCCATACCAGTATACCTCCTGGGCAGTTGTTATTTACTTAACATTTTTCTTTAAATCAGCATTTTTCTCTTTTTCTTATATTTCACTTAAGAGGAAACATAAATCACTACTGTGGACAGAAAGCTAGCAACATCTGCTAAAAAATAGAAGAGAACCATTAAAATAAATACAATGGAAAATAAAACAATATTATTTAATTCCAGCTAACTATCTACCCTGAGGCCTGCTCTTACTTTGTTAAACCAGAGATTAGCAAATGCCAGAAAAGATATTCAAAACTTGACCAAAGTGAAATTTTCTTCTTGATGTAATCTGAAGGATTGAAAGAATCGTTATCATTTATGTGCAGTTTGAAAGCCTGCGAAACAATATGATATGATGTTTATGTCTGTCTCAATATGTAGATAACCATAAAAAGCATGGACACAGACAGGAAGAATACAGGTCAACTTCAGGATAGTGAGGAGAGAATAAAAGAAAGCAAAAAGGAGGCTTCAACAATGATATCTAATTTCTTTCTTTAAAAAAGTGCTTAAGCAAATATTGTTAAGTGTTTGGAATTGTTAAATCTAGATGGGAAATAGGGTAGCACCCCAAGGGGCTGCCCACTAATTGCCAAGAGAAATGGGGCCACACACACATGCAGAAGGTAAACTACTTGCATCCCCTGCCCTGCAGCATATCCTGTCCTGCCCTCCTTCCCACTACAGTCAGCAAAACAACCACTCAGAATTAGATAGCACAGATAGGCAAGTGAGATTTCCAGACACTAAGATGAGCAGACAAATCACCAATCATTCATGGAAGTCTATTATTTGAAGGAGAGGCACTAATTTCAATCAATAAATGAATCAAAAGCTCCAAGCTAGTTTTAATAGAGCAAAAAGAAGTTTAATAATGTATATTTTTTACCCTCAGAGAGATATAATACAGGACCTTACATTCATAAAACAATTAGCTTATTATGAAAACGAACCAGTTAGAGGACAAATTAAGAATATGTTTATGGAAAATTTTTTAGTGAGTTGAACAATAATAACTAATAGTATTCTGCAGATACTCTTAAAGCATTCACATATTAACACATTTAATCTTTATAATCTTACAAAATACTCAATATTGTTAACATTCATTTTACAGATGAGTAAACTGAAAAATAGAAAGGTTAGTTAACTTACTCAAGAAAACACAGTAATAAATGGCTGAACCAAAATTTGAATTCAGGCTCTTAATCACCATGCTACAGTGACTCAGGCCAAACTGAATTAGTAAACTAGAAGTTTGGGCCCAGCTTTCTCCCAGATTACAGGAGAAAGGAGAAAGCAATAAGCAAACATGTAAGTAATATGGAGAAAAAATCCAGAAGTTTCAACATTTGTCTAATAGGAGGCTAGAGAATGAATAAAAGGAAATACTCAAAGAAATGATAGAAAATGTTCCAATATCTTTAGGTTAAAAGCTCTCATTTAGTGTATAAGTAAAAATTACCACACTTGAACACATCCTGAAGCAATTTCAGAGCATCAAGGACACAAAGGTTATTCTAACTGGGCCACCTACATCAGCAACAATTGATGCTAGTAGATAATGGAACAAAATATTCTATGGAAATTGTTTTTACCTTAGAATTCTCTACCTAACTAAATTATCATTTAAGAGAGAATACAAAATAATGACATTTTCAGATAAAGAAGGATTAAATGGTTGATCATCTGGTAAAAAATTATTGGAAAGTATATTCCATCAAAGAGAAAATGGAATCAAAAAGAAAACTGCAATACAAAAGACAATGTAAGCAAAGGTAGCAAACTCTTACCCACTTAAAGTCATTCTCTTTCTTCCTTGCTGACAAAATTCTGATTTGGAAAATTTATCTTCCATGTATTTCAAGAATATGGGCTCACCTCAGCCCCAGAGAAATAATGAATGCTAGCTGGTCGAAACTCATCACAGGAATTCTGTCCTCTTTCCTAATGATTGATTCAGTCATAGGCATATCATGCAACACTAACTGAAGAAAAGCCTGGTGGGAGTTGTAAGAATGGTTTTCCTCTTCAAAAACTGAAAAAAGAAGGGGAGAGAAGAGAAGCAAAGGGAAGGGAATGGGAGGGAAGGGAATGGAAGAAAAGGAAAGAGAAGAGAAGAGAAGATGGCCAGAAGAAGCTTCCTGCCTGTGGTAGCCATCCTCCAAGATGGCTGCCAGTGAGCCTCACCTGGTATTTACACCCTTGTGTCGTTCCCTCCAACATAGAATACAAAGGACTTCCAAAATTGGATAATAAAAGGCATTTCAGCTTTTACCTTGTTTTCTGCGTTCACTTACTCTCAGGCAGGGTTTCTCAGCCTCAGCACTATTGACATTTTGGGTCTGAGAACTCATGCTGTAGGGGGCTGTCCTGTGTACTGCTGGATCTTTAGAAGCATCCCTGGTCCCTATCCACCAGATGCCAATAACACCTTCCCATTTGGGACAAGCGAAAATGTCTCTAGACCTTGCCAAATATCCCCTAGAAAGAAAGAAACCTGGTTGAGAACCATTGCTCTAGGGGAAACCAGCCACTGTGTCCTGCAGACATTCATGCATCTTGCCAGCCATGTGAGTAGGCTGCCTTGAAGTTGATCCTCCACTCCAGTCAAGCATTCAGATGACTGCAAGCT
This sequence comes from Camelus ferus, assembly GCF_009834535.1. NCBI lineage: Eukaryota > Metazoa > Chordata > Mammalia > Artiodactyla > Camelidae > Camelus > Camelus ferus. Next base: position 81,064,250 of record NC_045696.1, on the reverse strand, counting down.
CTGCTGGCTCTAACTGCTACCTCATGTGCTGTCCTAAGCTAGGTCCACTGAACCAAGCCACTCCCAAATCCCTGGCCCACAGAAACCATGATAAATAATAAATGTTATTGGTGGTATAAGCCACTTGATTTGTTGTGCAGCAGTGGATAACTTCTACACTGACTTCAGACAGGGCTGTCTGTGGTTGTAACAGATGGACCTATAGCAGCCACCTTCCTACCAGGTTTGGATGAGCTTGAGAAAGAAAGCAGAAGATGGAAAGCAATTGGATCCTTAATCACATCATTGAGCCACTAAATTAATCCAGGAGTAAGCTATATCTTCTTTATATGGGACATAAGTTTTTCTCTCTTTGTATAAGCTACTTTTAGTTGTGTACTCTGTTGTTTGTAGCCAAACACTTTCTATTACAGAAAATAAACATTAAAACTTTTAATTAAGTCATTATTATTGCTTATTTACTGAAGAAAAAGAATGAAGCTGGAGGAATAACCCTCCCAGACTTCAGACAATACTACAAAACTACAGTAATCAAACCAGCATGGTATTGGCATAAAAACAGACATATGGATCAATGGAACAGAATAGAGAGCCCAGAAATAAACCCACACACCTACGATCAATTAGTCCTCAACAAAGAAGCCAAGAATATATAATGGAGAAAAGACAGTCTCTTTGACAAGTGATTTTGAGAAAGCTGGACAGCCACATGTAAATCAATGAAATTAGAACACTCCCTCACACCATACACAAAGATAAACTCAAAATAGCTTAAAGATTTAAACATAAGATCAGACACTATAAATCTCCTAGAAGAAAATATAGGCAAAATATTCTCCAACATAAATCTTAGCAATGTTCTCCTAAGGCAGTCTACCAAGGCAATAGAAATAAAGGCAAAAATAAGCAAATGGGACCTGATTAAACTTAGAAGCTTTTGCACAGCAAAGGAAACTATAAACAAAATGAAATGACAACCTATGGAATGGGAGAAAATATTTGCAAATGATGCAGTTAACAACAGCTTAATTTTCAGAATATACACAACAGCTCATACAACTCAGTAACAAAAAAATAAACAACCTAGTCAAAAAAAAAAGGGGGGGGGGGTGACCTAAATAAACATTCCTCCAGTGAAGACATACAGATTACCAATAGACACATGAAAAAAATGCTCAACTAATACAGAAATGCAAATCAAAGCTACAATGAGGTATCACTTCACACCAGTCAGAATGGCCATCATTCTAAAGTCCACAAACAATAAATGCTGGAGAGGGTGTGGAGAAAAGGGAATTGTTAGTGGGAATATAGTTTGGTGCAGCCACTATGGAAAACAGTATGGAGAGTACTTAAAAAACTAAAAGTAAACTTACCCTATGATCCAGCAATCCCACTCCTGGGCATATATCCAGAGGAAACTCTAATTCAGAAAAATACATGCACCCCAATGTTCATAGCAGCACTACTTACAATAGTCAAGACATGGAAGCAACCTAAATGTCCATTGACCTATGAATGGATAAAGAAGTTGTGGTTAAAAAAAAAATTAAGTTGTGGTATATATATATAATGGAATACTACTAAACCATAAAAAAGAATAAAATAATGCCATTTGCAGCAACATGGATGGGCCTGGAGATATTCATACTAAGTGAAGTAGGCCAGAAAAAGAAAGAAAAATACCATGTAATACCACTCATATGTGGAATCTGAAAAACAAACAAACAAACAGATACAAGTGAACTTATTTACAAAACAGAAACAGACTCATAGATATAGAAGATAAATGTGTGGTTACCAGGGGAGCAAGGGCAAGAGGGAGGGGTGGAGGAATAAAATGGGAGTTGGGGATTTGCAGATGCTAACTACTATATATAAAATAGATAAACAGAGATGGTCCCACTGTGTAACACAGTGAACTATAGTCAACACCTGGTAATGACCTATAATGAAAAAGAATATGAAAAGGAACATATATATATATGTATAATTGAATCACTATGCTGTACATCAGAAATAAAAAAATTTTTAAAGTCTTTATTATCACTGATTCACAAAGTAAAAAGAAATAGTGATAATCTAAAACTAACAATCTTATGAGAATAAAGGGAAAGGAGACAGAAAAGCATGTTAAGATTTTGTCTGATTTGGAGATATATAGAGATACTTTCTCTAATCACAGAAAAATGTAAGTCAATTATGCATGATAACAATAAGGTATCACCTCACACCAGTCAGAATGGTCATCATTCAAAAGTCCACAAATGAGAAATGCTGGAGAGGATGTGGAGAAAAGGGAACCCTTCTACACTGTAGGTGGGAATACAGTTTGGTGCAGCCATTGTGGAAAACAGTATGGAGAGTACTTAAAAAACTAAAAATATACTTACCATATGATCCAGCAATCCCACTCCTGGGCATATATCTGGAGGGAACTCTAATTCAAAAAGATACATGCACCCCAATGTTCATAGCAGCACTATATACAGTAACCAAGACATGGAAGCAACCTAAAAGTCCCCCAACAGATGACTGGATAAAGAAGTTATGGTATATTTATACAATGGAATACTATTCAGCCATAAAAAAGAAATAATGCCATTTGCAGCAACATGGATCAGCCTGGAGATATTCATACTAAATGAAGTAAGCCAGAAAAAGAAAAAGAAAGAAATATACCACATGATATCACTCATATGTGGAATCTAAAAAAGAAAAAGAAGACACTAACATGCTCATCTACAAAACAGAAACAGAGTCACAGACATAGTAAACAATTTATGGTTACCAGGGAAAAGGGGGTGGGAAGGGATAGATTTGGGAGCTTGAGATTTGTAGTTATATATAAAAATAGATTAAAAAAAACAAATTCTTCTGTATAGCACAAGGAACTATAGTCAATATCTCATAACAACATTTAGTGAAAAAGAACATGAAAATGAATATATGCTTGTATTTGTATGACTGGGACATTATGATATACACCAGAAATTGACACATTGTAACTTCAATTGAACAAAAATTATGCATGATAATATAAGAGTCACCATATAGGCAAATATAAATTAGATATTACAAACTACTTGAGTAGAAAAAATGGAACAAGGATAACATGATGAAGTCAATAAAATGAAGAAAAAATAAATAAACCAGAACACGTAGCGTAAAGGACATGTTTCTAGAGTGGTGGGGCCCACTCAGCATCCCTTCTGTTTTTGCATACTGTGGTAGGTAGACTAATGCCCTCCGCCTACCAAAGATGTTCATGTTCCAGTCTGCAGAACCTTACCTGGCAAGAGGGTCTTTGCATGTGTGATTAAATTAAGGAATATGGGAAGTGGAGATTTTCTTGGATTAAGCAGAGTGGGCCCAATGTAATCACAAAGATCTTTAAAATGAAAGAGGGAGGCAGAATAGAAAATTAGAGAAAGAGATGAAATGGAAGAAAGGCACAGAGAAATGCAACACTGCTGTCTTTGACAGTGAAGGAAGTGGGCCATAAGCCATAGAATACGGGCTACCTCTAGAAGCTAGAAAGGCAAGGAAATGGATTCTCGCCTAGAGCTTTCAGAAAGCAAATCAGCCCTGCAGACACCTTAATTTTAGCTCAGTAAGACCCCTTTTGACTTCAGACCTCCAGACTGTAAGATAATAAATTTGTATTGTTTAAAGCCACTACATTTGAGGTAATTTGTCACAGCACTGATTTAAAAAAAAAAAAAAAAAGCTAATAAGACTTCCTGTATCCATATTTCCTTTTGAATAATGGTCTTTTTCCCCTTGGTTACAGATCTCTGGAGAGCTGTTCCTTGGGTTTTCTGCCCACTGTTATCCAAAGGGTGAGTAGGTGTCTGAAATCAGAATAGAAGTCCCTTTCACAGAATCCTGAAACTTAAGAAGAATGGCAACAGACTGAAAGTGGTTAGTGATCATTTGTTCCAATTGTGGTACCTTACCTATAGGGATTTACTAGAGTCTTTTCATCCTTCCTATTTCTCAGAAGTTGCCTTTTTTCTATCTATTCCATGCATAGTCTCTGTGCTGTTTTTTACTGCTATGTGACAAACCACTTCAAAACTCAGTGAATAAAACAACAAGCATTTCTTTAGCTCACAAATCTGTAATCTGGGCAGAGTTTTGTGGGAAAGTTTTGCTCCACAGAGCATCAGCTAGAACTGGAGAGCCCATTTCCAAAACGCCTCACTCACTCATCTAGCAAATTTGGCCCTGGGCTCTGTGGTGAGTGCTCAGCCATGGCTGATGGCTGGAAGCTCTGGTTTCTCTCCAGGTTGGTCTCTCCATGGGCTGTTGAGGCTTTTTTATGGCATGGTAGCTGAGTTCCAAGAACAAGTGTCCCATGAGAACCAGACAGAAGCTGTATCACTTTTTATGGCCTCGTCTCAGAAGTCATTTGACTTCAGCAACACCATTGTCACAAATCTACCCAGATTCAAGAGGAAGACATTTACATCACACCTTTCAACAGGAGGAGTAGCTCAGTCACGTTATAGAAGAGCATATGGTGCAAAAGAAATTGTTGCAGTATTTTGGGGAACTAAACTCTAGCACATCCTTCCAGCCATGCTCTGACCTCAGTATCTTTGCCTTTTGTTCATGTTAACCAGAGTTGGTTTCTGCTGTTGCTTGCAATCAAATAATATATCAGGCATAAGCACAAACGTGTTAGAATAAGTATAAATATTTAAATTCTTTTATTAGAATCAGAGTGTATAAAAGCAAAGCAAAACAACCCCAATAAACTAAGAGTACACAAATCTGCCATAGAAAATTGATCAAATTTGACCAGGCTACAAGGCATAAGTTTTGATCATTTCCAAAAGGCAGCAATCATGGATACCACATTCTCAGACCCCATGACTAAGAGATTTCAATATTCATGTCACAGATTTATCTAAATAGATTCACAGTTCTTGGCCCCTCTTCACTAAAATCACTTTTGTCCCTTCCTGCACTTAAACTTGCTCCTAGAGACACAATCAGAAATTTACTATCATCTTAAACAGCTCTGCCTTAGAGAACAAAACTTCAATTTTCCATTTTCCAGTCACACACCCTATCCTTCTAGCTTCCAGGTAGCCTTTGCTAATATTACCACTGTTTTCAGCCTCAGAGAGACTCCACTTCTGCCAATGGTGGCATTCTTTCTTCTTTTCCATTGTTTTTTTCTCTTCCTTCCCTTTTTATGATGGACCTCAAAGTGTTTAGGAGCCTGAAATTCAATATATTGTATTCCATATAGTACGATCTGAGGTGAAGAACATGGCCTCTGGAGTTGAACTGCCTGAGATCAAATCCCAAAATAGAAAAAGAAGAACAACACAGTTGCTTTATAGTTCTCATTTCTTATTTTAGATAGGTAGGTTGATAGATAAATTTTTTTTTAACCCAGTTACCCTGGAACAATAATGCCAAATGACTACATCTCATTTGTATTAAATAGGTTCAGAGCAATATTCCTAATTATCTAGCACCTTTTAATTCAAAAGATAAACACAACATGTTATCTAAAAATACCAGTATTACACTTTCCCCAAATATGGAAAACTATTTTTACTAAAAATTTGGCAAGCCCTTTCAAAACAGCATTTTCTGTTTTCATTCTTTGAGAAATTTCTAACAACAAACATGCATAGAAATTTTAACATGCAGCTATAAGCCTTCAATATTTACTGTAAAACTTTGTTTATAATTTTTTGAAAGTTGCTTGAACTTAAATCCTAAAGCAGTTTTAAGTTTAATTATATTCGAGCCAAATAATGGAGTTTTCAGCTTGTTTTTCCTCAATATTTTTAGGACCTAACCTAGTGTCTTGCAACAGTTAGCATTCCATACATGTCTGGTCAATGACCAAACAAACTGTAATAGAAATGATAAAAGGACATCTATTCTGACAACCAGGGCCTGTCTGGACCATGTCAAAAGCCTGTGGTGCTTTGCTTCCTGCTGGCTATCTCAATTAGTTTCCACTTTTTTTCTGCAGAACTTTGCTACACAACTATATCCTGTTTAATTTTAGATTCTAAGCCTCCCCTACCCCACCATACACAAAATAATTTTCAGTTTTTTAGTTCCTGTCCATATATTTGAATGGCACACCCCACTGGTTAGCCTGGAGCTGGGAGAGTGTAGTAGTCCAGCTAGATCTTTACATGAAGTCATAAGGTACATAACATAAATGTCTTTATCAGACTTTTAGAGCTGGAAGGAAACTTTGAGATAACTGAGACCAACCCTCTCATTTTACAGATAAGGAAACCAAGGTCCAGAGACACTATTTGACTTGCTCAATGTCACAGAGTTAGCACAGGAAAAGTCTTTGGGAACTAAAGGATCTGTGCTTTAGAAAAAAAAAAAGCGAGGCTGTATTTACTGTTATTGTTTCCCCAAGATTCCCGATTCACTGTTCCTTCTACCATACCATGCTGCACACCAGATACCATCCACTTGTGTCGTGCTTTTTATCTAAAGGAAACTGTAAAGTACACAACTGATCTATTTCCCTTAATGAGTGGGCTGCCTGAGATTTCCAAGCTAAATGAGTGGGTTTGCCATGCCTGGTATTGCCTCTAGTGGGGGAAGAAGTGCCAAAAATAGAGCCAAGAAGCTTGTCTGAGTGGGTTCTTTAAGCCAGAGAACCTAGGTGACAAAACAAGGAATGGGGAGTTGTATTGGTCACTTGGCCAAAGAAGGCAGAGGCCAAACCTCTTCAGAGATTTAACACACTCTCTTCATGCAATTACATGGATGACTTGTGAGATCGACACTGGAATATGTGTGAGCTCTCTTATAGCACTCAAGATACTATACAGTAGTTTTGTTGGTTTTCTTTTCCACCATGGAGCTACTGAGCATAAGGAATTTTTCTTATTCAGCTCTCTTTCTCTAGTACCTAGCATAATGCTTGCAATAAAGTGGTGCTTATAAAATTAATCATTAAATCAGTTAAAGAAGTAGTCTATAGAGGTGGACAGAACTGGCCGCTTTGAAGCCAGAAAACGTCGGACAAGTCTTTTGAGACTTCTGGGTGTCAGCATTTTTTATTTGTTAGATTTTGCATAACTAGTTGATTCTGAGAACAAGCCAAGAGTCCTATGGCTATGATTATGTCAAAGGCTGATAATAAAAATCAGTTGTGGATCCACGTTTCTCATCTATTCACAAAGAACGTAAATTCATTCATTCATTAATATATCCATTCATCAAAAACATATATTGAATACAGGAATCATCAAAATGGTCTCTGCTTTTATAATTTAGGCAGTGTTTCTAAAAGTGTGGTTCATGTGCATGTGTATCAAAAAAAGGGGTAGGACTTACATGTAGACTCCCAGAATACTGAGGGATCAGGGCTCAGGAATCTTCACTTTTAAACAAGCACCTTCCCAGATGATTTTCCCCCATTCTCAAATATTTATTGAGCATCTTTGATAGGCAAGGCTTTTACTTAGACCAAAGTAATAATGAGAGTTGATTATAGCTCTGAAAGTATGTTAGTCTATTTGGGTTCCTGTAACAAAATACCATAGATTAGGTGGCTTATAACAACAGAAATTTATTTCTCATAGTTTTAGAGGCTGGGAAGTCGAAGATCCAGGTACTGGCAGATTCAGGGTCTGGCAAGAGCCTGCTTCCTCACAGAGAGCCGTCTTCTCATTTGTGTCCTCAAATGGCAGAAAGGGCAGTCTAGGTCTAGGGGGTCTCTTTACTAAGGGCACTAATCTCAATCATGAGGGCTCTGCCCTTTGACATAATCACCTCCCAAAGACCTAATCACCTTGGAGATTAGGATTTCAACATAAGAATTTTTATGGGGTGGGGAGGGACATACATTCAGTCCACATCAACATGAGACAAAATCCAATCTCATTAGTGAACATAATGAAACTTAGTTAAATGCACAGATGTCAGAAAAACTGAGAGGGGTAGAAAGAATTCAGGACAGAGTCCAGTTTATGAAGAAAAAAAAATAGTATCCTAAAGATGGTTGGACAGAGGTTCCAGACATTTATAGATGTTATTGTTAGTCTTTCAGTGAAAAGGGCCCAGAAGAGTTGCTTAGAGTTCTTTGTCTTCCAGCATATACATCACCAGCTTCTACAATCAACAGCATATTACCATAGTTATTTGTTTCTCTCTCTCCTCCCATGCTTTTTCTTTGCTAAAATATATATTTTTTTAATCTTTGACATCATGTCATTTTCCTCTAAATATTTCAATAAATATCTCAAAAAGGGGAAGGGATTTGAGTGTGGGCTGTGCTTAGTGATGTGCTTGCAAAACATAAAGTGTGAAAGGGGGCAAAAGTAAATTTACAGTAGAGAAGTTTAGCAAACAGCAAACACTACCTTGGCCAAGTAATCAAGATTAACAGGATCAGTGATAAATCATATTGATAGAATGCACCCCTGACAAGATATAATGAGAAATGCACTAGTAAACTTTTAATAAAGTGTGCTATTTAGTTAGTAGTAATGTGATAATACTGGTTCTTTAGTTGTGACAAATGTACCAGAGTAATATAAGATGTTCACAGTAGGGGAAACTTGGTATGAGATATATAGGAACTATGTACTATGTTTATAACTTTTTGGTAAATCTAAAACTATTCTAAATTTTAAAGTTTATTATAAAAATGGGAGGAATATAACAAACTGAATAACCTAGAAGAAATGGATAAACTTCTAGAAACATACAAAATTAAATCATGAAGAAGAAAATCTGAAAAGACCAATATGAGTAAGGCGAGTGGATCCATAATCAAAAATCTCCCAACAAAGAAAATCTTGGGACCAAATGGTTTCACTGGTGAATTCTACCAAACATTTAAGGAAAAATTAATGCCAATCCTTCTCAATCTCTTCCAAAAAATTGAGGAGAGAGCACTTTCATTTTACAAGGCTGTCATTACCCTGATACCAAAGCCAGATAAGGACACTGCAAGAAAAGAAAACTATAGGCCAATATCCCTGATACATATACATGCAAAATTCAGTTTGCTAATATTTTCAAAATACTAGCAAACCAAATTCAACAGCACAGTAAAAGAATCATACACTATGATCAAGTGGGATTTATGCTTGGAATGCATGGATGGTTCAACAGTGTATATTGTATATTCAATATCTTGTAGTAACTTATGGTGAAAAAGAATACGAAAACGAATATATGGATGTACATGTATGACTGAAGCATTATGCTGTACATCAGAAACTGATACAACATTGTAAACTGACTATACTTTCAAAAATGGTAGGGGCAGAAAGACAATCCACTATCACATCAAAAAGATGACTTGTCTCAAACTAGGTCAGAGACAGATATTTTTGCAAGATATAACTCATAGCCACCTTGTACAAAGATACCTATATTCATGATAAATTTCTTAGCCACTTTTCTGGTGGACTTGAATGAAATTGAATTTTGTTCTGGAAACTGGTACTGATCCACCCAACAGACTGCCAGTCTTAAAGGTCCAGTGAACTTGAAATAGTTTTTCTTTCTAATTTGTTCTGTATTGAATATCTTATCAATCTCTTTTTGTATGAAATAGGAGTGAATCTTTGAATGAACCTGAGTAGAACCTTTTTCCTTGAATGTTTTATGATAATAATATGTTTACATATGTCCATAGTCACATTATCTGAAAAAATTTTAATAGCACCTAGCATCATCATCCTAGTATCATCTAATACCCAGTCGTATTTGTATTTGGCTATTATATTCAGATGATTCTTAAGCTCACCATGGTTTAGGAATCATAGGCCTCTGTTAGACTGATTGGAAGAGCTAATAACATCAAAGGCTTTCTTTGTAAAAGGAACATCAAAGTCCATGCATGATCAAGGTATGGATGCTGTAGTCCATGGGTTCCAAACTTTTCTTACATATTGGATGCTTTTGATAATTTGAAGCTATGGACCATCTCCTTAGAAAACTGCACTTCTGCACACATCTAAAATTTTTCGGAGGAGTTATGGGGCTCTTGAGCTCATCCAAGGGTTCTCAGACCTAGGATAAGAACATGCACTTTAAATGTTGCCTCCCAATATGCCACTCTGCTGCTCTCATTACACAAGGAGGCCACCATCAACAGGACATGCACATTACTATGTTTCTTTAGGAGAGCACATTGCCAGTGTTAAGGCCTCCAGACTTAGCTGACAATACAATCTGTAATCGCACGATAGAATAGAAAAAGCCATTGATTTGGTGGCAGATGACCTAGATTCTCCAAGTTACTCTTTCAATACTTTTAGCAAATCACTTTAGGAGACAAACATAGGTTAAAGTTAAGCTTAGGATCTTATAGTGCAAAGAACTCCATAATATTATCATTTCCATTTTCAAATTGGAAACTGGGAATGAGAGAGGTAAATAATGCATGCAAAGTAATATTCAGCTTGTATCTATTTAGTCAGGTTTCAGCATCAGGCTTGTCGGAATTTAAAACTCATATCTTTTTTTTTTTTTTTTTCAAATTACACTGGTAGTCTTCAAATTGTGCTTAAGAGAACCTCTTGGGAGAGGTTGGCCCCAGCAGTGTCGGGGTAGGGGAACCTTCAGTCCATTAGTTACATATATATAGAGAGAGAGAGGAGATATATATATATATATATATATATATATATATATATATATATAATTTCTTAATTAGAATTTTCTAGGTGGCAAAACTATTTGGAAACCATTTCATTTCACTCCACTGTTCAATCTCAATATCTGAAATAGAAGTATAATGTTAATATCTATTTTATTATGAGGGATAAGTAAGAACATGCATGTGAAACTAACTGCTGTGTAAATGCCTAGGCATTGTTCAAATGGGAAATATTAATGCAATTACTCTATGGCAATGAAATAGAGAGTTTTTCTCCTTAAATATCTTTACTGCAATCAACCCATAACTTTGGTGGCATATTTCATGTACCTGAGAAAGCATGATGGCTTTCAAATGGGTTGGGGGCACTAGTTTAGATTTGAAAGCTTTATGTAAGTGGTGGTGTCTCTATACATTTTTGAATGTTTAATTATTAATTAATTAGGTATTAAATGCATAATTAGGTTTTAAACTATCATGACTACATCTTCTCAAATGTCTTTGAATTTGCTTCCCTTTAAAATCTTTTTTTTTAAGTTTATTTAGAATTTCTGAATATTTTCAGATAGGATTTTGGGTTTACCACAATTTAAAAGTATTATTGTAACTTTACTTGGAGACTAAACCTTAATATCTGGGATCTCGAGGCTGGCCCTGTCTGCCTGACATTCACTTGGTGACTTGGTGAAACCACATCAGAATACACTGTAACGGCTGTAACAGGTGAATGGCCTCCAAAAGTCTGCTGCAACACTTGCAGCCTAGGCATCCAAAATCAAAGGAGAACTCTACCGTGTTATTCTGGGCTAAACTTGTGGGCGGAAATCACATCATCCATAATTGAGATATATATCTCTCATTGGTAGAAAAATGTTCCCATTTCCAACTTTTTTTTGAAAAATCAAACGGTGGAAAAAACAACTGCAGAAAAAAAATTCCCCTTGTATACTTCACACTTCAAAAACGATATCACTTTCATTACTGAGTCATCGAAACTTCCTGAGTATTGCTTTTTTAAGTGAAAAGACCAATCGCTAACCTATTTTCTTTTCCACCCCATCATCTACAGCAAAATCAACAACTCAGAAACAGTCTTTTGTGAAACTGCAAAGTAGGCAAGGTTCTTCTGTGGCTTCCTTCTTCTCCCTTCCTCTCCTTCTGTCTCCCACTTCTTGGACCTCCCAGCTCCTCACAGCTCCTCCCAGCTCCACCGAGCCCATGGACTTGTGGGATATTCTGCTCTCCAAGGCTACTCTTCCTTAAAGTATCCAGAACCAAAATTACCTTTTCCTTCCCTTTCTGGCAAACCCACCTCCCATCTTTCCCTGCTCCTGACCTCAACTGGTGCTGCTGTCTGCCCTTTCATTTATTTCCTTCTAGTTTATTCCTTGTCACATTCCCCAGCTTCCAGTTTCCATATAATCCTGCCTTCCAGCGTCCACCACACACACTCACCTTGTAATCTATGGAAACAGGCAGTTAGTTTGCCACCGCTCACAGTGTGTTCTGTGTAAATGGGGAGTTGTGTACAGTGTATACAATGGGACTGAAGCCCGGAGGTATGGAAAGTCACTGTCCTGGATGAGGCCAGCCAAAGGGAAACCCCATAACTGAATTCCAGTCCTCCTCAAAATTCATCTTTGTCTTCATTTCTTCCTCCTCCTTGGCATCCTCCTTCCCTTGTAAAGCAAGGATTTAGACCTGGGTTTGTTTGGTGAAACTGTTACTTCCTAGCTGTATGTACAATCTTTGGAAGGTTACTTAAGTCTTAGAAGTATTCGTTTTTTTTATTTAGAAAAATGGTAAAATAATAACACTTAGCTCTGGTGTTATCACGTGGACTAAATGAGACCATAACTGTCAGAGTGCTCATCCAGGCGCAGGCTCAGTAAAAGTTACTTGTTTATATAATTTTTAAGTCTTAGGCTTAGGTTCTTCTTGTAAAGTCCACAAAATCCCTCTGTAAACTGTTTAGAAACTACCTTTATACTCCCTTCAGTTCTCCACACTAATTTCAATTTTTCTCCATACTTTTTAAAACACATTTTATTACACTGATTGTTGGAATTCAATTAAAGCAGTCCTTGATGTCTTAAATGAACTTAAATGATCAAATTATTAACATGGACAGTCCTGCTCAAAGGTCCTGTGCCCATTTTCTACTATAGTTTAGCCTTTGTGTCTCTTAATCTGTAGTCTTTTGACCCTGTGTTTTTTATCCATAATAATAATAATAATTACCACTTACTAAAATGTATTTCATGTCAGATACCTTATTAAGTCGCTTAACCAAATCTCCACAATGGGTTGGTATTATTATTTCCTCAGCTGAGGAAACTGAGGGCAGGAGTTTTTAAATACATTGCCCAAGACTTCAAACCCTGTAATGTTGGAATCCAGAGATGCCTTATTCTAAAACCCATTCCTACCCCTCACCCCAGGTAACCACTAACCTACTTTTTGTCTCTAGTCACACAATCTTTGTGCATGAGATTTGCCTATTCTGGATATTTCATGTTGATGGAATCATATAATATGTGACCATTTATAACTGGTCTCTTTGACCCAGCATCGTATTTTCCAGGTCTATCCATGTTGTATGTAGGATGCATCAGTACTTCATTGCTTTTATGGCTGAATGACTTTCCATTGTACAGATAGACTACATTTGCTTAGCTCTTCATCAGATGATGGACATTGAATTGTTTCTATTTTGCCTATTATGAAGACTGCAGCTGTGAACATTTGTGTAAAAAGCTTTTATATGAAGATATGTTTTCAATTCTCTTACTAGAAGTGGGATTGCTGGGTAATCATATGGGAAGTGAAAGTTTAATTTAAGAAACTGCCAACCTGTTTTCTAAAGTGGCTGTATCATTTTGCATTCACCAGCAATGTACAAGGGTTCTAGTTTCTCCACTTTCTTGTCAACACTTGTTATTGTCCATTTTTTCATTATAGTCATTCTAGTGGATATGAAGTGATCTCACAGTACAATTTTGATTTGCATTTCCGTAAGGACTAATGACATTGAGACCGCTATCTAATTTTATGTTAGTATTTTTTGGGTGAAAATATAATGCCAAGGTTCGGGGGATGCTGAGTGAGAAATGGTCTAGACAAATACTTTCCCCTGTCTTTAATTCACATTCCAAATTTAACATTTAAAATATTAATTTGCTTTTCTGCATTAGCTGGAAACAAAGCTTTGTCCTTGTTGCGTGTATGTGTGTGTGTTTGGCTGTTTCTTTTCTTTTCTTTTTTTTTTTTTTTTAATGAAGGGGTTTAGGTGAAAAAGTAACATGTATAGATACTGGTGGTGTCTGAACCACATATTCTCAGCCCACTGACTTCAGGGCAACTGCACTGGCCAGTTACACGTACGTACTTCCTGTGCTTCCCTTGAGTGCATGTGCCCTGCAGGGTCTGTTTTGAGCCTCGGAGCTTTCTCCACAGCCACAGAAGGCTGCTGAGTCAGATCCCAGAGCCCAGAATTGCAGAGGAAGGAGAGAGTCAGAGGATGCAGCCTCCAGTCAGTAGGGCTGGAAGTTGATGGACAAACTCCCCGGCCTCGCAAGCCTTGATGGGACAATTCCGGGGCGTGGTCTACTCTGTCCTTAGAAACACCTAGTAGTAGTGAGCCATAGTTGCTCACAGCAGAAACCCACTTCTTAACAAGCACTTAATTGGCATTTCTTCTTTCCCTATTTCACGTCCCAACTCCCACATCTCTTCTTCCTGGGATCACCTCACACATAAGCTCCCTGCTCACATGACTTCATCCCAGTCTTTGATTTCAGGGATACCCAAATTAAGCAAAATTATGTAAATGAAAAATGGCTGAAAGTCAGCATTAACTGGTTGAAAAGTTAGAAACTATTTGCTCTGAAGAATCCCTTGTTATTTTTCCCCTGGGGACCTAATGTTTTAACTTTTTTCACAGAATAAATTGTATTTGGAAAGTAATAACAAATGTTGTTTGAAGGGCAAAGACAATCTGCTTTAAATACCAGTGTTTCCCACCGAGGTAAAATCACTTTTGCCAAAAGGCAACCAAGACTAGAATTTTAACTACCCCACCTTACCCTATTGTGGCTACATGTGTGTGTTATTAGATTTGTTCAAAACAGTTAACAAAATAGGATTATTACTACTATATTAATGATCAAATTGGCATGCGGTACATGGGTGTACTCCAGATGCTGGGAATTCCATGCTGGCAAGTTGTTCACATGGAGGACTTTTGGGGGACCAGGGAGCAGGGCAGTATCCACCCTTACATTCTAGCTGCCTTCAGAGCTTTATATGGCCCTGTCGCTTGCTGCCCCTTCTTTGACTTGTGGTATCTCAGTGTGGCTTGCTGGCCATGAGCATTTCACAACTCCCCTGCCTATGTTATCTTAAGTCTGCACTCTTCCTACTCGACCCAGGCTTGGTAGCTCTGTTCGGCCATACCTCCACACGTGCTCACTACTCCATCAGTCCAAACTGCCATCTCTGCTAAGCTGAGAAATGACAAGATTGTCTGAGATGGGATAGAAACATGGCATGCACTTCCAAGTCCTGGATTCCAGGTCCAGCTCTCTCCTCCTAGCCTTGAGATATTGGGCAACGCAGAATCTCTCTGAACTCTATTTCCTCATTTTATATAACTAAGACTTTTTTTAGAGCAGTTTTAGGCTCACAGAAAAATTGAGGAGAAATTATAGACATGTCCGGTGTATCTCCTGCCTTCACCCATGCACGGCCTCCCCTGTTATTGACCTCCCCCCTCAGAGTGGTACAGCTGTTACAAACGATGCATCAGCACTGACACATCATAGTCCCTCAAAGTCCATGGTTAACGTTACAGTTCATTCTTGGTGTTGTACATTCTATGGATTTGGACAAATGTATAATAGCACATTATGGTATCACGCAGAGTAGTTTCCCTGCCGTCGTATTTCCTCATCTTAGCTGTGGCAATAACATGCCTGGTTCTGAATCCTCACAGGATTTGAGAAGATAAAAATGACTTAATAAACGATAAAGGCAAGAAAGTTCAGTGTAAGTGTTGTTTTGAGAGTGAAAAATTAAGATTAGATTTAATCGAAAAATCGAAATACAGCAGCTCATATAAATAAGTTATGATGTAATCAAGAGAATATTTGCAATCATTAAAAATTATGTTGGAGAATAGTTAAAGGTATTAGAAAATTAAGTGAAAAAAAATTACAAACAATATCAACAAGCAGAGGTTACCAGAGTCTGGGGAAAGGGAGAAGTGGGGAGTTATTATTTTAAGGGTATAGAATTTCTGTTTAAGATGATGAAAAGTTCGTGAAATAGATAGTAGTGATGGCTACACAACATTGTGAATAGACTTAATACCACTAAATTGTACACTTAGAAGTGGCTAAAATGGTAAATTTCATGCCATGTATATTTTACCACAATTAAAAAAAAAATTAAAGTAACTGGAAGGTTGCAGGAAGTTCTTCAGAGGTCAAAACAATTCTCACATAAAGCCATAGTGGTTTCTTACAGTTTGCTTTTGTTCTAATTATGAAGTGCATATAATTGAATGTTCTATTAAATTATTTACCAAAATTTTCAGCACAAAGAAAAGTGTTTGGTTTAAACATACACACATATATGTACAGAATGACCCTATTCTTTAAATGTCATCTGTCTATAATTATATCTACATCTATATATCTATATGTATATACACACACTACATACATACCTGCTTTTTCTAAATTTTCTGAGATGAATATATATTGCTCCTACACCAAAACTTTATTGATAAAAAAGTATGAAGCACTATATAAATCATAAGGAACTTCTATTAGTAACATAATGGTTTTGGCCTATCACAGTGTAGAATATGCAACAGTTTCTAAAGATATCTGTCTCTGGTCATCTCCAAGATGGTGGATGACTTTAATCGGCAGGCAAAGAAAGTTGTATGTGCAAAGCTTGAAAAGTGATGGACTATGTGGCTCATTTGAGGCCTTTAAACAAGATCACTATGTTTGGAGCATTAAGTCTGTGAGTGGGTGGTGTTGAGAGCAGAGGGCTGGGGATGAGTCTGGAGAGGTAGGCAGGTAACAAAGGAACAATTAACAAATTAGACTTTGGACTTTATCTTAAGGACAATGGCAAACCATTACTAGGTGTTAAGTCAGTGATAATTAGATTAGCATATTAGAAAGATTATGATATTTGCATCATGGCAGATGGACTAGTGAGGAGCAAGCCTGGAGACAGAGAGGTTAATTATGAGGCTCTTGCAGCCACACAAGCCACGTGGACACGGATGGTCACAGTGAGTATAAAGAAGACACATCAAGAAGGTGGAACTCTTGTGGCCTGAGTATTGATTGGATACTGAGAGTGAGAGCAAGAACTAAGTAGGAGGCCTCCTCATTTTAGCCTTGGGCAACGGAGAGGTGCTTGGGTCACCTATTGAGATAGGAAGCAAGTAGGAGCTTGTTTGAGAAGTTTGTTTGGGAAAGCAACAAGTTTAGCCTGGGACCTGATGAGTTTGAGATACTTGTGCAGTTGGAAATAAGGAAGTGGAAAACTCAGAAGAGGGGTCAGAAGTCAGCAGAACATGGAGGGTGACTGAAGCCATAAGAGTAGATAAATTTTTTCAGGAAAAGATGCAGAGAAAATGTTTTCAGTTTTCTTGGAGGTAAAGGAGTGAGAATCTGATGACCCTATGAATGTTTTCTCCAGAAATATCTTCAAAGAATTTGGCTGTTAAGAGGATGGAAGAAATTAGCAGCTGAGCATTTCTTTCATGGGATCAAGAAAAAGTTCTTTTTCAGTTGGGAGAGACCGGGGTTTAAACAAGAAGCAAGGGAGTGATTAAAGAAACAGGAGAGAGGAGGAGTAATCAGGAGACCAAGCCCTTGGAAAGGGACAAAGAGACAGGCTACACAGCAAAAGGCATGGGTCTTAGGCAGAAGTAGGAAGAACTTTCTAAAGACAGGAAACAAGGAGGAAAGACTAAAAGAGAATGCACGTGAGTTTGTCAGTTGCACAGCTGGAAGTTGAAGGCTCTCCTATCGGATGACTTCTCTGGACTCAGGGAGTAGGAGGTGAAGTCCTCTATAATGAGAGTGAGCAGAGGTCAGAGGTCTGTGAAATGGCAACTGCAGGCATTGGGGGATGAGATCCGGAAGACATCATAGGATTTCTAGGCTATGGAAGCCCAGCTGAATATGGGGACCAGGCTTTAGAGTGGCAACAGTCTGGATGGTTTTCTGCAGCAAACTGCAGATCTTTGGTGCAAGTGAGAGGAAAGGAACAGCTCAATTCTTTGAAGGCTATAGGTTTGCCAAGAATTGTGAGTAAAGGACAGAGGGGCAAAGGAGATGAGGAGTCAAATAAGAATTGACCATAGAATGATGTACCAGTTGCCAAAGCTGTATAGAAAAAAAGTGACGTCAGGAAGGAAATAATGGAAAGAGAAAATGAAACTATCCAGGGATTGAAAGTATCGAAGTATCACCCAGCCAACCAATCTGTGTGCTCCGCGGTTCATTTTTCAAAAAGCCTTTTTTTCATTTATTTTTATTTATTTTTTATTTTTAAAATTTTTAGGGGGAAGGCAATTACTTTTTTAATTAATTAACTAATTAATTAACCTATTAATGGAGGTACTGGGGATTGAACCCGGGACCTCATGCGTGCTAAGCATGCACTCTACCACTGAGATATATCTTCTCCCCTTTTTCTCATTTTTGCCATTTTTTTAAAATTACCAAGTGTCTTGATATAACTGTGCTATAGTTTTATTATGAAAACTTGGCCAGCACACTGAAACTAAGAGAAGCCATTTGAAATCAAATTCCTTGCCCCAACGTAATAGCAAAGACAACTGTATAATCATTCATTTGTCTTTCAGATATTGGACCAGAATTAACCAGTGAAATAAATCTTCCTTCCCCAGGCTCAAGACCAATATTACATTGTACAAGTAGGCTGAAGACTTGGTATTAGATAATATTGGAGATTTCCAAATATTCTTCTGTGTATAATACTTATGTAAGTCAAGATCCTTAATTTTAGAAGATGCTTGCTAAAGTATAGGGAGGTGAACTGCCAGCATATCTGCAACTTATTTTCAAATGGTTTTGAAAAAAATTGTAAAATAAAGCAAATATAGCAAAATGCTGTTTGATCGAAGCTATTCTCAATGGGAAAAGGGAATGATTTTACTTCCCAGGAAATATTTGGCAATGTTTGGAGACATTTCTGGCTGTCACAAGTTCAGGGTGGTGGTGCTATTGGCATCTAGTGGGTGGAAGCCAGGAATGCTGCTAAGCATCCTACAGTGCACAGGACAGCCCCCAACAGCAAAAAAAATTTATCTGTACACAAGTGTCCTAGTGCCATGGCTGAGAAACCCTGTTCCTGGTGGTAGATTCATGGATGATAATGGTGCTAGTGCTAGTCTTTCAAATGTCAAAAATATTTTAAATTTTTATTAAAGAAAGTTTAAAACAAAAACTAAAGTATGGGGGGGGGAAGGAAAATCAGTCTTTTCTAAGAAGTCAGCAGTGAATTATTTTTGATGATGGCAGAGTGCTGTTTTGAGCGTGGTGATGCTCTTGGAAACCATGACTTTTAGGTAGATGGCTGGAAACCATTCTTTATCTTTCTTCAATCAATCAAAATATACCGTTGTCTTTATTCAGTATTTGAGTTTTTGTGCAAAATGTTTTAAAAGTGAAAAGGGAAGCAAAGGAGAGAAGAATAGACATTTGTAAATCACTGACTATGACCCAGGCAGCATGCTGGGCACTTTTTGTACAGAATCCTGTCTGGCTTGAGGTCAGCTGGCACAGATTTAAGATTTAGTTGTCTCATACAGTGACTAATTAGATTCATTCAATCATTTATTTCTCCATTCAACAAACCTTTATTAGACACTGACTGTGTTCCAACCACTATACTAGGCCCTAGGAATACAGAAATAAATGAAGTACACTCCTTGATCTCAGGAAGCTTACAGCTTACTGAGGGGGAGAGACATGTTAATACTGAGCACTGGGAAATGTTCCTTCTTAGAGGAATGGACAGGTTTCTCTAGGAGCACTTAGGTGGGCAACCAACCCAAAGAAAACTTCTTAGACCTGGGGTAGTGAGGAGTAAATTAACTCAAGGGATGCTGAGACAAGAATGGAATGAATGAGTAGTGAGCAGTGTGGGGAGAAGGGCAGAGTTTGAAGCTTGAGATCGGACTGGAGGGTGTTCCAGGCAGGTGGAAAGACAGGATAAAGGCCTAGAAGTAAGCGAGAAGGAGTAGAATGCCTTAGAGTGGTTCTCCAGCATGAGCATGCTTCAGAATCGCCTGGATGGCTTGTTAAAGCCACATTATAGTGTTGATTCAGTGGGTCTAGGTGGAGCCCAAGAATTTCACTTCTAAGAAGTACTGAAGTGATGCTGATGCTGCTGGCTCAGGGACCACACTTTGAAAACCACTGCCTTGGAGAAACTGCAGGTGGTTGGATAGAGTTGGAGCTGAAGTTATGATTAGGGGTTAGAATAGTGACCATGCTGAGGAGTTTAGACTAAGTTATGGAACCAATAGGGAGCTATTGAAATGTTTTCACTACTGAAGTGTTTTAATGCTCAGTCTCTCTCAGCTCTTGTATCAGAGTTCTCCAGAGGAACAGAACCAATAGAATATAGATAGATAGATATGAGAGGAGATTTTTTTATAGGAATTGGCTCACAAAATTATGGAGGCCAGGAAGTCCTGAGAGCTGCTGTCCTAAACTGGAGACCGTGGAAAGCCAGTGGTATAATTCAATCGAAGTCTGAAGTCCTGAGGACAGGGAACCCGTCTGAGTCTGACATCTCAATCTCAACACCTGAGAACCAGGAGTTCTGATGTCCAGGGGCAAGGATAGATGAATGCCTCAGCTCAAGCAGAGAGAAGGAATTCACCCTTCCTCCACCTTCTGTTCTATTCAGGCCCTCAACAGATTGGATGGCACCCACCTGCAGTGGTGAGAGCAATCTTTTTCACCCAGTCTATTGATTCAAATGCTCATCTCCTCTGAAGTCGGGCTTATTAATACACCCAGAAATTATGCTTTACCAGTTATCTGGGCATCCCTTAGCCCAGTGAGGTTGGCATATAAAATTAAACATCATAGGCCATAGTTTTTCACCTGTAATATAGGAGACTAGTAACTATCAAACTACCTCTCAGGATTCTTTCAAGAATTATTATTTATATAATTTATATAAATTCTGATCACTGTATAGACATCAGAGATAATTATTATAATCAACTCATTTATGCTTGTCAATGATGCCTCAATAAAGCTGGAAAAAAACCTCATTTAGAGCCAAACACACTCATTTTCCAGACAACAAAACTGAGGTACACCAGGCAGAGATGCTACCAGCCAAAGCACCCTGGGCCTGACCCTGCACACTCACGCCTGCACTGTCCTGCCCCTCCCTGCCACTCCAGTCCAAAGGAAGTGTCTCACAGGGTCATAAAATCCATCCTCCCCCAACTGTCATCCTGACTTCCTCTTGACCACTGGGTGGTCAAGGTTGATTGTCCCAGTTTGGAATCTTAGAGAATGACTCACCAAGAAGTTAAACATGTAACGTAGTTGAGCAAGGGCAGCTGGTAAAGTTGAGGTCAGAAAGTCAAGCCCATGAATTCACTGTGCCACCCACTAGATCATACTTGAGGTCCAAGAACAGGTTTGGGGTTGTCTCTGCCAGGAAGAAGCTAGGGTCTGAGACTGGCTCAGTCAGCAACCCAAACCCAAAGGTGAACTCCGAAGCTTCACTGCTGAGAACTGCTGTTAAGAAAAGTAAAATTGTTCGAAGAATTGGAATCTTGTGCCTTCCTATTAATGAGCTGCAAGAAATTCTGCTTTTTTTTTTCACACTTGCTATGACTTTACAGTTTAGACTTTGTTTTTACTTTCACTTTCTCATTGAATTCTCATGGGCGGTATTTCTGTCCCACTTTACAAATGAGACATTCAGTGACATACAGGATGACACATCCAGCCAGCCTTTAGATTCCAAATCCTCTGCATTGAACTCCACCAAAACATTTATGTGAAACAAGTGTGACATGGGTCAACTGTTTTCAGCAAACATGGTGATTATATATGTAGTATATATATGTGTGTGTGTGTTTTATATACTTTTATTTCCTCATCTTCTCTTGGCAATACTACTTGTTTACTTCATCTGCTTTTTAAATTTGTTTTGATTTGCCTCTGTTTAACCACCTATAATCTAGTCATAGATATTGGAGAGTATTTCTGGTGGAAATAATCTGTGAAATATTAGGTTTTAAAACAGTAGGAATTTGTGTTTTGATGGAATGACAAAAAAAATGTAGGTTCAATGGTGAAAACTCTGCCTGGTAAAAAGAACATTCAGTTGGTCACAAGATCTATCTTGATTTTTTTCTTTTCAATTAAAGACACAAAAGTTCTGGAGCTTCTGAAACGTTTTCCACAAGTAACACCCATGAGGACTTTGAGGGCCATCAGAGTGCTAACGTAAAGTGAAATGAGAAGCCTTGAAAGGCGCCCTCGACAGCCAGAATAATCTGGCTCAATAATCTATAAAGGTCTCGAGGTTGGATAGATATCAGAATTCAAATTCAGCAGGCCCCCAGAGGCAGCAACTGGAGAGACTTCTACCAGTCTCTCCAGCAGTGGGAGAGGTGCATACCTCACTGAAGCATTTTAAGCATTTCTGAATAACATCTGGCATGCATGGAGACTCCTCATAGTCATCAATCTTTCCTCTTACAAAGATCATACATAGTTGAGCTTATGAAAACCTGCGCCCTACAGAGGGTCTGTGTTTTTTAAATCCAGGATACTTTCTTTAAAGAAAATATTACTATTTTGCTTGGAATCATAAACCTTGATGCCGAGACACAGTGCATAGATCATTCGGGTGAAGAATGGATAATTTGCCCAGAGTCACCCAGCCAAGAGGGACCCTGGTTTCTTGGCTTCCTAATTTGGTGCTCTCATTATAGTTCTGAGGACATAAAAGAGACTCAAACAAGAATAACACAAAATATGTAATGGCTCGGTGAAAATGCTTACAATATATTGTGGTGTAAAGAAAGCACATACTGTAATATCTATCATGTGATTCTTTTGGTGGGGGAAAAGGGAATGCCTGTGTGCTGGGCTCAGAAAGGCTGGGAAGGTGTTAGCAGGCCTGACAGCTCTAGGTGGGGCAATTCACTAGACTTGCTTCCTTCCTCTTTGAGGTCTTTTTTTTTTTTCTTCCAGATTTTTATAATAAAAAAATAGTACTTTGATAATCAGAAAGAAATTAATGTTATAAACAAAGGGTTAAAAGCATCCAAGGAAGAAGGTCAAAGAGGCACATTTCAAAAGTATAGAGACAAGTAACATTAGAACTCTTTTTTCCAAAGGATGGGGAGTGAGAGGACTGCATCTGTAGAAGTGAAGCATTTGACTAGAACCAGGCTTCAGGATGGCTAGGGCAGATGGACGGACAGATACCTAAGAACAAGCACATGGGCCACAAGGCAAACATTCAGAAATAAAACAGTGAGAGCCTCCCTTTACTGGGGAAGGTCAGCTCACTTCCCACTGCTCTTAGCATCTAAACGATTGGGAAATATGAAGCGGTGAACCCCTGTATTCACTTCCCTGGAGGCACAGAATAGTCCTCTGGACCCGATGCTATAGAAGGAGGCTGATTCTTCACCATGAGATCTCTCATGGCTACTCCATTTCTTCTTCCTAGCTTGGCTGTGTAGCTGATACTCAAAACTAGCAAAGAGCAGGGAAAAGAAGTGAAAATAAGTACATAAATGGATGGGTGGGTGGACGGATGGATAAGCTACCTTCATTTACGGCTTCCTGTTTACTTGCCAGATCCTAATTTACATGCTGTGTGATCTCTGAACTTTGGCATTGTTCCATTATCTCTAACCTCAACAGGAAGGAATTATTATTCCAGTTCAGAGGTGCTAAAACTGAGGCTGAGGGAGGTTGACTTACGAAAAGAGAGCAGGATTAGAAGCCAGGCCTGTCAGCTGTAAGACCCACACCCCTTCCAAGGCCACGGCCCCCTTCTCTGCATGCTGGGAGGGCCCTACCCCCACCTTCTCCGTGGACGGAGGAGACATCCGTGGAGCCTGTTTCTGGAGGCAGCCGGGTGTGCACAGCCACCTACACCATCTCCAAATCTACCCTCTGCCGACTCTCCCATCCTCGTGCTGTTTGCCCACACAACAGACATTCTTTGCCACAGTTGTTTCATTTTGTTTTGCTCTTTAATTTGTTGACCCTACTCGACTCATGGAGATAAAAATTCTCCTGCTTAAAGAAGATGGAATTCAGAATGAAGTCTGTTTCAGGAACAGCTTTAGATAGAGGATAAATAATAGGGCAGATTTTCTGAAAAGTGAACCCAAAATGGCAGTGCCCTGCCTGTTGAACTTTATTTCCTTTTCTCATTTCCTTTTCATTTCATGTGCCCATTTCACAAACGAGCTATCTGTCCTCTGTGAACCGACTAATGTCAGTGACACAGAGAACCTCAGAGAACTTCCTCAGAGCTCTTTTCAGGGGGCCAACCCAAATGTGGTTTCTGTCTAGTTAACTGCTAGGCTCTTGTTAGGTAAACAACCCGGCTTTGATAACAGGGAGTTTGTGGTCAGGGTGGGGGTGGAGGGTGGAGGGGAGCAGAGCAGGCCTGAGGGAAATTTAACATAGGAGGTTTCTCTTCAAAAAAGAAAATGAAGCTTTACTTCAAAAAGAAAGTTGTTCTCTATTCGGCCAGTTGTGACCCATTCTCAAACACGCTACCCTGTTGCTTTCTGCTCCCTACACTTGCCCTGCCCTCTACCCTTGGCCTTGGGATGTAGACATACGGAGGGTACTGTCATAAAATGATTCATTGCCTGTTTCCTACAGGAAGACCATGGAGAATAGGGCTCACTAAACCACACGGAGAAACTCTCCCGAGTTCTCTGCTTAGGAAAAGCTGCCCTTTTACTAGTGGCTGGGATGTTTTATCTTATGAATGCTGGAAATCACGCAGCTGCCTTTCTTTCTTTGTGTTTGCTACAAGGAAACTCACAGCCAAATTTGGGATTCACTTCTAGTCGAGTGTGCTGGGCCTCCTGGCATAGTTTGGAGCACCAATTTTTCCTCTTTTTCATCTGATTCCTCTCACGACTTCTTTTCTCATCCACTAGATCTCTTTGTTAAAAATGATGTTTTTTTAAAATATTTGCATTTTTCTGGTCTTTGTAAATTGCTTTAAATTATTCCAAAACAAGTAGGAACATCTCTGTATATTTGTCACACCACATTTTTAGGTATCTACCCAATGTACAATGGCACCCTGCCCCTGTTTTCTTTAAGAATGGGACCCCCAGAAAACCTATTTGCACTGTGTGATCCTGCCTGCCTGGCCAGTTTGACTGGAATTGAGGTGGCTACCTGACCCAAGCAGACCTACAACAGTTCTTTCCTCTGGAAATTTGAAATTGTTATTTGACAAATGCCGTGATCTGCTATCATGGATACTCAGTGTGTAATATATCTACAGCATTGATTCTCAACGCTGGCTGCCCCATAGAGTCACCTGGGGCACTGTTAAAAGATACAGATTCATCCCTGCTTATCAAGGAAGGTGAAGCTATACACACCGTAATACCAATGAATTCTGATCCCAGATATATAAGCTATACAGCCAAATAGATCTGCTGAATGCATTTATCAGTGTCATTTCTCTAAAGAGTTTGTTCCTGGAGAATATTATAAGGCCATACCCTTAAATGTCCCACCACTCACTGAAACCTGTTATATAGGAAGTGCGTAAAATCGAAATACTTTCTGTTCACTTGTATTTCAGCCATCTCTGTGGGGACAGGCAGAATTTTGAGTGAGTTAAAGGAACTTTTGGACTACAATTGGACTTTATTCTCTGATTGCTTGACTAGGTTTCACTCCCCAAAATAGATTTGTTTATATTATATACTTTGTTGAACTCATCCCATGTTCAAGGCACGATGCTGGGTGCTATGGAAGAAGGTGGGAGAGGGGAAGAAGGTGGGTACCTAGATGGACCTGATCCTGGGGAGGCAGGTGACAAGGACTAGGGCAGAGGATCAGTGGTCACATTCTCAGGATATAGCAACAGGCAGGCACCAGAAGCTTACTCTAAGCATCTAGTGAGTTCTGCTTACCTTGTTTTATGTACAGTATCTATTATTCTTTCCATTTGCAGAAATAATCAAGAGTTGGCTAAAGTGGCATTTGAATTTTGCCCATGAAGAGGCTAGAAGCAACCAGCCTCCAGGAACAGTCTCATTTGAATCTAGATAAAATCTATCAGATATTCTGCATATTACAACACTCATTTGAATCCAATTTTCTCAGCTGGCCTTTCTTACCCTTTCTTTTTATTGTTTATCTACCTTTGAAAATAACAAAGAAATGGAGTGAGAAATGGAAAATTACTCTGTTGGAAAAACTCACTTCCTAAATGTGAGTTTTCGATGCATTTAGGAATATTCTATAGAATTTCTGAGTGATCCCAGATATCCTCACCAACTAACCTAATTGACAAAGTCTCAGGTTGGAGAGAAAAAACTAACAGTAATATTTAACTTTCATGGAATACCTACATGCCAGACAATTCTGCTAAGAGCTTAGATGTGATATCCTATTTAATACTCGGAACAACCTTTGAGTAATTCTATCTTCTCTATGTTACAAAAGAACAAACTGTAAAGGAATGTGCCCGAGGTCATGCAAGTCATTAGTGGTGGAGAATGGGTGAGCAAGCAGGCCCTACGGCTAGATTTTGAGGACTTTGCTTTTCATGGTTGCTGAATCTGTATCCTTCCAAGCAGTGCTGGGCACTTGAGGCCCTCAATAAATACATGCTAAATGAATGAATAATTCTCTGGCCTATGGAAGCAACTCTCTAGTGGGTGGGTGGAAAGAATCACGCAGCTAATGGTTAAGGCCCCAGCAACATGAATTCTGGGCTTAAGTTCCACCTGGCACAGAGGTGTCCTCTTTCAGAAACGAGCGGTGGAACAGAAATAGTATCCCATGACCCAGAAGGACTAGCTGGGCACTAATCTTGGCTCTCCTGTTGTGTGACCTCAGGCCCACCATCCCCATGGCTTTCTGAGCTGCAGGTGTCTCTTCTGCAAAACAAGCCCCCTAAGAATATCTCTAAGCTACCTTCCAAATCTAACAGCCTGTCATTCACAAGAATTTTACACTAGAGAAATTTATCTTCTGGATGAACCACTCCAGGGACAAACAAGGGGTGTGGAAGGAGAAACATCCCCGTTTTCCATTCCTTATTTGGTACCACCTCCTGTGTTTCCTGAGAATCCCTGCTAGGATGCCATACACTGTGGGCTTTTTTTAAAACTTTTTTTTCTTTTTTCTGTTTTTCAACTTTTAATTTGAAATAACTTTTGACTTGCAAACTAAAAGTGAGAAAAACAGCACAAAGAATTCCTGAATATCCATCACCTAGTTGACCCAAATGTTATCATTTTCATGTTGCAGCGAAATGATAAAAATCAGAAAGTAACATTAACAAAACACTATTATCTGATCTACAGTCCTCACGTTCACCAGTTGTCCCACTAGTGTTCTTCTTCTGGTCCAGAATCCTGTCCAGATCCACATGCTGCATGGAGTTGCCTTGTTTCCCTTAACACGGAAGAGATTTTCAATCCGTCTTTGTCTTTCATGACCTTGATACGTTTGAAGAGTACTGCCCAGGTATTTTTTAGAATGTCTCTCAATTTGGGTTTGTCTGATCTTGACTGAAGTCAGACTATGCACTTGAAGCAAGAATACCGTAGAAGTGGTTTTATTTCCTTCTGAGTGCATCTCATCAGGAGCTACATGGTGTCAATTTATTGTCACATTACCTGTGAGCTAACTTTGATTACTCTGTGTTTTTTCATATTATAGACATTTTATCTGAAAAAGGGAGGTAATAATAGTATCTGCCTCACAGTTATGAGGATTAAATGGGTGGTGGGGAATGGCATATAAAGCACTTAACAATTCCTGGGACGTAGTGGGACCTTTAATAGTAGCAGTAGTTGCAGTGGCGGTGGTGGTGGTGGTGTGGGGGCGGGTGGGGGGGGTGGGGGGGTGGCAGCAGTAGCAGTAGTACATCGTCATCCTTGTTTCTTTTAAAAGCACATCAAACAATCAGGAGATTGTTCAGGTAAAAGTGAGAACTGCTGATAGAGCTGGGGCCAGGGCATCTGCAGACACACATTCTGCCTTTGCATTTGCTGCTGCAGCTGTGCGCCCTGAAGCCGGGAGAATTCCAGCGGGCCCAGAAGGATCACAGCCCTCAGTGTTTCTCTGTATGGGCAGCAAGTGTCATCTGAGTGTTTGGCTATTGTACAGTCAGTGGCAGGGGACATGTCTATTCAGCCCTGGATCTGGCCTACAAGATGTCAGGTAACCTTTTCAAGGCCATGAGATTTTAATAGAATTTGAAGTGAAGTTACTAGAGATTATGTTTTTGCCTGGATAAAACATACAATTAATATAGAAATCTGCGTTGTACAAGTGACATCTGCATAGTGTTTATTTAACTAACTGCAGACTGACTGACATGCAGGCATTCTGCAACACTTTTCTATTAGTCTGTGAATAAGCAGTCCAATGAATTATTTATTGGGCTAACACATCCTGGTGCCTTTTTTTTTTTTTAAGAACATTCTCTATGGGAAGTCCTGGCCTTGCTTAGTCAATTAACCTTGCCCTGTCCAGATCTCCTCTCTTGAGGAATAAACCTTCAAAATCCAAAGCATCATGTTAGTGTGCAGAGGAAGGGTAACGCCTGCTCAAGACCTTCGTCCCCTACCCTTGCAATCTTCCTTAAGTCAGATGTAGAACCTTATTCCCAGATCAGTTGGGGGGAGTGTGTTGGACAAACATTCAGTTACACTGCTTTTCTAGGAATGAGCTGAAGCCTCTGTGGCCAGGGAAAGAGATGGCAGACCTCTCCTGCTGCCAGATTCCAGCCTCATTTCCCTGAAGATAACCAAGAGCGCTCCGGAGGGAGGTGGTGGTTGGCAGTAAGAGCTGTTGAGTCAGAAGGCGTTGCTCTATTGTCCCTTTTTCCTTTACCCTTGGCCCTTTCTGGGGCCATTTCCCCCTGGTCCCCTCCCACCCAAATGCTATGGTGATGGTTCAAGTAAGGCACGGTGGTGGCCTGCACTGGGGTGGTGGAGGAGTGGGTGATGAACAGTAGGGTCAGATTCAGAGGATATCTTGAAGTTAGAGGCACCAGGACTTGCTAATAGGTTGGATGTGGTGTATGAGTGAGAGAGAGGTCAATGATAACTCTGTATTTTTGGCCTGAGCAACTGGATGGGTACCAGTGCCATTTAATGAGGTAGGGAACCCAGAGAGAGGAAGAGGGGGAACTCAAGAGATGGTTTGGGACATCTTATGCCTATTAGTGAGCTAAGGAGAGATTTAGATCCCCCATTTGGAATTTAAGGGAGAGTAGAGTGAAGAGAACTTGAGGTGTTACGTGGTATATTTGGAATTAAAATTATAGTATGAGATCTTACTAATATATTTAACCTCTCTGAGCCAATTTCCGTATTTGTCAATTATAAATTTTATTACCCATATTTCAGTTGCTTGTTGCTTGGTAACCAATCACCCCAAAATATAGTGGCTTAAAACAATTATTTATTACTTTGTTATGATTCTGTGAGGTGGGGCAGGGCTGGGTGGTTCTTCCACTGGTTTTGCTTGAATAACCTATGCAGCTGTGTTCAGCAGGGAGCTTAGCTGGGGCTGGGATCTCTCATCTTCCAGAGCTTCATTCCTTGTGGCCTCTCAGCATTTAGTAATTTAGCCTGAGCTTTTCAAATGGCAGCTAGATTTCAAGAGGACAAATACAAGGTTTGAGCACTTATCCAGCCTCTGCTTATATCATGCTTGCCAGTGTCTCATTGGCCAAAGCAAGTCATGCGGTCAAGCCCAGAGTCAGTGTGGAAAGTGAATACATAAGGATGTAAATACTGGGAGGTGTGGCTAATCCTAGACCAGCATATAAGAGTCTAGCACAGCTGACTTGACTGGGTTTTTGTGAAGATTCAATTGTCTGCCATATGGCAGATAATAAATATTAGTTGTTATTATTAAGACATAACAACATTCAAAAATCAATCCTCATGACCATAGAGATGATTCCTATTTTACTTATAAATGTACAGAAGCAGAAAATTAACCTGCTTTCTTGCCTCTTTATTATCTTCTCCAGTGGAGGTAGATCTATAGCTCTTTTTCCTTTGTGCTCAACTGTGCTGCTTAATAGATGTTTTGTGACTACTTAAATCCAGCAAAGATGTAGTCTAGTATTCTGATTTCGGGAAAGAAGATTCTTCTATATTCTCATTAAAAATGGCTTTGAAATCCTAATTAAAAATCTGAACATTAATAATTCTTCCAAACATAAAAGTTGTTTGTTGATTTTTATGATTTTAACCTAAGTCCATTATAAGTCCTTGTTTCTAACTATGATTCTACTGTTTCTTTGTTAGTTGATATTTTTCCCTTATATCAGTCACATCAAGGTCACTATAAATATTTCAGTGGTAAATGAACAAATCAGTCATGCTTTCCCAATAGCTCTTCTCAACAAACACACAAAAATCCCACAAAGCTGGCTTGGGACATCTTATGCCTATTAGTGAGCTAAGGAGAAACTTAGATCCCCCATTTGGAATTTGCTTAGCAGAGGTACAGGTGCTATGTATTTACTGTTTTTCCCATTCTAGGCACCCAAATCTTGACTTTGTCATGTAAAGAATTCACCAGCCCAGGTATTTCTATACAGCAATGCCCAGAAGGGTTCTGAAATGGGGCTTTTTAAAGATAGCAAAATGATTTTTGAGAACGATTGTATTTAGACTATGAAAACATGTATACATGTGTATGTATACATACACATACACAAACACACCTGACATGTTTGTACAATAACCAAAAGTACTATGTAGAGGGTTTTATCATTTGGCAGGGTGAGAATACTTAGCCAGGGGCATTTGGCATGATTTCTTTTCTTCTTGCTTTTTATGAGCTCTGTGGATTCTGGCCCTAAATGTCAGGCTTACTTGTACTGAGAGGCCACTTCTTTGGGGCCCTTAATATATATGGCAGAATATTTCTGATCTGTCCTCCGATACGACTTGCAAAATATTATCTCCTTGCTGTTCATGTGAGCCTCTGTTTCCCTGCCGGTGTGGCTCTACCTGGCCTTCTGCTTCCTGTGTGTGTTTCTGCTTGTGGGGCCTTGGGAAAGGTTATTTATTCTCTTTCCTTTGACAAGGAAAGTAACTTTCTGTTTGATATCCAAACACAAAATGCTCCATCCATTGGCAGCAGCTTGATTGTTACAGCATGTCCTGTGTACCACCTCTAAACACCTCTCCTCATCAAAGCAGCAGGGCGTGCTTCCGTTAAATCACAATGCTCACAGCATTGTCTGGGGAATAATAGTAGAAGAACACAAAACAAATTAGATACGGATCAATTCAGAGTCCCAGAATTGACTTTTCCCTTCCTTGCTGAATTTTTGGTGCCATTTCCACAGAAAGCCATGGTTTACTTTATTCCTATAAGCCAAATAACTCCCTTTTTTTTGTTCTATTTATAGAACTGCATTAGGAAATTATTTTCAAATTGGAAAATTGTCGGCCATGCAGACATTTGGTTTCCTTTGTTTCATAATCACACAATCCTAGTATCAATGTATGCATTTTCCTAAAGTGAAAGGACATTGATCATTTTTTTCACCTTATTATCATACAGAAATACATGAGACAGGGTAATCTTAATTATGCTGTAGCAACAACCAACCCTGAATTTCAGTGATTTGAATAAGGTTTATTTCTCACTCATGCTCCTTCCCAACATGAGTTGGCTGGGGCCCCTTGGTCATCGTGGTCACTCAAGGACTTCGACCCACAGAGGCTCCACCTGAACTCAAGCTTTCATGTTCATCCAGGCAGGGAGTAGGGAATGTAGCACACTTTGCACTGACTCTTAAAGCTCCTTGCCGGAAGTGACATGTCACTTCACTCACATTTCACTGGCCAGAGCAGGTCATATGGCCAAGCCTGTCTTCAGAGGGGAGAAATCCCAACCTCTCTTGTTCCTGGAGAGAGAAGGACTGGAATATGTGTGAACAGTCATGGCCACAGCACTTAAGGAAAAAAATCAACCTCATCAGAAATCAAAGTCGTCTAAAGTCTTTGAATAAATAAAAAAGGAAGAAAACACTCAGTGCTCCCAAAGTAGTGGTGGTATGGTCACTCTCTTACACTGATTCTATGCTATTTCTGAAATGTTCCAGACATTTTAAAATATCTATCAAGAGCCTCAAAAACTATGTATAACCCATAGGCAAAACACTATCTGACATAAGTCTTTATTTATTTATCTTTAGAGGAGGTACTGAGGATTGAACCCAGGACCTTATGCATGCTAAGCATGTGCTCAGCTCTTGAGCTATATTCTCCCCACACTGACATAAATTTTAACAATGTTCTACTAGGACAGTCTACCTAGGCAATAGAAATAAAAACAAAACTAAACAAATGGGACCTAATTAAAATTATAATCTTTTGCACAGCCAAGGAAACTATAAACAAAAAGACAACCTATAGAAGAGAAAATATTTGCAAATGATGCAACTGACAAGGGCTTCATTTCCAGAATATATAAACAGCCCATATAACTTAATAACAAGAATAAACTAATCCAAAAATGGACAGAAGACTTAAACAAACATTTCTCCAGTGAAGACATGCAAATGGCCAATAGGCACATGAAAAAATGCTCAATATCGCTAATTATCAGAGAAATGCAAATCAAAACTACAAAGAGGTTTCACCTCCCACCAGTCAGAATGGCCATAGTTCAAAAGTCCACAAACAGTAAATGCTGGAGAGGGTGTGGAGAAAAGGGAACCCTCCTACTCTTTTGGTAGGAATGTAGTTTCATGCAGCCATTATGGAAAACAGTATGAAGATTCCTCAAAAAACTAAAAATAGACTTACCATATGATCCAGCAATCCTACTCCTGGACATATATCCAGAGGGAACATTAATCAACAAGATACATGCACCTCAATGTTCATAGCAGCACTATTTACAATAGCCAAGACTTGGAAGCAACCTAAATGTCCATCAACAGATGACTGGATAGTGAAGTGTGGTATATTTATACAATGGAATATTCCTCAGCCATAAAAAAAAAAAGAATAAAATAATGCCATTTGCAGCAACCTGGTTGGACCTGGAGATTGTCATACTAAGTGAAGTAAGCCAGATAGAGAAAGAAAAATACCACATGATACCATTTACATACGGAAACTTAAAAAAAAAAAAAGGACACAAATGAACTTATTTACAAAACAGAAACAGACTCACAGACATAGAAAAAAAAACAAACTTACGGTTACTAGGGGGGAAAGAGGGGGTGTAGGGATAAATTGGGAGTTTGAGATTTTCAGATACTAACTACTATATATAAAATAGATAAACAACAAGGTCCTACTGTATAGCACAGGGAAGTATATTCAACATCTTGTAATAGCCTATAACAAAAAAGAATATGAGAAGGAATATATATATATGTATAACTGGACCAATATGCTGTACAACAGAAACTAGCACAACAGTGTAAATTGACTATACTCTAATAAAAAAAGAAAAAGCTATTCATAACCTTTGGAACTTAATTATATTTTCAGAATCCAACTTTATAAGAGTAAAATAGAAACTTCTAAATGTCTAACAAAGGGGAGTTGGTAAGTCTACTACTATGGCACACACAATAAACTATTATACGCCGTCAAAAATTATATTTTTGAAGAACTTATAATGACATGGTAAAATGCTCAAGATATAACCTTAAGTGAAAACTCTCAGAGTGTAGTATTATTTTCAATCTTAATTCATCAAAAATGTTAATAGTGGTTATCTCTGGCTGTTCGGATTAAGGGCTTTGTTTTCCATTTTTATACCATGCACCCTTTCTAAAATAAATATGCAATTGTTAAAAAGAAAAACATAGCTGAACTCAAAGAAATACACAACACTTCGTTTCATAGCTATATTGAAGTGGAATTTACATACCTTAACATCCACCCATTTGAACTGTATGGTTACATGAGTTTTAGCAAATTTATGCAGTTGTGTAACCATCCCACAATCAAAACTTAGAATACTTCCAAAGCTCCCAAGTTTCCTCATTTCCCTTTATGGTCCATCCCTGCTCCCCTCATCCCCAATCCTCCAGTCTCTTTTCTGCTGGTATATAGTTTTGCTTTTGCTAGAGATTTCATGTGAAGGAAAGTATATGGTCTTTTACGCCTGTCTTCTTTCACTAAGTCTGATGTTCTAAGATTCATTCATATTGTTACATGTATTAGTAATTCATTTCTTTTTATTCCCAAGTAACATTCTATTGTGTGGAAGCACAATATTTTCCTTAGCCTTTCATCAGTTGATGAAGATTTGAGTTGTTTCCAGATTTTGGCTATTATGAATAGTACTAATATGAACATTTGCATGAAAATATTTGTGTGTACATATACTTTTAAGTTCACTCGGGGTGAAGTTGCTGGTTCATATAGGAAGTGTAGGTTTAATTTTTCAAGAAACTACCAACCTGTTTTCCCAAGTGGCTATCCCATTTTGCATCCCCACGAGCAAGGTAAGAGAATTCTAGTTTTCCCACATTCCCCACCAAAACTTGGAATTGTCAGTCTTCTTAATTTTAGCTATTCTAGTGGGTGAAAAATACTTAGCATTTGGACAATTCACTCACAAATATTTAGCTGGTGGTTAGCATTGCTGTAAGCTCCACTCACACAGTAGCTGAAACCCCGGGTCTTGAGTTTCCATAGTCACACGCTCCGACATTCTAATCAAAGTTCAGTCTTCATCAACTGCCAGGAGCTTCACCCTCTTGTTACTACAGACTTAGGCTGAGTAAGTGTTTTACAGTAACACAGCATATGCAGTTCAACCTACATGCAGACGAACTAGAATAGATTATTTATGCTTCTTGAGAATATGGGGGTTGGGGGTGGGGAATGGGGATAGACTTCTGTTGTGAAATTTCCTCTTTGCATTAAAGCTAATTAAGGAACAGTTGTACCATTGAATTTTTTCCTTTTTCTTCTTTTTTCATTTGACAAGACAAAAAGTGGGCTGACTTTATAATGATTTCTTGTTAACTACAAGGACAGGAAGCAACTGCTACAGTACTTAAGGAATTCTCTGGCCTAGGATGAGCCTAGGGAAATGGCACATGGATGTGTAAGAAAGGTGAAGGAGAAAAATCCCAAGAGAAGCCCTGGGCATCAGGTTCATGTTATATATATATATATATATATATAGAGAGAGAGAGAGAGACAGAGAGACAGAGAGAGAGAGAGAGAGAGAGGGAGGGAGGGAGGTGCTGTGCTGTTGCTGACAAGCATTGTGCTAGAATAAACATTTTCTAGGTTCAAATTTAGGTCTTCCATTTACCAGCTGGGCGACCTCAGATGAATCACTTAATATCTCTGGTTTCCTCATCTGTAAAATGAGCATAGTAATACCTGATGTACTTCCTGCATGGCAACCTGGGATACAAACAGTGCTAGAGAGTCCTATTTGTACGGCGCTGGGCTATTTGTACATGCACTATTTGTGCATGGTGCACTCATACTTTCCCTTTCTCTTTTATCTAACGTGATCACCAGGTAACCCAGTGAGGTAGGAAGGAGAAGGTATTATCTCCATTTACAGATGACTGAACTGTGACTTCTGAAATCACCCAGTGAATTTGTTGTGCAGGAAAGACTCTGAATTTCCCTAGCCAATAGATTATTATTTGGGGTGATAAGGGCAGAGTTGAGTCATTACAAGGAGATCATGTGGCCTGCAAAGTCAACAATATTTACTGTATGGCTCTCCAAGAAAATGTTTGCTAACCCTTGCTTGAAGTGCTTTTTGTATGTGTGAACTCACATACACAAATCCTCCTACCAATTCTGTGAGGCAGGTTATGCTATTGTGCCCATTTTGCAGTTGAGGAGACCAAGGCATTCCAAGGTCAAGTCACTAGCTCAAGGTCAAACAGTGAGTAAATGGAGGAGCTCAGGCTTAAGCCTAGGAAGTCTGGATTCACAGCCAATCATCTTAAACCCTTTTTGTTATTGGCCTCTTTTACTCCTGGTGGGTTGCATTTCATTCAGTCAACAAATATTCTCTGAGCAACTATTCAGTGCCAGGCACCATTCCAGGGTTTGGGGATCGCATAGAACAAGCTCTCACTGAGCACATGTGCCAGCGAGGGAGAGAGACAGTGAACAAGTCACAAATCAGCAAGATTATCTCAGAGAGTGATGAAGGCTGTGGAGAAAGTAGGCCAGAGTGACAAGGACAGGGAAGTGGGTGGAGGAGGGGGGTGGGGAGAGAGAAGTTGTCAGAAACTGGCTGCTTATATGGAACATACTTTGCCTGCTGTCTTCCCCCGGGCAGGCCCCTTGCTGATTCTCCATCTCTCCAGCCCCTGGCACAGAGCAGGCACTCAAAACCACGTGCATCCATGTGAGTGACTCTTCCTCCACCCACCACTTCCCACTGGCCTTTGCCTATCCCTTCATCTGGCTTTGTCTCCAAAGGGACACAGGGCTCCTTTCTCCACACAAAATTTTGAGCCTCTGATGATCGTGATCTCTGACTCCAAGTCCCACAGACTTAGTTCAGAGTCCTGCACAGAGAGGGCTCTCAAGAATAATTTTTAAATAACATTTACAATCAACCATTGGCCTGGAGTCTTTCAAAAATAGTTAAGTTTAAACAACAAGGTCCTACTGTAAGCACAGGGAACTGTATTCAATATCTTGTAATAACGTATAATAGAAAAGAATCTGAAAAAGAATATATATATGTATAACTGAGTCAGTTTGCTGTACAACTGAAACTAACACATTGTAAATCAACTACACTTCAATTAAAAAAAATTTTTAATAGCCATGTAAGTTGAAATTCTAGTTAACATTACATGCGGTCCACCGTTTTTTCTGCTTCATCTAAGGTAACGGGGAGGGAGCCACGGTCATTTTTGACAACAGACCATGCACCACTCCTCTGTGGGTCTCTGTGAGTGGCCAGTGGCACTTCCACGATGCTGTTCCCTTTATCCGGCCCTGAGCCCTGGGGGGTTCAGCCTACTGGTAAGGGTTTGGGTTCCAATCTTAGGGTATAGAAGTTGGGGAAGAGGAAATGACCCAAGCCTCCATAGGTAATACACAAATACGGTGATACCCTAGTGTCTGATGAAAGGTCCGATACAGACTGAGTACACAAACTCACAGAAACACAGCTTTCCAGGAATGATTTAGGTAGGAAAGCCATCTGAGTGCCAAACGGAGCCCTTTGTGAGCATAAGCAAACCCAGAGCCCCTGGGATGTAGGATGGAAGGAATGACTGACTGCCTGACATGGGCATTTCTAGGCCTGGCTTCTGGTCTGACCTTGTGCAACCTTTGAGAATTGTCCTGGGCCGGCTGACTTCACGACACCTGTCTTCTGTGGCAGCAGTCGAGGCCAGCCCCACCGGGCCCCTCTCAGCTGGAAGCCACGCTGGCTGACACCACCCGCTGTCGCCCTGCGCGTACCCACGTTTGCCCCGAAGATTTTCCTCATGCCCTTATCTCCTTTGCTGCCTCCTCTTGATTATCCCTTTGTTACCCTTCTTTACTCCTATGACTACTAATTCCACATGTCTGAAAATGTCCTGTCACCTAAAAATGTTTTGTTCTGGATATGAAACTTTTTTCCAGGAAACACTGGGAACAAATCCTGGAGACCAGAAAAAAGAGCTATTTGTGTGTGTATTAGTTTGCTCGGACTTCCACAACAAATTGCCGACAAATTGGGTGGCTCAAAGCAACAAAAATGTATTCTCTCACAGTTCTGGAGGCTAGAAGCCTGAAATCGAGTCTTTGGCAGGGCCTCGTTCCCTCTGAAGGCTCTAGGGAAAAATGCTTCCTTGCCTCTTCCGGCTTCTGGTGGTTGCCAGCAATCCTTGGCATTCTTTGGCTTACAGCTTCATCAGTCCAATTTCTGTCTCTGCTGTCCCATCACCTTCTTCCCTGTGTGTGTCTCTGCTTCCAAATCTCCCTCTTCTTTCCCTTATAAAGACACCAGAAGCTGGATTTAGGGCCCACCCTAATCCAGTATGACTTTGTCCTAACTTGATTACATCTGCAAAGACCCTATTTCCTAATAAGGTCATATGTTCAGGTACCAGGGGTTACGACTTGGACAGATCTTTTGTGGGGGAGGGCGCAGTGCATAGCTGAACTCCTTTCAGTATGTGTTAGGTGTATTTAGCGATGAGAGTTCACGTTTGGTCCACGTCATGCTGCCATCTGACATATGGACTGCGCTTTAAAAGCCCACCTCCAGTTGAGAAGGGGAATGGATTTGGTGAGATGGCAGGAACCCAAACAGTGAGAGTGGTCTCATGATACCTTTCTGCCAGCTGCAGATAAATTGAATTGGTTTGCTCCATATGTCTCCTTCTGCACATTTTGGATAGAACTCCACCTTGCCAGAATTGGGAGCTATCTCTTTCTCCAACTTGCCCTCCTCATCTTTTATTTATTGAGCATCAACTATGTAGCAGATCTCACATAGGTGCTTTCTTCCCTGCAAACTCTGAGGTAGAGCCTCTTATCATCACTGTACACGTGATAAATCTGAGGCTTAGAAAGATTAAGCAAGTAACCTGCCCACAAAAATACAACTGGCAAGTGGCTCTGCAGAGAGCTGAACTCAATATTGTCATCCTCTTTAATCTTTTCTGTTTGGCTTGAATATTCATTCATATATTCACTAGATTAATAATCACTAAGCACCAATTAAGTGTTAGATCTTAGTGATAAAGCAGGGAGCCAGATGGCCATGGCCCTGAGTTCACATTGTTGAGGTGGAACGCCGGAGCATGCATAGGAATTAATTACGAAAAAGTTAAGAGAAGAATATCCCATGATTCCTCTTAATAGAGCTAACCTGTTGAA
Organism: Camelus ferus; assembly: GCF_009834535.1. Lineage (NCBI taxonomy): Eukaryota > Metazoa > Chordata > Mammalia > Artiodactyla > Camelidae > Camelus > Camelus ferus. The sequence continues at coordinate 81,025,482 of NC_045696.1, read as the reverse complement.
ATGCCGCCATTCTGGGCCTGGGTGATATGACCTATTTTGTTACGTTGGTATACCTTAAAGAGCAATGGAAGGAGTTTATCTATGGAGGGCAAGGACTTTGTCATTTAGGATGGCTTAGGATTTAAGCCTGCTCACTCCCCAGGGACCCAGCATCTACTACTCTGTTGCTAGTCCTTCTTCGGTTCAGTTCTCAGCACTGCAAAACAGAGAGGGCAAACCCCCAAGGTAGTTTGAGGGCTGTGCAAGGGGCGGGTTGAGTATACTTACAGTTCAAAAGAGAGTAGGATTGGGCTTTGAAAACAACCAATTGTCTCTATCACAAGGTTTACTACTTATGTCCCACAAACATAAGAGATTGTTCCTTGCATTCATTTTATGACCAAGATTCTTCCAAAGGACAGGAAAGAGTAGTGAAAAATTAGCCTGGGCCGGCGAACATGTTGCACGTTGCTGAGAATGTGTTCATCTGTGCTCGTGTGGTGGTCTCAGTAGACTTAGGCTGGCTCCTGGTTTGGCATTTGGAAGGGGTCCATTTGCCACCTTAGAAGGCACTGGGCAGAGAGAAGCTTTTACATGCTTTTCTCAAGGCTGCAATGCACAATCCACTCCTGAATGACCAGCGCCGGGGTCTAGAATGAACATCCCCAACCTCCCACCCTGGTTGAGGTTTCCTCTGATAGTGTCATTTTCTGTCTCAAAAACTTCTGAGTGCTGCCCAGAGAGTGGAAAATACAGTCCAAACATCCCCAGCCTGACCTTCAAAGCTCTCTGTGGTCTGGCTTCTGCGTTCTCATCCTGCTTAGTCTTCTTCTGTGTACCCCCATGTCCCTGCTGAGCCTGCCTCTGAGTGGCCAGTCAGTCCACGCTCCCCTGATTATGCTCAGTGCAGTCCAGTCTCCCAACCCTGCTCAGCCTCTTCCACCTGCCAGCGTGACAGATTATAACAATGCCCTCAATTTCCCCCCAGTCTTTCCACATCCCTTCAGAATATGGCTTTCCTTTCTATTTCCCATCAAGAAATGGACCTTTCTCCCTCCCCATGAATCTGGGCAGGCCTTGTGACTTGCCTGGGCCAGCAAGAGGCAATAGAAGTGATGCAATGCAAGTTCTGAGCCTAAGCCTTAAGAGGCCTTGCAGTGCTTTTTGTTCACTCTCGTGGAACCCCGCTGCCACCATGGGAGCAAGCCCAGGCTAGTTTACTTAGATGCTAAGACACATGTGGCTCAGTCTCCCTGTCTCTCAATCTGACAGCCATCCAGCCACTAATGAACCTACTAGAGGACTGTGGATGCTTGAGTGAATGATGGCTGCTGATACCAAGGTCACCAAGCCCAGCCCAGATTTGCAGGGCTTCCCATCTCATCTGTAGACAGACAAGCAAAAACAAATCATGGTTGTTTTTAACCACTAAGATTTAGGGTAGGTTAAGAGATAACTAATAACACCCTGGAATCTGTTTTCCATTCATCCCAACAAACTTACACTCGAAAGCCTGCTATGTGACTTGATCTGAGCCGGGCATCGGGGGTTTAGAACAAACGGAGACTATCTCCAGGAATTTCCCATTTTCTTCAGTTTGTGCCTTTGAAGTTCAGTTCTTTCAAGACAATCAAGTCCCATCTCCCAGATGTCTTCCCAGATCTTCCCAGGCAGCATGAATCTCTCCCTTTTGCAGCCTCAGCTGACTGTATGTATGTCACAGTCCCTCTCTGAATTCTTTCTCACCTGGGCTGCCGTAAGAGCCGTCTTATTACTCTTTGTCTAGCCTGCTCTATTCCCCACAGCCTTATAGTGTGAGCTTTCTGAATGCAAACCATGTTATGCCTCTCAGAGTAAATCTCTTCACTGGCCTTCTGTCACCCCCACGACAGAGTCCCAAATCCACCTCTGTGCTCTGCCCCCTGCACTCCAGCTTAATCTTCCACCATTCCCAGCTTCATGCTTTTTCCAGTGTGACCATAAATAATTCACTCTTCTCTGTTCTCTCTTCCAGGAACATTCTCTCCACCCCAGTCTGCCTGATATGCTGCTATTTACCTTCTTAGGCTCAGATGTCACCTCTTCCAGGAAGTCTTTATTGAACTTTCCCCTTGCCCCACCCCTCTGAAGACAGAGTTGATCACTCCCTACCTCTGTGCCTTGTAATATTGTTACTGTGCACCACCGCAATTTCTTTCATTTACATATCTCAAGCCAAATATTTGTTAATTCAAGGCCTAGGCATTAATTTAATCTGTATATCTAGTAAGCCCTCAGGCAAAACCTTTTCACTTAGGAAATAATAAATGTTTTTTGAATGAATAAACAAATGATTTAAGGAATGAGTAAAGACTGCCATTACAGTTACTCTCTCCAACCCAAGAAGATAAATATTCATATCTATATAGCACACGTACAGTATTCTTGTACAAATAAAGTTTCTTTATTTCCTAAGAGAAACCTGTGCCTAGGAGACAGAGGAAGAGAATCAAAGTGTCTTGGAGAAGAAGTTAAGAATCACCAGTTGTAATGGGAGATTGATGGTCTGAAAGCTGAACAACTGCTGTGAGGTTTTGTCTGACCTTTTTTGAATCCTGGACCATGATGCCCAGTCTCTGTATTTTTTACAAAAGGAATTTCAGTCTTCTTGTATAATATTTCTGAAAAAATAGTAAAGAGGGCCTCTCTCATCCCAGCGAACACTTCCTGTTTATTCTTGCTGCCCCTCTCCAAGTCTTTCACACCACACATGCTTCCGGGAATCGGTCATCCCAGCACACGCCCACCCGAAGCAAACTACCCCCGCCCAAGAGGATGTTACTCCTCCTTTCTCAGTTTTCTTCTCCCCTCTTCTTCCCGACTCTTTAGACAACTTAGCCTCGAAGTCATCCCACACTGGCCTTTCTTCCCCCGTTTTGAAATCACCAAAGCCTAGGCGGATGTGTGGCATAGAAATCTAACTTTCTTAGTAAGGAGGAGCCAGAGGAAAAAAAATATCACTGGAAATGATTGCGTGTCCCTAATGAAAGCACGGTGGATGAGGTGAGGAACAGCTATACTTTGACGCAGTTTTGTAGATAATTATTCTGTCCCCGTTTGGTATGATCTGATTTATCTTTCTGATTTGTCTATGAGGTTTTTTTCGTTGGTCCATAGCAAGAGAAAAATAAACTAGTAAGCTTGTAAAAAACAATTATTAAAATGAATTTTTTTCAACTGTCCTTTAGTCTAGTATCTACCTTTCTGGAGTTATCTTTTAAGTAAATCACTGGGATGGAAGATGGGTTTTTTTTATGTTCTTATTGGCAAATAGAAAGTTGTCAAGCATATGTAAGTCCACTATTTAAAAAAATTTTTTACTAGTTCATACAAATCCTAAAGATAGAAACCATAGATCTACTGTTTATTAAGAGATTTTTTAAAAGGGCTCTAATTGAAGGAAGAGGAGAAAGGAAAAGAGAGATTAGATGTCCTAAACTCTAGTAAAGCATTTCTGAATGCTGTTCTTACTCCTTGCCCTGTTCTCAGGCTGGAGGTCTGAACCCTGTGGACTTTCAAAGGTACTATGGTGAAGATACCTAAGCTATTGGTGAAATTTCAAAAAGTCTAAAGAAAACTACCATTTGCAACTTAAATGAACCTTGAAAATGTGCCAAGTATAAGAATCCAGACAGAAAAGCCACATATTGTATGATTCTACTTGTATGCCACATGCAGAATAGGCAAATCTATGGAGACAGAAAGTAGGTTAGTGGTTGCCAGAGACTGCCGAGAGAGAGCAATGGGGAGTGACTGCTAGTGGGTTTTATTTCGGTGTGATAAACATGTTATGGCATTAGATAGTGGTGATGGATACAACTTTCTGAATATACCAAAAGCCACTGAATTGGACACTTTAAAAAACAGAAAATAAAAAATAAACTAAAACAGTTTCATGGGTATTATTATCTAAAACGTATGCGGGGGGAAGGAGTAAACATGAACCCTTAGAGAGAGATTCGGGAAACATGGCTATACACAGATTAAATCTATGTTAGAAGTCAGCTGTTCTGTATCCTCAGTTTATCCATATCCAGCCATACCAGGGGGCATTCATATTACTTCTTACAGTTCAAATGTTCACTCCCCCTTCCTTTGGAACACCCTTAGTGCCCAAACAGGCCTCTCTGTGCCAAACCGCTAAGAGTTCCAGGAAGAAAGGAGAAAGTGGCCAACTCCCCTTTGTCTCTCTTTGCCCCCTGGGCCTGAAAGACACATTGCTCGTTTCCCAGAGCATCACAGAAAACCCTGAGTGTGAGGGCTTGAACTGCATCTGAGCCCTCTCTCCACAGCTGATTGGTGGATGAGCGGGTCCAGCTCAGGATGCAGCCTGGGCTGCTCTCCTCCATCCACAACCATTCACTCCCACGGGACTGTGCTCCCAGGATAAGTTGATCTCAGTCCGTAAGACACAGTTATACTCAAGTTCAAACTTGGGTTCAGCTGCAGCTCCCTCTGAACTCCTACAATATTTCATCCCTAACTGATCTGCCCATAGCGAGCATTCTGAAGCCAAAGTAAAAAAAAAAGATTACGTTAAATAAAATTAGGGAGTGAATTTTGTCTCAGTTTCTGCCCGTTGGGACTCTGGTGTCCTATTCATTCCCTGACAAAAATGGTAGTTTCCTACCTTGTGAAGGAAAGAAGTGCCTCCTGCAGTCAAGACTAAGAATTTCCCAGGAAACTCCCTATGCTGTCAGGGAGTATGGAGATGGAAGGAGCTTCCCAGGGCAGCTGATGCAACATCCCAGTGATTGCACGGGTCACTTCTCGTGTGTCCCGGCTGGTGTCCATCAAGTCTCAACTTGCATACGTCCTGGGAAGAGGCATTTTTCTCTTTTACACTGTTATATAACCATTGTGTGTCCACGCAATTGTGAAGCCCACTATTTATATAATGCTCTATCACTAACAAAATTATACTCACATATCTTGTTTTATTTAATTATTACACCAATCTTGTAGGAAAGGCATTGTTACCTTCATTCTGCCTTTCAGAAAACTGAGTTTCAGAGGTATTAAATGAGTTGCCCGAGGTTACAGAGTCAGGATTCAAACTCTGAGCTTCTAATATCAAGCCCAATGTTGTTTTCACACTAAAACCGCAGCCTTCTAGAGTTTTTAGAGGATGGAGACCTTATGTTTATGCCTTTCTTGTGCAATGCTTTAATACACACTGTTTCAGTAAATTAATTTATTTTCCAGGGAAAATTTTACTTAGTAGGTAGAGTGTAGCATAGTAGAATTATAAAGAGCTGAATTTGAACTCCACCTTGACCTCTTACAAGGTGTTAGACATTGGACAAGTAACTTAACCTTGCAACTCTCTCATTTATAACGTGATTTATCAAAGGTATTTATATTTTTATTTGTTATAACTATATCTATTTGCCAGTCTCCTAAGATGGTCCCTCGGTGAATCACGTGGCTTAGTATCTACATCTTTGTATAAATCTCTCCCTTTGAATCTGGATTGGTCCTGTGACTCATGTTTGGCCAATAAAATTCATGGAAATGACTCAGCATGACTTCCGAGGTGAGGTCATAAGAAACCTTGCAGAGTCCACCTAGTTCCCTCAGGACATTCCATCTAGGGGTAAAAAGCTGCCATATAAGAAATCTGACCACTCGGAGGTTGCCATGCTGGGAAGAAGCCCAAGTTGGACTGCGGAAAAGACCCAGAGAAGAGATGCCTCGCCAGCCCCCGGGTGTTCCAGCTATCCCAGCTCAGGAGACAGACATGAGAGGAGAAGCCGTCGTGAACGCCCAGCACAACTGAGTCACCAGAGGTCTCCAGTCACTTCTCACAGTGACTGCATGAAATCCCTAAAGACAACTGCTCAGCTGAGCTCTGTTAACACACACAACCATGAGGGACAATAAGGAATTGTTGCTTTAAACCACTGAGTTTTGGGATGGTTTGTTACACAGCAATAAATAGAGTGCATGAGGGTGATAACCATACTTATCGTATAGAAATGTTGTAAAGATTATAATCATACTTACCACATAGAAATGTTGTAAACATTACATGAGATAATGTATTTAAATGCCCATAGTAGGCAGTCAGTAAATTGCAGATTATTATTGTCACTGTTATATTTAATTCTAGGCCTCGTTGAAGTCTTTATTTTAGGTAGCTAACTCATACATATGTTCCACAGATTTTAAAACTCTTAAGAACAGAGAGTAATGTGCCCCATGGAAGGAAAATGTACATTAGCCAAAAGCCGTAAGGAGTTCTAGACTCCTCTCCTTTGCTAGATGTCTTTTTCTCTATTTCTTTATATTTGGTTTTGTTGGGCCAGTTTCTGCTCCCTCCAGTTTCAGCCCATGATCAGGATCTTATCTGCCCTATTTAAGGCGTTCCTTAGATCCATAATCACCATACACAGCCGTGCTAGTTGTCTGTTGCATAAACTCTTTCTTTCAGTCTTACTCTCTTTCCAAAATGGAAAAATATTTTTTTTCAAATACATTGGTGTTACCAAACATATTGATTAATCAGAGGGCCAAAAGGTTTTATTCTGTAATATTTTAACCCTAATGCAATCTAAGCTGGCGTCGTCCCATGCTTTTGAGCTCATACAAATATACAATCATAAATTTGCCCAGGCCAGACTTATCCAGTGTGATTGAGGAGTGAGAGGGCATCACGACTCATAAATTGATGATGAGGTTGGGCCCAGACAAACTAATGGAGAATGTACTTTTTTTAATCTGGAAAAATTTTGTAAAGGACACGAACTGAACGGTCATGTGACCTGGCTTTGATAATTACATCTGATAATTTTGTGGTAGTTTCCTGTTTCCAAGGGCTTTCCGATTTGAGTCTCAACCCTGTCCTCATAGAAATTAGGACTGGAATTTTCATCCCCATTGCACAGATGAGGAAACTGAGACTAAGAGAGTTTAAACAATTTCTTTCTGGCCTCAGCTCACAGTCTGAGACTGGCTCTGTGACAGTAAAGTAACTTTCATCAGGCCAGCAAGCAAGTTTCAATTCAGCAAGAGTGAGAACTAGAAACTCATGAATGTAGAGATGGGGTAAACTTCTCCTTAAGTTACTAAGCAGGAATTTTTCTTGTGCTTTTATACTATGGGTCTACAATTTCTTATCTACTACCCCTGGGGTTGTATGTGCTTTGACATTTAGAATATTTCAGATACACACACACACTAACAGGGAATACTTTATAATTAAACATGTTGATTTTTGCAGCATAATGTGTAAATATTCATGTTAAATGAGATAAAGATTATAAATGGCTTTGTTCCAGTTCATGTCAAGTGCGATTTTACTACCAAGTGAGTTTACTACAAATGTGTAAACAAAACAAAAAACTAATGTTTTTCCTCACGGACATAGAAAACAAACTATGGTTACCAAAGGGGAAAGCAGGGGGTTGGGGGGATAAATTAGGAGTTTGGGATTAACAGATACACCCTACTATATATAAAATAGATAAACAGCAAGGACTTACTGTATAGCACAGGGAACTCTATGCAATTTCTTGTAATAAGCTATAATGGAAAAGAATCTGAAAACAATGTATATGTAGGTATATGTGTAACTGAACCACTTTGCTGTACACCTGAAACTAACATTGTAAATCAACTACACTTCAATAAAAAATAAAATTAAAACAAAACTTTTGCTTTTCAAACCTTTTAGACTTTAGGATTGTGGAAAGTGGATTGTGGAGTCATATTCATACCATAAAGATGATCACTTGCCTGTGCTCTTCTGCCATCGGGAACGTCACTCGCTGGCCTAGCGGGATGTTCTCAGGCTTTCTGCAGGAAGGCTGACTGGAACAAACAGTTTGCACCTGCTTGTCTGTCTTCTGTAGCTGGCATGCTCTCAAAGGAAGGGCCTTGGCTGAGTTTGAAGTATAGTTCCAGGCTTTGGGGAGACAAGCCAGTGAACTCAGCTAATAAACTCTTTTATCCAAAATCCCTAAGGGCGAGAGGAGAAAAGAAAAAGAAATTAAAACGGAATAGCAGCCCACTTTCAACTCCATGAGAGCTGATCACATGATGAAGCCAGGGGCCTCTCATCAAGAAATTCCACATTTGATGAAGCAATTTCATTCTGGAAGCCCTAGATGAGTGAGACCTGCAAGGAACCCATTATGAAGCCATCAAGATGGGTTGACAGAAGTGAGATTCATACATTAATATTCATGGAAACAATAATTATGATACTACTCCCCATTTTGGTCCCTGCCTGCAAGACAAGGCTGGGCCCTATCCCGTGCCAAGAGGAGACAGGGTGTTTTCCAAGGACACTTAAGCTCGCTGTGTTTGCACAATTGGCCTTCTTTTCAGCATCCTTTAAATGGAGCAGGGTCAGTTTTGCTGTCTGGTTATCCCTAGCAGCCTCATCAGTTGAATGTCACTTTGTGTCAAGGTGACACCTCTCACGGGGGGGAGGGTGTAAATGGATGGCACCAAGGTGGGGGAGTGAGTGGCATGGGGACGAGCCCAGGACCTGCAGGCCCTTGCTCTCTGCCATCATCTACTGAAAGAGCAGGTGATGCTGACTCGGTGTGTCCCGGGATGTCCGAGGGAGCAACTGCTCAGCCAGAGGCAAAGGGAAAACGTTCACCTTTGATAAAGGAGGGAGGAAATGCATTGTGAACAAAGCTTTTCTTGTGGTGCTTTTGTTTTTGTTTTTTTCTACTCTGCTTACATTCATTTCCCTCATACTTCAACTGCAATGATCTTTAAAATCTAATCAATTATTTGGTATCTTCCTTGTTATGATTTAAAAATATGAGGGTCGCTAATCTCCGGAGTGCTAGCTTCTTTTGCAGAGTGATTCCCTTATCTCTTGGTTCACCTGACTCAATTCAGTGTTTGAAAAGGCTGTTTTTTTGAACACTTCCTGTGTATGCAGAGCTCCGAGGCCACAGATAACTGGGTTTGAAGTCCAGGCTTACTGCTTACAAACTGTGAGCATCTGGATGAGTTGCCTAACCATCACAAGATGCAACTTCCTCAATTGTAAAAGGGTAACAATGTATGAGAAGTATGTTCTGAGACTCAAATGAGGTAATAAGGGGGCTTGTTACGTAAGAGAAACTCAAGAAAGGTTTATGATAATTAGGTGCTAAGGGGAACACCAAGGTGAATAAAACACGCACATTTTAGTGAAGGGAAAATATGGCACAGGTTTTTGTAAATGGCTTGAGGGCACAAAGAGGAGAGAATTCATTTAAACTGTGAAATGGAGAGTGTGCATTGGATCTGGAACTGGACCGACAGAATACCAACAGGCTGAGGAATGAGACTGAGAAATTGAGGAAGTCAAAAGTGCTTCTGGGCAGAAAAAACAGTGACGCAGAGGCAGGCAAGAAGTGGGAAGGAGAAATTATACCGTAAGACTTAGACTGTTCCAGTATTGTATAGATTGAAACCATTCTCGCCCAGTATCTTCACAATTATTCATTTGCTTAAGCAAGTGTTCTGATTTGGGGTTTGAAAAATTGTCTCTCTAACCTCTATTGCAGCCTTGCAAGATGTATAATAGGGTGAGATTAGGTAGCAGAGGAGAGTGGGAAGTTAGTTGATTGAGCTTAGAAGGGGCCTTGAATGCTATGAAAAAAAATGAAAGATCCTTAAAGTGCTGCCTAGCGAGCAGTCCTAATAGGCTTTGGGGCTTGAGGGGCGTGGGTTTAGGAAAGTTCTGTCGCCGAAGTGCAGGATGACTTGGAGAGGAGAGAGGCAAAGGGCAGGGCAAGGGGGGATTAATCAGGGAGTAGCTGCAGCTAAGGCAGAATAAATAAAAATCATACAATACGCCAAATACAAAATTAAAAATCATGGCTTCACAGCCAGAAGCTCTACTTCAAGAAGCAGGTCTGTGGCTGGAAGACCAGGCTCCAGGGCGGCTCTGCGCCTGCGCCGGCCCTGCACGGGGGCTGGTGCTGTCTGCTCTCGGCGCTCGGCCACTCACCTCCAGGGACTGGGCTTGGCCTTCGGACATACAGCAATCCAAAAAATGAGTCGCCATGCTTAGCTACTACTAATAATAAGGTTATTCTCATCACAAAATGCCTCCTTGTGGAAGAGGATCTCACAAGGCCATGTAATCCAACAAAAGTGGGTGAATGCAACCCAGCAAATGCAGCTTAGCTCCAGAGCCACCTGGCAAAGCGCTGTATGCAACCAGAGGAGATTTGTAGTTAGTGTAGATGGTATGAGGATCTTCTCATTGCACCAACCTCCTCCAAGCATAACAAAAAGGATTTTCTACTGAACTAGCCAAGGCTAGCAAAACGTTTCTAAATCCATACAGCTGGGAGCACCCATAACTTTTACTCTAGTAAGTTTGAGTTTTCCTCTAGGGAAATGATTTTGCCTCTCTCCTCTCTGAAGTTCAGCCCTGAGTATACAGCAGAAGCTGCCTGCAGCTACCTTGCTATGCCTAGAAGCACCCTCCAGAAAGAAATTAAAGGCATTCAGAAGATCAGCTTCCTCTTAAATGACACGAATAGGGATGTGAGGCAAACTGGGAGAAGTTGCTCCAAGCTTTAGTGACTCCCTGACTACAAGGCAGACCCTGGGCTGCTTGACAGAGGGAGGTGACAGAGCTGGGTCTCAAGGGAAGACTGTAGACTTCTCTGATTTGGCATAGTCATTATCATCTGTCCACCCCGGCCTTGGCAGGGGCTGTCTCGAGATTGGTCTTGTAGGCCAATTCTTGAAAGCTACTGAATTGGTGAAGAATTCTGTATAAGAGGCTGAGGCATGTGTTGATATAGTTTGCAAACAGAGAGACCCTAACTTTGGCATAGGACTTACCTACCTGAGAATTCAGCTTCTCTTAAATTCTACCTCTCTTACAATTAATCTTTGTGCCTGGCAATCAGCTCATGCTGTCCTCTGGAGAAAGAAATACTGGTCTCTTGAAGTGCTGTCCAGGGCTCCCTTTGGCACTCACCCTTTGCTTTAAGTTGGCTACTCAATTCCACAGTCTTTAGAGTTATTTCCCTTTCAAATGTTAGAGACATTGTACAAGCTAGTGTATACCCTCCCCCTTGTATTAAATTCCCATTCTCTACAGGCGAAAGCTTTAACAATTGCTTTGTTACAGCATGGCAGGACTTATCAATACCTGCCACTAGTGATGAAGTCATTGTCACCTGGCTGGAGAGTGAACTACTTCATTAGAGTCTGTTGCCCAGAACTACTAAATTATGTCAAATTGGTTGATTGTTTTGTTCAAGACTTCTGTGTACTTACTGATTTTTGCCAACTTGTTCTATCAATTCCTAAGGGAGGCATATTGAAATTTCCAGATAGAATTGTGATTTTGTCTATTTCTTTTTTCAGTTCTTTTAGTTTTTGTTTCATGTATTTTGGAGCTATTATTAGGTGCATACAAGTTAAGGACTGTTATGACATATTAATGAATTGATGTCTCTATAACTATATAATGTTCCTTTTCCTCTCCAGTAATATTTCTTGTTCTGAAGTCTACTTTGACATTAATACCATCACTAGTTTTCTTTTTATTAGTATTTGCATAGTTATGTTTTGTCATCCTCTTCCTTCAATCTAGCTGTGTTGTTTTATTTAAAGTATCTTTCTGATAGATAATATATACTGTTCTTATTTTTCTTTCCAAGCTGACAATCTGTGTCTTTTAATTGGATGTTTAAAGTGATTATACTTGATGTAATAATTAATATGGTTAGGTTTAAATCTACCATGTTGTCTTTATTTTCTATTTTCCCCATCTGTTCTTTGTTTCTTTCTTCCTCTCTTACTCATCTATTTTACTTTCTGTTCTATGATGCCATTTTAGCTTCACAATTGGTTTATTATCTGTACTTCCTTAGTTTTTTTATGGTTGTTCTTGTTTATTTTTATTGATCATTCTAGAATATATATTATTTATCTGTAGCTTGTCATTGTCTACTTTCACCTTAACATATGGTATAAAATCTTTCATCTATTATCCCCACTGGTCTTTGATGTTATTCATTTTAATTCTGCATATGGTAGAAACCTCACAGTTAAAGAGTGAGAGAAAATGCTTTTTTTCTTTTAGATAAACCACATACTTTCCATTTCCAGAGTTCTTTATTCCTTTGCTGAAAACCCACCTGTGATCACTTTCCTCCAGCCTGAATAACTTCCTTTAACGTTTCTTGTATGGAGGTCTGCTGGCTTTTGTTTGTATGAAAAAGTATGCATTTGCCTTTGTTTTTGAAAGACATTTTCAGTGGGTATAAATTTCTCGGTTGACTGTTGTGTTTTCTTTCACTGCTTTAAAGATGTCACTCCGTTGTTTCACTTCTGGCTCACAGTTTCTGACAAGAAATGTGTTCTTATCATATCTTGCTTCTTTTCGGTGGCTGCTCTTTATCACTGTTTTTCAGCAAGTTAACTATAAAGTGCCTATGTCATTTTCTTTCCGTTTATTTTGTTTGAAGTTTGTTGAGATTTTTGGATGTAAAAGTTTACCATTTTTATTAAATTTTGGAGATTTGGGGAGGAGACAGAATTCTCAGTCAGAATCCCAATCAGAAATAGATGGTAGGTTTAAAGGATTTAATGGAAGAGGAGAAAAGAAAGAAGAACTCAAGCACTATCACCAATGGGTTAATATCCCTAGACCTAAAAGGACAAGGATAAGAAATGGTGTTCCCAGGGTCTCCATGACAGTTAGAGTCCTGGAAGAGGGGCCACACAACAGGATCTGTGGCTCGGCCCCTGCTGAGGTTGTGACCAGGTTCTGGAGGAATGGACAGCAGAGGAGGTCTTAGTGAGAGGCTCTAGAAGCAGACTTTGAGGCAAGAACTCATGTGTAACTGCATTATTGGGGAAGTGCTCTCTGGAGACACTTGTAAGAGAATAAAGGAACCAGGACAGGGAAGGGGAGAAAGCTTTGCAAGAGTGCAGATTCAAGCAGAGTCCCAGCCCTAACCTAACTCCACACATTTTTCTAGAGTAAGATCATACCCCAGAGTTGTCACACCCAGGGTTTGTCCCACCTCTAGCAAGAGAACGGGACTTTCATCCTCTTTCACTAGCCATTGACTAATATCCTGGGGACACGAACTCCTAGACACTCCCAGCTTTCTACTTACCCAGGATGACTTAGCTCTGCTGGCCCAAAGGTAGTTTTCTGAAGAAAGTTAGAGCTGTCAGCCAACAGAAGCAAAAGACACAGAAGTGGAAATGGACACACAGAAACAGGCATCCTGACATAGCACCAATAGTGCCCACCACAGGGGAGGAAGGAAATAAATACCCGCACCACGTTCCCCATGGATCTCCCACTGACCGTGCCCAACTAGGAGCGGGAGGGTAAGGGCTCCCAGGTGCTGCAGCCCTTAGGCATAGAGTAGGCACTGGGGGGTGGAAAATGGATTTGGAGAGTAAAGGAGGAATTATTAGGGTAGGAGGGAATTCGTACATATATCTATTTGGTTCTTGAGTTCATATAGTGATAGTTCAGAAAGCAAAAGATAACTATATGTGTGTGTATATGTATGTAACCGACATTACTGTACTAATAACCGTAATGTAACAGCACGGACTATGCCACTAATTCTATTTCTGTGACTGCAGAGGAGTTTCTTTGGGTCTAATTTCCCATCCATAAAGTTTTTTTAAAATACATGTTTCCTGTCTCCAGCAGGCAACAGTTACCGCAAAGAACATGCCAAGTGACTGGGATGAAAAGAACTACTTCTGAAATTTGCTTGACACTTGAAGATGTCTCATTCTTTTTTGCATGTTCAAGTTCCAGGCACTGATGAGCTAGACATTAAAAGGTATTCTGATACTATCTTTAAGGAATTTAGATCCTAAAAAGGCATTGACTCTTGTGATCTTGAGACGTCCTAAATTAAATCATTGTTGCCTGCTTTTTTTTTAAAAAAAAAAAAGCATTTTGCATGTATTTAATTTCCTCTGTGATATTTGGCACTAACTCTGGCAAAATAGAACTATTGGTAAAAGCCAAGTTTCCAAAGACCTGTGATGGGCAGTAAGTTTGCACTGGGAGGAGATGGGCCAGGTATCAAGTTTTGGGTGATGCGATGATCATACCTATGCACTGGGGTGCAAAGATCATGTACTGTACACTCCAGGGGATGCCATTCCCACTATTGATGTAACTTGCTCAAGCTCCCCCTTAAATCCACTGCCAGTATATCTAAAATCAGGACCCTTTATAAGCGGGTTTCCATACACATGCTCGTATAGGCTTACATGGGCCCATTGCAGTGTTGTGCTTGACAGGATCCCTTTTGTTTGGTTTTTTTTGGTGCCAGTAACTGAAAACTTAATTCATATTAGTTTAGGCATAAATGGGAACTTATTCATTCTATAAATACACTGGGGAAATGACAGAGGAACTGCTAGGACTTGGTGGTGTTTCGACCTGGACTTTTTCTCCAACCATTTTTTCTGTTTCAGTCTCTACACTGGATTCATCTTCTCTGACAGCCTTTCTCCTATTGCAAGGAGGTGCAGCCCGGCTCCCAGCTCTCTGCTTTATCACTACCAAGGGGCTGAAGCTCACCTTGTCTGGTGTCAAGTGAAAAACAACCCAGAGAGGGGCTCGACTCACCTGACTAGGTCAGGTGTCCACCCCAAGACCAAACGACTACGGCCAAGGAGATAGGCTACTTTGACTGAGCTTTTGGGGGCCACCCTTTTGCCAATCAGTAGGGTCAGGCGTGGGCACTGTGAGAAAAGAACTGCTCCCTTTGAACCTTATGGTTAGAGTCAGAGAGGGGAACACAGAAGAGGCTGATGCTCAGGTGCACACTCTGCAAAGTGGATGTGATGGTCTTTGTTTTAAAGATGAGACAGCTGAGTCTCAGAGAGGTCAAGGGACTCATTTGGCTACAGAGATAATAAGTGGCAAGGCTGTGATTGATGAGAGGCAATATATTATAGGGATTAAGAGGTCATACCTTAGAACCAAATACATTGGAGTTCCAAATCCCAGCTCTGCTATTATCAGTGTTGTTTGGGATTAATTACTTTTCTTCTCTGCCTCTTATTTCCCAGCTTAAATATGGTCATGTTTATGGTACCTCCCTCATTAAGGTAAGCATGAGGATTAAGTAAGATAATATGTGAAAAGTGCTTAGCACAGTGCTAGGTATAAATGTAAGGGATCCTTAAAATTTACCATTATTATTGGCTAGGATTTGAACCTAAGTATGTCTGTTTCAAAACAGTACCTACATGATTTGTGAGTCTCAGATAAATCACTGCAGTTACTTTGGTCCGTTCTTAGACTCAGTAACTTTGGGATTTTTATACATGGTCCACAGGCAAATGAAGTGAAGTCATGAAGCCAATCTTCATCACCACTGAGCAGTGAGACCACTACCAGTCACTAAACGGGCTTGAGCCATGGACTAGAAACTGAAACCATGCCTCAGAAGTCAAGAATTCCAGCCAGCTCCCGTTACTGGAGGACATTCTGTCCATTTACCCAAAGAACTAATGTGGCCTCCCAACTCAGGGGCTGACATCACCTGTGCTCCCCAGCTGGTCTCAGGCAACCATGGCCCGTCACTCATTCACTCACTCACTCACTCATCAAATGTCTATTGAGCATTTACTATGTGCAGACTCTGAGCTCTGCATGGTGTTAGATATTTATACATCAGAAGAGTCTTCTGCTAGTGGGGAGGCTAGAAGGGTATTGAGTTCTTAGATGGAGGAGCAGTGAGGGAGGAAACCTAAACATCTATATTATCTGACAAGAGTCTCCTTGAAACCAAGCTTGAGGAAATTTGAAAACGTTTTTCAAGAGAAGAAATTATAAATGGAAATTAAAGGTAGTCTCCATTGTTACTAACTCATGGCATATAAAATATCAATGATTTCCTCTTAAAAGCACAAAATGTACTTTTTTGCATTGGACACAACTCCCGTGAGCAAATTACCAAGAGAATATTTCTGGCAAAACAGATGATACTAAAAGTATTCTTGTGAAAGATGCCTCAGCTTGATAACCTGTGAAGAATGCCCATTCTTCTCTTTTTTTTTTTTTTTTTTGATGAGGGGAGGCAGTTAGGTTTATTTATTTGTTTATTCCTAGAGGAGGTACTGGGGATTGAACCCAGAACCCCATGCACGTTAGGCATGCGCTCTACCACTTGAGTTCTACCCTCCCCCCTGCCCATTATTCTTAATCACAGTTTATTGATAGGTATTCATTAATTATAATATTTTGTAGTTCTGTGGATCCTTTCATCCCTAATTTTCAAAGTGCTTTACAACTAGTAATTAATTTCTCCAACATCTTAGGGACAAATTTAAAGTCAACTTTCAGCAAAACTTGCATCGATGCTCAGAATAACTTACTCAGCAATTTTAGACCCAGACCATCTTTTTTGTTGTCTGAAATCTTGGAATGAGGAGCAGCCGGTTCCCAAATTGTACCCAGAGGGGAACCCAACAGAAGGAAACTCTTGATGTGCTGTCAAAGGAAGAAATTTAGGGTGTGGGAAAGGCCTTAATCGGTGGTGGCATCTGTAGCTGGCGTGACCTATTGGGTAAAGCAGAACCCACGTGGAGTTGCAGAAAAAAGTTCCCTGGTCTCACTAAAACGCCTGATGTCAGCTTTCCTAAGAGGAGAGAGGTATACAGTGACCCAACTCCACCCAAGGGTGCAGGTGAAGAGGTGGTCTGATGGGGTGGGGGAACCCTGGCACAGAGCCCAGGGATGGGGCTGCCGGTACTGGCTCTGCCTCTGCTTGGCTGTGTGACCTGGAGTGAGTCACTTCACCTCTCTGAGCCTTTATGTCTTCATCCACAAAATTAGTTTGGACTAGTTTGGAGCCACATGTTACAAATGAGCAGCCTGTATGACAATGTTGGCTGGTAGCCCTGTTTACTTTGGCCTACATAGTATTTTTTTAAATGCATGTATTTCCAGTTTGCCTCAGCCCCACCATTCCCTATTACCTGACACCCAGTCTTCCTCACTCATTTCTGTCACTTTCCTGGCCTCGGTGGCAATCCCTGCATGTGATGACCTCTGATGCTGCTTCCAACCCTGGTACCCAGAGAGGCTAGGTCCTACCAGGATGCTAAGCCTCAGCATTCTGATAGGAGAGTTACTGAGCTCTGAAGATTTGGGGTGCTTTTCCAGACTCTTCCATCTGTGAGCTGATGATGTAAGCTAGGTCTTCCTGTGAACCCCTGACAGCCACCGTCCCCAGGGCAGTCACAGAATTAGCCTTATCTATCTCTTGTACACACAGCAAGTGATGGCACACAGCTGAGGTCCCTGATTTATTTTCTGATTCTGTCTCAACTCTTAGAGGCCAGTGAAGCGAAGTCATCCACAGGGTAAGAATTTCTTGTCAGGAGCAAGGTTTGAAGTGATGATGGGGAAAAATGGGGTGGGAAAGAGAAGGTAAATGCTACGGGAGAGTTTTCCCCCAAAACTTAAGTTAAGAGAGGAGTCTTAAAGGCAGTCCGTTCTTTTCCAGGACTATCCTCTGTAGATCCCCCAATTTCTTGGCCCTTTCAGTAGCTCGAGCTCTTGCTGAGCGCTTTCCTAATGGAGTGGATTTCACTGAGCTTTCCCTTTCTGCAGGGGAATTTGTGTTGACCCAAGGGTACACAGCTGCCGTGGGCCTCCGGGACACAGGCTCTCTGTACAATGCAACCCTATATTGTAGAAACTTCCCAACACATGTCCGCACACAGGAGTTCTGTCATTAACACGGTGTTGGTCATGGGATGGAATGCATGAAGGGTGGGCAAAACAGCTTCCTTCTCCAAAGCTTTCTTTTTATAAGCTTGCCCCTCCCCCCAACAACTTGGAATTTTCTTTTGTAGCTGAAAAAACATGTTTTTCTTAAATGCCACCCAGGCAGTTTTGTATCTTAAAAGATCTGTTGGCCAAACAGATTGGTGAGACAAGAGTCAAAAAGGACCCAAGTGCAGTTTAAAATCAAGAAACTGATTCCATGAGCCGTGTAATAGTTTTGGTTAGCATTCAACTTTCCTTTCTTAAATGGTTCATTTTCTTCCTGATCATAAAAGTCAAGTGCACAAAACACACACTGTTGAAAACAGAAGGAGTAAATAATCCCCCATAACATCATGACCCAAAGATTACATTTCAGCACATTTTTCTGGAGGCTTTTTTCTGTGCATAGTAATCTTTTCTTAAATTGAGGTATAATTGGCATATAACATTATATTAGTTTCAGGTGTACAACATAATGATTCAATAATTGTACATATTGCAAAATGACCACCACAATAACTCTAGTTAACATTCACCATCATATATGGTTACAAAGTTTTTTTCTTGTGATGAGGACTTTGAAGATCTACTCTCTTAGCAACTTTCAAATACACAACATAGTATTGTTAACTGTAGTCACCATGCTGTATGACGTCCCTGTGACTTATTTATTTTATAACTGGAAGTTTGTACCTTTTGATGCCCTTCACCCACTTTGCCCACTCCCCACCTCTGGCAACCACCAATCTGTTTTCTGTATCTGTGAGTTTGGTTCTTTGTTGGTGGCAGTGATGGTGGTGGGTTTTTCTTTTTTCTTTCTCTTTTTTTAGATTTCACATACAAGTAAGATCATACAGTATTTGTTTTTCTCTTGTCTGACTCTTTGACTTAGCATAATGCCCTCCAAGTCCATCCATGTTGTTGCATATGGCAAGATTTCATTCTCTTTTCATGGTTTAATGGTATTCCTTGTGTATATATACCACATCTTCTTTATCCATTCATCATCAAGGGACAGCCAGATGTTGGCTATTGAAATTATGCTGCAACAAACATTTGAGTGCATATACCTTTTCAAATTAGTATTTGCATTTTCTTTGGATAAATACCCAGAAGTGGAATTGCTGGGTCACATGGTAGCTTTATTTTTAATTTTTTGAGGAACCCCTATACCATTTTCCACAGTGGCTGCACCAGTTTACATTGCAGCCAACAGTGCACAAGGTTCCCTCTTCTCTGCATCTTCCCCAACATTTGGTATCTCTTGTCTTTTGATAATTTGCCATTCTGACAGGTGTGAGGTGATAGTTCATTGTGGTTTTGATTTGCATTTTCTTGATGATTAGAGATGCTGAGCATCTTTTCATGTACCTGCTGGCCATCTGTATGTCTTCTTAGGAACAGTGTCTACTCAGATCTTCTGCTCATTTTAAAATCAGATTGTTTTTTGTTTTTTGCAATTTATGAGTTCTTTATATATTTTGGATATTAACCCCTTATCAGATATGTGATTTGAAAATATTTTCTTCCATTTGATAGGTTGCCTTTTCATTCTGTTGATGGTTTCCTTTGCTGTGCAGAAGCTTTTAGAAATATCTTTTTAAATGTAGCTGAGATCACACTAGTCTCATATCTTAAAGTCATATTTTCCTTTTCAGGACATTATGAAATCTCTCCCAGGAAAGATAGAAGGCTTATGTCATTTAATTTATTTGTAATAAGATTTTCAATGGTTTAGGAGAGATGGGAACATTTGTCCAGAACCACTGAGTTTTAGCCATCAAAAGAGGAGATTCAATACTTCCTGAAAAATGCCACAGGGTATAGTTTTATTGGACTTAAGCTATGGAACCAAAGTCTCAAATTCTTATGCACATACATCTTAGCTAGGACTGCTAGCGGTCTGTTCAGATTCACCATTAATAACAATACTTGGGAGAATAACTCTATTTTCCATTCCTATTATTATTTCCTAACGATCTTCTGCGATTTGACTTAGAAACGCTAGATTTTTAAAGCAGTCTTGGGAGCAGTCCTAAAATACCCCCACATCCCAAGGATTTTTGCCCTGGGACTATAAACAAGTGGTCTTTATGGGGAAGGGGGAGAACACAGAAGGGAAGGAGGAGCTAATCAGTGTTTTTAGTGTGAAAAATAGGATAAAAAGTTTATGCTAAATGACCATGTATTCAGCCTTGAGCTTTAAACAGATTGCATAGCACCATCTAGAAAACATGAGCTTCAGTAAGAGAATCTGTCTCCCCTGTTATATCCATCTGCATGGTGGAGAGACCGCAAGGTGGAGGAGATGAGGAATTGGACAAGAGGGAGGAGCAGCAGGGCTCAGGGTGACGGGTCTGGCTCTAATCCAGCCTGGCCAGTCCCAGATTCAGGGCGTGGAGACTCTTGATGCTGCCACACATGGCAGTTCTACAGGGTGCGATGTGTTCAGGGCTCTTGGCCCCTGATTAAAATGTGTACCAGAACTACTGATGCACATTTGATGACTGATGCACTGATGACTGCCTTTCCACAGAGTAGTCACAGACAACTGTACAACAACCACTGTATGGACAACAACTGCTTGGTTGATCCCCTCAGCAGTTTAGGGTGGAGGCAGGAGGCAGGAAAGGAAGCAAAAGGAACAGTAAGCACAATTATGCGAACTTCCCCAAACAACCCAGGTAAATGGCATGTTTCAAAATGCTAGCACTTAATTTATTCAGGCTTTGGGAAACAAGCCATTTGTCTGAAAACTGGCTGTTTCGTGGATGGACACAGTGCTTTAAGGGCATTGATGCTTAAGAGCTTGCTGAAATCTGTACCAAACACATCCCACACAGTAAGGAGAGGGCTGAGAGAAGGCAAGGGACCTCTTGTCCGCTCCTCAGATGCCCCTCCCCTTCCCCAGAGTGGGGCGGCTGCTGCCCCCGCCCTCTGGTTTCAGTTGCCAAGTCTGAGTGAGGCAGAAAGCCTACCGCCGGCCTCCTGAGGATTTCTTGCTGCCTGGCTGGCTCCTTTGGTGTCACTTGTGGTTGGAATGGGATGGAGCCAAGGTCTCCCTGCCTCAGGGGTTTTGCCTTCTGCGAAGTCCCAGCAGCCCGCGCTCACCCGCAGCTCGCTCATGCTAAGATCTGAGCACCCTGCTGTGTCCCTGCAACCCTGCAGGTGCTAATCCAGGGGTTCTCCTGGAAACTTCTTTCCCCCAAGACCTTATTTATTTAGAAAATTGAAAATCTTTTTACTTGTCTTTTCTTATTACCAAAACTAAATCTGTTCATTGTTGAAAATTTGGGAAATAAAGATATGTACCAGGGGAGAAAAAAAAAAAAAGAAAAAAGAAAAACCCACACCCTTACTAGCGATAACTACTGTTAATACTTAATTACTATCCTTTTTACACATATTCATGTGTGAGTATGTATGTTTTTTGTTCATTACTTTGTAACCTGTATTTTTTACTTAATATAAGGCCATTAAATAGTTTTTCCCCACCATTAAATATTCATTCCTCTACAACGTTCCTTTTGGCTCCGCCAGAAGGCTGCCTCACAGTGGTCTGCCCAAGTGGAGGTTGAGGAGACAGGGCCCACTGCTCTCTATCTCTTATTTAGATTACGAAGTCTTTTCCAAGAAATGGCCATTGTTGAGTCAGAGAGAAGATGCGAGTCAAGTATCACACAGAACCAGAAGCCCAGAGCCGGCGAAAGGAGGGACTGCGTCTCTCACACTTGGATTTTCAGGAAAACGTAAGACCCATCAAAATCATGCCTGTCCTTGAAGAACACCAGACACTTTGCTTCTCTCCAGCCACAGACCCTCCCACTGGAAGGTATGCCCAGGGACCTGGAATTACCTTTTTTGCTCTGGTTTTTGTTCAGTGCTTAATGCCCTGTTGCTGGTTCTCTGTGACAGAGGGCCTGAAAAATTGCCCTTGGTCACTTTGTTCAGACCATGTGGAGGAAGGTCTTCAGTGAGCGAGGGTGTCAAGATGGAGCAGAGCAGCACACTATCTACATAGCTCATTTTGTCTGAGCAGAAAGTCTCTTTCCCAACTTCAGAATCAAGCCAGGCCAGCAACTGTAGCTGGGGACTTCCAAGGTTCCAGCAGTTGTCTCCCTGAAAGTCATTGCTGCTTTATTCTTACTTTGCTTAGCAAAAGAAACTGATAGGGCTTGGCTGACCATTATGCTGTTCAAGGTGAAGGTTAGCAACAAGACTTGTAATTTCGTTCTCCTATATTGCTACTCAAAGCACAGATATTATAGGAACAATCTGTTTCTACTGACACTGTTATCCTTGAAAACTTTGTGTTATAATCTGAGATAAAATGGACACTATTTTGTTAGAAAAACAGCAGTAATAATATCATTGACTTTGATAGGAATGTTTAGATAAATAAGGGGTGAAAAATCTTTCAATTTTGTTTTTGTGGATCCAACGTTCATTCACTCACTTATTCATTCACTCAACAACCATGTATTAAGCTCTGCCACTGTATTGGGTGCTATCGGAAATGCAAAGATTATAAAAGGCAGAACTCTGTCCCCTTACTACCTAGTAGGGAGATAAAGCATGTTCACAAGGAGGCATAAATTATAATTTAATCAGTGCCATAAGAGAAGTAAAGATTAATTCTATGAGTTCAAGAAAAGGAAGGGAGATTTTAAGTAATGTGTAGAAATAGCAGCTCAATATGTTGTGAACTTGAAACTAACATAGTGTGGTAGGTCAATTACACTACAGTTAAAAAATTTTTAAATGCAAAAAGACAAATTTGTAACTTAATTCTATAGGGAATTCAATGAATTACTCCAAATGTTTTTTTTTTTTAAAGAAGAGGAAGGAAGTTGGAAGAATGAAGGAAGACTTCACGGAGGCGATGACATTTGAGCTGGACCTTAACAGATTTGTGGGGATGAGTGGGAAGCAATACCAGGCAGGGGGAGCAACAGAAGCAAAGGCACAGAGGTGAGAAAGTGTGAGTCTGTTGCAAACAGTGAGTAGTTTTGCACGACTTGGGCACAGGACGCATAAAGGGAAGGACACGTAGGAAATAAGATTAAAAATAAAAGTCCAATGCGTATTTTGGAGGTTCTTGAATATCGAGTTAAGGAATTTGGATTGTATTCCAAAAGCCCCATGACATCATCAGAGCAGAGAGATCATGCAGTATCTGAGGGCGACCCGGACTAGAAGGCAGGGAGGGATGAGAGGTGAGGTTACTGGGAGGCACGGCCACAGTGCAGGCAGGCGTTAACGGGACCTGAGCCAGACAAACTAGGAGGCAGAGGCAGTATTCATGGAGCTCAGCAGCTGACTGGATGTGGGGGTGGAGCCAAGAAAGATGCCAATCGCATTCTCCAGGTCAGTGGTTCTCAAGCTTTAGCACATCAGAATCACCTGGAGGGTTTGTGAAAATGCAGATTGTGGGCCCCACCCTCAGAATTTCTGACTCAAGTCTGGAGTGGGGTCCCCGAAACTGCATTCCTACCAAGTTCCCAGGAGACACTGATGTTGTTGGTCCAAGGACCACACTTTGAGAATTGCTGCTCCAGATCCTCTGTGGCTCACTTCTGTGACTCTGGGGAAGCAATTGCAAAGGGACAAAGGATGCAGGTGGGGCAACAGAGTCAGTACAAGTGAATTAGGAGACTTTTCTTGTCCTTTGAACCTACAGAGTCCCAGATGTCTGGAGCACAGGGCTCAGTTAGAGATGTTTCCTGTACACAAAGACATTTGGACGATCCTATAAGCTGGAGCACCAAAGGACACTAACTCAGGGCGCAGGCATTCTGTTTCTTTTTGAAAGTGTACAGGTTCTAATCTTGTGGGGAGGCATCTTTATGATGTAACGGTAGAATTGACAGCCCTGGGTTCAAATCCTGAGCCTGCCCCTTGTGCCAATGACTAAACTCTTGAAGTCTTGGTTCTTTTACATTAAAATTGGGATAACAGTGCCCCGTGCGCAGTGCTGTGAGGAATGGATGTGGAATCCTACAGAAAGCACTTGGCACCATGCCCGGCACACTTTGGCTCCATGAATTTTGGTTTCCTCCCCACTCCAGTGCTTCAGGTGTGAGTGAAGTGAGTATAGCCCGTGGTGACAGCCTTAGCAGTGCCTCTCGGTCAAACCTGAGGTCCCACAGTTACCCAGCCATGTCTTTGGATTAAGCCCCACTGTAGCTCTCTTTACAGATGCCAGCATGTTGAATCCCCAAAGGATATGGGAAAATTCATTTGTCAGGGGCATTTTGCCTGCTGGGAGAGCACTGAGAAAAGGGGTCTGAAATGGGATAGAGATGCAGAGGGAGGAGTTTCTGGAACAGAGCAGTTTTGTCTTCTTTGGAATTGCATTCAGGTCAGGCAGGCCTTGGCCAGGGCAGTGTCAGGGAGGGCCGTTTGAGGCTTTAATCCTAATGGCTAGACTGTGTGAACTTTAGAAGATTTTCAGAGTGCCCATGGTTAAAAAAAAAAATGAGCTGGTAAGCATTTTTTTTTTTTTCCCTTTAACCAGATAAATCTGATGTCATAACATCCCCTGACAGGAAAGTAGAAAGCAGACTTGGCGGTGACTCACAGAGGGAAGAGTGTCTGAGGCTGAGCTTGTGTCATGGGAACTTGGTGACAGACAAGGCCCTGAGCTCCCCGCCCCCATCCTAGGAGACAGGGTTTGGGAAACAGGCAGCCCTGTCATTTCAACCAGAGGCAGTGGGGATGGAGGAGGGGAGGGAGACTGGAGGGGATTGGAGGGTCACACAAGCTGTTCTCCTGCTCTGGGCTGATCAAACCAAACATACCAGGTCATAGGTTGGTAGGAAGGTTAGGACCCTTCTTATCCATTTAGTGGGGCTGTAGGGAGGGGAAAGGGTGAGGGTTGCCCTAAATGACTCCCATGATTTCCACCCAACTTGCCATTTGATGATTCCATAAAAGGAGCTAACAAGCCCAACACTGCTCAATGTGCCACTTGATGGAGAGCCCACTGATTAGCAATAAAGAGAAGCATCAATCATTCAGGTCCGCCAGGTCCCTGGCTGTGAATCGGCACTTCTCATTTTTTAAAAGTTTATTTACTTTCCCCCAATTAGATCCAGTACAGATACAAAGGAATACTATGCACCTAAAATAAATAAATACTTAATGACAAGGAAAGGAAAAGCAGGTCACAAAAACAGTATAACCCTATTATTATCTTAAAACTAGAATGAAAAAGGACTGGAACTATATCTCAGGGGCTAATTCTGGTGGTCAAATTACAGATAATTTTTTTCCTTTTGGTTTATCTGAGTTTTTGAGATTATTTATAAATGAGCATGTATAACTTTTGAAGTAAGAAAAGGCAAAATAATTTAATTTAAAAATTTGTTCTAGAAAAACCCTCTTTCACTAAGTATGAGTATAAACTATAGATAATTTTATTACCTGCATTTAAGTATTTTCCATGTTGTTAAAAACTTCATAATAATTATTACTAACAGCTCAGTGGCATTTCATCATATAAATATACCATATTTTTATCTCAGTCTCCAATTGTTGGCTATTTATATTATTTATAATTTTTTATTATTACAAATAATGCTGCAATCTTTTTAGCTCACTTAATTTTCCTGTAGATTTTATCTTACCTCCAATTGCCTTCGCAGCATTGAATTTCCATATATTCTCACACCCACATAAACATTTTTCTTTCTCACTGTAAACCAATAAACTCAATGGTTTTTTTTTACAGCGGCTCTCCCTCATATTAAGACTTTCTTGTAAGACTGTTAGGCATTCAAATTGTCAGGACAGTTGTCAGTCACAGATGGGTGCCTTAGAGGTCATTCAGTCCCATGTCCTGTGTACAGGGAGGGAGTGAAGCCGCTGAGAGGTGGAAGCAGTGGCCCAGGGGCACGTGGTGAATTAGTGACAGAGCTGGAAAAGCAACTCATGAATGTTTCACAAGGACTAGAAACTTTGGAGAATCATCAAACGCTAAACAGTGATAGGACAGAGATAGACAGAGAGAATGAAAACAGACTTAGTAGTAAGAGAGGGAAGGAGTAGCAGGATCTACAAGAGCCGGGGAAGGAGGCTTGATTGGGGAGGAGAAAGGAAACTGAGCCCAAGGACAACAAGGTCAAGAGAGAAAGAACAGTTAACATGTCAAGGCCCTTTATGCAGGGGTTTCTCAAGTTTGGCACTCGTGGCATTTGGGCCAGATGACCCTTTGCCTGGGAGGCTCTCCTGTGCGTCGTAGAATGTTTAGCAGCACCCTTTGCCTCTGCTGCAGGATCCTGTAGCAAACGGGGTCCCCAGCTGTGACTGCCAAAAAGTCTCCAGACATTGCCAAACGCCCCCTGAGGGCAAAATCACCCTGAGTTGAGAACCACGGCTTTATGGTATTATTCTCCGATGAACCTCTGGAGAAAGACTTCCCCCATTTCTTATGGCTGGATAGGAATCTAAAACACTCCTGAAAGAGGAAATTGGAAGCAAAACATTCTAATGCAGTTTATAGAATGTCCCAAAACAGTAAGGTTGTGCTGAAAGGCAGAGAGAGAAAATGATTAAATAAAGCCCATTTCTCAGACAAAGAAAATGAGACAGGAAATACAAAATTTGCTTTAGGCACTAGGATGAGTCAGAGAGAAACCAATAAGAGAAACATGAACTTAGGTTCTGACCTTTAGAAAGAAGAAAAACAATTTTATCACTAACCCCTCCCCAATCCAATCCTGGGTCTTTGCAAGAACAGGGAAGAAATCTCCACTAGAAAACCTTCCCTAGAAGCCAATGCAACATCAGGAATTGGAAGGAAAACGTAGAAATGTGTGGGTTTTTTTTTTTTTTTTTTTTTTTTATGAAGGACAAAAGCAGAGAGTGGTAAGGGTTAGATTCACTATTAAAGTAAACAAACAAGCAAGCAAAACAACAGCCATTGCTCACCAAGCACTGTTAAGTGCCTCATATACACACTGTCTCCCCAGAGCCTCACATCAGCCCTTTGAGTCCTGCCCTAATGTTATTCCCATTTGACACATGAGGAGTTGAGGGTCAGAAGTACGTAACTTGCCTCAGGTCAGACAGCCACGTGATGAGGCCAAGATACCAGCTCAGGCCTGTCCGATTACCAAGGCAGGGCAGTAACCTCTCAGCACCACTGCCTCTGCCATGGTTACCTGTATAAGATTGCTACTCTGTCCCATTTCAGCATGTTTTCTAAGAAACCCCTCAGTTCACCTCATCAAGGTCATGGGCAAGACTGTAACAGGAGCTCAGCCTGGAGACTTCCCCTAACTGTGCAGGAAGATCAATAGACTAGATCTCACTGGGTGCTGTCAGAGTCCGGGCCTGGGCTCGTGCCCAGCCTAGTCCCTCCCTCCGGCTGCCTTTCATAGAGCACAGAGGCTGTGGCCCCCGCGCCCGCCCCCCAGAGTCACAGCTGCCCTGGCACAGCTGGGCCGCCAGCCTCCTGGCATGATGCAGTGGTTCCCTTCTAAAAACACAATTAGACAGGGCATTGCTGTCAGACTTTTTAAAATACTATTCTTTCAGAGAAGTTTTAGATTCACAGCAAACTTGAGTGGAAGGTACAAAGATTTCCCCTAGCCCCCCTGCCCCTACACATTATCTACACCCCCACCAGAGAGGTGCACTTGTTACAATGGATGCATCTACGCTGACACGTCATAATCACCCAAAGTCCATACTTTACATTAGGATTTATTCTTGGTGTTGACTTTTCTATTTCTTCAGAACTTTTTTGGGAATTGCATTTGGTATTTTTAAAAAGACCTTCTATGGTATTGTATTTTAAAAGCAATTTTGTTTCTACCAAGGGAGGGCTTTAGGAGGCAAGAGCTGTTTTTCAAACCTCTCCCACCATGCAAGCTTATTCTGTGAGTCCTTTGGATACGTAGCACAGATGTCTCTCTTTGCTCCCAGGATGACAATAATTATGATGAGAGTAATAATAATAACAAGAACCCGTATAGTCTGCCCACTCTGAGCCATGCATTCTTATACATGAGCCATGCACTTTAATACTTTCATACTTGAGGAAACTGAGGTCCAGAGAAGTTGTTACTTATCCAAGGTCACACAATTAAGAAGTACAGAACCTTAAAAAACAAAGGAATAGAAATCTTTCAATATGATTTTTTTTTTAATTCTGCTTTCATCAACCTGCATATAAGCAGTTCTGAGAGTGAAGTCTTCCTTCCACAAATATTTATTGAAACCCTACCTTGAGCCATTCAAAGGATGGCAAGATCAGAGTGCCTAGGCTGTGATTTCAGCACTGATAACAGGCATGCAATCTTATAAGATAGTCTTTGCAATATGAAAAAATCTCTCTCCTATTTAACACCTCCACCTGGCAAGCACCTCCCATTTCCCTTCAAAGGAGGAGGCAGCAAGGCCGACACCTCTTGTCTGTTCATCTTCATCCACTCAACCCTTGGCTTCCCCTCCCATGCCGAGAAATGCTCCCGCAGGTGAACAGTGACTTCCGAAAGGCCAGGCCCCATGGGCACGGAGAGTCCTTATTTGCCTGTCTTCTCTGTGGCATGTGACACTCTCTCCAGCTTTCTCTTCCTTGAAACTCCATTTTTTTGAAACTCTGGTGACTTCCCAAGACCACCCTTTCCCCGTCTCCCTCCTCCTCCTCTGATGTTCCTTCACGGTGTTCTTCATTATAATTAATTTTATAACTTGGAACTTTAAAGGTGCTTTGTGCGTAATTAACTTACAACGGTTTTGATGAGCTAAATCAGCAGCCTGCCAAGGGGCGGGATGGGAGTTCTTCTCCAGGAGGGCCCACAGCTGGCCCTGGCTTTGCCCACGGATTCCGAGAGAAGCCAGGTTCCAGCCTCAGCGCAGCGATGGGCTTGGCTGTGTCTCTTCTGGGCGCTCACTGTCAACCATCAAAGCAGGAGCAGCTCATTGTTTGCTAGGAATGTATTTAGGAAAGACAAAGCCTGCTGAGTGTGGAAAGACCGCAGGTTCAGGCACAGGGCTGGGATTCAAGGCCTACACCTGTGAACAGCATTCACTTCGTTGGGTGTTGATTTTAAATGTGAATTTTCTAACAATAGGGCCCCAGCTTCTGCTGGCTCTAAAGGGTTACAGATTTTCCCTCCCGGTGACAGATTGTGCAGTTACATCCCAGAAGACATAAAACTCCTTCCAGTCATCCCAGAATTAGGTCCATAGATTTCCAGTTAGAGAAGGAGCCATTCTGGGTAACGCAGCAGATGTAAATTGTGTGCCTGAATTGATTTTGCATTAATTTCTCGTAGGCTATTTCCAAGCTGCTTAAATACTATGTTTTAAAGCTTTTATGGTATTGTGTTTTAAAAGCTGATTTGTTTCCACCTGAGAGCTGGCTCCAGGAGGAACGAGCTGTTTTTCAAACCCTTCCCCTTGTGGGTGAGTATTTTCACTGGTGAAGAATTGTCAACCCTGAGCTGTCTGTTTGCACAGCTCCTGTTCTCGTGCTGCTTCTGAATTCTCTCTTTTGCAAGACACGTCATGGGGCACAAGCTTCAGCTTTCACACTCCCTTGAGAGACCAGCCCTGGTGCCCTTTGGAAGTAAGCTAAGTGGTCGTGCAGGAGCTCAGGGGCTCAGAGAAGGGCGCTGAGTGTCCTTGCTGCACCGCAGGGCCCACGAACCTTGCATTCTGGGCTCTTGACTCTGCTACTTGAACCAAATGCTTTTAAAAACTGTCAGATGAAGAGCAAAAATATAATCTATAAACCCTCTTTTTCTTTTGAAAGAGAGAAAAAGAGATAGGGGCCTGAGCTCAGATGGATGTCCTGAATATGATACAGAAGCTCTTCTTATAACTTTTGAAGCATTAATTTTCTTAGGTATAAAGATTCACGGCACTCAGTAGCAACAGCCTATCAGCTGTTCCTTCAACCAACACGTGGAGCCAGCAGGCTGGGGCCCTTCACTGGCGTTTCTTCATTGATGTGGCTGTTTGCTAGGCTTAGGTTTATTTTTGAGACAAGTGGTTTGATGGATTGACACTCATTCTCAATTAAACTAAACACTAAAAGGACTATACTTGAGAGTATAGGAAATGCAATGGAAGAGAAGTACACAATCATGATGGAAACTAAAGTTTCCATGAAGATGGAAAGAAGTGGAAGGTAACTGGTTTAATCAGAGGGATAATTCCCCAGGACAAAGAGGGGACTATACAACATGGAATATGCAATTGACAATTTGTGAGAGGTTAGAAGGCTGGCACTAAAACTGGATGTCTGTTATCCTAAAATTAATCCAGGAGAAGGCTCTGGACTCAAGGACGATTGGACTAAAAACTTCATTTAGGGATGTGACCTCGTAGAGAAAGGTAATTTTGCATCAAGCAGCTGCATTTTCCAGTGCCATGCTCATTTTTAGATTCTAGCACCACCTAGAGGAGAGAATGAAATAATTTCTATCCACTGCTCAGTCAAATGGTTAGTAACTATTTTCCAGTTTTCAAAGCTCTTTCACTTTAATATCTCATTTGATATTCAGGCAATTATCTTTGAGATAGAATTTCTATCTTCATTGTACAGATGAAGAAATTCATCTCTCAGGAGCTTACTTCGCAAAGAATTTGACCACTTTTTTTATGTGACTGAAAATGTTCTCTATGAATTGATTATTTTTAACAACTTTATTCAAGTATAATTTACATACTGGAAAACTAACTGATTTTAAACATACAATTCATTAATTTTTAGTAAATTTACTGGGTTGTACAGCCATCCCCATAATGCAGTTTTAGAATATTTTTATCACTACAAGATCCCTCCTACCTCTTTTACACTTAATCTCCCTTCCTTTCCCTCCCCCCCACCCCCAGCCCCAAGCAGTCACCAGTTTGTTTTCTGTCTCCATAAATTGCCTTTTCTGCGCATTCCATGTAAATGGAATCATACAACACATGATCTTTTGTGGCTGGCTTCCTTCACTTAGTATAATGTTTTTGAGGTTTAGCCAAGGTTATCAGCATTTCGTTTCTTCTTATTGCTGAGTAGCGTTCCATTGTATTGGTAGACCACATTTTATTTGTTCACCAGCTGATGGACATTTGGGTTGTTTCCCATTTTTTGCTATTATGAATATTGCTGCTATGAATATTCACATAAAAGTCATCCTTTTAAGCAAGAAACTTTCATTACTACTCAGGGCAGTGAGTAAAATTTGTGGAAGAGAATGACTATGTACACTCTGTATATTGGGGAGAAAAATTAGGATAGACAACTTGGAGATGCCCAAAGGGAAGGCATCTGGGTCCTGGGCGCCATATGTATATGCAGGAACCAAGGGACTCTTGGAACCACATTCTTACAGAAACGCAGGAGAAATATGGGGAAATAATTCAGGATTTGCTTTGATGGATTAGAAGGAATCAAAGATAGTCCCTTAGGAATTTCCTCTTGCTGGGTCAATACAGTACACAGCAGATGCAGCCTTTGGAAATACATCTGAAGTTGGGGGTCCCCTTGTAACCCCTCCTCGTTGTGAAGACAGTAGTCAAGGAGCCCTTTCAAAAGTTAAATGATGGGATCAGATGCATCTGAGTCCAAATCCAAGCTCTGTCAACTTATCTAAGGACTTGGCTGGTCAATTTTCTCATCAGTATCCTGAGAGGCAACAGCACATGCACATACGGTATATGCAAAGGACTGAGAGTGGGGCCCGGCCCAGAGTGAATCTCATCATTTTTGTAGGATTGGATTGTGTCCTAGATACCCAGAAATAGTGACACTGACCTCTGTTTATTTACATTTTTTCCTTGGATGTTTCTGACCTGAGATCCTGAGATAAATTTCCTTTAGAGGTGATGCAATGTATGTGGAAGTGGAACCTCATAAAAAAATACATTGCTTATCACCCAGAGTGTCGTAGGCTGGTAGGAAAATTTAGTGCATATCTGGAAGGAGCAGTTAGGACTTAGGGGGATAAACACTAAAACAATTAGCATGATAAGCTAGCAACTCGTTTTGCATATAAAAGCGTTACCTAGGACTCTATAGAATTTTCCCTATTTATGGAAGACAGTCAGAGGTCCTTGGGTTTAATCAAGATTTAATACCCTGTGAGGGGAAATGTGAAGAATACAAATTCTCAATAATAGGCAATGTGTCAAATGCAGTAATTGCCAGTTTTAACAGTCCTTCCTGTTGTCCCTCCCTTTGTCAGCCTGTGCGCCTGATTCTTAGTCAGGAAAACACGACCAGAACCAGATTAAGTCCCTGGAAAAAACAAAGGAATGAAATACATATCCTGACCCAGGAAAATATGTCAAAGTCTCAACAAAGCCATAATCTTTAAAATGACAAAACAACATATTCAGAAGTATTTAAATCAGGGAATTCCCCCCCAAAGAAAAGCTGAAGGCTTTTATTTCCCTTGGGGCAGGGCAGATGTCTTTCACGAGCTGCACACACTTGTTTCACTCAGCCAAGTGATAAATTTAAGAGGTGGAAGTCACTGTGAGTTCCAGAAATCTTACTGTTGAGGAAAGCCAGGATGTGAGGAGGAAAGGTCACTGGATGTGCTTGTTTGTCATGGGAAGAAAGCAGTGCAGACGGATAAAGAAAGAAATACAAGTGTGTCCAGGGTGCTATTGGTAAACGTGAGGGAAGAGCAGATAGAACTGCCCTGGTGAGACATACTGTAAGTTCAGGAAGCAGCATCCTGTTACCTGTGTCAGGACACTGCCTTACTGGCTCTAGCTTGTGTAGCTCTGGAGCCTCACCCTTGGCCTTGTGACTTTGCAGCTCCTCCCACTACAAGTGTGGGTGTTGAATTTAAACATGTGGCCGATGCAACGTGGGCAGAGTGACCATGCGCCAGCTCCAGCCTAAACCTTAGGAGGCATATGTGTTTTCAGTCGTGCTTTCCTCTCGTGCTTCTGCCATTGTCATGAGAAGAAAATGTTGCGGCCAGCCCAGGGAGGAGGAGGAAGACAGATACTTGAAGGAGAGGTGGATGTGAGCGCAACCTAGATCAGCCGACCCCCAGCCAACCCACAGACATGCAAGCAAGTGGAAGGGATCGTTGTTTAAAGCCCCTGGATTTTGAAGCTGTTGAGCAGCATTATTGTGATGATAGGTTACTGATATAGATGCTCAGATTAATGGGACTTATTTTCAAAATGTTTACTTTCTTCCTCAAAGCAACATGATAGTTCAGAGTAAAGTTTAAAGTAGAACAACTTTTAGGGACAAAATAGATTATGCTAATTAACTGTTATTAACCTCCTATGAGCTAAATATTTGCTTTTATGTGGATCTAATTATCTTTGTTTCTCTTCCAGTCTCTGGATACTTGGATGCCCTTCACAGCTCTGGGCTCATATGCTGCATTCTACATTGTGATCACTTTTAAGGTAGGGTCGCCAGATAAAATACAGAACGATTAGTTAAATTTGAATTTCAGATAAATAAGGTATAATTTTTTAGTGTAAGTTGTCCCATACTTGAGAATAAGTATGCATGAGAAATATTTATATTAAAGTAGTATTTGTTGTTAAATTTAACAAAAGAAATACAAAACTGAAGCTCTGGAAACTATACAACACTACCAAAAGAAATGAAAGATCATCTAAATAAATGGGAAGACACCCTTTGTTCACAGATCCGAAGGCATAATATTGTTAAGATTGCAATACCCTCCAAATTGATCTGCAGATTCAGTGCAATCTGTATCAGAATACCAGCTGGTTCTTTGCAGGGAATTGACAAGCTGACCCTAAAATTGATATGGAAACGTAAGGGTCCCCGAACAGCCAAAACAATCTTGGAAAAGCAGAACAAACTGGAGAATGCACACTTCACAACTTCAAACCCTACTACAAAGCAATGGTAATAAAAAACACTGTAGTGTAGGCATAGATAGACATATAGATTAACAAAATAGAATTGAAAGGCAATAAATAAACCCGTATATCTTGGTAATTAATTTTCAACAAGGTTCCAAAGACCATTCAATGTGGAAAGAATAGTCTTTTCAACAAATGGTGCTGAGAACAGTATAGTCAAGTGCCAAACAGTGAAGTTGGACTCTTACTTCATACGATACACAAAAATTAACTCTAAATTGATCAAAGACCTAAATAAAAAAGCCAGACTTTAAAACTTTTAGAAAAAACATTAGGGTAAATCTTTGTGACCTCGGATTTAGCAATAGATTATCAGATATGTCACCAAAAGCACGAGCAACAAAAACTAAAAGATAAACTGGTCTTCATCAAAATTAAAAGTTCTGTGCTACAAAGGACACTATGAAGAAAGTGAAAAGACAAACCACAGAATAAGAGAAAATATTTGCAAATAGTATACCTAACAAGGAACTTCTGTGTGGAGTAAATAAAGACCTCTTATAATAGCTCAATAATAAAATGACAAACCAGTAAAAAAAAAAAAAAAAAAAAGGGCAAAAGATCTGAACAGACATTTCTCCAAAGAAAATATGCAAATGGCCAAAGAGCATGTGAAAATATTCTTAACATGACTAGTTATCAGGACAATGAAAATGAAAGCCCCAATGAGATGTTACTTCCCACATACTAGGATGGCTATAATTAAAACATCAGACAGTAACCAGTGCTGGTGAGGACATGGAACCCCCATTCATGCTGACAGAAATGTAAAATGGCATAGCCACTTTGGGAATCAGTCTGGCAGTTCCCCAGAAAGTGAAATTTAGAGTTACCCTGTGACCCAGCAATTTCCCTTCTAGGTACGTACTGAAGAAAACATAGGTCCACACAAAAACTTGTAGACAAATGTTCATAGCAGCCTTATTCATAATAGCTAAATGATGTAAACAACCTGAATGTCCATCAACTGATGAATGGATGAACAAAATGTGCTACATCCATCCAATGGAATATTATTCAACCATAAAAATGAATTAAGTACTGATAACATGCTACAACACAGATGAACCTCAAAAACATGCTAAAAGGAGTCAGTCATAAAAGACTACATATTATATGATTCCATTTGTATGAAATATTCAGAAAAGGCATATCTATAGATATAGAAAAAGGAGGTTAGTAATGCCTAGGTCTGAGGTGGGGGTTAGATTTTGAGAGGTGATTGCTAAAAGATACAGGTTTTCTGCTGGAGGTGATGGAAGTATTCTAAAACTGACCATGATGATAATTGCACGTACCTGTGAGGTTACTAAAAACCATGCAATTGTGCACTCTAAGTGGATGACTTGTGTGTGAATCACATATCAATAAAAGTGTTATAAAATAAAATATTTATCATTATCCAAAATTTAACTGGGGGGGGGGGTCCTGTATTTTTATGTGCTAAATCTGGCACATAAACTATATTTTAAGGGAAAAGTGCTAATTACCTTCTTAGTAGCTTTGAAATTCCCTTTTACTCAAAAATATCTACTTTTATGTCTCCTTTGGCCCCAAAAGACTACTCTTACATTCCCCACTTTATCTGTCTTCCTGGTCAGAACAATCTGCTTCTCTAATACTTTGCAGCTAGATCACCCCTGTTGCAGGGTGAAGTCTAGCTTGTGTTCTGCTGTTGTGAGAATTAAATTCCCTTTCCTCCCTAATATTTTACAATCTTCAAGCTGAATAGAAAAGTTTTGTACAAGCCTTTATAGTGGTTTCTCTCCATTCTTGAGGAATAGGATTTCTTTATTCCTATTAGCTATGAGATTAAGGAGAATTTTGAGGATTTTGATTTTCCCTCTTTTTCTTTTAAGCCATTAATTTCCAAACATTCCTATATATTAACATCATGGAGGGAGATTTAAAAAATCCAGACGCCCAAGCCATACCCCAGGTCAATGAAATTGGAAGTTCTGGAGGTGGGGCCCGGTATTAGTAAGTTTTAAAGCTTGCCATGTGACTCCAGTGTGCTGCCTTCAGCTAGTGCTTCACCAAACGCAACGTCCATACAGATCACTCAAGGCAGCCCACTGCTTAGAAACTTCCAATGGCTTCTTAACAATTAGAATAAAACTCAAACTCCTAACTGAGGCTTTAAAAAAACCTACCTGGCCTGCCCTTGCTTGTCACTCTGATGTCATTTCCCATCATCTCCTCATTCATCTTGAGCTACACTGGCCCTCTGGCTTGTTCCTCGATCACCCCAGAGTCACCCTGACCTCACGGCCTTAGACTTGCTGTTCCTACTGCCTGCAACATTTCCAAACACGTTTTTGCACGGCTGACTCCTTACCAGTCAGATGTCTCTAAAATGCCACTTCCTTAGGGAGACCCTCCTCAGTCACCCTAACACCACTCTCTTCCAGGACTTGCAGATCCATTACTCCTACCGTACCACCACCATCTTTCTTGTAGGACTTTATACCATCTGAATTTTTTTCCTTCTTTTACTTCCTTATTGTCTGTCTCCTTTTTCTCTGTGAACAAGGGCTGGTCTGTTTTGTTCACCACTATATGCTTAGGACTCAGAATAGTGCCCAGGACATGTAGACCCACATTAAATATTTGATGAAGAAATGATTATAAAAATGTGCATAGTTTAAAAAACTAAAAATCACTCAGACCAGATCTATGAGTCATTGTAGGGGCGACTAAGGTGGAATAAACGTGAACTTCACAAGCACTGGAGTAGGGGTCAAGATAGTGAGAGGTCAAGGTGATGGAGGTCATCTGGACAATGAGATGACCCCAGTTAACAGTAAAAAAACATATGAAAAATCTCTGTAGTTTGAGTGGGAGCAACCAAAGGATTGGTAGATGACAGGTAGAGAATGAGGAAGTATAAAATTAGGGCATTAGATTTTTTTTTTAAAGCTTCTCAAAAATCCCCTCCAGATCTAACACTCATTGTGTTGTTAACTCAAAGGCAACTCAATAATCTTATTGTTCAGTTCTTGTCTACTTCCTTGGCAGGTTTCCCATAGTAGTCTCGTTCAAGCATAGCACAGGGCTTCAGACATAGCAGGTGCTCAATAAAGACTTGTGTAGGAAAAGAGACTGAGGTTAGACTGATTGTGCCATTTGCCCAAAGATGCCCAGTAAAATACCGACAAGCTGGGATTCGATTCCAAGGTCCATTCTCTTAACCTTTAAACAATACTGCCTTTGTCAAAAGACTGTTTTAGATTTATGTTTTCCTTCAGAATTACAACTATATATGCGTTTTACATTCCCCAAATATATTTAGGATAAGAGTCAAGAATCAAACACATGATTGGGATTTTGCGAAACGGAATGGAGACAGTCAGGAAAGGTCAATGAAGCATTTAAACCCAGGCTGCAGTCAGTGTCACTTGTAGCCTGATAGTGCGGGAGAGCAGGAGGGGGCACAGAACGGTGGCGAGTGGGCTGCTTCAGCTGGGCTCACTCCCTCAGCCTCGTGGGGAGGTGGGGGCTTAACTCAGCTCTAAACATCTGGGAAGTCTGTTCTTTTCTCTCTGCCCATTGTTTGGACCTTACCCGTATCATTTAATCTCTCAGTTCTCTGCTCCATAGACACCTGCTCTCATCTGCCGTGAGCCTCTATTCTGAGATCATACTTGGAAATACCTGAAGCTGTTTGGAGAAGGGTGGAATTTTTGATGGTATCATATGGCCCTTCTGTGGCTAATCTGGTCAATATCTGTTACGTGTCCCCGGCAGGCTCGGAGGAATGAGGGCCCTGAAGTGGTGGATGAAGGAGCAGCACAGTCCATGGAGAAAATACCCACCCATACACCCTGTATCCTCTGAGGCCCAGACTTCTTCCTGGCCTGGACTCCTCGCTGTCAAGTGGAGGAGATACATTTATCAGAGAAAATTCAGGGTACTTGAGTCTGGTGCATGCTGTCTGGACTTGCTAAGCCCAGGGCAGTAATCCTGAAATCATCCTGAATCTATTTCTGGCCCTAGGTGCATGCTTTATATTTATATGGCGCTTTACAATTTTCAGGGCATGTTCACTGATTAACATGTATTCCTTAGCACAAGTCCTACTTTCAACAGTAAACTCAGAAGCTTGGCCTATGATAGATGTTCAGTTAGTATTATCTATCTTTGATTTCTCCAAATTTCCACTCCTAACTACCAATCTCCAGAGAGATCAAGCAAGACAAAAAAAAATTGATTAGTTTTCTTGAAGTTTACTGGTTTCGGTGCCATGGGGGAAGGGCATGGTCCCCTGGTTTGCGTCTGCCTCCAGTTACATGCAGGCTGAGCACCCACTTGGGATTTTTGCACACGCAGGAAGGTAACGTATATCTCCTGGGTAGCAGAGTTATCACATAAATAATCTGCACCGGAGACAGGTTTCCCACAGAAGGCTGTTAATGGCCATGATGTGCTTATCATAGCCTAGGAACCAAGGGTTCTTGGAGGCCCTCAAATGCTCTGGGCATCTCAAAATAAAAGGTGTGGCCAAGACAAAAATTAAACTGTCGTAATTGGCTTCTGCGTGGAAGCTCTCATTTGTGGTAACCATACAAACGCAAGTACGGTTCAGTAATTTATTTCTCTGGCCCACGTGATGGGAGAAACTCTCAAGGCTGAGGGGCTTGCTTTTCCTTTGGACTCTCAGTGCTCATCTGTAATCTCACGTTGGATGGCAATGGCTGTATTTGTGCTGAACGGCATTTTTGCTTCAATAAATAAAAAATGGCAGGGATAAATTTCTTTTTGCTTTTTCTTTTTACTAATGAAAAATGAGCATTTGGTTCCCCCATTGTATTGCTATAATTCATGATCCTCAATCTTTTATTTGATGTGCATCCATGCCTTCATGTGTGAAAAACTTGAAGGTCACAGAGTAGCAGGAACAGAAAGAAAACTTATCATTTAAACATTTCACACAGTATAAAGTCTGAGTTGTTATAATGGCCATTTTCCGTCTGCAATAAAACATTCCTTTTAGAGACCATCGCATTTGCTTTCTCTGACCTATAAAAGTGTCAAAGAGGACACTTCTCCCTTTTATACCTCTTTTGACTTCAAAAAGAGGCCATGTAGCTTACTAATATAAATGTTATTTACAAACACATTTAAACAGGTTAAAGCAGGTGAAACAGACCATACCACTCACAACAACAGGCTGGCTTAAGTGAACAAAAGATTACCATGGCTTATTTGAAATTCAGTCTCCTGAATACAGTGGGCTTCTTTTCCAGGTGTTGGAAATCTATCATGATTTTCCTTTTATAAACAGCATTTGACAGCCATCTGATAATTCTTATAATAGAACTCAGTGTGAGTATGAACATAAAAGGCTTTGGGATTTTTGCAAGCACAGGAAGGTGATGCTTCTGGGTAGCAGAGTTATCCCACAATCAACTTATGAAAAGGACAGACAAAGCCGAGCATCTACCTGGGAAAACAAGAAATCAGAAACAAACAAACAAACAAACAACAAAAAAACCAACCCCGAGTATAATGGCCAATGTATGTGGTAGCGAATTTCCAGGATGACTCCAGTGACCCCCTGCCTCCTGGTGTCTATGCTGTATACACACATGGTCCCTGACTTGTGATGATTTGACTTGCATTTTTCAACTTTATGATGGTGCCAAGGGATAAGCAGTGGTGACTTCTTTTTGTTTGTTTGTTTGAATACCTTTCTTTAATTCTTTTTTTTTAATTGAAGTATAGTCGATTTACAATGTTGGGTTAGTCTCTGGTGTACAGCATAGTGATTCACATGTATACACACACACACATATATTCTTTTTCATTATAGGTCATTACAAGGTACTGAATATAGTTCCCTGTGCTAAACTGTAGGACCTGTTTTTTATTTTTTATATAGTAGCTAGTATCTGTAAATCCCCAAACGTAAGATGGGTGACTCCTTTAAGGTAATATTTTCCTCCCTTTTTTAAAAAAAATTAAGGTAAAATTGACATATAACATACCAGTTTCAGGTGTACAACATAATGATTCAGTATTTGTATATACTGCAAAATAATCACCATAAGTCTAAATAAAAAAAAGTCTAAATATCTGTCCCTATACATAGCTACAATGTTTTTCTTGTGATGAGAACTTTTAAGGTCTCCTCTCGTAGCAGCTTTCAAACATGCTGTACAGTATCACTGCCTATGGTCATCATGCTGTACATCCCATGTCCATGACTTATCTCCGTTCCCTCTGTGACCATCATTCTCCCCATTTTACAGATGAAGAAAGCGAGACAAAAAGAGCACTAGTAAAGCTGAGAGCTAAACTCAGGCCGTCTGCTTCCAGTACTTTACGCTCCTATGCCCAACACCGTGGAGCCACCTCATCATTTCTTTTATGGTCATTTCTGATGACACTTTAGTCTTCAAATGTGATGCTTGGTGTTGCTCTTTAAGGTAATCTTTATTGGCTTCACCCTTCCTTGTCTTTACTGACTCTGTCCCAGGCGCTTCCTGAGTCCTAATTAGACTACCTGTGTCCAAGTCTTTGTCTCCGGGTTTTCTTTTGGGGGGAACCTAAGTATCGTGTCATGCAGAATGTAGTCAAATGCTAAGATGTGTAGCAAACACAATTTTCCTTGGCAAGGCCGACAGAGCAGCTAAACTGAGGATTATGGAAAAGAAGAGTGGCAGCTGGGAGTGATTTAGCTGGAGGGTTAAGGAGGAGTCGGTCCAGAAAGAGCCTTATAAAACCTTATTAGGACTTTACCCTAAAAAAACAAAGGCTTTTAAAGGGATTTAAGCTGGGAGAGACATGATGAGATCTGCACTTAAAAATTATCTCTAACTGTAAGGAACCCCTTAGCCGCAAGCCACACACAGGAAACTTCTCTCCACATTTTCCTCACCTGTTTCTCATGCGGTGGTGCTTCCTGGTGGTTCCTGAAGACAGCTGGCTCCTGCCCCCAGGGGCTTGGCCGAGCGTTGTCCCAAAGCTGAAACCATAGTGGATCCTGAAGAGACCTAGCCTTTATCAGCAGCACCAGGAGCCTAAGTTCCCACAGGAGCCAAGTCCATCAGTGAAATACGTGTACCTTGAGGGTCAGAGGGGGGACTTGGCGCCACCTGCTGGCCAGCTGGGACGTGCAGGCTGCAACCTCTCAGTTCAGTGGAGGCCATGCTCCCAGCTGGCAAGCCTTCAGAATCCACAATATTTGGAAATTCAAACTGAAATGGAGCCAAATGACTTCTCAAAACAAAAACAAAAACAAAAACAAAAACAAAAACAAAAACCCTGATTTGGGAGGGACTAGACCTGACAGTGAAACTAGTTAATCCACGTGAGGTGATGGACTAGGCAGAGTAGAAAGTAGCTCTGGGATAGAAATGAGTGACTGCACCTGGGAGCCATTTAGTAGCGGTGTTCGCAGGCTTGGTGGCTGACTGGCTGGGGAGGGTGAGAGAAAGGGAGGAATCAAGGATGAGAATTCTCTCTCCAGGCCAGCAGCTGGTGGACAGTGGGGCTGTTCCCTAATTCTGCTGGGGGGGAGCGTCTGGGAGGCCTGCTGACGGCTGCCGTTTTGGGTAGGCTGCCCTGCTGAGTCTGAGGTGCATGTGGGAAAAGCAAGGTCAGGTATCTTTTGCTCAGATACCTAGTGTGTCTGGCGCTTAGGAGGGAGACCTGGGCTGCAGGTGAGCACGTGGACAGCAGTGAAGCCGTGGGAGCCGAGTATCGTGTAGAATGCGGAGAACGAGCCAGAGGGAGCCTGAAGAGGTGACGTGGAGAAACAGAGCCCACGATGATTCTAGAATGTAAGCAGTCACCCGGAAGCCAGAGAAGCTTCAGGGACGCCTAGTCGAGATAAAGGCTGAAGGTGTCCTTGCTGAAAAAGCCAGAGGTAGAAAAATAGGCAAAACTGATCTTAGTTTCAAGAATTCTGGAAAGTGATTGCCCTTCAGGGCACAGGGAGTGACTGGAAGAGGAGGGGGCACAGGGGGGCTTCTCTCTCTCTGGGTGCTGCTGAGACGTGTGCGTTAAGTTTGTGAGAGGACTGTGGCAGCAGGGGACTCTGGGACTCTGACACCTGCCCCACAAACACACACATCTGTGTGAGCTCAGACCTCCAGCACCCAGGCGCTAAAAACCCCTTGTGCAGAATGAGGACTCTTGTTTTCAAAGAGAGACTGATTTCACACTTTTAATTGTTTAATTAATGAACATTTACATTTAAAAAAAGCAGTAAAAGGACCAGGCATAGAAAGCATTGACTGTGAGGCAGAGAACGGATACAGGTATCCTTTCCAAGTCTTGATGGAAGGAAAATTCAGAGAGACTGAGTTTCTTGCATTCACAGTTCTCATTCTGGATACAAACCGTTAGGCCTGCCCATTCTCATTTAACACTTTAGTTACAAACATTATCAGACGTGCTGGTTATGAGTGCTCAGCTGGGAGAAGCCTGCCTTGTTAGCTGACAATAACTCTTTCGGAACCAAAAACCATGTGATTTTCATTCCTGAAAGGACCTGACCTTGTTAGAATAAATCTATTGCAGGATGCTGGGCTCTGGAATAGGGAGAGTTAAAAACCTTGCTTATGGAGATTAAAACTCACCCAACAGTTAGAGCTGAAGTGCTCTAACTGAAGATTCTCTGCTTCCTCTAGAGGAAGGATCAGTAAGCGTTTCTTAAGGATGGCAAGTAGTTTCCGATTTGCAGATCATTTGGTCATGAGACCTGTAAACAAATGGACATGGCTGCATTTAAAAAAACCTTTATTTACAAAGCCAGGAGGCCCAGCCTTAGTTTCCCAAAGCTGGCCATAAAGTGTGAGGCTGGGAGCCTGAGTTCTGTCCAGAACATCTGGACATTCTGAATGGATGTCCATCACCAAGTATTTGGTTTTTGTGTCGGAGACACGTGCTCCAACTGCAATACTTTGGTATGAATTTTTAGAATGGTTTAGGAGAATATCAGTACCTGTGACTTAGACCATTTCATGTGAAGAATCCAAGTGGAAAATACATTAGGAAAGCGTGGTGTTAACAATTCCCAGTGTCAAGCAGAACCAGGCGGACATTCACTTCAGCGCATTTATCTAGAATAAAGCGAGCAATTAAGCTACTGGGGAGCAGGAA
The DNA here is from genome assembly GCF_009834535.1 of Camelus ferus. Classification (NCBI taxonomy): domain Eukaryota; kingdom Metazoa; phylum Chordata; class Mammalia; order Artiodactyla; family Camelidae; genus Camelus; species Camelus ferus. Next base: position 80,982,731 of record NC_045696.1, on the reverse strand, counting down.
AGAGTAAGCTTGCGTTTTGGTTGCACTGCCATCCCAGTCCCTGACTTAAACACCTTGGAGGTTTACAATAATTAGTGTGACAAATTTTCATTTGTCTTACTTTGATTACTTTTTAAGTTAAAAATTTAAACTGGTATAAAGAAAAAAATTGCATAAAGAAAAAATGAAATAACCTATAAGAAACTGTCACAGAATTTTTGGTTCCTTGAATGAATCCTTTCAACCTCAAGTCAAAGCCAGGAATCTTTCACATGTGAATTAAATGCCGTTAGGAATCATATTTGGTACGTGTAGGGCAGCCCCCCCAGACATAATGCAGATCCATTGATTCTTCACCTGCAACTTCTGGACAGATGCCGATGGATTCCTTCACCAGTGAATTTCTAGATTCAAGAATGTCTCAAGGCCTATGCCTGATAAAACGCATTTTAAACTTCCAAAATGCCAGTAATAATTGGTTTCAGAGGATCCTCCAAGGAAGTAAAAATATATTCCTAAGCACACTTGACACCCTTTAGGGTTTGCTCATTTTATACAAGAGAGAACGGAGAGGGATGAGAAGACATGAAGGGCCCTCCTTAGCCCTCCTGTGGAGAGTGGCAGGCATCTGAAAATGCTCAAATGCTCCATCAGAGCCGAGATCTTAAAAAGAATGATTACCTCCGTTAAAAAATAATATTTTGTCAGTCCCTTAAAAGTGGGAGTTAAACTGAAGATTTGTTATTGAGGTCTCATGTTGTTTTTTTCCCAGAAAGCTTTTTCTTGTCCTGTAAAATGGTTTTCACGATACAGGAGGGCTCCGGTTGGGGACAGAGGCTGAAGGAATAAGGCATGAGGCGAGGCAGGAAGAAGCGCAGAGTCTTCAAGAGAAACATAAAATCTGTTCTTACATCTGCAAAAAGACTTCCTGGCTTGCTGTTTTCCTCGGGAAAGCTGTTAATTCATGATCTATTATAGTTCCCCAAGTTATTACCTAAGAGATTAACTGCTCATGTTTTTGATTACTTACAGGCAAAATTTTCTTCTTAAGGTGCTATTAAAAGAAATCCACTATGTTATTTTACAATTGCCACTCAATTATCTAATAACCAGCTCTCCAAGGCTCTCTGTGATGCATGACAACTGAGAATTAAGACCACCCCACTGAGAGGTGAGTCACCGAGTGGACAGTTGCTACAGAGCAAATGCCTGCACCAGCCCTGCTGTGTTGAGTGCCCTCCAACGACTAAGCTTGGCTAACCTGAAAGGCTTTAATGGGCCATGGCCACTTCCTACTTTTCACTTCTTATAATCATAAAACTTTTCCTTCTTGAAAACAAAAATTATTAGAGAGATTATCAGAGTGTCAGGTACAACACTTATCAGCATTTCAAAAAATTATAGACAGTTTAAAATGTTGAACAGATTCAGTAACAGCTTTTCAAGACCCTGAGTCACTTGCATTTTAAAGCCTGTATCAGACATTGCAATGTTAAAGGTAAATTATTTGAACGTCTATTGGGTAGTAAGGATGTCAAAGAACAATGGGTAATTAGGCCATACTGTACATCTTGTGTCCACAGTCCAAGCAATTTTTTGCAGAATGTTGTACTACTTAAACTGCTCTTGCAAAACAGGCAATTACTGCACTGAATTTTCCATAAAATCCACCCAAATAAATCTTGTAGTCTCTCATCTTTGCAGATGAGCATCTTGCCTTTGAGAAGATGCAGTAGAAAAGCAACTTGCTACAGAAGCCAGCAGGAAGATTTCTTGTCTGAGACTCCGTAAGTTTTTCGTTTCATTAACTCTCCTCCACCTCCTTTATTCATTCGACAAACACATACTGAGCACCTCTTCTGTTCCAGGCACTGTTCCAGACTCAGGGTATACACTATGAACAAAATACAGGGAAGTCCCTGCCCAGTGGAGCTTACATTCTAATATGGTGAGACAGACAAGCACATAAGTACATAGTATCACAGGGATCAAAACAGCTTAGAGACATCCTGTCTGAAATCTGTTTAGTGCATCTCCTCATTTGGGGGCAGTGGTGAGTGACCCGAAAGGCCAGTAATGGACTGCAATGTCACTTGTCCTAATGGGTGAACTACAGTGATTCCTTCAACTAACCTGGGTCTCAGTTTCTCATCTATAAAATGGGGAGAAGATGGGGTAAGTGTTTTTTTTTTAAAGAGAAAGGGTCCTTTCAGGCTTTAATTCTCATGGTTTTATGGAAGCATTTGCACAAAATCAAAAGCCATTTGTTGACTGTTCTACATTTTAAAAAATACTTAAAAAGAAAATATAAGAAACTCTAAGGTATTCCACATGCATTCAGCACTTTAAATGCCACTCTAAACTTCGTAAGTAGCAAACGCCTTATTTACAACTGCTACACAATGAAGTCATTTTACCGTCTTCAGACATTAGAAAAGCATTTTCATTTGCACTGTCGGTTACATAATCCCACCTCATTTGTAAAACCCTCCCCTGGGCGTGGCACTGTCTCTCTCCTGCTAACCCAGATACTGACCTTGTGCTCCTGTCTGACCTTGTCCCCTGGACTATCAGCTCTACCAGAACAGGGATTGGGTCCTTGCTTCTTTGGATGAGATCCTGTCCAGATAATCCACAGACGTGTTGTCACTGCACCTACACCACGCTTTACGGGCTCAGGCCTTTTAGGAACCCACATTAATTTTTCAGGCCGTAAGAAGAGTTCTGCTTAATAAAAATGGAGCTATAGTGTACCAAAGGGTATGTTAACATCCAAAAAGGAAAAAATGGGTTCCCAGAGCAATTCTAGGACAGACTAGGATAATGAGAATAAATAATCCTAACCTCTTTGGAAGGCCTGGTGGAATGTTAATGCATATTTAATAATGCAAGCGAAGTAGCATGTATTTTGCAGTTAATTTTTCTTAAAGATGGTAACATAGCTGGAGTGCTGAATGTCACGTGAGGTGAGGCTTATACTCATTAACTTGGTACAAGTTATGAAGCCTCTGATTCTATTAAAAGACAAGCTGTATCCACTGGTTTGATTTTGAAATGTAGAAATTCCAATTTCCATCAATCCAGCAGCTAAGAATGACAGGAAATTTTATAGGACTATAAGAAATCTTATCTGGATCAGATCCCCACTGACATGTTGGCGGTTTCTGAAGGCTGCATGCTCCATCTTTGAGTTTTATCCGTTGCTGAGTAATCAGATCGCCTACATATGTTTTCAAATTTGATCAGGTGGGCCCTGTCAAAAGGACACATCTTCTCAGTGCCTTTGGAGGCAAAGCGAAATCTCTGCCTTAATAACTGAATTTAATTCCTTCCTGTTGGTCTGTGATGTCAAGATGCACAGTGTCAGTATTACCAGAAGTGCCCTGTACGGGCTGCTGTGTAGACTGAGGTCTGTCCTGTCCTTACGGTCACTGGAAAGGAGGAAAGAGCACATCCTTGGCTGGGGGCATGCTACTGCTTCAGGACCAGGTGGGAAGGAGCAGCCGGTGACACCTCGAAGAAACTTGGGGCAGAATCAGAACATCTTCTGGCAACAAACGATATCTCAAACCAGAGCCTGTCCGGACTATGAGAGGAAGGCAGGTCCAGCAGACCTCAGCTGCATGAGTGAGGGTCAGAGGAAAATAAGGAGGCTCAGACAACGTTTGGCAACGTTGTTCACAGTTAGGGTAAATTCTTGTTAGTGAAGAAAATGCACTTTGGCATACATTGTGGAATTTAAGTATGTGTTTAACCTGTTGGATATCTGCACCTCAGAATGCAGTCCCTTTTTCACAAGGACAGGCAGGAGAGCCCTGCTGATGCTCACTGTCCTCACATCAGTACGACTGCAGCCCCTCCCAGCCAATCCAAAGGGTCTAAGGGTGGGATACAAGAGTGCACTGTGTCTGGCTTTGGCTGCTAGGTCTCCAGAAAGTCACGGTGTGCAGTGTACTCGTCAGGGTAAAGCCCTTGGGCTGCAAACAAATATAACTCTTAAGTCCAAACCTCCGTGGGCACTATGGCTTCTTTGGTTCCAACCGCAGGCAGTAGGTTTTCTTCAGACAAGAAATAAAGTGGGAATTGCACCAAGAACCCGCGGATCTTCTTCAGCTCTTCCTCCGCTCTGATGGGATCTTCCTTCGCTAAGATGGGCTTGCTTATAAAGTCTCTCAGCTGAATTAAATTGTGTACTTCATCGTTGGGAAGGCACCGGAACACCTGATTGAAATGCAAATAGGAAACTGAGTGCTAAGCTTAAAAGAAAGCATATCCCCTTTGTGGAAAGTATTCGTTCCAACAGACAAAACCTTTGTTGTATGAAACATGTATTAGTTTTATGTTACAGCACAACACTGATGGAAGGGTTGTTTCTCTTCTTTGCTACAAAGAGACTGCTAGATTCTCTTCCATCAAAAAAAAAAAAAAAAATCACAGATCCTATATCTTATCTACATAAGTGACTGACCTCAGGGTAAAGTCTAGCTAGTGGGAAGGGATTTCCCTGGTGTTACTCCACATTAAGGTTAATTTTTTGGATAATAATCATCCCTGAATTCCACTGGAGGTTCTGGTCTAAAGGAAAGTCATATTCTGTATTTTCTCTAACTTTATTTTGAAAAAAATTCTTATCTGTACCTGTACTTAAACTTATCAATAGTACACTTACTTTGCTAATTGAAAAGAAGTTTCAACATCATAATACTTCACACCTGAATACTCCAGCATATAATTTCTTAGGAATAGGGACATGTGCTTATATAACCACGATATCATTCTCACACCTCAGAAAATCAATTCCCTATCATTTCAGATACCATCTAGATTTACTCGATTATTCCCAAAACGTCTGCTATCACTGTTATCCCCCCAATCCAGGATCTAAACAAGGCTGTGTCCTACATTCTCAAAATTACATTTTAAAAGAATCCATGCACGTGATGTATTTGATCATGGCCTTGAATCCTCAGTATGAAATAAGGCTGTGTAGACAGTTGTCATGTTCTATTAGAAATGATACATTTTCTGTGCTGAGGAGACTCTGGAAGTCAGAAGAAGAACCAGTCTTACCCAGTTTCTGACAGATGGTCAATGGATCCCAGCTTGAGTATCTTCTATGACAGAAAGCCGGCCCCTTCATTCTGTAACCTGTTCCAGGGTTGGGTAACTCTTAACTCTTGTGTATAAGCGTTATCATTACCCATGGACAGAACTAACCAGGAGATGCATTTGGCCTTCCTAACAAACTAAGCTGGTTTTAAAACAGCTTCCCCAAATCAGAAGTGTCCAACAAAGGAAGCTTCTCATTATTAATCAGCTTCGTTAGGAGAGATACCATTTACTATGTACCATGTGCTAAATCCATTTAATAGACTGTTCTCCATCCTCATGACCACCTGGTGAATATCCCTTCCAATTTATAGGTGAGGAAAGAAAGGAAGGCTCAGAATGTCAAGTTCCTCTGCACAAAGTTATAACACCAGCAGCTGGATGAGTTGGGCTGAACCCAGGTCTGACTCATTGTTTGATCCCATCTGCCTCTTTTCTTTGTCACTAGATGTACGCAAAGGCTGGGTAACCACCTGCAGAGGATGCTTATAATAGGATTCCAGAATCGGAGACTAGAATGCCACTCAGGTCAGAATCCATGGTACTTTTTGATATTTTTTTTTATTGTCCACAAATATGTATTTTATCACAACTTGGAAGTGTATTGGCTTTTTACTCATTAAGAATACTCTGTACCAGTAATATGCAGAAATAATGGTGTGCTTTTGTGACGTGATTCAATTAAAAGGGGAGCAGGATACGCGAATCTCACCTTATCATAAATTGTAGCATTTCGAGCTGCCGTTGAAACCCACACCTCCTTGAAGAATTTGTCACTCACTGGATCCTGAATGTCTTCACTGGGGCCAGAAAGATAGCCGAGGACAACCCTGAAATGTAAGCGCCCTCCAAAATGAGTAACTGAGACAAAGCAGTTTGCTGCAGGCACTGTTTCTAACGGTCCAGTAATTCAAGCACTCAGCCACAGAAGTCTAATTTTTTTTTTTTTTTTACGAAATCAAAGGAAGCCATTAAGACTAAGTGTGTGTCTCTGTATGTCTATATAAAAAAATCTAAGCTGCAAAACAAAACAAACAAAAACCTAAGTTGTTATGATGCTTGAAAATTTTAACTGTTGGACAGAGAAAGACCCTCATTTTGTTTAAGAGAGTCCTCGTAATTTGGCCTAAGAGGGTGAGGACACTGGAGGATAAGATGAGTGTGCAAAGCATGTGCCAGCCAAGGTGCTGAGCCCTTTCCAAAAAGGATCTCAGGAAATCCTCCACAACCTTAGAAGAGGCATCTGTTATTATTTTCATTTTACAGCAAAGGGAACTAAGGCACAAAGAAGTTAAGTAACTGGTTCAAGGTATAGAGCTGGTAAGCTCTGATCTGGGGCTCCAGCCAGGACCACCCGACTCCCAGACCTGTGCTCTTAACCATAATTTGACCTTCCCTCCTTCCCTCTTCCCTCCCTTGGGCCAAGAACGATGCCGAACTAGGGTACAGAAATGAATATGGAAGACATGGAGCCTCTCTGGGTGGAGTTAAATTTGGAGGATGAGATCAACAATAAATACTCTCAAAAGGAATTAATTAAAATGTGATAAATACCAGGTGTGCTTCAAGAGGATGTGATGGGGTAGTCGGGGAGGCTTTTCCTTCCCTTCCCTGTTTGCCTAACCCTACCTCCCATCATCCAGGTTCAGTCCAAGGATCGCCTCTATAAAACTTTGCACGAGTCCCCCATCTCCCATCTCCCATTTCTTCCCGTCAATTCTGAGTGATCTGAACATTCTTCCTTTGTCCCCACTCTGTGCTTCCTACGGTTCGTTCTTATCGGAGCACTTGCGATGCTTTACGCACTTTTTGTTTTTAACAGGCCCGTCTCCCACTTCCAGTGTGTAAATTCTTGGAGAGAAGAGGACCCGGCTCCTCTCACATCCCCAGAGCACCTGGCATAAAAGAAGCCAGGTAGTGGATGTTGCCTGAATTGATCAAATATAAACAGAGGACCAGAAATGACAAGAAATTCTCAAGCAAAGCAAGACGAGTTTTAGAGGTCATATTTGAAAATCAGAAGGACTCTTGTACTTACATAAAGCCTGAGAGTTAAAAAGCACTTCCATCTTAATCCTGCGATGTAGATGCTACATGATTCGCATTTTGCAAATGGGAAACCAAAGGTTGGAGACATACTATTACTAGAGTTAGAATCACCACTGGGGCCAAAGCCCTCTTCTCACATAGGCAGGCTCAGAAATACCCAAAAGGCTTGTACTACGTTGGAAATACAAGTGGGGACACAGGCCTCTGAAGGACTTGGGCTTTTTACATTGAGTGAAATTGGGGCGTCTTGTGGACACTGGAGCCGGGAGGGACAGGATCTGACTTACATATTAAAATACGGCTGCTGTACTGAGAACAGACTGTGCAGGGTAAGGGCTGAAACAGGGACACCAGTTGGAGTCACTGCAGTCATCTTGGTGGGAGATGATGGTGCCGTGGGTGGTGGAAACATAAGGTTTTATTGATCCAGTAGACAGAGGGTGTGAGAAAAAATGAGGCATCAGGGTGACTAAAAGGGCTTTGGCTCGAGCAACTGGAAGAATGTAGTTGTCACTAGCTGAGAAGGAGGATGCTGTGGGTAAAGTCCATTTGTGGAGGAAGACCAAGAATTCAATTTTGAAACTGCTGGGACATCTATTAAATATTCCAGTGGCAATGCTAAGTGGGCAGCTGGATACATGAACCTGGAGTTTGGTAGAGAAGATTTGGCTGGAGATACAATTGCGAATTGTCTATATATATATATATATTCCTAAAGCCATAGCACTTTAACTGAATTTACCAAAGTAGTGAGTACAGACAGAGAAGGGGACCAGAGCACCTGACAGCAGGGGAGAGAAAGAGCAGTCAGTGAGGCTGCAGAGAAGCCAGAGGGTGAGTGTCCTGGAACCACACGAAGTACGTCAAGGAGAATGGTGTTCAGTTCAGATGAGAAGCTGGCCACTGGATTTAACAGTGTGGAGGTCATAATATTGTCACCTTCTTTGTATTGAAATATATAGGTTTACATCACCATTTTTGTATGAGGGGGAGGTAATTAGGTTTATTCATTCATTTCTACTTGGAGGAGGTACTAGGGATGGAACCCAGGACCTCGTGTGTGCTAAGCATGCGCTCTGTCACTAGAGCTATCCCCTCCCCACTACATCATCATTTTTAATGACTGTAGAATTTCCTGTCATGTGAAATTTTATTCAACCAATTATTTTATTATGACCTTTTGGGTAGCTTCCAGTTTTCCATGATTATTTAAATAATACTATAATGCATAATTTATTCATCACATCTAATACTTTGTACATTTCTATGATTATTTCACTAGCAGAAATTTAAGAATTAAAATTCCTGGGTCAAACAGTATGCGAAATTTACTTCAAGAGAGGCTGTTCCAACACATACGGTTATTAACCACGTGTGTTCTCCCCAGTCATCTCCGGTACTATCAACTCCTGAAAAAGCTCAGCCAGCTTATGGATAAAAAGGCATCTCATTTTAGTTTTAGTCTGCAGTTTTTCTGCTGTATAAAAATTCTCTAAAATAAACATACCTGGCACCTGGGCTCACCAGGATTCTTAGAGTTTTATAACCTCAAAATTCTATTTCCACTTCAAATAATGTCTCCTTCGGACTACACAGGAATAACTTTCAAAAAGATCCTAAGGGATGATGTTTGCACAGATGCTGCTGCACCTTAAGACCCAAAGCAGAATTTAACTGCACCAGATTTGAAGGACAGAACAAGTTATAACAATAAGCCAATTATAATAATACCTTTGATTTGGGTCGCGTCTAACCAGCTGAAAACAGAGCAGAAAGAATGTTTCTGTGACTTTGCTTTTAAGTTAGAACGAGAGGTGAGGCAGTGTGTCTATCAAGTTATCAGTTAAGAGCTCGTGTGTAGAGAAAGCAGTTAAATAAATTTGTCTGTAACAGACACTATTCAGTAATAAGTTACTTCCCCTATCAATTTTTTAATTATAAAAATTTACATTAAAATGCACGGAAAAAATAATACAAAGTATTCTGGGTATTCTTTTGAGGTTTCAGAGTAAATGGATTTGCTTTTATGTTGACGTGTATAATGGCAACGATTTAATGCTGGATTGTTTATGCATCAGGGGGACAGTAGGAAACCTGCAGGAAACTGTTTCTGTTCTTCACATTCTTCATGTCTATCACTCTAAATGATTCTGAGCTCTGCTTGTGTGGATCATGGTTCTATTGAATGACAGCTGCATCTGTAAAGTTTGGATAATTTGCTAGGACTTAATGAACTGTTTGGCACGTAGTTGTGACATTCAGTGCAGTACCCTGATGGTTGATCCTATTTAGAATCGACTTCACATTAAAATGAATCTCTTTATTTCTATTCAAAAGTAGCCCAGATGGAAAATGATTGAAGTTGCATTTTTTTAAGGGAGAAAATGGCTCTGTTTTAGGCCACAATATTTATCTTTGAGAATATTTCCTAATAAAAAACAGCTAAAATCAACACAAAGTTTTCATGGTGCTTTTTAATATATTATTTGTGTTTGCCATAATGGCAAAGTGAAAATGGTTGTTCAAGAACAAGTGCCTCTTTAAGATAGTTTGAAAGTTGCCAGGAAAATAAAGCACCTAGCAGTGAGCTTAGCATGAGATGTATGGGATCAGCGAAAAAACCGATAACAACAAAAGACTTTAATGATTACTGAAGGGCTCCTGCTTCCAGTAATGAAAACCCTAAAGCTTTATTGAAGAACAAAAGAAAATTTGAATAAATTGAAGCCTATACCCTGCTCTTCAATAGGATGGCTCAATATTATAAAGATGTCAACTCTTTTTATATTAATCTATAAATATACTGCAATCCTGATTTAAAAAACTGATGAGAAAACTTGAATAAATAATTTTAAAGTTCATTTAGAAGAATGACTATTTAAAAGTAGGCAAGGAAGGGCGGGTATAGCTCAGTGGTAGAGCGCACACTTAGCACGCACGAGGTCCTGGGTTCAATCTCCAGTACTCCATTAAAAATAAATAAATAAACCTAATTACCACCCCCCCCAAACCAGAAATACACAAAAACAAACAAAGTAGCCAAGATTATTCTGGAAAAGAATACTAATTTGGGGAAGTGGTATGGCAGGAAGTAGCATTACAGTGCACGGCTACAATAATTAAAGTGGTATCACACTGGTGTGCGAGTCAGCAGACTTTCAATAGGACATCACAGAGAGCAGAGACAAGTCAGGATGCATGGCAACTCGGTGCTCCAGGAAGAGGCACTGCAGGCCGGAGAGGCACAGAGTGCTGCAATCATGCAGTTCTAGACCAGCTGGTTTGTTGGGGAAAAGGAGTTAGAGTCCCTACTTCATTCCTTACATTGAAATAAATTGCAGATGTTAAATGTAAGAAGTAATATCAAACAAACGCTGGAGGAAAATATAAGTAAATATTTGATCTTGGGCTGGGGAAGCTATTCTAAAGTATATTTTTTAAAAGGAGGAACAAAAGAAAAACCTGATAGATTTGATTAATAAAAACTGAAGTTTTACCCAAATGCTCTAAATATGATTAAAAGGCAATTGGCAAATCAGATTCACAACAAATGGGAGAAAGAAACTAGCCCCTTATATACTTAAATTACTTATAAATCATTAAAAGAAAGTGAAACATTCCAACAAAATTGGTCAAAGGACAGAAATAATCTAGACAATTTACAAAAGGACAACTGCAAATGGCTAACGAATACATTTTTAAACCCTCAAATTGCAACTTAAAATAATGAAATTCTATTTGAAACCCAACAAATCAGCAAAGATGAAGTAATTTAATAGAACTCAGAAAAGATAGGAGGGCTAAGCCCTCTAAAACACTGCTGGTGATAAATAGGATAAGAAATCAGAGGGCAAAGGAAACTGCACACTTCCTTTGACTAGAAATTCCATAGTTGGGACATAGTCAAGGAAACAATTAAGAAGGTAAGCAAGATGCTGTCTACAAACATACCTACTTCTTTACATCAGCAAAAAAACTTGCCTGTCAGTGAGGTTTTGGTTAAAGGGATTATGGCATACTCATACGATGTAACACAATGCAGCCATTCAGTGTCACAGAAGAACACTCTAATGACATGGAAAAGTGTAACAGTGTTTAAATAATGAAGACCTTTGTAGAACTACAAGATCCTAATTATGTTTAAAAAGAGAAATACAGTATCGTAATATTTATGTATAGAAAAAAGTGGAATGTTGAAATTGTTAGCACTGAGTGGTGGGATTACAGACAAATTTAATTTTCTTATTGCTTTTCTGTGTTTATCCAATTTTCTAAAGTGACAATGTGTTGTAAGGAGAATCCTCTCCCTCTATAATCATTCCACGTTTAGAAAGTTTTAAAGAAGCTCACATCTTTAAATACTCAAGTTCTCATGGAACTGGAATGGTGTGACATTTACTTCTAGTTTACAGGAGGAAATATTTGTTTCCTTATATAAGCTGCAGTAGGCAATCAGTGGGTTGATTAACATGATACTAATTTTAAACTGTCCCCTGTTAAACAAAACAATTTAACATCAGATGCTAATTGGAGTATCAATGGTCTGAAAAAAAATTTTACTGGTAAAACAATTAGTAACAAGGACAATAAATAAAGCAATAAAAGCTGTGACAAGGGATTGACAGTCAGATTTTGAGGGATGAACTTGCTGAGCTCCTCTGGGGCAGAGGGAGCAGAATGAACATCTCTGGAACTGAAGCTTGGGTCTCAAAAGCCAGAGTGTGGAGTATGAGGTAATGGCCGCCAGCACCTGCAGGAGGGAAGGGCTCCCTATGTGCCTGTCTGCAAGTGAGCCAGTTTCCAAAAGCGACCATTAACACCGGAAGGGTTAAAACGACAGCATTGCACCAGTATCTATGCAGTGCCTCTCATCAAATGGCTTAAAATGCCATCCTTAATCAGGGGCATTTGGCTCTGTCTCACTGTAGAGGCCACACTGAAATCCCATCCTGGACAATATAGTTCTGGAATCATAGAATTATGGACATACTGCAAAAAGCGTGCAGATGGGAAGGTGGTCGGGGTGTTCCACAGACAGTGGGGAGCTCAGTGTGTCTGCAGTGGGCGAGGGGAAGAGTGAGAGGAGATAAGAAGCCATTTGGGGAAAAAGAAAAGATAAGAAGCCACTGGGGAGCGGCTGAGCAGAGGAGTGACCGGCTCTGAGTTAGGTTCTGGAAGGATCACTCTGACCACTGAGATCAGACTACAGGGGCTGGTCAGAGCCCCGCCCAGGAAAGTTCTCAGTCAACCTTAATTGAATGAAGGACTCATTTAGAGCCACACATCCTTTGCTTCCTAGCCCAGTGTTCTCTGCTTGACCACAGACTTGTTTGAAACTCACATTTTCTTACAGAAGATCAAGAGCCATCCATGTCTGGAGGTCATCTTAAATCTGAGAACTGAAGTTCCCACGTTTAAATTTAACACCAGCATCTCTCACATTCTCCTTTGGGAATTTTTATCATATCCTTGTATTACTGGAACTATTTCAATTTCTAAAAATGGACTCACTATAAAAAACTTAAATAGACACTAGACGGTTTGACCTGGTCCTAAATCAATTTAAATATATATATTTTTATATATATACATATATATATATTTATATATATATGTGTGTATGTATGTATGTGTATATATATATATATATATATATATAAATAAATAGATTTTAAATGCTAGTTTTCTCTACTGGACATAAAAATAATAAAAACTATTGACATAGGAAACGTTTGTGCCCCACACAGTCATTTTGCATACGACTGGGGGTTCACGTCCTGTGTCCTGGGGGATGCTGTTTTAGAGAAGAAGACCCTGGAGACGGCATGTGTGCTAAAGGCAAGAGGCTGGGGGGTGGGGGTGGGGTTCCAGTGCCCACTGCAGCAGGACTACGTAAGGGAGAACCAGCTTCAGAGACCCACCGGAAGCACTGCAGCCGAAGCCCCTGGGCGAACCGGCCAGCTTGGTACTCTTTTCCATCCATTACCGAAGGGACCGTCTCGGTGTCCTGCATGATGATGGCCATCTCACTGTCACGTTTCCCCAGCATGCTCCGGTCATTTATGTTGGCAGAGCCTAGAAAGAGAGACAGCCAAACGGAACAATTTTCTCATCTGGCAGGTGCTCATTTGCCCTCTAGACTTGATTCTTCCTTGCTAATGAAACCCTAATTTTGATTTTGTTATCAACAGACACTGTGCTTTAGGGAGGCAGGGCCCTCCTTAACCCAGGGTTGACCCTGGATCCATCGAAGTCAGCCACTGCTTTTTGCCAGTGACTGGCTTAGGAATGGCCACTTGACATGATTCCAGCCTGTGTACCATGAGGGAAAATCTGTGAGGGGCTTCTGAGAAATTTTTTTCTACTTCTTAAAAATAAACACAAGAACAAGATGGTATCTCCTCCAGTCTTTGGATACTCTGGCTTGAAGGGTTGCATGAGGACATGATTCCAGGAGCTGCTGCAGCCATTTTGTAACTACTAGGGGACAAACAGACAAGCTGAAGGTGGAAAAGCAGAAAGAAGAAAGACTCTGGGTCCTTAAGTCACTGAACCAGCCAATCTTCGAATTTCCTTACCTTCTGTTATGTGACATAATACATTTTCCTTATTTCACATACTTCTAGCTGAATTTTTTATCTTGTGGCTCAAAGGATTCTAACTGATGTAATCATGAAGCATACAGAGGGAAAAGATCACTTACCAGCTCAGTTAAATCAGCTTTTACACTTACGAATCATATTCTGTAGACTATAATTCATGGTCATATAATTATAAATGTCAAGACCCAAGAGGCCCTTCATAAGCAATCGAGTCCACTCTCAGATACAGATTATCATTAGTGGCTTTGCGTTTCCATTCTCTTGCCTCACTTGTGTGGCACACCAACAGCTTCTATATCAACTTCCCTCCATTCTATTTTTAAATCCAAATGAGCTGCAAATGTTGACTTTCACATGGGAAGAGCAAGTATTTTAATATTAGTTCAATCTGCGCTTTGTCTGCGTATCTCTGCCGTGTAGTCAACAACGATGTTACGTTTTCTGCATTAATCATTGCGAAGCCACAATTTTGAATCCTTGAGGTGTCCTACAAATGACAGGCTGTTTTTCCTTCTGGCTCCTCTTGCCTTAGCCCCACATTCCACTGCTTCTGCAGACTCGGAGCAGAAGGGTCGGGTTGAATAGGGGGCACGAGCTACCTACCCTCTATGACGGGGACTGTCAGGGTGTAAAGTAATGGCAGCCCTGCCTCGAACCCAAATGGTGGGATGTCAGACATGAGAGGAAGCTGGTCCTTTCCCAAGAGACTTTACTGCCATTTGCCACAATATTGTCACATAGTTAATACATAGATCTATGATAACTGTGGATGTGAATGGTGCCCCACGGTGACCTTGTGTGACAGAGAAAGGATGGAGCACCTCACAGAAATCTGGGGGCTCTATTAGAGCACTGTAAGGTAGGACCCACCTTTGAAACACTTAAAAAAAAAATTGAAGTATGGTCAGTTACAATGTGTCAATTCCTTGTGTACAACATAATGTTTCAGTCATACGTATACATACATATGTTCATTTTCATATTCTTTTTCATTACAGGTTACTACAAGATACTGAATATAATTCCCTGTGCTATACAGAAGAAATTTGTTTTTTTAATGTATTTTACATTTAGTTAGTATTTGCAAATCTCAAACCCCCAATTCATTCCTTCCCACCCCCTTTCACCCTGGTAACCATAAGTTTGTTTACTATTTGTGAAACACCTCGTTTTGTTAGCAAGAAATCATCCTTTATACGTACACTTACATGTTAATAATGATGCTGTAAAATCTGCAGCCATGTCTTTGGACCTCACATTGGGTCCAGTATTAATTTGGGCAAAGTCATTTAATCTTTCTCAGCTTTAATTTGATCTGTTATAAATTGTGATTGTAAGACACACCTGGTAGGGTTTCACATACAAGTCAGGATGTGAAAGCACTTTCTGACCTATAAACTGCTCCACAATGCTAAACTATTATTGGCATTATTATCCAATACTTCTCACCTCGATAATATCTGCACCAGAGAACACTGCCATGGGAAGGAACGATTTGCTGGCACGTAGCCTTTGTATCAAAGAATCCTCTTCTCTGGGTGAATGCCCCTCACCCAAGAATGTGAACTATCAGGGGCGAGGAATAATGACCCCACGGTTTTGCTTTGGGACATCACTACCTCAGGGCCCCGGCAGAGGCCGCTCTTGGGCTGGAGGGCTGCTGGACTGGGAGGACATCGTTGCTCTTCACTGCCAGGGAAACAGGGGATGTGAGCCCCCTGGAAAGCCTCGCATACACTCTTACTTTCACAGCAGTCCCCCAGGCTCCCACCCACTACGGTGGGCCCCACACTCACCAGGGGAGGAACGCATTATGGCATTCTGAGCTGGAATTCTTAAGAGAGAGGGGGTCATTCCTGTACTTCCAGGGCCCGTCTGGGGCTTCCCAGAGCACTGGGATCTTATGGTAGCTCACAGAGAAAAAAATGTGATGATGAATATATATATGTTCATGTGTAACTGAAAAATTTGTGCTCTACACTGGAATTTGACACAACATTGTAAAATGATTATAAATCAATAAAAAATGTTAAAAAAAAAAACCTCTCCAAACCTATTTAAGTGTTAGCTCAGCTACTGAAGACTACTTTGCATTTATACTTGATGTAAAATAAATCAGGCTGAAAGTCAAAATGACCTTTAAAAGGAAAATATTTACGTCTGTCAATTTTTACCTCAAGAGTTCTGAAATTGTGCTGAAAAGACCAACTGGAGTTTATTTGACTTTTGTTTGTTTGTTTTTGCATTTCAGCAAACGTCAATATTTTTCCTTTCCTTACCGTCACGGCCAAGTTTAATATAAAAATATTCTGAGATGGGCTTGTGAAGAGCAAGAACAGAACAGCTCATGGGAAATAAGAGAAAAGTTATTTACTACGGGAAGTCGGGGGGTGGAAATAAATCCTTAAAGAGCTTTGATCCCTATAGAGCAAGAGATTGAAGGCATAAGATATTTTTCAAAATGCCCTGAGTAAGTATTAAAAGAATATGTGTGTGTGTGTGTGAGTGTGTGTGTGTGTGTGTGTGTGTGTGTACATGTATATGTATGTATCACCACGCTGTGGTCCATACATTTTCTGGCTTCAGAACAACTTTTTCTTTCTTTTCAAATCATGTTCCAGATAAGACAGTCTCATGACTCCTAGAAATGAGACTTTCTTCTTTTCTTAGTGGAGGAGAGAGATGGAAAAGGCATATTTACTGCCAAAAATTTTCAAAGTACTCCATGACATTTAGTTTCTTAAAGAATAGGTAAGTATCTTATGATAGCTGAGAAACTACATTTTATTTAAAACGGATGAACAGAGTTCCCAACAGTGGAACACATCATCTCTCTAAGTAACATTCTGCCCCTTTGTCAATTCATTGATCTGGCTGGTTATGAATATTCTGTTTCTCATCCTGGCCGTTCAGTGTCCGTGTAACGTGATGTTAGAAGGCAAAACAATTCAATGATGGGAAAATGAAGCTTTCCATGTGTATAAAAGAATGAGGCTGAAAATCCGCCCCTCTGGTCCAGGTGATCTAAGCTGGGTAGAATGTACAACGGTAACTCTCTCTGGAACCTGGCAGTGGGGAGAGGCCTTCAGGAACAGACTGCTGACCTTAGTCTAGAAGTACATCATCTCATTACCACACAACTTCCACCTCACCCCCTGACACCAGCAAAGCCGGTCTGCTCTGCACCCTGATTAATAACATCCAAAACATCGACTCTGGGAAAAAATGGTAAGCATAGGGGCAGCAATATTTTAATATCGTTCCAATCCTGACTCTTGTAAAACTTCAGTTCTGTGGTAATGGTCAGGTGGATGTGGTGTGGTACTCATTTGTGACACATTTCCCACCCCACTTCTCCCTGCTCCAATCCCCGAGGTCTAGGTACTTGGATTCAAAATAAAAATAAGGGAATGATAAAGAATTAATGAGAGCAGACCGATTACTGCACTGCTGGGTTAAACCACTGTCTCTGGACACTCATTTGCACAATGGCCATTTAATTGCTCTGTGCCTCTGTTACTTCATAGATAAAAACAGGGATTAGAAAGGACGTAAGTGAAAAAGATTGCTTCAGAAATGTTTAAGATATTGTATGTCTGTCCCTCTCAACTGCAAAAGAAGTTTCAGAGGAATGGATAGAAAGATTTTTGCATGAGGTAAGTCAACTAGCAAGGAACACAGAGACCAAGTACTTACCAATAATAACAGTGTTGTCATCAGCAATTAGCAACTTGCTGTGGACATAGATGAGCTCGGTGACCAGGTTTCCTTCCAGCTCTGCATGTGTTCTAAGACCACAGAAGGATATGTAATTTATCCACTGATTGCCAACTGTAAGTTGAACAAGAAATCACTAAAATTAATATGACCACGCTCAATAAAGGCACTTGAAATTTTACTGTCTTTCAAAACAAATATACTACTTAAACAGGTTGTTAAGAATAGACTGTATAATATGTGTGTGTGTTTGTATGTGTGTATAGTTTCAGAATACACCTAGAATCTATTTTTGCTTTCTGAAGAGGGTTATACCGTTAACACGGATGGGTATACGATTTTCAAAAATCATACTGATGTGATTTCTATGAACTCCCTTTGCTGAGGCAATCGAAAAATAAATTCAAATATGAATATTTTATTTTGATGGCTTGGTGAGTAACTCCTCAAGAGTGATAATTAACGTGTAGTCGCAGTAGATAACCCAAGATTCCAGTGTGACACTTACATCTGTCTTGGATGACCCCTGCTACCAGATGGGAGCCCAAACTACCTGATGAACACAGTTTGTAGCATATTCAGCACAAAGCAGCAGTTAAATTTTACAGACTTCGTGTAAATAAAAACGTTGGAAATTAAATAACGCTTCTTCTAAATCATTAAAATTAGGGAGTGAAAGAATCCTGCATAGATTTGACTTTGGGGAACTTTTTTCAGAGCAAGCGGTACCAGGTTTGTACTTAAAAATGTCCTCTCATCATGTGAGGGTCATTTATGTGGCAAGAAGAAATGCAGACCATTTCAAACCAACCCATAATCATTACCCTGGCATGAGTGTTGGTTTATGGTCCCTCTCCCACACAGCAGTTCTCCTGGATAAGCAAAGTCTGATACTAAGAATAAATGGAGTAGAACCAAACCATCACAGATTCTAATAGGAAGAGAATATAAAATTTTAAAGAGAATCTGAAGCATACTAATAGAACCCATAGTAGTTCAATGTGTCACTTTCTGAGGTTTCCATGTATTACTGATGCTCCCTATTTTACTGTTGATGTTACTCAGTGTATCTATCAAATTTAGGTATTTTGGAGTGAAATGTGTTTAGAGGTTATACACAGAGGTTCCTCCATTTACAGACAACCCCTCATATATATATGATCTTGTAACTGTCTTGGCCAAAAGTTGACGTGTTGCTGCACTAGTACAGCATGTGTAAGAGATGCATTTCTCAAAAGTTTCATGTACATGAGATTTTTGCAAATCAGTATCTTCTCCATTTGATAATGTTATATTGGAAAGAGGCCTTCACCTAAAGCATTGCCTCCTCTTTAAAGTCTTCCCTGATTCAGGAGAAAGGAGCATTTCCTCTTTTAAGTCCTTCATGTCCATAAAATTCCTGGAAAATGTTTCTAATATAATGCCCAATATATTATTTTACAAATATTTATTTAATCCTTCATTTCTCCTACTGTCATGAAAGTCTTATACATCTTTGTGTCTTCAATCCTTGCACAATGCTAAAAAAAAAAAAAAGGTGAATAAATGGGTGAATAGATGAATGGATAGAATATTCAGGTGGCAGCTAATATTTTAGCTTTTGGTTTCTCTGTATCATCTATTTTCCAGCAGCTGGTTCATGATCTAAAATTTTAAGACATAAAACATCTTTTTAAAGGAATCATAGAGCAAATCTTTTGCTAAAATAAATAAAAATTTACAGTAATGTCCATAAAAAACTACACTGAACATATAGTAGACCAGTGGTTCTCAGAATGCGTAAGAATTGCCTCTGTGAGGACCTGTCAGAAGCAGAATCTGGGGACACTTCCCACAGATTCCGATTCAGTAGAAATCTGTAATTCAATAAGTGCCTTAGGGGATATCATTCTTTGAGTGACACTGTCATTGAGCCTTGGTATTTACAGATTTAAGATCAGTGGTACACATTCAGAAAATAATGCATCATGACCATGTGAGTCCTTGCACACACTCCAGGGGTCCAAGTTTGCTCAATATGAAGAAAATCTATTAATATGAAACACAATATTGATTGATCTAGGGAGAAATATCATAAGGGATATCTCAATAGATGCTGAAAAGCTTTTGACACAATTCAGCAACTATCCCTGATAAATACAATGAAGAAAGCAGGAAATGATGAATACTTTAATATGCTAAAAATACATAATACATGTATTATATATGTATAATGTATATGTATATATGTGTGTCTATAATATCTTCAATACTATTTAACATCTCCTTGGAAGTATCAGTCAATGCATTTAGACAAGAAAAATCACATAAGAAGTAAAACCACTTCCACTTGCAGATTATATGATAGTATACTCAGGGAATGACAGATAAACCTGTCTCAAACAATAGGAGAATTAAGTATGGTGACAGGATAGAAATTAGCATATAGAAATTAATAGCCTTCATGTACAAACAATAACCATTTAGAGGATATAATCACAAAATCTCATTTACAATGGCAACAAAGAAGATAAAACACTTAAAGAATAACATCAATAAATGTGCAAAAGCATTATGAAGAAAAATTTAAAAGGCTATCAAAAGACACAAGAATAGACTTCAACAAATAAAAAGACATCCTTTGTTCTGGGATAGGGCAATTCATTAAAAAGATGCCAACTCTCCCAGTGTTATTTTATATATTTAATGTAATCTCAGTAGAAACACCAACAAGTTTTTATGGAACTAGAAAACCTAACATTACAGTTCATATGGAAAAATAAACATCTAAGAATGAATACGAAAAAAATTGGAAAAGAAAGGTTATGAGGGGGCATTAGCCCTATCTGATACTAGCATATACTGTAAAGTCTGTATAAAACAGTGCAGAACTGGTACATAGAGAGCCAAATCAGTGAATGGAATAGCAAGTCCAGAAACAGACCCAAATAAGTATGGAAATTTTGCATATGATAAAGGTGGCCTCTCAAATGACTAGGACTAGGACTTTTAAATAAAAGGGGCTAGCAAAATTACATAGCCATTTGAAAAAAGATAAAAATTACATACATTCCTCCCAGCAATCATAAGACTAAACTCCAAATAAATCAGAGATAAACTGTAATCATATGAAGCCATACAAGTGTTAGAAGAAAACAGGGTTAATTCCTGGTAACCTGAGTGTAGGGAAGGCTTGTAACTATCTAGAGGCAACAAAAGAAAAGATCACTAATGTTGGCCAAATTTTTAAAAACCATATTTGCATGACACAAAACATCACAAGCAAAAACAAAAGACAAATGACAAAGAGGGAGAAAGTATTTGCAGTATATGTTATAGATAAAAAGCTGAGAGTCCTAACATATAAAGAAGTCAATAACTGAATTGAGAAAAAGATCAAAATCTAGACAGAAAAATGGGCAAAAGACATGAACAGACAATTCACACACACCAAAAAAACCAGTTTGAAAAGATATTTATCCTCAATCCTAATAAGAGAAATGCAAACTAAGACTATACTGAGAAACCATTTTTTAATCAATGAGATTGTCCAAAAAGAGAGTGCTTGGAGCAAGCACTCTCTTTCATCGGTGGTAAGAATGCAAATTGGTGCAAACTGTTTTTCGGTTGGGAGGTAGTTTGGCAATATCTAACAAAACTACCTATGTATTTACCTACTGACAAAGCACTCCCAGTCTAGAAATTTATCCTAAATATACACTTCCAACAAATATCAACACATATGCACAAAGTTATTCATGGCATAATTACAATTGAAAAATACTGAAAACAACCTAAATGCCCATACAGAGGAGAATGACTGAATTAACTACAGCAAATCTATACATGGAAGACTGTGCAAAGGAATGAAGATCTCTATGAACTGATATGGAGTGATTTCCAGGACAAAATGTTACATGAAAAAAAGCAAATGCACAAGAGAATATGTGGTATGCTGTTTTTACGAAAGAGACTGGGAGAAATAGGAAAATATATATATATCTGCTCATTTGTACAAAAAGAAACACAGCGAGAATAATTTAGAAACTGACAAAATTGGTTACCAGTGGGACAGGGTGGAAAAGATGGGTGGGGAAGAAACTGAAAGGCTGTTTAGGGCAGTGACACTTACCTAAGTATGGCTTTTGTATAGTTCTGACTATTGGAAGTTTACTGCACACACTCAAAAAATCAAAAAAGATAGAAAAAAGCCTAAAAAGAAATACAGACCGATGCAAATGAACCTATCTGTATTTCATATTAATAACAAAATCCAAGTAAATTTTGAACACTGACTTTTGAGTATATACCATGAGGGTAGGCTAAAGACAAAAAGAACTGTAAACTAAATACTGAATTCTAGTGAGATTTATTTTTCATAGTAGCATGGGCTAGCAATTCTGAAATTATTTTCTATGTATTATAAGATTGAGGGAATATATATACATATTATATATATAAAATAGGTAACAGAAGCCAGATTTCTCACTGTGAGAGAAAGAAGTCATAAAAATAGAAAGAGAGTAAGAAGGAATCCTGTGGTGTGGGACTGGAAATGTAGGTATCAGTATGAAGATGGATGGATGGATAGGTATGGAAGATAGACAGACGGATAGACAATGTGCACGCAAAAGGCCCAAACAGTGATATCCCAGTAGTAATGATCATATCTTGTACCCAGAATTTGGTTTGTAAATGCCATTTTCCACTAAAAGAACCTCAGTTCCTTGGAGAAACGATTGATTCCAGGGCTAGTTCTGGGAATGTATGAGATGAGTCAGGTTCTTGCTGTGCTTGTAAGAAAGAAAAGCTGATGAGGACACGTCAAAAGCACATGGGAGCAAGCTTAAAAAGGCCCTCACTGAACATCAAAATTATAACCCACTGAACAACATAAGAATCCAGAGGTCCATACAGGAATAAACACATACGTGGAGAAGAAGGAAAACTGTCTTACAGTAGAATTCCAGTTAAGAAATTTAGAAGAAAGTAATAAACATAGAAGAAGGGATGGAACTAAAACATCAATGTTTGGCAACTATCACAGGAATAATAATTGAATCGTAGTAGTAATAATTGATGTGGGAAGAATCAGTAACATATCCTAAAACCAGGGGTGAATGTTTGATAAGAAGCAGGATATTTACTGTATAGACTCAAAGTGTTTTCCCACAAAATATTTAATTACAAAGGGGAAAATGGTAATTTGATAGTGGAGAAACCTGGCAGATACCACCTTCCTTAAGGGATCAAAGTTAATATAACAAGTAATAGGGCAAATCAACATCGTGTTCCTCCTGACATGGTGCTTGAAAACACATCACTTCTGAGATATTCCTGCTGAAAATGCATAACCTGAGTCTAACTATGAGGAAACAACAGATACACCCAGATTGAGGGCTTTTTTACAAAATAACTGTACCTCTTAAAAAATATCAAGATCATGAAAGTTTTGCAAAAAAAAAAAAAAAAAGATTGCAAAGAAGGTAAAATGTTAACAGTTGGGAAATCAGGATGAAGGGTACATGGCAGTTCGGGAAATTCTTCCATAAGTCTGAAATTATTTAAAAATATATTTTTAAAAGGTTAATGCTACTGACTGGCTGTTAGCAGCCTGAAGACTTAAAATGTAATAATCTGTCATTTCCTAGGGCACAGATTTGGGGCATCCCACAGCAGGTCTGGAGAGACTCAGCAACACATCAGTTAGCAGGCGAGCCTCACAGCCCACAGCCGGTACCTAGTGCCCTTCACCCTTGCTACAAAATTACTCTTATGAAGCAATAAAAAACATTTCTTTATGAAAAATGCCTTTAAGAAGAAAGCTAAGGGTTAGTACCAGAAACAGGGGCCAAAGGAAAGATAAGGGTTCCAAGCCAGAAAAGAGAAAATTTAGGATGACTGTGGCCTGTAAAGTGCACTGTAGGTGCCCATCTATGAGGTGAATGGACCCACTGCACACTCTGGAGAGAAGAAAATTCAGAAACTTCTTCGGCCAGTACAGCCGTCCCTCAGTGTCCCCGGGGTACTGATTTCAGGACCCCATCAGATAACAAAATCCACTGATGCTCATGTCCCTTATATAAAAATGGTGTAATCTTTGCATATGATCTAGGCACATCCTCCCCCACACTTTAAATCGTCTCTGGATTGCTTATAATCCCTAAAGCAGTGCAAATCTACACAAATAGTTGTAAGTGCAGTGTAAATGCTATGAAAACAGTTGTCTGCTCTGGCAAGTTCAAGTTCTGTCTTTCAGAACTTCCTGGAATTCTTTTTTCTTTTCAAAGATTTTCGGTCTGTGGTGGGTTGAATGTGTGGATGTGGAATCTGCAGATACAGAGGGCTGACTGTACTTACTGGCTCAACAAGTAATGAATACAAAGTTGGTGATAACTTGTGGCATGAGGCTATACTGAAACACCTGCCTTTGAAGAAAATATGAGAAAGTCAGGAGCATGTGCAGCTATTAATAAGAAGCAGTAGACAGAGGAGTATCGTAAGGGTTCCAGATTACATGTCATGGGGCATTTGAGAAGCTGGAGGCTTATATAGGTCCCTAGGACATATCTGTCGTGAGCGGTGGTACACATATGCCTTGAAAGATGAGAACTTCCATATGACAGACTCGCTGTTTATAAGGAAATGTGGTGACAGGACTTGCAGAGCTGTCACAGGCTTTTGTGACTTAAAGGAGCACTTCCTGGACGTACATTTCTAACCCTGATTGAATACCTCTGGACTTTGTGTTAAATTACACAAAATTGGCTGCTAACAGGCCATAATTCTCAAAAATTATAAAAATGATAAAGAAATGCTTTAAATTAAACACGAAAGCCCCGAAGACTGGAGTATCAGAAAATTATATCCTAATCGCAGCTGGTTTTCTTTTCAGGAACTTCAACATGTTCATAGCAGCGTTTTTGTTATTTCTAAAGAATTGAAACAGTAGAGAACTATATAGTTCTCTATCCAATTAGAGATCAGTTAGTTCATATATTTAAAACCCACTACACATTTATAAAAACAAAACCAACAATACAACATAGTATCTCAAAAGGGGGCAGTATGTAATTAATCTGTTCTTCCACGTTTAGAGTATGAACATTTTCCCCACTGAGATGCCTGATTTTGACTTGTTCCCAGGGTACTTGGAAATCCTTTCGTAAGAGGGCTTAACACTGAAATTACTTCTCGTGTTAAAATCCAATTTCTCCCCTGAATAGGCAAAGGCAGGAAAAGGGTTCAGAGCCAAAGGAAATGCTTTCTAATAAGCTCAGGACAATTTTACAGTTGAGAAACTAAATAATAAGTTTGTTCTGGCTTTTTATTCTCCTATAACCCCACCTTTGCATTTTTACTAGCCACCATCATTACTGAATGACTTTGCTGATTTTGTTTTTATCAATAAATCTTTTAGAGCCGTATTCACTCACTATCAGCTTCATTTTAAGCCATCAGGAAATAAAGGTCGGGATAATGCTCTGGAAAACCTTCTCTGTCCTGGATACAATTAGATACAACTTTTGAAAGTATTTATTCTTGGTGATGTAGATGTCTTATGGCCAAATTTCTTTCTGAAGGGGATGGGTATATGGCAGATAAAAAGGCTTGCTACTTTGACCAAGATTATGCTGTCTTTCTTGAATAAACACTCCTATTGTTACAAGCCTTTCGTTAATTTCCAGAATTCTGGAGAAGTTAATTTTGGGCACCTTCTGTTAAGGTTTTGTTGCTTTTATGTAGAAGCGGATTTTGGAGGATATTTTCTATGCCTTTCCTGCCGATGTCCTAATTCTTTATTTTTAAGGAAAAATATACATACACGGAAGAACTAATTTTTTTCTCTCCACATTCTGATACATCATCCAGTGCACCCCATTTAGGAGGCTACTAGTGTAAAATAAAATTTTCAAAAAAACTCAGTGGAGGTTTACAGCATCCGTGACCACCACACCACACGGCATCCTGTGACTGCAATGGCTCCTCCTGACTTTTTCAGAATCCTCTGTGGCAGCCCCATTCTCCGAGTCACTTGGGTTGAAATGCTTAGGATTATCTGACATTTCTCTTACTCTGCTGCTCCCACACCCCCTCAAATGTTCCTTCCCAGTTTTATTCATACATGACCTTTTTTCCGCTACCAATGTGCCATGATCTCTCACCCGCCACCAGTCCCCCTCTACTCTGCTTACCAACAGTAAGTGAATCCTCACATAAACACCATTTTGATGACTCCAATCCAGGGATCAGAGGCTTCCATCATCTTAACTGTCTTTTTCTGGATAAAAATCTAGTCTTTTAATGTGGTCTTCAAATTTTCACAATCTGGACCATATCTGAATTGGAGGTCAGACAACTTGGGTTCTTTCTCCAGCTTAGTCTTGTGGAAACTTCTGTATCTACCGTTCAGGGTATAGAAAATTATTGGGCACCTACTATGTGGTAAACTTAGAGTACGTTCACAGAGATATAGGTCAATAAACCCATAGTTACAATGTAATGTAGCTAAGAACTATGCCGAAGGATGAATTAAGAAGATATCTGAGAAAGTGCCTTTGAAAATATGAAGAATTGCAGAAAGTATTACTGGGTTTTTTTCTTATTTTTTACTTCCAGTATAATACCCTCAAAGATTTAATCAAGTGTTATGGTGGCAAAATGGCTACATGATCAGTTTTCTTCCCTAAATACGACAGTGTGTGAGAACCCTGGGGCTTCTACATTTATAGGAGGCCACATGAATACATGTTGACCGTGTCCTCATCTTTAGTGCAGGGAGGACGCCTGTCCTGCTTACTTCCAGGACGTGGTGAAGGATCGCAGGAGAAGATACGTGGGGGTTCATTTTGAAGTGCCTTACAAATCCCACTTCTTATCAAAACAAATATTACAAATAAATAGAAATAAATTATAAAAGTAAGTTGTAAAAACACTCTCATTTTTAACACCTATGCATCTCACGCCATAGTGTCTTCATTTAAATATATACTTGCGCAATTTATTGAGAATAATTAGTTTATTTCTGTTAAGCATTTTGTGGGCTACCTTTTGTGAAGAGTTCTATAATCACACTGCAGAAACATTAATAATTACTGATATGTCACCAAAATCAACCATGGAGGAAAAGAAAAGCAATTACTTACGCTCTGTTCTTAACTGTCCAAGGATGGAATTTTCTCCTCTGCACATGGTTCTGAACATATGTAAAGGAAATAAATAATTACGGAGGTTTCAAAGGAACCAGTCCCAATTGCAGTATCTGTGGGGTATAGTCTTAATCCAAGTAAAAATAGAACAAGTGCTTCTACAAGAAGATGCCACATAGGTATTTTTAAAAACAAAAAAACCCCAAGAATATCACGTTTGTGATGTTACTGATAGGACAAGGTAGTTGTTTTGAAGTGGGCAAGTTGAAAAGTTGTAAGACTGATGTTAGATTTCAGAAAGAGATGTTATTTTTAAAAGATGGCTTCTGAATGAGCTCTCCTTCTTAGGAAATTCGGCAACTGCAAAGATAAATTTAGAACGCCACAAAAGATAAGAATACTTACAGAATCACATTGCTTTCAGAGGTGAAAAGGGCAAACTTAAAAGCGTACTTTTGGAATTAAAGAAACCATACTATCTGAGCTGTCTCTGTAAGGTCAGCCAACCTCTTAAAAGTGAAAAATATGTCTCAGATGACCGACTCTACTAAGGATTTTGTCTCTCAAGACTCTGACAGTAGTTGACGAATTATAAAGACTCATAAAACAAAAAGTTCTAAGCTCCATCTGCTTGCTCTATGGAAGTAATTAAAAATACAGTTATGCCTGGGAAATTCGGATATTATTAAAGATGATGCCAGCAAATAGAGATGTTTTTGCATAATAAAAGGTTATAGTTTTGGATGCTGAGCAAGAGCCAAGCA
This sequence comes from Camelus ferus, assembly GCF_009834535.1. Lineage (NCBI taxonomy): Eukaryota > Metazoa > Chordata > Mammalia > Artiodactyla > Camelidae > Camelus > Camelus ferus. The sequence goes on along the minus strand of NC_045696.1, from coordinate 80,955,383 downwards.
TGTTATTTCATTTAACTGGTTCAAACCCAAGAAAATAGTCATAGAAAAGAATTACAATTGACAGTATTCCAAAAATAATATTAGGATGGCAAATGAAGTGGATAAAATCCAATTAAACATTATGTCAGTGCCTTAAATACTTGAAAAGGTTTGTTTGTCATGTTATAAATCAGATAATATTAGAAATGGGCAAATCTTCAATCCAAGTTTAAAGACCAAAGCACAAAGTTCCCCCATACTGTAATGAGGCAAAATTACCCAAGAAGAAACAAAATATCTTTACTTAAAAAGTCAGAAAGAAACAAGAGGATTAAAAAAAAAAAAAAAGATTTCCACCACTATGGTGCATTCAAACTGTGCCTGGAGGACCCTCAGATCCTGCGGAGGTGCCTCTAGGGAGGGGGCCCCAGGCAGGAGGGCTTCTAAGCCCCCATCCCCAATTTGACCAAGGCCCTGCATGCTTATCTATTTTACACACTGGGGGTTCTGGGTAAGATCTCATCTGTCCCTTCCCACAAGAGGGTTTGATTACGGAGGTATGAAAGTATAGGTAGTTCTGAAAAACAGGCTATTACAAGAAGATATCCAGGTGTTAGTCCTTGCTCCGACTTAATGAAGGCTGTGGTCCTGAGTAGGGCTCATCTGTATCTCAGGTCACAGAGCTTGTCACTAGGAGCTGGATTCACGCCGTATCCATCCCCTTCCTCTTCACGGCTAAGTGGCCCAGAGAGAACGTCAGGGGTGCCTTCCCATCACTTTCTACCCCACCTCTCTGCACCTGCCCACCTGCTCTCAACCCCCTTCATGATCCTCCACTCTCCAAGTCTGAAGCCTCATGTGCCTTTCTCTGTGAATATGGAAACTCTGCTTTTCAGAATATTGAGAATGGGACTTACCACTTTCCCTAAAATTTTAACCGAGAGGTGGTTGTGAAAACAGAATTAAAATTCCAGGAGCCAGGAAAGAACCTTCATGCTTCACTTAGTAGCAGGGACTGTTATTACCAGCCTTGCTGAAGGATTGCTGCCTAAAACAATCATAAACCAACACATGCAAGCCGTGCCATTTTAAGCATTTAATTTTCTTCCTTTTATCTACATGCTGCAGAGAGGAAGCAAAGCTCAGTAACTATTTGGTGGCTTCAAGGTAATTTTTAAATTATCTTTAAAAATGAATTTATACATAAAGGATTCATATCTATATATTGATGGTGAAGTCCTTGTCTCCATTTATAATATATATAAAAATATATATAAAAGAACTAAAATATTAGTCTTTTTATAGTCATATATATTGGGTATATATATTTTATAAATGAAGACAAGCACTTTCTCTCTCTACATAAATACATATGACAGGCAATGAGTATACAAGAGAGACTAATATTTTAGTTCTTTCACATTTGCCATGTGTTAGGCATACCATTTATGATTTTAGGCTCTATTTGAATTTTATCAATTAATAAATAGGCCAAGATTCAAAAGTAAAATGAAGAAAACTGTCCATCTGCTCAACACTTCACTGGATAGATGTAGGAGACGCATTTCCATTCCTCTCACCAGCTTACATACATGACTGATTGAAAGCTGAAAACAGGTGATCTTAGAACTTTGGCACCTGTAGTTGAAGTGCATTATCGCCTGCAGAGCATTTCCTCCACCAGTTGAAATGTCTCCTTCAAAACCTGGCAGAAGTGGTATCACAACGTACACCCGGTATCTCTGGCCTTCCCTGCAAAAGTCAGATGCAGAGAGTTTCACCAAAAAAAAGGACACAGTGAAAAACGGCAGCCAAGCAGTTCACATGGCGTTAGAGACTGAGTGAATGGCTTCCTACAATACATTCTATCACATTCCAGGCTTTGAGGGGAAGAGGGTGCTGCTGGATTGGAGGCCAGAAGCTGTAATCCAGACTAACAGTTCATAGCAACCTGAAAAATAAGCTGAACTTGGCAGTAAAGGGAGAAGTGTAACCACTATCTCTCTGCAGCATAATCCTTCCAAGGACAAATCCATTGTAAGAAAGCCTTGCTTGGGTCTCATGGAAAATGGAGCAGTTATAACAAAGTTTTAAAAAAGTGTTATCTTAACAGTTTTATATATAACAAGTTATAGCCACAGTACTTAGCTCAGAGTTCAGCAAATAGTAGGCATTTGGTTAATAATTACTGAGTAAATGAGTTCCCACAGCCCAGATCTCAGGGGCAAAAAGACACAGGGGACCCAGGACATTTTCCAGTGCAGAAATTATCATTGTTTAGAAACTGATTCATCCCTGAAAACTCTGGTTCAGATGCAAAATGTTACCCTGGGCCCTTCAGGAATTCTGAGTGACTCATGTTGAGTTTTAAATCTCCTGCACATATAACACAGTATTTCTTGGCCCACTCTCCCAAATGATTAGCGACAACCTTTAAAAGAAAAGCCTTTGAACGGCCTTTGCTACTCAATGATGTAACAAACAGAAGAAGAAGGTGCAGCTTCTTACTTTGATCTGCATTCAGAAAGTCAGAAATTTGGAGAATAATTTTCAAATAAGTATTGCCTCTTTGGAGGCTGGGCTGTTAATGTCCTTATCTCTAGAAGACACACAGGAAGAAGAGAAAGTCCGGATATGGCTGCGGTACCCACTGCTGTCAGACTCTCGCCCGCTTATCTGAGAAGTCTACACCCACACGAAGAGGCTGCTATGGGGTCATTTTCAAATCAGAACCTACTTAAACTTTCTATGACACTTCATTTCTAAAGTGCATTTTCTTCCAAACAATTACATTGTTCTTTCAGTCAAATATTATTACTAGTCAGAGGGGTCAGATTTCATTACTGAGGTATCTGATGCCAACGTGCTGTATCAGGACACAGGGGAAGTGCAGTTCCAGGCAGAAGCCAACAGCCAACAGCAGGAGTCTGGAAGCCTGTGAGCTTAACTGCAGTATGAGAAACGAGGACTCTGAACTAGGGTGCTGTAATGGCATGGATTAATCACTAGATGGCAAACAGAGTTTGAGTTGGAAAAAAAAGGGTTTTTTTTAGTGTAAACCCTTTTCTGTCAGATAAGGGAAAGAGGCTCACATTCCTAGATGGCAAACAGGACAGTGGGAAGAAGAACAGAAAGAATACCTAAGCTATTTCCCCACCAGTACTGAGAAGTCCAAATAAATTCTACGTTTAAGAACTGACACCATCTGGCCTCGACTGCCTGTGCAGAATCCCCTTCAGTCTGATCCTTGCAGACCCATACTGCAGTGACCGGAGACCACCGCCCGGTGCACAGACGTGCACCCCAGTAAGGCAGGTCAGCCAACCTAACTCATCCACCCTCTGAGCCCTGAGGGCCCCTCTCTGCTTCGCAGGATCCCTCTTCCCCGGTCAAGCTGTCCTGAATGAGCCAGTCTAAATCGGTTTGTTCCTGCCTCTGCACTCCCCCGGCACCCTTTTCGCTTTACACACTAGTGACAGGCACACCTGCTGGCAAGGCTATGCGATAAGCCCTTTTGAAGCACAGGGCATTCGTGCACATATCTTTCTATTTTGGGCAGTGCCCAACAGAGGACCCCCGCACACAGTATGCACCTGGCACTATTTGCTTTGGGAGGATGGGGTCAGGTTGGAAGAATGTTTCTGGAAACCTCTGGTAGACAAGAGGTTAAATAGGACATTTCTCTTCAAATTAGACTACATTTTCTTTGATTTTTTTTATTGCGGTAAAATATATGTAACATAAAATCTGCAATCTTTCAACAATCTTTAAGTGTACCATTCAGTGTTACAAATTACCTTCACATGTTGTGCAACCATCATGATCTCTATTTTCAAAACTTTTTCATGAGTCCAAACAGAAACTCTGATAATTAAGCAGTGACTTCCCATTTCCCCTCCCTGCGACCTCTGGTTACTGCTAATCTACATTCTGTTTCTAGGAATTTGCCTGGTCTAGATAGTTCATCTAAGTGGAATCAAACTATATTTGTCCTTTTGTGTTTGGCTTATTTCACTTATTGTAACATCCTCAAGATTCATTCATGCTGTATGTAGCCTGTGCCAGAATCTCCTTCCTTCTTACGGCTGAATAATATTCCATTATACGTACAGACTATGGTCTGTTCGTCCAGTCATCTGTGGGCAGGCACTTGTGATGTTTCCACCTCTTGGCTGTTGTGAATAATGCTGCAGTAAATGTGGGCATATAGTCTCTCAGCCCCGTCCTCAGTTTTTTTTTTTTTCGGGTATTTACCCAGGAATGGCATTGCTGGATCATATGGTTATTCTATGTTTAGCTTTTGAGGAACCACTAAATAAATTACATTCTGTAATGGATAATATATGCTCATAGTACAAACCTTCAGAGGTAGAAGATTATATGATGAAAAAAACTTCATTTTCATCCCTTTGTTCCCAGCCTTCGTTTCCCCTCCCTAAGGGCAACTCATATTACCTTCTTTCAGAAATAGTCGATGAATTTATAAGCATGTATATGTATTCCTTCCTTCTACACAAATGTTAGAATACTATAAACACCTTACTGAATGTTGTTGTTGTTGTTGTTATTATTATTATTATTATTTTTGAGCAGAGAAAGATTTATTGCAGGGCGATGCAAGGAGAACGGGTAGCTCATACGTAAAAGACCTGAACTCTTTTGAACATTATTTTTTATAATTCATCAGTACAGCCTGGAAATCCTTTGATATCTGCACATAGAGAGTTGCCCGCTTTTTTTTTTTTTTATCAACAGTGACACAGTATTCCACATCCACACCATAACAGTTAAACTAGCTCTCTATTGGTGGGCATTTGTTTCTAATTTTTCACTACTTCAAAATACTGATTAGACTTAGATTTTCACTGCTGTAAGAAAAAGGGGCTCTGGAATTTCAAACCATAAAACTGTGGCTAAGTGTAAGCCAAGGGAGAGGAACTTCTGTGCACTAGTATGTCCAGTCTCCCTTGATCCAGTCCCCAGCAAACAACAGTTCTCAGCCGTTGCGGATTCTAACCTCTTCCGAAACACCGCATCCTCATAACCCTGGGGTGGTGCAAATGATAGCCGTCAGCGTAGGGCAAGAACCGGAGCCCCTAATGTGCAGAATTATTTATGATCTTTAAAAGCAAGAGAAGAGCTAGTGGGCACCAAGCCATCACACGGCAATCGCTCCATCCACTTTAGTTGAGAGCAATTTTTAAAAATTGCATTCTCGGGCTTTTTGTTAAGATAAGTTTTTCTTTCAAAACTCACTAACTCATAGCAATGCTATGTATAATCGCTAAAAATTGGAAATAAATGCCCAATAACAGGGGGATGGTTAACTAGATTATGTTATAGCCACACGATGGATATAACTTCTTGCAGCCATTAAAAACAATGACTGACTAGCAGAATACCTCTGGTAGTGTGTTAAAGTTGCCCGAATGCAAAGTGACAATCACAAGACGACTACATATGTGGCAGGCTGATGCTATGAAATATTAAATAAGTTTTCCCCTTACACATGTTAACTTCCCCCTCTCTGTGACTGGAGATATGAAGCAGGTATTCTCTCCTAGGATGGCACTCTCACAAAGGAACCAGGGCACAAGGATGTCAACTTCTTAGATTTGGGGAACGGGGTAGAGATCCTTTGAGCTAAGTCAGGAGCGTAAAGAAATCACTGTGAGATTTAGTGCAGGGACCCTGTCCTTTGTCCTCAAGCAGAATTCCAGGGAGAAAGGACAGATCCCACTCTCTCTCAAACAGGGATATGGAGCCGGAGGATCTGAGCCCTGCTGCCAGGGGAACCCAGAGAAACGACCATCACAGGATGTGGCAGCAATAGAGGAGACGTGACAGGAAGACAGGTTTGAGAGGAGAAGGCTGAGGTCCTCCAGGTTACAGGAAGCAGATGCCAGAACAGGCTTGAGCCAGATCAATACTGAGCGCTAGAAGCCTCTCCCCAAAGATCCAGGGCCCCCGAGCACCTGTACCAAGGGTGGGGCTGTGTTGGGGAGGGCAGGAAAGTCCAGGGAGCACCCTGACTGACTGGCTGCGGAGCAGAAAGAACAAGAAATCACTGACACTGGCCATATTTACCACGAAGTAATTAAACTAAATTTTCTTCCATTGTGTGGAAATGGGACTTGAGACAGCCATCAGGTGAGTTATAGGAAAAGGAAGCAAATTACACCTCAGGAAATAGAAGTCCGTATACTAACATGGACCAAAAAGGAACGTGGAAAATAAAAGTAAATTGTTTAGGGTGATGAGAATGTGGGGTCTTTAAAATTCATATTTTTAATGTTTGTGATTGCTGAAAAGCTGCCTGTGCTTGAAGAGCAGGGTACTAGTTCCCCAGTGTAAACGGTCTTGGCAGTGGCTTTCCTCCAGCTCCTCTCCTCGCTCTTCTCTGGGGCAGACCCCCGCCCCCTCCCCCTGGTCCTCCTCCCTCAGCACGGGGAGGAGGAGTCAAGAGAAGAGGGGTCTGCTCCGAGTGGGGTCTCCGGATCTCTGAGAAGTGCCCGAAGGAGCTTATTGTGTTTCTCCAGGGGTGAGATGCTTTATTTTTTGAGACGTTGAGATTTATAGATCATATTTCCTTGCCATAAACTTCAAGAGGAGGTATAAATCCTCTCATTGTTGTAGGTTTTGCAGCAGTAAATGCTGCCAGAAATAAGAATAATTGTGGCTGGGGCTTTAGTGTTCTTTGTGGAGAGAGTTTTATTCTAGAGTGGTATCCGTTATGGGAGAACTGGGATCTGTAGCTTCTCAGGGGTTTGAGACAGAACCCATTTTATTCCGTGTTTGGCAAATCTTTTTAAATGCAGTAAACCATTCTGGGCTTCAGTTTTCTCATCTGTAAATGAGGGAGTTGGTGAAAATCCACTAGACATGCTGGTTCTATTTAGCACTGACTTTGCATATTACACGTGACACTTTATAGATTACGACCTTATATATTGTGCGCATGCGCACACATGTAATTTTTTTTTTTTCATTGGTTTTCTTTTGAAAACAGCAAGCTATTAAATGTAAGAATGTTCAGGGTGAGCACAGCATGTGTGACTTAGACTTCAGTCTGGACTTGGCAACCTCTGGCAGGTATGTCCTTCAGTGCCCCCAAGATAAGATTCTACAAAACCTTTTATTAAACCATTCCCACTACGGCCTAGCCATTTTCATTCTCATTTTTAAGAGTCTCTCTCTTCCTTCCTCTCTCTGCCAGGGCACGTGCTCAGCCTCAGAGTAATTGCTGGCCTCTGCCGGGTACTAATCTTTACTCTCGCTATCTGCTGCGATTACCATTTATATAATTTTTGGAATCAAATAAAAGCAATTATATGATCTAAATCAAAAGTTCTCCAGCCACGATCTGTCATCTCTGCTCAAATGTAACCTCTCCTCCAGGAATTTTATAGAGCTTGGAGGTTATCCCACGAAGGAAAAAAAAAAAAAAAAGTGAAACCAGCAAGTGGTACACTTAATTTTCAGGTTTTTATTCTTTTCATTATAACTGCAGCTTAAGTTTCTTGAAGACAAGTCCTTTCAGCTTGGTGCACAAATTATAGGGTACGGTAATTATAGTATGTAGATCTTTCTTTAAGCCTAAGAAATTTTTATCTATCAAGCAATTACATTAAAAAACAAAATGTTCATCTGGTTTTTAAAATTTTTTAAATAAAGTATCTCTCATAGATTTCTGGTAGGCTTAATGTTAGAACACTCCTATTTCCCTTGAAATGAGGGAAGCTTCGTAGCTGAGCCACAAAGATAGCACAAGATGAAATCCGAAAGACATGGTTTGAATCTCAGTTCCACTCATCAGTAGCTGTATGATGTGGGCAAGTTACCACAACCTCACTTGGCCTCACTGCCTCATCTGTAGAATGGAAATAATTATGCATCCACTCCATAAGGTTGATGTGAAAATTAAATGAAGTCATGCATAAAAAGCACCTTGGATGTGGAATGACTCAAAAACTTTGGTAGTATTATGAATCAATTAATAACCAGTGATTTCAATTAGAAAGCTTACACGCCTTCAAAGAATAATCAACAGTGCCTAAAATTGAAACAAAACAAAGCAAAACTGAACTCACATTGTGTTTCAGAATACATTTTATATTTCAGGGGAAGGTGTAATCCAATCAGCAATGCGGAATCCAAAAATTGATTCCCACCAGGAGAAGTCAGCTATAGATTTCTGGCAGGACACCTCTAGACAGTGTTTTAATCATGGGCCCCTACTTGTCACAGGATGAAGAGGTGCCCGTGGTAGGAAAGCAAAGCAAGTTTTACTTCTCCAGCAAGAGTCATCTAATCATTTAAAATGAGGCCCATTAAACATCTTGTTAATTAAAACATTTGTCTCTAACATAAATATTAATTCCTAAATAGTTGATTTGAGTATTGTGTTTTTTATCCCTGCTCAAATTTACCGTGAGCCAGCATATTTCCAGATGATGAGTTTCCTGGAAATAACACAGTAATTTCTTACAGGAACTGGTGCTTTACAGCTTTCAAATTGCTTTCACATCCAGTCTTATGAGCTAGGTAGGGCAGATATTATTCTCTTTGTTGGTGAAAAAACAGAGTGTCAGAAAGGCAAAATGAGAGATTTGAAAGGTCACATATCTGGAGGCAAGAGAGTTGGGAAGAACCCAGATCTCTAGACATCTGGTTCCCAATTAACTTCAGATTCCCCAGAGGAGGTTCCTCATATCACCCACTCGTGGGCAAACTGCAAGCACTATCTGGCACTGTTCCACAGTTACTGGAAGCATGAAGAGTTTGAGCAATTTTCAAAACTGTGTATTTTCCAATGCAGTTTAATATTAAAATACAGAGGCATTAAATCAGCTGCTTATTTTCATTGCATGGGCCAGCCTAGTGGTGGTAACAGTGCAGATGCCCTCTCTCACTTCCAAACTTGTTACCAAGGCAGCAAAATTATGCATGTCAAGTTTCCATGAGCAAAAAATGGTTTCATCCTCAGACACCATCCATTCATGGCACACAGTATTTTAAAATGTTCTCTACTTGGATCTAACTGGTTCTACTCACTTTTGGCTTGTTCAAACATAGTATAAACCAGTCAGTTTTAGACTGTGGATTATGATTTCTTCTCCCTGATCTCTAGTCCAATTTGAGTTGTCAAAGACAGCTTCCAATGGGTTGGGAGCTGTTCTCAACTCCAAGGCAGTTTTACTTTTTAGAGCAGACCTTTTGTTTTCTGTAGAGATTCTCACAGCTACTCTTAGTTCAGCATGGCACGGGATGAACAGTATTCCGAGGCTCGAGGTCATGAATCAGCACACGGAGGCTGGGCAAAACCCTCAGTCACGGCTGCTGAGAAGGAACCAGGAGGAAGTGAGGGGAGCAGAGAACTCAGTTCAGGGAACTGGTGTGGGGCTGGATTCCAGCACTGGGAGAAAAAATAAAGCCTCAGCCCAGTTGAGGGAGTTGGCAATTTAAAGACTCCAATCTCTCCTGACTGGGAGGGTCCTGGAAGAGAGCCTGTGTTCCCTGGTCAGGCTGGCTGAATGCTGACTGTCATTTCCCTCCATCTGCTTTGTGCTATACCCTATTCTTTATCCAACAGCCAAAATTATACTTGTTGCTAGGCACGTGACTTGTGCAGGGAAGTTCTGAGTCTCAGAAGAGTGGAGGGCAGAGAAGTCAATGGAGGAAGAGGAGGGGTAAAGTTGAGGATGGTACTTCATGGTCCTCGGAGAAAGGGAGGGGCCCCACTGCAGGCAGCCTGCAAGGTGAGCTTTTTAATTCTACTTTTACCTTTTTCCTAAGAATACAAGCTCACAGGTTTGAAATTATTAAATAGAAATGTATCTTACAGTTGGAATTAACGCAGGAGTCAAATGAAATGTGGAGATACAGAGAAGGGGGAAAATGTAAAATATGTTTCCAGGATGTGTGTGTGTGTGTACACTAAAAGTCTGAGGGCGTGATATACACACCACTTAGAAATGTGACCGTCAAAGCAAGTGAGATGACTGGGAGATCAGAGCTCAATGACACACAGTTAATTTGAAATTCAATGAACTCATTTCCTCGTTTCTACAAAGTAAGCTTGAAATTGCCCGCCTTTAATGTGCTCTGTGAACTTCCAAGCATGAGATAAAATCTGCAAAAGATGCTACCTTACCCAGCTCTCTTACTGTGGATCCAAGGATCACTGGGAAACGTTCAATCAGAAAATATCTTAAAGTTCCTTCAAGCCCTAAAATGCTATGATTTTAGAGGAAGTCTAGATTTTAAAAGACAAATTTATATGCCAAAGAAAAATATTCTTTCAGGATCCTGAACACTTAAAAACAAACTTTACCGGTACTTACTAAGCCATGTATTATAGAGAACTAATAACGGGGATGAGTGAAGCTGAGATTCATCCTCCTCTCCTGATTAGCTGATCATAGTTCCAAAATCATGATTCACTGCTCAGCCCAATGAGCTCATTTGTCAACTTAATGTATTTCTGCAACTTATTTCAATTTTAGGAAAAAATTATTTTTCTCTTTTGTCAAATGTGCTTTATAGATAAAGCAGACACTCCTGTATCAATAACATGCAAGAGCTGACAGAAAGATACTGCAGTTTTGTAAATGAGACAGAAATTGACCCACAGAATTGGGAGACTGGCCAGGAAACAAGAAATTGTGTGTGTGTGCACATATGTTTTAACTGTAAACAGGGCCATTTTTATGTCATCTCAGAAACAGTCATATGGTGACTTTCTTTAAAAAGGCACATGAGAAGGCAAAGAATAAAGGTCACTTGTAAAAGCACAGACCATCATTAATGTTTAAGGCCACATACGCTGCTCTAGATGAGCACTACATAATCCTGGCTGTGCGCTGGAATTACCAGTGGAATATTATAAAACACAGGTGCCTGGGCCTCACTCCAGGAAATTGGGATCCAGTAAGCCTGGAATGAGTCCAGCCCTCTGTGTTTTTATAAAAGTCCAACCATGATTTTGATGTGTAGGAAGGGTCGAGAAACAATGTACACACTGCAGGATGTGGTGAGTATGTGGTGTGCCTCCCAAATGTCCTCACTGTGGGATCAAGACAGCCATTCCCTCAGCTGCTGGGAGTGCTGGCCACTGACTACTCACAGTGAAGTCCTTTCCAGGAATTGCCCTCCATAGGCCATAGGGACCTGCCTCCCCCAAAGGCATGCTTCTCTCCTGGGATCAGCCTACATTTGATGACCAGTCAATGAGAGGAGGGGATAACAAAGGCCCAACCTGCTTGCCTCAATTTGGGGCAACCCTGAAGCAGTCTCTAATCCTAAATGTCAACGGATTGGGGTTGCATGGTGTTGGGAAATGCACTGGGTCCAAAGTCCACAGACCTGGGCTCAAAGCCATTTTTGGCTTTTGCTGTCAGTGGTACAGACAAGTCACATCACCTCTTTAATCTCAGTTTTAACTTTGAAAAATGGGGACAAAATTTTTAAAAAGATGCATGTTATAATCCCTGGACCACCCACCAAACAATGCAAAGCTGTCTCACTTAAATGTTAATAAATGAATCAAACAGAAAAAAAAAAAATAAATAAAAATGGAAAACAAAACAACAATAATAACAATAACAACAACAACTATCTGATCTACTTTCGAGAGTAGTTGTAAAAGTTCAGTAAGAGTCTGTAGAATTAAACTGTGAATCATACAAATTGCTGGTAGCTGCTGTTACAAAACATTCTTAGGTCCACAAATATTCACATATTATGTGAAAAAAGATGTTAAAATACCACATGACACTGGAAGTCAAAAAATGTTTAATTCCCAAATGCATATGTCTTTAGCATTCTCCACTGCATTTGTTCAATGAACTGAAATAATAAAATGGAATAATTTTGTTTGCTTGTTTTCCTGTTTTCACATGGAGCTAAAATCAGCTATAAAAAGAAATAGTCCCAGGTGTCAAGACAGTTCAGTAGGGAAAAAACAGACTTTTCAACAAACAGGGCCAGAACCACTGGATATCCACACGCAAAAGAGTGAAGCTGGACCTCTACCTCACACCATATACAAAAAGTAACTCAAAATGAATCAAGACCTAAATGTGGGAGCTAAAACTATAACACTTTTAGAAGACAACAAGCATAAATCTTCATGATTTCAGTGGTTTCTTAGCTATGAAGCCAAAGCACATGCAATAAAGGAAAAAAGAAGATAAACTGAACTTTATCAGAGTTTAAAACTTTTGTGCTTCAAAGGACACTATCAAGAAAGTAAAAAAAGAAAACACATTGAACGGGAGAAAATATTTGCAAATCATAAAACTGATATGAGACTTGTATCCAGAATATATAAATAACTCTTACAGCTCAATAATAAAAAGCCAACCTAACTGAAAAATGGACAATAACACATGAATGGCTAATAAACAAACACGGAACACTCAGCATGTTTAGTCATTAGGGAAATTCAAATCAAAACCACAATGAGATACCATTTCACACCTATCAGTATGGCTATAATCAAAAAGAGAGACAATAAGTCTTGGTGATGATAACAGAGAAATTGGAGCCCTCACACACTGTGGGAATGTAAAATGGTGTAGCCGCTTTTGAAAACATTCTGACTGTTCCTCAAAATGTTAAACATAGAGTTACCATATGATCCGACAGTTTCACCCCTAGAGTAATGAAAACATGTCTGCACATAAAAACTAGTACAGAATGTTTATAGCTGCATTATTCATAATAGCCAAAAAGCAGAAACAATCCAAATATTTACCAACTGATGAATGGCTAAATCCATTTATACGAAATATATCCAGATAATGGAGTATTATCTGACAATAAAAACAAATGAAAAATAATATATTCTATAACCTAGATAAACTTCAAGCTAAGTGAAAGAAGTCAGTCACAAAGGACCACATATTGTATGATTCCTCTTATGTGAAATGCCCAGACCAGGCAAATCTACAGAGAAAGAAAGTAGATTAGTGGTTGCCAGGGGCTAAATGAAGGAGCAATAGGTAGTGACCACTAATAGGTGTGGGGCTCCTTTCTGGGGTGATGAAATGTTCTAAAATTGATTCGGTGATGGTTGCACACCACTCTGTGACTACGCTAAAAATGACTAGATTGTACACTTTAAGTGGGTAGACTGTATGGTATGTGAGTTACACTTTAGTGGCTGGATTCTACGGTATGTGAATTATATCTTAATAAAAGTGTTATTAAAGAAAATAATCCCATGAGCTGAAAAAATAAGACAGAGGGTAACAAGAATTTAAATATAACCCACGGAAAAATGTTATGACTATTTCACTTTGACTTTTAAGTGAACACAGCTCGCAGTCTGCCTTTAATTAAATCAAATCACAAATCTAAGGCGTGGGAAAGAGACTGGCCAGGAAAAAATGACTGTGCTCTGGGAGCATTCAGAGTCCCTCAAAAATGGACTCAAAAATTCTCAGCAACTGACTCAGATTTAAGGTAAATAACCCACTACGAGCTGAACCAAAGTCATGCCTGCTAGGAAAAGACAGTATTTTAAAAATGGGCTTTCAAAAGTCATTTTAGCAGTAAATGCAAGAGTGTCTGCAGTAACAACTCCTACCAAAATGCAAAAACCTTACCTGTGAGCTTTGAGTATCCTCTGAGCAATGGCATCGCCTATCTTGTTGAACACAACTTTGTCATCAGCGCAGCTTATGAAAAATTGGTTCTGTGTGAAATAAATGGGAAAATTATGTAGTAAGTTTTTCTTAGTAGTATGCATATAAGGAAAATGTGGTATATAACAAAAACAACACTGATTTTTTTTTAAAAAAATGTTTCACATAGCAGACATGTTCTAACCCCTGAAATCACCTCAAGAAAGTAAGTGACGCTGAGAATAAAAGAAGTCTTATCTCACTCTGGGTCTCATGCATTTCGAAGCAATGTCACCTATAACATCTTAGTCAAGTGGACGGCTAAATTATTATTTAATCATGCAAGTTCCTTGTAGAATACAAGAAACACTGTCTCAGAATGGTAGGAAATGGTAAGAAATACTGTCTTAGAGTGGTAGGAACATTCCGACCTTAATCGATAGGGAAATAGGGTTTTTCAGTTCACACATCGTGTAAATGCTCATGATGAAAAATTCTATATTGGCAAATATCCTATCTCACGCTAAGTTTACTGTTTGAACAGGATAGATGGCAGAACCCTGGTCTAATTTTCTCCACTATTTCCTCGCATCTGGTTGGGCCTTATCTCATTTGTTTAGGTCTCTTATTATTCCTGAACTTCTATTTTCAGTAGCTTCTAATCTCTCTTGCAAGTATGCTGCATAGTATAAACAAGCCAATAAAATGGAAAGAGAAATTTTTTAATTCTTTTTTTAAGTATTTCTGCTTATAGATTATAACGATTATATTATAGATATTATAACGATAAAACATTCGTTAAAACTGTTACTAAAAAAACCAGGGTACAACATTATTCTTATAAGGATATAAGAGATTTAGCTGCTGCATAAAGGACTGTTACAAATTAGGTACAAATATTATGAATATCACATGTTCTATTTACTATACAAATTGTTACAACACATCTCTAATTTATAAGCATAAATCACAAAGTAATCTTTGCCAATCGTCTGAAGGTAAAGAGCTATATAAGCAGTGACTCAAAATAAGATTATCATCCTTTTGCCACATTATCATTTTTACTATTGTACACGCTTTCATACTGAAGTGCGTAAATCTGTAAATGGCTTCCAGAAGACAAACTTACAGGAAGACATTCTTCAGAAACTCATTTGAGAGTATATTTCCATTCAGGGCATCAAACAATCAAAATCTCAGTGACAACCAAAACACATTTGTTTTTCTCAATTCCCATTACAGAGAAGCTTAGCATTCCCCTGCAGCTGTAACACACACTCATGTCCTTCACTTCTCCTTTTTTGGAGAGAGTGGGGTGAATGCCAACCATTACCTCGGCTACAGGCATTTCAACCAGGTCTATGTGCACAGCCATGTGTATCGACATGGCATTGCTTACCTCATTTAGTGGTAGTGTTAAAAAGAAGAGCTAATTTAATACTACTAATAAAAAAAAGATAAAGCAAGGGATGCTGGGTAATGAATGAATCAGCCATTAACATCTTACATTATTATGATATAATTGTTGACATTAATAATACTGATAGTATTAGTATTATTAAACACCAGGCTTTATTCAGAGTTCACTAATTTTTCCAGTAATGTCCTTTTTCTGTTGCATGATGCCATCCAGAAAACCACATTGTATTTAGCCTGCTAATATTTTTAATCAGCCATCCCTTTCTCCAGGCTTGTGAAATAAACGAAGCTCCACCTCTTTCCCACTTGCCTTTAATGAACTGCCACTGCCTGGAAGGGGAGAAAGCCAGGACTCAAGGGGAGAAACATAGGGCTAGAATGGTTTTCCCCAGTTACCTAGTCTCTCTCCATGTACATTTCTAAACACAATGGGAAAGAAAAGACTAAAATAAAGGAGACGTGCTCTGATTTATTTTTCTATTGTCATGACTCTATTTTTTAAGGATTTCCCAAGTGCTCTGAGCTAGCTTTAGATCTATTTTGAAGTACAAAAAAGGTTCCCAAACTAAACCCAATATTTGCAGATTCTCTCCTGGTCTCTACACATGAACTCCAGGATCTGAAAAGGCTTTATAATGCACAGTAGTTTACACAGGACTGAAAAAGGTGGTACCTGCCCTTGATGTTTTTACATCTCCTTTTTTCTATGTTTCTTTTCCTGCCCTCTTCCTGCTCCAACATCCCCAAACCAGTGGCATCCAGTAGTTTCTATGTTGGCAGCTTACCTCCTGTGTGTGCTCTCCTGAAATAGCATGTGCCTCACATTTGCATCTTCCAACTCAAGCCAAACCAAAACTTACGTATCCATGTTGGGGTCTTTCTGGCTAATAATACCACAAATTGGTACATTTTAATAATAAGGTTTGGGGGACTCCTATTAGAGCCTCCAGTTAATGAAAATGTAAAGCAAATGTCAGGTAGGTTGAGGAAGTCAAAATTCAGGTAACCCAAGACCCCTTCACATCTCTACATCCGCTTATTAACACAGCACGTCCTGAGATCAGGAACTCTGCGGTCTCTGTGTGATATTTACAGGAAGGCAGGTTGTCGTACAGTGTTCATGAGCGAGACTTACTTCTATATAGATATAGTGCTTGCTGTTCTCTATCACATAGATGTAAGCAGAGTGGATGGATTCTTCGTGGTACTTTATACCAGCAGACCAATCGGCAGCAGAGCGGAGCAACTACAAGGCAGCAATCAGAAACGAGCAAACGTCAGACAATGGAGATGGCATCAGGTCTATAAACATAATGAAATCAACCTTTTTTTTTTCCCTAAACAACTAAATGGTTATGATGGTTTGTGTGTCATGTGTGCGCCAAGGCAGAGTAGATGGGTGGGGAACTGGTCCTTGGACATAATTCATAATGAAGGAGCCCAGCTGGAAGTTTAGTCCTGAAAATACCCTCTTCCACCCAGGATTACTTTTGTTCAAAATTGGAAATGACAAGGTGTAGTTTCTACACAGATCATTTCAGAAGTACCTCTTTTGGCGGCTGTGAGTAGGGTGACCATTTGTATTCTTTTTCCATGAATGGCCCCACAATTATGCCAGAGTGCCTGGTGTATTAATAATACCAATTTTATTCTCAAAAGTGTCCTGGTTTGAACCATATGATATGGTCACCCTAGCTCTGACTTGATCATGTGATTAGTCCTTTTTCCCCAAATTGTTCGGATTGATACATTCTAAAAGACAAATCGATTTATTTAGACATCTAATCTTGACTCTGCCTTTAATTAGCTGTCTGATCCTTGGTGTGTCACTTCAACTTTCCACTTTCCCACTCTTACCCCATCCCTATGTTCAGAAACTTATCTACTCCAAGCTGAGCTTCCAGCTCAGGCTCCGGAGTATATGTTAAATACACTGATGCAGTGGGACTGCCCAGGTTCAGAAATTAGCTCCACCACCTGGTGGCTTTGATCTTCGCCAAGTTTCATAACCTCTTTGTGACTCAGATTTCCGTTCGATAAAATTGAGTATCTACTTTATAGGGCTGTAGACAGGATTAAATGAATTACTGTGCAGTGTGCAGGAGGAGGCTGACTAAGTGGTATGGAAGTGTTCGCTATTAATGAGAACAGTAAAGGATGCATCTGAGCTGTGGTGGATCCCGTCAGAGATACTTCAGAGCAGGCTGTGGCTGTGCATGTAGGAGGGAGCCTACAGGTAAGGCTTTTTCGACACGAAGAAACCATCGGTTGTGACTTTTTTCAGCATTCTAACTAGCGTTCCACTATAATGTTGGGCATGTAGTAGACGTCAATAAACGCTTATTACTTGATTTTCCTTGAGCAATATCATGTCATCACAGATTTTTATAGTGATTCTTAACAATAAAAAAATTAAAAATAAATAAACCCATTTGTTGAAGAAACAAGGTAATTTATCCTAGAGTTTTTCATAGTCTGGATTTTGCCAATTGCTTTCCCTTGATTTTTAATATGTTCCTCTATTCTCTGTAGTTCCAAAAAAATTGATAGATCTAAAGATGTAGGCTTGGGTTTAGGGCAGAAATCACTCATAAGCGGTGGAGGGTGCACTTCTATCAGGACACAAAATGCTTGCTTCTGTTTGTGATGTGACCTGCCCTTGACAGTCATTACCTTGAACCATTAGCTGGTTAGAAGTTGCTAAATAGTAATGTTTTAATTCTATCATCATTTCTTATGGCTTAGCTAGAATACTTTTTATGAAAAGGAACTTCTCTCATCAACATTTGGTTACCCTGAAATGTAGTTTGTACGGGAAAGACAAAATAAAGGCTTAATTATTTTCCTTAATTAATAGTTTTTTAAAGAATTTAAACACTAAAGACTTCAGAGGCTAGAAAAATTAAATAATTAATTAATTTAAAAATCGCATGTATAGGGCTACTGGAACTCAAGCCTAATATTTACTAAAACTCTGCCATCCTCAAAATGTTTCTTTATTCATTTGAGCTCTCCTCAAAGCATTTTATGTAATTTTATCAGATGAAATGTGCAATGATACTGGAAAATTTAACTGAACAAGAATAGTCAAGTAATCCTGGAAGAAAACTCATAAAGAAAACTTAGATAAATATGATCCACACCAGAAAAATATCTTGATTCACATCATCTCCAAGAACTGCATTATTGTTCATCAGCAGAAATAACAAAGGTTGAACAAAAAGAAGTTTCAATTCTTTGTCCACTCAAATTTGATGTTGAGTTTTGTTGCTAAGGTGTACAGTCCTAAAAATGCAGGCTTCCTTCAAAAGATTCTTATGCTGCACATCCTGATCTAATTCTATGTTGCTCTGGAAACAATGTATAAAATTGCAGAGTATCCTGGCAAGATAGGAATTCTTGAGATCTGTATCATAGCTGTGCACTTACTAGCTCCTGCACCTTCAACAAGTCATTTTAATATCACAGAGGCTCAGTTTCCTCCACTGTACACTTGAGATTGGTCTGTCTGTCTCTGTCTGTCTCTCTGTCTGTCTGTCTCTCTCTTACACACACATACAGAGCCGTTGCAAAGAAAAAAAATGGCATAACAAACACAAAGCATTATATTATGCAGCACATAGTAGATATTTGATATATGGTAGATCTACCTCTGTAAGAAGCTATGATCAAAGTTTATATCCCACCCTTGGTGGTAACATCCTAGTCTTCCCCTCAAATTCGGAAATCTTATACTTTCTTTCCTTCCTCACTCTCAAAATTTGCTGATTCAAAGACTTAATAAACTCATTCACATAAGATATAAATCAGTAGTGTCAAGCAGGTTTCAACTTGCAGGTCAAGTCTAATTGATTCAAAGTGGCTTTGTGGACAGCTGTGTTGAGGAGAGGACTCTTGGAACTAGACACTCTGGGGAAGAAATCTGAGGTTCATAGCCAATGGCTGCCATGAAGGGAAAGCATGAAGGACACGTATCATATGCGCCATCTTTCCTGTGAAGGATAATGGTAAATGTTTTCCTTTCCAGAGGCATTTAAATGTTTCTAAGTATATTTGTAAGCCAAAAGGACATTTTTATCATCAACCTGTGGGAAAGCATAAGCAAAGTAGAGGGGAGCCCCCCGATGCCTGTAAGACCACACAAGGTGGGAGGCTGCCTACATCCTAAGGAGATTCGGCATTATCTATCCGATGGTCTGAACCCAAATCTACACCATTTTCTCCATTTAACTTAAAAAAAGTCATCATTTTTGGTTCAACTTGAACATGTCTTTCAAGTAATACAGGAAAAAAAATTACTTGGGGTTATTATTCATTTACTATTATTCTGATTAGTTAAAATCTGTCTCTTCCCACAAGATAAATTGAAAATACAAATTTTCCTTTTACCTCTGAACCAGGGACCCTGAGATTATGTACAAATCAACTCAACTGCTTTAAATGCTTGATGGTCTAGAAAGTTTGTAAACAGTCAAGTATGTTGAAGATATTTTGACTGGCTTTCTTTTGTTTTGAATTTAAGATTTAAGACTGACTTGACCATCTAGCCTTGCATTTCTGTTTCAAACCAATGTAGCTGAGACAAGCCACAAACTCCTTACACATGCAGAAATGTGGCTTATCTTACTCCAAGGAGATAGAGAATCAAATCTAACCCACACTTTTCAAACCTCAAGTTTGAATACACAATTTTAAAGTACATAAAAAAGGGCACATTTCTGGTTTTATGTTTTAGCCTCAAGATTGTATCTAGAAGCAGTCATTTTCTTTTGTACTGTGTCCTATTTTTTAACTTAAAAAATAGCCTTCTCTTTATCTGCAAGCCCTGTTCCCCTTAATACAGTGGACCCAAGTTGACTACATGGATTGAAATACAGAAATTTCTTCCTGAAGGAAAATTTTCAAAACTTTCTTAATATTTGTCCCAAGTTCCTGTTCTCTCACTGCAATGCTTTTATCCTCTATAAATTCAGTACATATATCAATTCCTTTTTATTTCTCTAAGCTCCCTAGTCAATCATGGGACAAAGACTGTCAGGACAAAAGCACTTTTTTGTGTGTCTCGAGCAGGAGTTGGCTCCATGTAGCAGCTCACAAGGTGGCGTGGGTCAGGGAGAGAAAAGACGTGCTCAGGTTACTGGGCCTCATTCTCCCAGTCTGTATTGAGGAACACCAGGTACGGACTTTGTTCAAGAATCTGCCTTCGACTACAAAGCTCTTCCTTCTGATACCCATTTTTCTATAGTCGAGTGTCATCCATTCACTTCACAGTGTGTCATTATTCGAATAGGATGATCCTTTTGCCTGAGCAATAGTGAAAAGTTAACCTTGAGGCTGAAGGGAAGGAAGAGAATATGATTTTTGAAGAATAAGACTTAAGGGGAGAGAAGTCCTAGGAAAAAGATGTTTGGTTGGGGACTCGTGGGAGCCAGTAAGAAGCAAAAGGAGGGTTGGGGCTGGATTTGGGGACTGTGGCAACAGAGGATGATACCAAAAGGCAAGTATGACATGCAGCTTTGCTTTGCTAGAGCCCTTCCCGGGTCTTACTGGAAAGTCTCTCTACTTCACAGTTACGACCTCAGGCGCTGGAGTCAGACTGCTTAGCATCCAGTCTCATTCCCTCCATTACTCACTGTGTTATTTTAACCTCCCAAAGTCTTAGTTTCCTCATCTGTAAAAATAAGGGATCAAACGGCAGTACAATTTACAGACTGGGGACTATTAAATGAGATAATCCCCCAAAAACTTAGTGCAGGGCTGGGCACGGAGTAAACGCTCCCAGTTCACGTGGCTTCAGCCAGCCAAGACCCACAGCAGCACACACTGAAGTCTTATTGTACCAAGACCTGGTCTGTAAACGGAAAACGGCTTCCATGGTAAGAAACTTCCTTAAAAATAAGTCAAGTGGCTTTCTTTCACCCTTACCTACCTACTTTATTCTATCACCATACAAAACATTTTGCTGTCTTTTGAAATCTACCTTGATTCCTACATTGACATCCTTTGGAGTGTCATTTGGACATTTTTCCCAAATGTAGGAACACATTTTTCCAGGAGTATAATTTGGATGTCATTATACTTGCTTGTATATTTTCTTTCCTTTCTTTTAATAGACAAAGAGATTGAAGACATGACTCCAGTGGAATTACTTCCCTCAATTTGGTAGGACTTCTCAGCAATGATTGGCTAAGAAATGACTTTTGTACTCTAAGCTGCCCGATTTAATAAATAGGATTGTTCCGTGTATCGATTCCATGTTGATGCTAATTTGGCCTCAAGTATTTTCTTTTACCTTAATAGACATGTCAAATGTCCTGTGTCTTGGTCATTTATCTTAAGTGGCACTGATAGCATTCAGGAACCTAGTTTGTTCTTTTTAGGGAGAAAACAAGTTCTCTTACATACTCTGTGCATAAGCAGTTTCAGAACCCCCTCCGCATCCCTTTCTCTTGCTGAGTC
This sequence comes from Camelus ferus, assembly GCF_009834535.1. NCBI lineage: Eukaryota > Metazoa > Chordata > Mammalia > Artiodactyla > Camelidae > Camelus > Camelus ferus. The sequence goes on along the minus strand of NC_045696.1, from coordinate 80,933,898 downwards.
TTGTCTGGGTGTTTTCAGCAGGCTTCTGAGAATGCCCAGCACTGAGGGAAACACCCACGATTATTTTAACGTGTCAGTGGAAACTGCTGGAGTCAGCTCTCCAGTCTGGATGACTTTTTTAGAAGCAGAAATTCGTGTTGGTGAGGGCAGGCCTCCAGTCTGCCTGCCACAGCATTTGTTTCCTTGGCTGGCCGTGTCCGCCTCCTTCAACAGCTGTGCATCGTAGCTGGTGTGGAATTACCAGCAGTATGTGCCTCAGGGTGATGGGACCCCACATTTTTGTATTAAAAAAATTAACTAACTGGATTCCTTTCTGCAGATGAAAGAACAATATGAGTTTCATCTGTTGTGTCCAATGCTCTTTCTCTCCATTTCAACATATATACTGTAAATGGTATAAAGATTTTGTATCCAGAACCAGTCTGGTGACCCATCCAGAGAAATGTCAACTTGTTTGTTGCAAACTTTCGAAGACACTACAGAAAGCTTGAAGGTTATAGCTAATATTGATATAGTTCGAAAGGTTGTAGCTAATACTGATACAATTCAAACTAGTGTACTTTCCTAAGTGCTTTGCACAGATTAGTTTATTTAACTATTGCCAAAACCCTATGAGACAGATACTATTACGATCCTTGTTTTAAAGATGAAGGAAATGCATACAGTGAGGTGAAATAATTTTCCCAAGGTAACACGGCTCATATGCAGTGAAAGTGGAGCTGGAACACAGTCCGATCCTGCAGTCTGCCCCTTGCTGTATTACATTGCTCCTTTCAATTAATTAAGCTGTGGTTTCTAAGTTCGTGTTATGAACAATAAACTGTGCTAAAAACCATGCTAAAACCAACATTAAAAAGAATAAACCTAAGGAAGAAATTTATTAAGTTTTATTAAATCTCTCAAGCAAGAGTGTGTAACAGTCATTTGGCTATTGTCACATGATAGCTGAGAAAGCGAAAGGTTTGAAAATATGACAATAAACCCCTTAAAAATGAAGTAGGTTCCCAGACAGCCAGGGCCCTATCTCCCTGCTCTCCTCTGGATCCTCTGGGAAACCAGGCATTGGGCTGGGTGATTGCTTTTACCCTCTAAGCACGATACATTCATGACTTGACAACAACAATATCTAGAACCAGATGAATAAGGTTTAGAGCCAGTCGGTAATGTGAAGGGAAACAACACTGTGGTCAGAACTGTACAGAAAAGGAGAAACGGACTGGCGCCGTTTCTTTCCTTTGTTTCACTTTCTGGCCATTGCAGTTTCCTGTCTTCAAAAGGATGCACTGCCTGGCTGTGCCCCCTGTTTTCACCCCTGGAGTTATTTCAGCAGTTCTGAAAAACATCTACTGTCAGCTAGTAGGGAGCCAGGCTTTGTGAGGTCTAGAACTTTTTAAACTGTGAGGGAGTCCTCTTTAAGAAGAAGAAGACTATTCTATAAATACAAAATTGGTGTATGCCAGAATTGCTATAACAGTCTCTTTACTTGTCTTTGTGTTTTCATTCTTTCTAGTCTAATAAGTTCTTCACACGTTTGAACTTTAGGTCTCAAAGTCTGTTTGGAGAAATGGAAATAGACGTGTGACAAAATGAGAGATCCTAAGTCAATTAAGTCTGGGAGATGCTCATAGAATATTCACTCAGTGATTTCATGATATACATCAGCACAACAAAGGCACTAAGAAGTCCTGTATTTGAAAAATCTGCAAAAACTTATCTGTAATGGAAACCTTTTTTGTGAAATAGCTATCAGCATTTCACAAGCAAAACCCAACTTGCGAAACTTTGATCTAAGTTAATTTTCATAAAACATTCATGTATCATGCTTCCTCCCAGATGAAAACAAAAAGTTCTCTAATGTCTGCAGAATCAGGTCGAAATGAACCTGGCCAGCACCTCAGGGCATCACCAATCTGGCCTTACGCTGTCTGAACCTCATGTACTGCCTCTTTGAGAGCAAATGGTTTGCTGCAGTGGTCCTACCATCTTCTGAGCAGCGAGCTTATTCCTTAGAGGGGGTGCCCAGCTCCATCCCTCTCATCTGCCAACCTCTCATGGAGAGCTGGGCTGCATTCTCAGACCAGCATTTGGTCCTAGACCACACTCTGCCTTGTTAACTGAATTCTTTAACTTCACAGCTTTCTCTCCCTCAGCTAACTCCTTTTCCAGAGGCAGAGAACTCCTTTTGTCTGACTCCACCATATCTAAGTGTGCACTGATGACTTGACTGTGCAAACACATGGCACTTAATAGACATGTTGACTGAATAAATGAATTAATGAGTCAATGAGTCTTGATAAGCTTCCTTTCAAATCAACTGGCTTTGTAGAGTCCATGCTGCCTGGGCATGCCAGGGATGAACGTCTGAGCATATCAGAAGAGACCACTGATCTAGCTCCATTTCTACCGCAACATCCAGTGAAACAGAGAAGGTGAACCAAGGGAGGTGTTTGTAGAGTGGACACGCAAAGCATCTCCCTGCCTCGCCAGGGTGGCAGGATTATAGTAGGTAAAACAGGGCTCTACGAAAAGGCTTTAGAAGATGTATGTATATGCAACACTGGGATAAAACATCCTTTGCTGATCATAAAAATACACAATTCGCAGCAATACCTTTTCAACAGATGCTTAATCAGCATCTACTAACTTTGATAAGTTGATCACCAAGTCCATTTTAATGCCATCTCAAATATTAAATTAGATTCTCTTATTTTTTTTATATCAAGGCTCCTATTTCATCTTACAGCATAGGTAATTCTTCCCTCCAAGTAGAATAAAATTAAACAGGTTCATAAAATATCCATTAACTTACATATGAATGCATATCTATCTGTGCCTCTAAGTTTAAATTAGTTGTCTCCCTTAGCCTGAGATGATGAAGTATTTGCTGTAGGTTTTTTTCTCAAGTGATTTATCTTTTTGATTGTTCTATTATTTGATGTATGGTTTGAAATGTCTACTTATTTCTCATATACACACACGTCTACTTACAGATAGTACAAAGTAATTGATTTAGGCATTTCACGTATATAATTATATTCACTAGAATCCATGTCTAAATTACATAAATCCACAACAGGGATGTCACAACCGACTGCTGCATCTTTACTTAAATGATGCTTTTGATGCTGATAGTCATGGCTTTGAACAAAAGGCAATGCCAAAGGTGGCCCATCTAAGCTCTGTCCCTGAGTGATCTCAAGATATCTGGGCTGGAGTTAGTAGAGGGAGCGGACTGAGTGACAATGGACTCCACCTCTGCTGATAACCAGCCAGATCACTCTGGACAAGTTTCACAGTCCCACTGGGTCTTCATTTTCTTTTTTGTAATTTGCATTGGACTGAATGTGGTAAAATTTTGTGACTCTATTAAGCAAATTCCTTGTTCTATTAAAAGAGCCTCTGAAAGGCATTTGGTTAATCAGGGACTAAAATTAGATTGAACTATAACTAGCTTCCTGGATGTTAAGTTTCAGCCACATTCCTGGTACTTAACTGGTTATCAGTCCCAGGTTTACTGTGTATCACGTTGCTAGGGTCACTTCAGAAGGAATTACAGGACAAGCCTCTCCTTGACTGGTGTTTTCTAAAGATATGCATTTAGTATATTTACACAATAATTTTAAAAGGAGGATAAATTGCATATATTTAAAATAGAAAATGTAATACTATACCTCTCCCCATCCAAAAAAAAAAAGAGAGAATACAATACTGAATTTTGAAAGGTCTTTTCAGGTTTGCTTTGGAGTTGTCCTTACTGAAAAACCTGAAGCCAATATGCATTTGTTCCAATGAGAGTGGCTGCGCCCAGCAACACTTCATAAAAAGGAGAAGCCAAACTTACCTGCACGTTAGCATGCACAGACCCAGGCACTTGATATTTCAATTCATGGGCTGTTGTTTGAGATTTTGGAAGCAGAAAAGGATAAGAAAGGGACCGATATTTTGATTTCATAATCTAAAATAAAAACAGGTTAAAAAAAAAGATTCAAATGAAAAAATAGTTCCAGTCTTCCCTACTTTGTGATTAGTAAGAGAAATTCAGGTTCAATTGAAAAAGAAAAATGTCAACAGTGGGTGTTTCCAGGTGAAGAGGCAATAGATTATTTATTTTTGTTTTCTTTCTGTTTCCCAGAGGCAGAAAATTCCTTTTTTCCTTCTTTTATCCTTTGGAGTAAGCATTATTGCTTTGTATTTTTAAAGAAAGCATAAATATAACCTAGAGATACAGAAGTATACAATTGCAAAAATGGGATTATTTTATAAACTGAATTTTTACTATGCTGGAGATATCGTGCAAAAGCAAGATAGCACTATGTATCATTTTAAAATAACTTCATAGTAAAATGGCACGGAATAATCATAATTTGTTTAACAAATTGAGCATTTCAGTTGTTTCTAATTTTATTCGAATTATTAGAAACAATATCAAAATTAATTACTTATTAAATAACTTCTTTAGCTTTAAATACCTGAAATAGATTTTGAGTCAAATGTTACATACTTCGAAAAAAGAAACCCTTTTTTGTGTTGTACCGATTTATCCTCCCAGGAGCAGGATATAAGAGCATCAGAGATCCGAAACGCAACCGCAGGTATTTGCAGTGTTTTTATCTTTGTCAGTCCAGTAGGTTAAAAACACTATCCCTTTACTTATTCATTCATTCCCCTCTAAATTCTTGTTAAAAATATCTCCACTCTTTCTAAGAGCTCCCACTGTTTATAATGTTATGTAAATGAAAAATAAGGTGACCCTTTAAGTTGTTAATGCAACTAAATCTTTTTCCAAATTACCTCCAAATTATAAGGAGAAAATGCCTTATCACCATTAAAGAAAAATAAAATGGAACCTTAATAACACCTGGACAATAGGTACCTGACTATGAATGTTAGGTCAAACTCTTACAGATAATGAAGGCAGACTAAAGAAGACATGACCTGGAGAAAAGACAAATGGCTTCATCCCATCCTGCTTACTTTGCTCAGAACCACTTCTCAGAAGCCTGTACCAATATGAACTGAGGGCAGGGCCAGGACTGGAAGGACTTGAAGCTCCAGCCTTCTCACCTGAACAAGGCTCCCAGCCTCCACATTAGCCCAGTAGCCCTGCAAGTGCCTACCAGGCCAGGCCAGACGCTCAGCCAACGCTGAGCGTCCCAGACGTTAAACCACAGGCCATGAGAGTAGCATCCACCCCTCTGCCTTCTGAATTGTCTGTGGTGTGAACATTCAGGAACTTTTTTCTTCTTTTTCCCAGAGGCCCAGGCACTCTGACAACCAGGCACTCAAGAAGGGAAGAGGGGATATTCTCGTGTCCTCTTCTTGGCCTGTCTCTCTTCACATAGACTGAATCACAATAAAACCACCCATGTACCTTCGTGAAATTCCAGCGCTGGATGAAGTGACGCGCCACGTCGCGAGCCGCCTTCCCGTGGACTGCAGAGGCGATGTCGTGCCATGGCATCCGGGGGGTGGAGTACCTGTCAATGAAATCTGCCCGGGTACACCAGGCAAGGAGTGTCACCAACTTCTGTGCCAGGGACCCGAGCCATCTGACCCCAGCTCTGACCCCAACTATGATACCTAAAAGAAAACCTGGTAATGTCCACTATGTGTGTATTTCTTGGCTCGGGTAGAACGATACCTTTATAGCCAAGAGAAACATAGATCTCACACTGAGGAACACAGTCCCCCATGTACCTCTCCCAAATATGTTTCCATTTCACTTAGTATTAGATAATCAGCTGGCAAGGCAGAGGTGAGTTGATATAAATTATCTAAGGCTGTACTTGATGCTACATTTTTCTTTTTTATCCTGTTGAAATAACAGCAAGCTACACATGCAGTGCAATTTCTACTTCCTTTTAGATAGGTGAGTGCAGTAATAATCTGAAATGTGTTGTTTTAATGCTGGAAGATGCAGATGATAAGCAGAAAAGATGATCAAAGGAAGGGTACCATCTCTTGGAGAATTACAGATTATTACCCTGAAACATGTCTATATGAAAGCTGGAGATTTCAAACAAGTAAGCTCTATTTCATTTTCTTTCCTTACTACACATAGAAGGAAAAGCCCTTAAGTATATGACTGAATCGCAGGCTCCAGTGTTTGACCAAATATTCAGAATAAAATAAAGCAAAACAAAAGATACTAGATCATGCACATGCACACTTGTTCACATGCTGACCAGTAAAAGACAAAATGTAAGCAGCCGCCCACTACCCTGGTACTCACCAGCAAAAGGCTTATCCAGCTGAACCCAGTCTTTGAAGACAAAATTACAGTAGTCCTTTCCATGCCAGAATCTGGTTTCCCCGTGGAGCTCTCCCACTCCGGTCTGTAAACTCCGGATGGAGCCCGTGTCTGTAAATGCAGCAAGACCTACTCAGAGACTGAGGCGGGCCCTGGAGAGGGAAGCTCAACTCTCACTTATTAAACAGTAAGCCTCCTAACTAGGGCTCCGTGTGTCCATTCCATCTGAGGCTGTGGGCTGGTAAAGTTCTAAAACCCTCACAAGTTTATTATGACTTGGTGGTTGGGGCTACAACCAGGTTCATCACCGGACAATGAAATTAAACATTCTTATTCTCACCACCCACTAGATTTCTGGAAAAATGGATCGCAGGGCTAACTGTGAATAAAGAACCTGCTAGGAGAGACTGTGAGAGAGCAGTAAGGCCAGCCAGGCAGAGGAGAATGAAATGCAGAGGCCATGAAGAAGTCATGTCCTTCTCTTTCTCCGGACAACATGGGGCTCACCTAAAGTAGAACTCTTTGTCTTTTGCATCTCAAAAGGTAAGAACCTCAAATCTGCAGACAGCCCATGTTCCAGCCCTGGAATTGACCAGTTAAGTGACACTAAGCTTCATTTTTTGGAGACAGAAATCCTTTATATGCGAAAGGAAGAATTTGGCCCAAGTGACATCTAAGATCTTTTGGGTTCTAACATTCTGTATTTTTAAAGTCATAAATAACAATCCCAAAAAATATCACAACAACAGACAAAAGCTTAAGATCACAGGTGCAGAAGCAGCGATCTACTTCAGTGCTTCACAAAGAGCTTTGGCGGGAATATTTAACCTAAGGGGAAATCTGTAGACTTAAATCGTTTGTGTGTTTAAGATGACCACAAAGCAGGAAAACCAGAAGAACCACAAATCACAAAATGCAGCGCTTGGCACAACATAACAGATAGACATTGGATGCAAAAGTGTTTGTTGAATGAATAAATGGTACCACATGCAGGAACCAGTGAGAGTACTGGCCTGTCCCCACCCTACCCCCTACCCTGGCCACCACACTGCCCCAGATCTCTCTTTCCAAAATGCAGACTCCTTGCTTAAAAGCCTTCTAGGATGACCTACTGCCTATAGGGGTCAAATCCTAAGGGATTAGTGTACATAGGCAGCTTTTCTCAAACTGCTGCCAATCTCTCCTTCTGGTCGTTGTTCTCCGCACACAACCCAGGCCCCATGCACACCACATTTCTCACTGATTTTGACAGGCCTGGTCCATCATGTCTCTTTGCAGCTAGCACATTATTCCTTCTGCCTGGAATGTTCTTCTCTTCCTCTCGGTCTCATCTTATCAACCTTCAAGAGCCACATCAGCTGTCACCTGCCCTGGGGACACCTCCCAGGTCCTGGCAGAGAGAGGCAGCCCCTGGCACTGCTGCAGAACCATTAATAGCTGCACACCCCAGGGCCTCGGACTCTGTGACCCAACTGTGTAACTGTGTTCCCTCCCTGCCCTCCACTGACTCATCTACAAACTCGGGGCTGAGAAGTGTCTCCCCTCAGGGCCTGGTGCAGCTCCTGGCACTCAGCAGACTGTCCTTTAAGTATTTGCAGAGCAAACGTTTTTAAACTATCACCACACACACTATCTCAGAGTGAATAATTAACCTCCAAAGGTTACTGAAATTTTCTGTAAAAGAAAAATGCCTTAGGCTGCTAACGATTAACAAAACTTAGTAATGTTAAAGACAGAATTCTATTGATTTCTCACAGTGATTTGTTTTCCTGCTCTCTAAGCCTGAAAGGCCAAAGTACTGGTAGGTCTGTTTGCTCACCTATAGGCTCTTTATAATAAGCATGGCACTTTGTTTAAAAAAAGGAAAAGAAAAACCTTTTTAAAATAATAGTATCAAGGCAAGCAGTGTCGATTTGAAATTCTCCCTCTTGCAACATGATTTTGAGAGAAAAAAATCCTGAAGATGGCTGAGTGATTTTGAATTAAAATATATACTACAGAAATCTACCATGGTTACTAGTCACATTTCAAATGAGCTGATTTTAGTGCAGTTTTTCTACTTAAAAACCCACAGTGATCTTGCATGCACACTCTGAACTGACTTCTGTACGGCACCAGTAAGGTTCACTAGGAGCCCCATTCAGCATGGTCATTTGCATTCAAGTGAAACTGACATTGCAGAGAAGCAATCCAGCTCAAATCTTCAGGAAAGGAAGTCGCTAATTCAAGCAAGCATTCAGTTTCAAATTTCTAACAAAGAGTCACTCTATGCTTAATTTACATTTCAAGTCCTATAAGACAATGTAAGTTTAAGTCATTACATGACTTACATGTAGAGCTGTGCTTATTAAGCTTCCTTTATTATTCATAGTAGAACCTTACTTTTTTTCCTACACAAATTCACATGGCACTCCAATGTAAAACAGCACAAGTGGGGTTTTTCTGGTTGAAGTGCTACCAGTGGAGGTGAGAGGGTCCAGGGCCCTCAGCATTATCCGCAGAGCCCCCTGAGGTCCAAGGAATAGGCTTTGCAAATCATTGCTCCAGAAGGACTCAACTATCCTCGGACTTTCCTTTTTAAGTAAATTCAGTTTTCATATTAAAAAAATTAAACTAGTAACTTAACGTAGTTAATGGAAAGAGTCCTCTCGGCTCCCACATCCCATATCCACTGTATCAGCAAATGCTGCCAGCCCCACCCAATAAATGTATTCAGTACTTGTCTGGTCACTACTTGCCACCAGGGTCTGCTCTGAAGAAAATGTAAGTCAGACCTTGTCTGTTCTCTGCTCAAGACCTTTTGATGACTTCCTTTTTCACTCAAAGTATAAACCACAATTCTGTATCTACCCCACCCTCCCCAGCCGTGCTCCTCTCATTCTCCCCCAGCCCCCCACCTAGGCCACACTCCTGGAACACACCAACCTCCTCCCCCCAAGCCTTTACACTTGCTACTCCTCCTGGCGGAATTCTCTCCCCACCCCAGATATGCCCTTAACTCATTCTTCTCTTCCTTTTGATCTCTGTGGAAAACTCCCCTCATTGGAAAAGCATTCTCTGACCCCATCCTATACAAAACAGTAGCTCCTCCCCCTACCCTTCCCCCACTCCCCCGTACTATTGTTCTCCATGATAATTCTCACTACCTGTTACACTGTGTTTGATGATCTATTTGTATATACAGTTTCCATCCTTACTCTCCAACTAGTTAACTGAACTTTGTGTTGTTCACTCCATCCCTGGTACCTAGAACAGAGATTAGCATATTACAGGAGCTCAGTAAGTACCTATTTAACTAACAAACAAATCATACACATTTATTTCTGTACTTGCACTTACTGTTTTTAATGATTGTGCAATTCCATCAAGGGGATGAACTGCTCATTGTGTTCCTCACCATCTCCTACAATTGGATATTTAGATTGTTTACTTTTCTTTCTCTTTCTCTCTCTATCAATAGAAAACACATCCAGTGCAGGGATGAGGGTTTCCATCAACACCTGCAAACCACCCACATTGCTGTCCTCAAATCACCACTGGGGGAATCACCCCTCTTGGCCTGCCCCTGGCCTGAATCGCTTAATGTATTCTGTACCTAACTTGCATCTTCTTTCCCACTTGTTCCCAGTCCTGTTTTCAGCAAGACTAACACTCTGCCCCCTCAGCTTCATGTTCTGGCAACCTCATTCCTCCAACTCATCTTTAACTTCAGTCCTAATGCAGCAAAGCCGCACACCAGAATTACAAAGCAATACCTGGCCCTGTTTGCAACCCTTTAATGTCTGCCCCTGCATTTGCCTGTGGCCTGGCCTCTCTGGACTTCCCAGTTCCCTGTCTCAGGGCTATGAAGCTCTGTGGAGCACAGGAATTTACTGTGAGCTATCCCTGAATCCACACAGGCATCAGGTACCAGCTGTAAGGCTAAATAGATAAAATGTCTCTCCATATACCTTCTTCTCCCTATTTTAATGTGTATCAATGTTTTTGTGATTTACATATGTGGTTGTATTTAACAGTTACACTGGATCTTTAGTTCACTATATTTAGTTAATCAATTTAAAACTTGCAGTGTCCCCAGACTGAGGAATGCTGGGAACCACTGCTTAAGGTAGAGCATAATATATCAGGGTTGTTAGCTCCTGACAGCCACAACTCACTCCCATCCAGCCGTGCTAGCTGGGCTCTCTCTCAGTCATCTCATAAACAGTACGTAGAACCGTGGGCTTGAGAATTTCGTCAAAAGGTCCTGAGGTAGTCATCTGCATTTCTGCTAAATCACAAGTCTGAATCATGATCTCTGGGAAGCTGACAAACTGGAACTTCGCTGGGCAAGTCCCTTATCATCTCTAACCCTGAGTTTCTCCATCTGCAAAGAGGAGATAACCCTATTACTACCAACACCACAAGTGCCTAGGGCAGGGAGGGGCAGCATCTGCACACAATTAACACTAGCTTACAATTTTACTACGGCTGCTATTTATCATGATAATTACTTGTCCCTTTATCTGATCTGAATTCCTCTTCATTCTCGCCACCATATTTTGGCCCTGATTAATTTATTGAGAACCTAGGTCTTACAGAAGCTTATCCGATGACCATTTCTAATATGTACGTGGCGTGAAAACTGTGCGAACAGAAAGCCAATCCAGAAACACACGCGCTCTGCTCATGCAGCACAAGCGGAAGCCTCGGGCGGTTCTGGCGCTGCGCACATCACTTACCCGTGTTAGGTCCAGTGAGCCCCTGCTCAGACTCACTGGAAGAGCGAAAGAGTCTCAAGTGAGGTTTTAAACCATGGATTAAATTCTGACGGCTCCTACAGTGATTACAATAACCTGGAGAAAGTTGAGAGTTCTTTTTTTACAAAGGAATACATAAATATGCCATGCTTCCTAAACTGGGAAGCAGGTTCCATCATTTTAAAAACTAGACAAGGCTATAAAATCAGTCACAGATTCTGTGCAGCAGAGAACTGCAGAGCTTTAAGACACATTTGAAAAGTACAGTGAATTTACAAAATGTAGAAAATCTGATGTTTGAGGATAAAAGCTGGATGTACTTCTGGACAGGAAGAGAAATGAAATTTCTTTTGTGAAAAGCTTACAATGTGCCCCTAATACTTTTCTTTTTCCTTCACACCTTGGCCTTGTTTTAGAAATGCTTAGGTAGCCTGCTACCACTGGAAGCCTGAATCGTGGTTGTTATCACTACTTAGGCGAAAAAGACAAGAAATCTGTTCTAAAAGGAGTCAAACAAAGCCCTGACATGGCACGAGACCGAAGAGGATGATATAGTGACCTTTCAGTACTGCTCATTGTTCAGTGTCCACTGTACAGGACAGATTCTGAAAACAGGCACACAGGGTCTGGCCCTGGAGGAACAGAGCGTAGCAGAGATCAGTTCCAGCAGAGACTTACTGGAGGCGCTGTCAATGCTGCTGATGCTGTCCACGTTGTGCAGGTGGTGCCTGTGCAGCTGCCGGTACAGGCTGAACTTGGAGAATTTTCCCGGCTTTCCTATTCCTTTCAGTTTTGAGTCCCTATCATCAACATTCTTCAGGACGGGCGGACTTTTATTAGATTCGTTTTTATCTTTGTGGCTTAAGGATTCCATAGACTCTGTTGTTTCAGCCTGAGAAAATTATTAAAAAAAAGAAAAGAAAGAAAAGAAAAGAAACTGCATAAGATACTGTGCAATGTGGTCCTTTAATTCCAGCTGAGCTGATATATAAAGCTTACACATGATGAAGGGTCCCCAACAGACACCCAAGAACGTGTGAGGTCAGCCACAGGGCAGTGGGTGATTCTTATGAGCTGTTTAAATACTCCAAAGGAATACCAGGCAGTCCATTACAGTTCTTCTTCCCCTGGGCCACATTCCTGAAATTTCATGCCAATTAACCTTTTTTGTCTCCAATACAATTCCATGAGTTCTATTCCCTGTTGAGTTACTGAGCTTATTCCTCTGATAAACATGAAGTAAGCGATACTTTTTCTGTCAATTATTTTCCTTGTTACCTTTTCACTAAGTCTCTATTTTCCCAGAATAGTCACCAACACATTCAGCAGTAAAATAAGATGGAGCCCATCAAAATTTTTAATGAGTGTATTGACATTCTGGCAACCATCTGAGTTGAAATAATAAGCATATGAATATAGGCACGTAGCTATTTCGGCAGCTCTTGATTTGACAGGTACTTTGAGAAGTTATTAACCTCCTGCTTTCAACAGAATTCCCTAAATGAGTTCAGACTGAACTGTCTTATGTTTGTATGTCTGTAAGAAGGAAGACTCCAAAAACTGTGGCAGCTACTTGTAATAAGTTTGCTTATTTAACTTCAAGTCCAATTTTGCCATGTATTTTTGTTTATGAACTTTTTTCCCCCAAGGAGGAAATACATCTTTAATTTCAATAGAAAACAAAAGAGCTGACCATGAGATAGCAAATGCTCTGCTGAATCTGTTTTTAATTCTTACCGGAGATGAAACTAAGACAAACAGATGTACAGGTACAGACTCACTCAGTGGTATTTGAAACCAGTCTATGTTGGACTCAATGTTCTCTGCCCTTCCAGGGATATGCCAGCTCTCAGTCAACCCATCAATCAATCAATCACGCTAGTAATACATCTTTATACAAACTGTGCAGGGCCTTAAGGTGAAATTTACTAACCGTGAGGGAGCCTGGAGACGGTCCCATGATGACGCGCTTCACGCTGCCGACGTCCGTGAGTCTGTGTTCATTGTCATCCCACCTTCCGTAGGCCAGATCGATTCCACCCAAAAAGGCCACTGACTGGTCGATGATGACAAGTTTCTCGTGATGAGCCCACAGATAGACGCTGGACGACACATGATCTGGGTGCCTCATCACCTTGAGAGGGAAAAAAACCGCATGTGGAATATGCTTTCTAAAATGTCTTTCATATCATAATAAAATAGGTCTGTTTACTCCCCTGAATAGCATTTTCTACAGTTCGAAAACTCAAATGTGCTTTCTAAACATTAAAGAAAATCTCCAAACTTTTAATTTTATCCCTAGTATTTAGCAGAGGAGGAACCCTCATTACTTTTAAAGACTCTTCTGCCCATCCAGGACCTTCCCACATCTGGGGACAGCTGCCATTTAACTTGAAGTCTGGCCACATATTTTAATAAAAGTCAGCTCAGTGGAATAGCAGATTCTCTTTCCCCCCAAAAGGATTACGTTATATGTGGTATTATTTTTAAAACACTATAACTTTTCAACAAACATCTATCCGTGACAAAAATTTTAATAAATATATTGATATTTTGGCAGTCATTGAGTTGAAGTAGTAACCATTTGGATATAGGGATACAGACGTTTTCACAGCTCTTGATTTATTTAAAGGTACTTTGAGAAGTTATTAACCTCCTGCTTTCAAATAGAATTCTCTCTAAATGACTCCAGACTGGCCTAGTCTATTTTTGTATGTCTTTAAAGTAGAAGCATTCCAAAAACTTTCGAGGCTACTTCATTTTTTAATAACATGTTTTTTAAAATAGTGGTAAAATACACAGAACATAAAATTTACCATAGTAATCATTTTTAAGTATACAACTCAGTGGTATTAAGTACGTTCATATTGTGCAACCATCACCACTATCCATCTCCAGAACTTTTCATTTTGTGAAAGTGAAATTCTGTACCCACTCAACTCCCCATTCCCTCCTCCCCCCAAACCCTGGCAAACACCATCTATTTTCTGTGTCCATGAATTTGACTACTCTAGGTATCTCATATAAATGGAATCATACAATATTTGTCTTTTTATGACTTATTTCACTTAGAATAATGTCTTCAAGGTTCATTTAGGTTTTATCATATGTCAGAATTTCCTTCCTTTTTAAGACTGAATCATATTCCACTGTATGTATACACCAATCCATTACTGAGAGTGTGACAGTAGAGTGTCCAACTATTACTATAGAACTGTTTTATTTCACCCTTCAATTCTGTCAGTGTTTCCTTTATATATTTGGATGGTCATTATTACATATATAATTGTTTGTAACTGCTATATTTTCTTTCTTGCTGCATTACACTTTTTATTAACATTTAATCTTTGTCTATTATAAACTTTTTTCATTTAAAGTCTCTTTTGTCCAATATTTGTATAGCCATTCCTGTTCTCTTTCTGTTACTATCTATGTGGAATATCTTTTTTTAACCAAGAGAAATATGTAATTGTCATATATTTTAAGCCTGCTGGAGATTTACTAATTCATTGTCTTGATGTACCTCAGTTATTGAGCAATATTTACTGATAGGCTTCAGATGTTCGGTAAAGTATCAAATAGCTTTTTTCAAATTGTTTATCATTTTAATTTACTATATTAGTACTTTATACAAAGTGCTATTAAGAAAAGCACTTTAAATCCTAGAAGAGCTCTCTTTGTTGCTATCAATGTTCAAGTGATGTCCTGGGGAGATCACATCTAAGAGGTTCCAAGATAATCTTAACAAGGAGTATGGAAACTTGACAGGGCTCTTGAATATTAAAACAGCTGTAGGAAGAATGTTCTTGGCTGAATTATCAGGGTAAAAGAAGCAGAAATGAGAACTCTGCTGACTCCATCAATATCAGAAGTATAAGAAAGTATAGTCATTTGTTTTATTTCTGAGAAGTTCACAATACTGTTTATTCAAAATATACATTAGGGAATTCTACAGATTACCACTGCTTCAAGCAAGACATATCTGAAAATCAACAGAATAACAAAGAACAAACCCTGTTGAGCAAGATGACCCGAATACCTTTATGTTGGGGTGTAGATGCATCAAAATCCTCTTGCTGTATTCACTGTTGATTCCAAGAGCAAGTTCCACCTCTTTGTAGAGCATAACGAAGATCCTCACCCCCTGTTGCTGTTACAGAAGAAAACATAGGGAGTAATAAGAATTTTTAGAGGTAGGTTATGATTTTTCTTTTTCTTCTTCCTTTCTGGGCATTGTACTTTCTAAAACTTTCCTCTATAAACAAGTATAACACAATTTTTAATGAAAAATACAATACAAGGAGGTGATATATAAGTGTATATTAAGACACAAATATAAAAAAAAATGTATCTCCTTTCTATTCTTTGACTTGTAATCCTGAGAATCCATATGGGACTAATTACAGCCAGAAAGTTGAAATTGCAGCCTCAAATACTAAAAGGGTCTGATATCAGATAGTCTTACACCTTTGAACGTCTCCAAACACTTGACATTGAGGAAAAATTTGGACCTGATTTCGTGTTACAGGATTAGGGTTTTTTGTTTTTATTATACCAAAATTAGTTGAAAACACCGGGTTTTAAAAACTCCAATGCAATAAATTAGGCTACACATGCCTTAAATATTTCTGGGAGTATTTCCACAGAATTTTTCTTTACTAAAATTTATTTTAGTGGAAAAAAACATTTCTTAATCTTCAGAGGAGAATGTGTTGGTTCACACTCTTCACCCATAATTAAATCATCAATGTCTGTTTCACAACTGAAATGACTTCTTCAGAAGTCTGCTTCTCTAACATTAAAAACTCCCTGAGTTTTAGCAGCAGCACACAAATTAACATTGATCCATCCTTAGACCTTGGGTCTAAAAGGAAATAGACAAGGACATGGTGAAGGTCAAATTAAATAAAAAAATGCCTGGTAAACATTAACATGCTGTACAAATAACATTTATTATTAATATTAACCATCAAAAACATAATGTCCAACAGCTGGTAGTACAGAAAAGTACTAGTATTTTCTCTCCTAGTTCTGGGTGGTGGCAGAGTTTTAGCCTATGATAAATTGCCCCACACCTTAACGTCCCTTCCCTTCTCTCTGTCCTCTCATACAGTTCTCCCACCAATATCTCCAGGAAACACTATGTTATTTATCCCGACTTCTTGTCTTTTTTTTTTTTTTTTTTCGCTTTTTAGGTTTGCATCTTCAGTATTGCTGTGCTGTTTGCAACATCTTAATTTGCATTTCCTATTCCCAGCAGCTCTGAAATTATTTGGAAATACATTATATACATATTAGATACTATAGCTACACTTAGGCATTTAGTATCTTGGAGATTTAAGCAAGAAGTTTCCTGTAGTACTTTCTAGAGTATTAGATATACAGGCATATCTAATAAACTACAGTGACAAAGAATAATTTAGTTACAGTTTAAGTTTAATCCATGGTAATTAGATTTATAAGATACCAAATTTATAAGAACTGGGTTTTTGGCAATGCTATAAAAATGTGAAGTAACATATGAGTTAATATTTTAAGGTTGTAAGATAGAAAACCTTGGAATAAGTCAAATATACATACAATTCCCCCATGTTTCTCTCCCAATATTGGGAAGAATATTTTGGTCCCTAAATTCTTATAATAATTCATCACTTCAAAATACTAACTCTATCTTACTTGGTGTTAGTAATATCTGAAAAGTGTATACAGTTTTGAAGGGACACACTAGATTTACATTCTGGGCTGCATTAAGAAAATTAAATGAGTACTGGGAGAAGACCATTCTAGCTCTGAAAAAACTGGATTAAAGCATGTATTTTATTTCTCTGGTTAACAGCTGACTTTTGGAAGTGGCTTATTATTTATTATATTGCACACAACTATTATTATAATCAAGTACATAAATACAGACTTGATTAAAGAAATAGGAAGTAAAAGTGCAGGCAGGAAGTGGGCAGATTAATTTCTAATGATATGGCCAGTGAGTGCTCTAAATGAAAACCAGAACATTATTTTATTTTTTTGCCTCCATCATTCAGATCCACTTCACTCTGAGTATTTTAAGATTCAGCACTAAATAACAGTTACAAAAAAATAGCTTCCCATTGAATGATACAATATAAAGTTTAAAACCCTAAATTTTAACCTAAATTATAGAGCATTACACCTTACATCTTTCATCATGGTTCATTTGTTTTAAATGGATGAAATTCTGCTTCTTAGGCTTATGAGATTATTACCCATGAAGGACAGTAGTCGCATATTAGGAACTGGTCTGAATCTCACAATTTTCCATCTACCTGTATAACTAATGGATTTTGGAAATAATGGAGATGTTAATGCTAATGGATTATAGTATATCCTCCATCTACTAATAGCTGACATTTTCTTCTATACTGTATCTTTTCCCATTGAAATAGATTAACTCTAAAAGAAAGAGGGTATGCACTTTAAGTCTTTCCAGCTTAAGTAGAGATGACTAATAAGGAAGTAACTAAATATAAAAAGTTCATTTTTATATAGTCTGGTTTACAATTATTCACTAACATCGATACCCACAATAAGCAGTTAATTAGTGACAAGATTTTTGTGGTAATAAAGCAATAAAGTCCTCTTCTTCTGCTCAAGGTATTACACCACTACCATAAACTTTAAATTATAAAGGGCAAAGCAAAATACGTCCCTTGGGAATGAGAGCATTTGTTGGGTCATATAGTGCAGACTTATACAAAATTGAGAAATATTTGTGCAAAATGAAAGCCAAATTAGAAAAAAAAAAAGGGTTAATTCTGTAATTAAACATTCTGATGTTAATTCTGTAATTTAAAAAATGCACTTTTGCGGGGCAGAGAATAGCTCATAGTGGTGGAGTGCATGCTTAGCATGCACCAGGTCCTAGGTTCAATCCCCAGTACCTCCTCCATAAATAAACAAATAAACCTAATTACTGAAAAAAAAAAAATCTATAAATAAAACAAAATTAAAAATGCACTTTTGAGGCATCCAGTGTTTTACCAATGTCTTTTAGTGACCCTAGGGGAAATTATTTTTTGCTTAGAAGAGAAGTATTAATAGGGGAAGTAGGAAAGCAGATGGCCTGGACTTGACTGTTTCCTGGGTTTCTAGGCTTCGATGCCATGTTTCTTATCTCTGCTGAAGTCAACTAACCTGAAGTCCACAGAATAAACTTCACGACAACTGAGTTTCAAAAGGTAAAAGTTCTATCCTCTCTTCTAATTATTTTTTAATCCAGTAGAGCAGACAGAATACTAGAAGCAGTAGGAATGTTTAGGCCCTTTACACATACAAATGCAAATGAAGAAAATGAAAAATAAAAATTGTTCTAGAGTTGAAATCAAGAGACTGTTTCTGAGACAGCTTTTTCTCTGATTGCTGAAAGCACTGTGGTCCAAATATTTTCTAATGTAGGCAGATTTGTCCATTGGCTCAAGATAGCTTAGCTTAACATCTGCAGGATAACCACTAATTTTATCACCTGTCAAGGACTTTCCCAGGGAGGGTGCAATATTCCGGGAAAATGAAAAGTCAAAGATAAAAAGAAGTAATTTCCCCACCATTTAATTAAGTGCAGGCAGCATTGGGATGTAAGAGCACAAATGCTCATGCACCATTTTTTTAAAACCAGTTTTGTTTAAAGAACAGTCCTGAAGGTTGAAGATCCTTTCTCTCCCCAACCACGCCCTTCTAGCCCACCATTTTGATAAGATTCTCTTTTTTTTCTTGTGCAGAGATGAGATTATTCATCTCACTTGATGAAGCTGGACGTCTTTCCCTCCTATTGGTCACTGACTGCAGCTCTAGAATGTGCCTAGTGGTCTAGGGCAGAATGAAATGAATCTGACGACAACCTCCCCATTACTCCCCACCCCCGACCCAGAGAACCTAGGTTCTGTAAGTCTCCCGGATCTCCAGGATTCTGTACTTGAAGAACTTCTTGGTGCAAGTCTCATCAGCAATATTACGTATTCTAAAGTTAAAATATACAAATTCGGTTCAGGGATATAGGTACCATAACTATGATGCAACTCATCTCACCTCTTGGTGCAGTAAATGCAGAACTGTGAAAAACCCTGGGATGCTGATTTGAGCTGTAAACAGGCTTCCTCTCAATGCTGGCCAACACTATGTCAAATGATGACACTGCACATCAGAAGGCCAATGCAACAGGAAAATACCAACTTGGTTGTTACCAGAGAAACAAAATATTATATTTTCCCCCCAAAAACAATTATTAAGAGATATTTGACTATATGTTGGCTATAAGGCAGAGGCACTAAATTTCTCCCTCTAAATCCAAACACAACCACACTGAAGAAAAAAAATTCATTTTAATCAACCTCATGGACCTCCAGGACCGATTAATGCAAGAATAAGTGTTATTTTCAACCCAGTGAAGCTAGTGGCTTTCAGAAACTAAATTATTTATGTGAAGCAGTGTTTATGAGTCGATGAAATGTCAATTTGGAATGATATGAGCATTAAAAATTTATGACCAAAATAATAATATGGTGTAGCTGGATTAAGGAAGAGCAATTCTGCTAAATGTACCACTGAGAGATTAATATTTAATAGTATTACTATTTCCTTAGGAAATTTTAAAAATCTTCACACACAATTTAAAAACTGTAAGTTTCGGGAAGCAGATGAAATTGAAACAAAGGACCTTCTCAGGCAGTAACATTTACTCGGCTGTGCTGTTCAACTGGGACCTCACCAGAGTTCAGGGGCCATAAAAACAAAGAAAAGCCGTAACAGTGATACAAAAGGCAGCTGGATAGTACACTGAGGGGAATGAACAAACAGAGGCCAGTGAACATGTGAGGTGGAGGGCCAGGCTTGCAGGTTCCTCCTCCCAAGCCTGCCTCTGGCAATACTAGCTTTCTGGAGTTTACTCAGATGTCCCCTAGGCACCTCACACTCACGTGAGCTAGAATTTGGCTCTCTGATTCTGGGTTCGTCCCACTCCCTTTTAATTCCAGATGCACCTTCCCCATGTACCATTTTGATTGGATTGCTCTTCATCCATCACACATCCCACAGCAGTTCACCACTGTGTTGCATTAAGCCCAGACCACTGGCTTGGCTCACAAAGCCCCCACATCCCAGCTGCCTTTCCAGCCTGGACTCCCCTCCTACCTATGCTAACACATCAACCATGTCACCTTGCTGTGACTGACAAGGCCTTACCGATTCCTGCCTCCAGAATGTTTCCTCACCACATTTGTGAGCATACACTGCTTCAGTTATTTACTTTTTATGACAAAAAGAGCAAACTCAAGGCTCACCTGAGAATCTACAGGGTCAATTTCACACTATTACCATGAACTGTCCCAAAACTGGAGCCAGAACATCACCAATTCTTAATCACCCTTCAGCATCAGCTTGACACCATCTGACTGAAACCATTCTCCGATGACTTTGTCTTTTGCTCAAATGACAGAATAATGAATAAAATGAAATGCTATGTTTGATCTCATCATTTATTATTCAATGACGAAATTTTATTACAATTTCTTGCCTATAACTTAACTGCCCATATACCTGATTAAAAAACAAAAAAATAAAGTTGCTAATATAATCCATGCTGTGAATTAGGTGAAAACATTTACAATTCAAGAGTAATAGGAAAAAAATCAGAACCAGATGAACTTGAACACAGTTAAAATATTCTACCTTTTGTCAAACTCTAAAGAAAAAGTTATGTGTATATGAAAGGCTTTGAAATAGAAAAGGCATTTCAGAGGCAATAAACATTTAAAAAATTACATCAGCATCTGTTTAGAAAGTACATACTGCTTTTCGTTTAAGAATGCAGTCCAATCTCCAGCGATTTCCTTCAACCACCGGGCGTTTCAGGAAGATTTCTGGACTCAACCTGAAATCATGAAACCAAGATTTCAAGAACCTAAAACTAAATATAACGTTCCAATGATATCATAGGAAGCAAAGGCAATTTTAGCCCCAATGCCATCCTCCTCCTCCACTGTGGCAGGTCACCCAGAGTTCTACTGCGAGTCCACGAACAACTTCATATGGGAACAAGAGCCTTTCCTTCTTCCTCTGATGAAATGAAGAGACAGGCACGCACTGCACACACACACACACAAAGAGGAAAAGCCGCTCTGGGATGGATGTTGCATGGGGGTGTGATGTCTAGACAGGTATAGCCATATTGAATTCTAAGGGGAAAAGCAGAACCTTGAAATTACTACATCACCCTACCAATTCTCTGACTACCTAATTAAATGAGATAAATAAATCCTCAGTGTTTAAGGCACCTTTAATTGAGCATTCTAGCAACTCAGGCCCCAAGTGTTCTAATTGACAAGTATGAACACTGACTTCCTATACCAAGGAGCAGTGCCCATGGGAACCTGGGGCTTTCTAAGCAAGGAAGAAGGCAGGCTTGCTGATAGATAAACTTTTTCCAGTGTGAGCATGGACCCCTACGCTCTTCTTCATGGTGCCATAGATGGCACAGTAGAGCAGCGTCACTTTTTCCCCTTAGGGTTGAGTTCAAAGTCATTGCCTGAGTTAAACTGGTAAGTGGTGTAACTCCTCTGTAATGGGGAAAACAAACGAAAAAGAAACAATAAAGAAAATTTCATCTGCTGAAATACTAGACCTGAAGGGGCAGGAGTAGACTGTGTAAGGAACAAAGCCTTACAGAATACTAGGGTGGAATATTCCATGGCCAGGCAGTCTTCTAAGCATGTGAAAAGAGTAGGGTTCTAAGGAGCTAAAGATATTAAAAGAAGTAATTTTATGCTCTATTTCATTCAGTTAAAGGAAAAAATCCCCAGAGATAAAGTATCCAAAGGAAACATATATGGGGTAAGATAAATAAGAAAACAGAGGAAAGGAGGGGTGTATACAATATAAATACTTATATATTTGGCTTAGAGTAGGAAACAATTCAAAGGTAATGTACGCCCAAACAAACAAACAAAAAATGAAGCAATTGATAGGAAAAGATTTGAAATCTTTGAAAACAGATCTGTCTTAAATAGAACAGTATATTACTAGGCATTGCTAGTTCACTGAAAGTAGGACATATCAAACAACATATATATACACTTGCAATTTTTGATGTACACATTAATTTTGTGTTCAGTGGACTTCAGTTTGGGGGCCGCTTTTAAGTCTATACTCTGCAATTAAGTCTTTATCACCTTTAATCTAAAAGCACTATGTACTCTGAATGCAGAATACTCTACTAGATACTTTGAAGGATCTTAATCTAGCTCTCAAGTAGAACTTGATTTTGAGGATAATGCATAAAAAGATAAAAATACTGATAATCATGCTATAAACAAAGTTTAAACAATGGCAAGGAGAGAACAGCTATGACTCACAAGCATCATTATGTTAGGATCTTTACTAAGTAATGATTAGATAAACAAAACTTGAAAGAATTGTATACTACATTTCAATGAGTCTAGGACAGCAGTGACTGTAAGATGCATCAATACTGTGTGTACCACTAAGAAAGAAAAACAATGACAGCTACAGCTATGAGACGTTACTGAGTGTAAGGTGCATCTTGATTTCAGAGATGTTAAAGTAAATGCTCCTCTTAGAAGATTTTATAGCTTTAAGTGCTCATATAAGAAAGAAAAAGCTTAAAATCAATGATCAGAGCTTCTATCTTAAGAAGATAGAAAAAAGACTAAATTAAACCCAAAGTAAGAAGGATAGGAAAAACAGATAAGAGTGGAACTCAATGCAATGTAATACAGAAAAACAATAGAGAAAACTCAATAAAACCAAAATCTAGCCCTTTGAAAAGATTTTAAAAAATGACAAACCAGTTAAATTAAAAGAAAAAAAGAGAGTTTAACTATTTTAGATTCCTCATGTAAATGGGAAGAAACCGTTTGAGTAGGATAATATCAATCCTACTCAAAGTCTCTCAGGAAACGAGGAGGAAACACTAACTCATATAATGAGGCTAGCATTATCCTAATACCAAATCAAATAAGGACAATCAAAGAAAAGAAAAAATTAAGTACAATATCCCTAACAATTATAGAGGCAAAAATCTTTACCAAAACCTCATAATCTATAAAAAGGATAACAGATTATGACAAAGTGGGATTATTTCTAAGAACACAAGATTGGTTTAAAAATTGCAAATTAAATCAACGCAATTCAGCACATTAACAGGAAAAGAAAACCCAAAAAAATGATCATTTCAATAAATGCAGAAAAATGTTTTGACAAAATTCAATAAATACCCATTCACAGTAAAAAATTGTAAGTAGAAAGGAATTTCTTCAAATAGAAGGCACCTATTTAAAAAATCTACCTGAAGCATATAATCTAAGACTGAAAACTTTTCTCCTAAGACTGATAACAAGGCAAAGATGTCCTTTCTCATTCACTTCTATTCAACACTTTATTGATGATGCTAGCCAATGCAAAAAAAAAAAAAAAAAAAAAGAAGAAGGAAAGAAAAGAAAAGAAAAGAAAAGAAAAAAGGAAAAGAAGAAAAAAAAACAAAGCATAAGGATTATAAAGGAAAATGGTAAACTTCATTCACACATCACATGATCATCTATGGGGAAAATCCTAAGGCTTCTACAAAAAAGCTACTAGCACTGGGAATGAATTAAGCAAGATTTCAGTAAATAAGATCAATATAAAAAATCAATTGCATTTCTGTATGCTGGCAGTGAAAGACTGGAACATGAATTTTTAAATGCCATACACAATAACAAAAACATGAGTTACTTAGTGATCAGTGCAAGGACCTGTATATGAAAAGTATAAAGAATAGCTGAGAAAATTTAAATAAGAACTAAAAAAAAAAAAAAAAGCAGAGATATATAGTGTTTATGAATTGGAAGACTCAATACTGAGGAAGAAGAACAAAATTTGACATACCGTCTAACCAGTGGTGATTTTACCATTTTTTCCCCTTTGATTCCTCAGCCTGGAAGGAGAAGCTGGAAAAGGGCATTGGCACAGGTAGAAAGAACTCCAGGAGGAATCCTCAAGTTCAGGCTTGAGGAGGAAGCGTGGGTTCTTCTGGGTGCTAGGGGTGGCAGGGAAGGGCGCAAAGGCATCAAAAACTCTGAGGGAGTGGAACTTTCCTCTCCAGCTGGAAGAGTTGTGGTTCCAAGAGGATAATATAAATATCTATTGCTTGGCTCTGGACACAAAGTGTCATTGCAGAAAGTGTTTGGCAGAGCAGGGTAAATAAAGCCACAACTTTCTAGTTAGAGGACTATAAAGGGAAGCCATAGACAACCCATGAGTAGTGGGTAGATCGTGGAGAGAGAGGAGCTCAGAAAAGCAACACTATAAAGTTGTTTATGAACTTCTAGCTCACTCCCAAGCTGCTCATGGATTTGATCTTAAACATTATACCAAAGAATCTGAGAATTGAAATAAGAAATAGACCACTGCCCAGTCTGGCTGCTAGGTGGAGTACCTAGGGGACAGATCTGAACAGCACTGCAAATGCTTTGAAAATAAAGCTTGACATTAAAAACACACAGAAGAAAGCTAGCTGGAACATTCTGCATGAACCCAAATGAGCCAGTTTCCTGCTAAAACAAAAATACCAACATTCTCCATAAGATTTAAATAAGACCTAGAGTCATAATATTAAAAATCTCCAGAATATAATAAAAAATTACTTGGCATACAAAGAATTAGAAAAGTCTCAACTTGCAGGAAAGTCATTCAACAAATATCAATGCCAAAATGACATAAATGTTGGAATTACTTAATGTAATTCTTTGCCAGATATTATAAAAATGTTTCAATAAGTAAGGGTAAACACTCTTAAAATGAATGGATAGACAAAAAGTCTCAGCAAAGAAATAAAGATATAAATGAGAACCAAAGAGAAATTTTCAAACTGAGAAATACAACTACAAAAAACAAACAAACTCTTACTGGATAGACTCAGTACCAGAACAGAGGTGACAAAGGAAAGAATCAGTGAACTTAAAGACAGATAAATTATCTAATTTGAATAACAAAGAGAAGAAAAGATTGGAAAAAAATGAACAGTCTCAGAGACCTGTGGGTCAATACTAAAAGACACTATTTGTGCAATCAGAGACTCAGAAAGAGGAGAAATAGGGAAATGCAGGGAAAAAAAATTGAAGAAGTAATGTATGAAAATTACTCAAATTTGATGAATGACATAAACCTACAGATTTAAGAAGCTTGATGAACCCCAAACAGAATAAACTCAAATACCATAATCAAACTGCTGAAAACTAAAGACAGAGGGAAAATGCTGAAAGCACTTAAAAGAAAAACAATGCATCATTTAGAGGGAAACAGTGATTCAAAATGAATGTGAACTTCTCATCAGAAAACACAGGCCAGAATGAAATGGAGCAACTTATAACTAGAATGGATAAAGATCTTCTACTATTTTGTAATAAGAAGACAATGCAAAAAAAAAAAGAGAAAAAAATGCGATTTGAACATATTTCCAAAAAAGCTAAACAAATATCCAAAAATCACAGGAAAATATGCTTAACGTGAAAAGATGTTGCTAATGTAAATTAAAACCACAATGAGATACTGCTACATACCCTTTGGGATCACTAATGTTAAAAAATTAAATACACTAAAATACCTTGAGATAAATGAAAATGAAAACACGACCACACAAAATTTATGGGACGCAGCAAAGGCAGTGCTAAGAGGGAAGTTCATGGCAATACAGGCCTTCCTCAAAAAAGAACAATCTCAAATAAACAATCTAACCTATCAGCTAAAAGAATTAGAAAAAGAAGAGCAAAAACCCCCAAAAGTCAGCAGAAGGAAGGAAATAATAAAGATCAGGGAGGAAATACATAAAATAGAAATTAAAAAAACAATAGAAAAAAATCAATCAAACCAGAAGCTAGTTTTTTGAAAGAGTAAATAAAATCGACAAACCTCTGGCCAAACTCACAAAGAAGAAAAAGGAGAGAACACAAATAAGCAAAATAAGAAAGGAAAATGGAAAAATTACAACAAATAACATAGAAATACAGAATATCATATGAGAATATTATGAAAAACTATATGGAACCAAAATGGATAACCTAGAGGAGATGGACAAGTTTCTGGAAACATCCAGTCCACCAAGACTGAATCAAGAAGAAACTGACCACTTGAACAAACCAATCACTAGAAATGAAATCGAATTAGCAATAAAAAACCTCCCTACAAATAAAAGTCCAGGACCGGATGGCTACACCGGGGAATTCTACCAAACATACAAAGAAGAACTCATACCAGTCCTTCTCAAACTCTTCCAGAGACTGAAAAAGAGGGAATACTCCCAAACTCATTCTATGAAGCCACCATCACCCTGATACCAAAACCAGGCAACGACACTACCAAAAAAGAGAATTATAGGCCCATATCACTGATGAACATAGATGCAAAAATCCTCACCAAAATATTAGCAAATAGAATCCAACAGCACATAAAAAAGATTATACATCATGACCAAGTAGGGTTCATCCCAGGGACACAAGGGTGGTTCGACATACACAAATCAATCAATGTAATACATCACATCAACAAGAGAAAGGACAAAAACCACCTGATCATCTCAATAGATGCAGAAAAAGCATTTGATAAAATTCAACACACATTTATGATAAAAACTCTCACCAAAGTGGGTATAAAAGGAACATATTTCAACATAATAAAAGGTATATATGACAAACCTACAGCCAGCATAGTATTCAATGGTGAAAAACTCAAAAGCTTCCCACTAAAATCTGGGACAAGACAAGGCTGCCCACTATCACTACTCCTATTCAACATAGTCTTGGAAGTCCTAGCCACAGCAATCAGTCAAGAGAGAAATAAAAGGGATCCAAACTGGAAAAGAAGAGGTAAAAGTGTCACTATATGCCAATGACACGATACCATATATAGAAAACCCTAAAAGCTCCACACAAAAACTACTAGAACTAAATGAAGAATTCAGCAAGGTAGGAAGTTACAAGATTAACGTTCAAAAATCAGTTGCATTTCTTTACACTAACGATGAATCAACAGAAAAAGAAAGTAAAGAAACAATCCCCTTTAAAATAGCACCCAAAGTAATAAAATACTTAGGAATAAATCTAACCAAGGAGGTGAAAGACTTATACATGGAAAACTATAAACCATTGATGAAGGAAATTAAAGAAGATTAAAAAAAATGGAAAGATATCCCATGCTCCTGAATTGGAAGAATCAATATTGTTAAAATGGTCACACTGCCCAAGGCAATCTACAGATTTAATGCATTCCCTGTCAAATTACCCAGGACATATTTCACAGAACTACAACAAATCATAATAAAATTTATATGGAACCATCAAAGACCTAGAATTGCCAAAGCATTACTGAAGAAAAAGAAAGAGGCTGGAGGAATAACTCTCCCAGACTTCAGACAATACTACAGAGCTACAGTCATCAAGACAGCATGGTCTTGGTACAAAAACAGACATATGGACCAATGGAACAGAATAGAGAGCCCAGAAATGAACCCACAAATTTTTGGTCAACTAATCTTCGACAAAGGAGGCAAGAATATACAATGGAATAAAGACAGTCTCTTCAGCAAATGGTGTTGGGAAAACTGGACAGCAGCATGTAAATCCATGAAGCTAGAACACTCCCTTACAGCATACACAAAAATAAACTCAAAATGGATCGAAGACTTAAACATAAGACAAGATACAGTAAACCTCCTAGAAGAAAACATAGGCAAAACATTATCTGACATACATCTCAAAAATGCTCTCCTAGGGCTGTCTACCCAAGCAATAGAAATAGAAGGAAGAATAAACAAATGGGACCTAATTGAACTTACAAGCTTCTGCACAGCAAAGGAAACCATAAACAAAACAAATGACAACCTACGGAATGGGAGAAAATTTTTGCAAATGATGAAACCAATAAAGGCTTGATCTCCAGAATATATAAGCAGCTCATACGACATAATAAGAAAAAAACAATCAACCCAATCCAAAAATGGGCAGAAGACCTAAACAAGCAATTCTCCAAGGATGAAATACAAATGACCAATAGGCACATGAAAAAATGCTCAATATCACTAATTATCAAAGAAATGCAAATCAAAACTACAATGAGGTATCACCTCACACCAGCTAGAATGGCCATCATTCAAAAGCCCACAGATGACAAATGCTGGAGAGGCTGTGGAGAAAAGGGAACCCTCCTACACTGTTACTGGGAATGCAGTTTGGTGCAGCCACTGTGGAAAACAGTATGGAGATTCCTCAAAAGACTAGGAATAGACTTACCATATGACCCAGGAATCCTGCTCCTGGGCATTTATCCAGAAGGAACCCTACTTCAAAAAGACACCTACACCCCAATGTTCATAGCAGCACTATTTACAATAGCCAAGACATGGAAACAGCCTAAATGTCCATCAACAGATGACTGGATAAAGAAGTGGTATATTTATACAACGGAATAGTATTCAGCTATAAAAACCGACAACATAATGCCATTTGCAGCCACATGGATGTCCCTGGAGAATGTCATTCTAAGTGAAGTAAGCCAGAAAGAGAAAGAAAAATACCATATGAGATTGCTCATATGTGGAATCTAAAAAAAAAGAGTATAAATACAAAACAGAAACAGAATCACAGACATAGAATACAAACTTGTGGTTGCCAACGGGGAGGTGGGTGGAAAGGGACAGACTGGGAGTTCAAAATTTGTAGATACTGACAGGCATATGTAGAATAGATAAACAAGATTATACTGTATAGCACAGGGAAATACATACAAGATCTTGTGATAGCTCAGTGAAAAAGAATGTGACAATGAATATATGTATGTTCATGTATAACTGAAAAATTGTGCTCCACACTGGAAATTGATACAACATTGTAAACTGACTATAACTCAGTAAAAAAATATTAAAAAACCCCACAATGAGATACTACTACGTACACTTTGGGATCACTAACATTAAAAAAGACACTAAATTTTTAAAATAAATAATTACTAAAGAATTCCAATACACCTTATGAAAAACATAACATTAAAATCAATTTAAATGTGTTCTTCTACTTAGAATAGTCTGAGTGTGTGAGCCAGTCAATAATGAAATGTTGATTTTGTTTTTGAACTTTACAGCCTTTGTCTCCAAGCCCAAAGGAGATCTCGCTTCTGTTTCTCTTCCTTTGATAAACTCCCTCTTTAAAAATCTTGGTTTATGATTCTTCTTCCTTATTCTCCAGTTTTAATACTCCTGTCTCTCTTAGACCCGTTTAATACACAGACTCAGTACAGACACTGTGGCAGACCCCACCTGCACCCCCACTGCCAACAGGCCACACAAGGGACTCAACACACTTGCTCCACACATCCCTGCTGGCCAGTGGGGAATCAGAATTCACCATCACTAAGAGGAAGCTGTGCTACGCCACGCTATGTGGATCCGTCCCAAGTTACAGCAGCGGACTGCAAGCCACACCTTGGTGGCCAGCCTCGTTTTGGGGATCACACCAGCGAACACAGTTTGTCTTTAACCCATCTTTTGAGTGTTGTCTCCACCCCCCCCATCCCAAAGGATGCTATGCGCAAGCAGTACACCACCTCTACCCTCCTCCAAAACTGCTGTGCTCTCTCACCCCTGTGTGCCTTGGTCCTGGCTATCCCTCTGCCTAAAACAGTCAGCTGTCTTCATCTGTCAGCTCCATCCCCCAGGACCTGGGCCAGCGTTCTCTGCTGTGAAGCTTCCACAGCTCCTTCAGGCTCAGTCACTGCCCCTTCCTCTGTGCTCCCCCCTACCCCCACGCCTTCTGTTATGCTGACCCTCACCACTGAGTTTGCCCCAATCCCATGTCTCACGCACGACTTCCTGACTGTCTGTTGTTCCCGCATAGGGGCAGCTTCTCATTCATCTTTCTGTGCCCTTGGCCCAGTTCAGTACCTGTCACACAGCAGCTACTCATTAAATAGGTCTGGAATTAATGAGTGAATAAATTACTAAATGAATGGGTGGGTGGTTAAATGAAATCACAAAGGAACTCAGTGCTTCTAGGTCCCAGGTTATTTCTCATTTCACCCTATCTGCCTTTCCTTTCATACTAATGGTTTTAGAAACCGACAAACAGTTTTTGCTTAAGTATATGATGTCTCTCAAGTGAGTTTAGAAGCTCCTAAAGGGCGTGTGCATCCTCTCACTGTGCATTTCACTTCCTCAGAGCCAGACAAGTCAGGGTGTAGTAAACTTTCTGAATGCTCTCTTTTGCAATATACTTGCATGACAGGAATTCTCTTCACTTGTTTTGAGGGAGGTTCCTGCGAAGGTTTTATTTCAAAGGAAGTGTTGTAATAAGTGTTCATGAAAAAGAAACAGCCTCTTGATTCATTTTCGTGCTGACAGTAGAAGAGAAAACATTCAAGGTTTCATCTCTTTAGATGTTTAAATGAGAGTTTGTACTTTAGTGTTCAGAACCTTGAAAAGAGGTATTATTTGCTCATGTAAACATGAAAATACGGGCTCAGTGGAAACACTATTTTCAGTCTCTTTCATGTTCTTGTAAAACTTTCAGAAATACTTTTTAAAGGAATACACGTACTACACTAAGCTTGAATTCATTCTAATAAGTGTTTAGAAAGTATGCAACCAAAGAAATAGCTCCTGAGTATGAAACTTTTATTCTTGGTAACTGACTAAAGAGACAAAACTTGGCAAGAATATGAAACCAAGACTAAGCTCCTCCACAAACATGAGAATAAACAGGTCCACGATAGACAGGCTGACCATCACACACCTTATCCTCCGACTCCAGACAATGATTCTCAACCAAGAGGGACTGTGCTCCCCAGGGGACATCTGGCAATGTCTTAAGACATTTGGGTGATCAAGACTGGGAGTTTGCTACTGGCATCTAGTGGATAAAAGCCAGGGATGCTGATGGTGCTGAATATCCCACAATGAGCAGAACAACCCCCCATAACAAAGTAATATCTGGTCCAAAATGTCAATAGTGCCAAGGTTGGGAAAACATGCCCTAGAGTTATAGATTTCCACACCACCGAGGCAAAACAGCAGAAGAAGATGAGTTGACATTCCTAATGACTTTCCCCTCCCCCCAAAATCTAGAATTAGGAGGAAATGGGTTATGGTGATATTTCTACAGCTCATATATAAGGAAGAATTTGGAAGGAAACAGGATAGGGAAAAATAAGGGGCATTTCAAGCACCAAAGTTCTTAGAAGGAAAACATATTTTAGACATTTTCAATATTTCCATTGTAGCAAATGTTAGCATCTACAATGGGTTTTCACCGTCTAGACAGATGGGTAATTGAGACTTATGTCAGACTACAAAGTCTACACCAACTCCAGGAGTAAAATTTCCCAAGGGCTAATGGGTTTTAGATATGAGACTTCCAGTGGCTCTAATAATCATCATAACTCTCATGGATGACTTTAAAGGGGGTAAGAAGTTGAAACCTGATGCATCTCCAAAAAAAGCTGACCGCCTAGTAACTACCAAGCACATTTTAATAGTAATAGCAAATGGAAATATTTCAATTTCAAAGGGAAAATTCAGAAGCAGTATATTCACTGGACCTGGTGACAGATAAACCAATATGAGGAAAGACATTCAAGGAAGCTTATTTTCCATTACCTCTACACCTGTATTTGCATTGCAACATAATCTTTACTAAAATGAATATTGAGTATCCGCTTCTAAATGGAAAGACAAAAACAAAATTGTTCAAGTTAAATATTTTAAGAATATATATGGATGCCAGGTGTTTTGAAAAGACCTTTCACTGGAGGCTATTACAGTTAATGTGTTGAGACTTCGGCCACACCATCTGTGAGTACTGCCTGGTTTTCATAATGTGTGATTCTGGAACAGCATAACACTGCTGTACATTCCTAAATGCAGAGACCTCCAAACAAACTCCCCAGGGACAAATACTAACCACCAATCTGTGATGAAAATCTCTTCTTTTGCCTCCTCCATTGCATCTGCCACATCTTCAAAATATCCTTTGGCATTGACATACCTGAAAGACAAGTTTTTGTTTCATTTTTTAAATGGAAAAAAAAAAGACATCTATCATATTGCAAAATGAAGGATGGAAGCCACTACTTAAGTCTCCACAAAATCGCCAGTTTATATACGTGGAAAACAAGGATTGAAAGCAATGCCTTCTGTCTGCTATACAGGAAGTGCAGTGAGCAGAGAGAAGGAGGCA
The DNA here is from genome assembly GCF_009834535.1 of Camelus ferus. NCBI lineage: Eukaryota > Metazoa > Chordata > Mammalia > Artiodactyla > Camelidae > Camelus > Camelus ferus. The sequence continues at coordinate 80,901,670 of NC_045696.1, read as the reverse complement.
ACCTGATTCTTCTCCGTGAGAGAATCACAAACTGATGGGTCTCACCATCAGATGGGGTCAGATGGAACTCTTCCATCCTGTTGAACTCATACGTGGTTGTTCTTCTGAGACTGAAAGCAAAGCCAGTTTCTAATTCATGGGTAGAAAAATATGCTAAGCTGGATTTTATTTAAAAGAAATATCTAGCAAGTAAACCCTCTTTCTTAAATTATGGCTAATGACTTTAATAAACCTTCTTTTGCATCACTAAGAAAATGTATGAGGTTAGCTTTTAAAATCAAACTTCAAAATCTGAAGTTAACTATCTAAAGTTCACTGTAAAAAAACTGTAAAAGAAAAAATTGGAAAACGAATCTATGCTCAGGTCATCCTATAAAGAAAGGCCCTTGTTAAGTATAATGCATATCTTTTCACAGCTTCAAATACTGATTCCAGGTGGATTTTAGACCACCATAATTTTAAATGTTACTGGCTACTTTGACAGTCTTAGAGCAAAAAGATCTTACCATTTAGCTAAAGTGTTCTCTTGGATTGCAGCATATGACCCAAATCGATGATCTTTGAGAAAGTTGGTGCCATATTTCTGGATGAATTCTTCTATAGCCCCTCCCCACCACCGAGCATGTCTATAGCTGTTGCATTTTAAAATAAGTGTCCTTCAAAAGAAAAGCAAAATGTGGGAAAGAATGGTCACTCTGGGTTCTATCTCTTTAAACAATTTAAAAATTAACCATGTCCCATTTTGTTCGGTACTGCAGCAAACATAAGTTGGAAGTTTTAGGCAAAGAGCACCTTAGTCATGTCAAAAGAGCAGACTTTTGAACATTTTTGGCAGGATTTAAAGGTATATTCAATGTAGCAAAAGCAAACGCTCAGGTTACTCATTCCCCCATTCACTCATGCGAACGTGTGTAAAGGCACTTACTATAGGCTTACAGCTAGCAGTGCCAGGCTGTGAGGGGGACAGTGGCAGAGGCATGAGGTAAGGTCCTGCATCTAAGGGTTAGAGAGTTGTTGGCTCCTGGGGAGGACATTTCCCTTTGGGCTTCCTGGTGTCCATTCCCTCGGCCTCTGGAAACATCCTGATTGTGCTTTAGGAGGTGAATCCGTTCCCTACTCTGAGTTCACCAAAGCCAACAAAACGGTACCTTCCAGCCCTTGATCCCAAAGACTGGTTCAGGGCTGAGTACATAAGCCAACTCCACCCACTAGTGAAAACAAATCCAAGGACTTGCTCAGAAACACCAGGAAGAGATTCTTTCCCTTCCACTGAACTTGGTCTGAGTGTAAGAGGCCAGTCATCTTGCTACCACCAGGGGACCAGCCTGAGGATGGAGCAGATGCACAGGAGCTGGAGCTGAGAAGGGCCAGGAAAATGTGTCTCAGTGACATAGGCTGAACCTTGGAATCAGCCGTGCCTAACGTGGCTGATGATTACCTCTGACGTAAGCCAGACTGCATTGGACTTTTCTATCTCCAGTGACTAAACTACCCCACATGGTTACAGATTTATAGGTGCTGAAAAAAAATTCAAAACAGGAGATTAAAAAAGTCATTATCACATGTCAAATGTCAGAATTGGTGACTGCCACCAACAGGTGAAAATAAGTTATTCAAAGAAGGTGTTGGAGCCAGCAGTCTCTCTACCATGTAGGGAGAAACCCACCCCCAATATAAGAAGAGCACTGCAAGTGAGGAGGGAGAGTTTGCCTTTTTGGGGAAACGCAACGATCATGTGAGAAGCAGGGAAGGCGCTATATTCACAGACCCTAAAATCATTATTTAAAAGGATTAGAGATGTCCAAACTGGTCCCCTCGATACGTCAAAGACTGATGCTTGCGCTTTTGTCTGGGTGGCTAATGCTCTGGGGTGTGGTGGTGCCGGGAGCAGCGAGGCATCAACTCGGTGGCAGAGCGGACACGGTTTCTGCCAGCAGAGTCAAGAGGGCACAGACAGTGCCGGGGTTTGAGCCATCATGCAAGTACTACTCCAACTGAGCTGAAATGCCTCTGAAAACCAGTTATGAGAAAAAGATTTTGTGGAAGACGTAAGTGACAAGCAGAGGTCTTGTCACAGGACATGAATCAGAGTGAAGAAAAAAAATCTATTCCAAACACGGAAATAGGAAGAGGAAAGGTGAAGAGGCCGTAATAAAATGTGTGAGAAGGGATGGTGAAGACCTGAGAGGCTGCCTTACAGAGAGGGTGCAACTAAAGGCACAGAGACAAAAGGGCTTCAACTGTAAATGGAGGAGTTTGGGTTTATTTGATAAAATGAGGAGGCCCACTTATACCAAGGAGGAAGCAGAAGAAACCTGCATCTCTGTGGATTTATTTGGCAACAGTGCACAGATGAGTGAGGATGAAATGGAGATAAGACTGCTGGTAAAGTAACTGTTACAGTGACCAATGAGAACCGCAGCCTGATGTCTGTGGTCCTCGGGAAACAGGAACGTAGTACCAGGAGGGAGACGGCAGCGCCATCACGTTTCCAACAACCAATCCTGAACCTTTTATTGTCAGAGATCAGGAAGTTCAGCATTTTTTTACAAGTACACAAACACACATGCAAGCGTTTATTAGTAGGAGTAATATATTTACATATAAATATGTATGTTTTTATATCAGTCAGTGTGTGTAGAGAGAAACGCATATACATTCATAGACATCAGGTTGAACTTTATAGAGACAAATATATACAGACAGAAAGACACACATATATTGTATAACTATTATCTGCCAAAAGAAACATATTTATCAACACACACACACTCACTAATAAAATCTATAGTAAATGTACACTTGAGTATCCTTTCACAGTATCTTTCTTAAAATCTGTGTGTAAACAGAATTTTTGTAAATCAAACTGCTTTTTACATGTTTTGTTAATTAAAGGATATCAGTTTATAAAGTAAAATTTTACTTCTTAAAATATGAACTATCACTCCTTAATTTATTTGCTGGGTAAAATCGGTATTACTGAGTAGTGAGTCTTGTTACAACAGGCATATATTTTGTTATAAACAGGCATACAGTGACACACGGGATCATTTATTCTGACTCTTGCATACAGGATATTCTATTCTTAAAAAATATATAAAAACAAAAGTAGATTCATTTCTTTTGATTGAGGATGAAGTTCTAAATCACAATTTTCTACCATCTAAATTATTTCACCTTCTTCTTCACTTAAGGTTGGGAGAATAACTCTGTTTTCCGGAGAAGTCTTTTTAAAGTATTTGTAATTTCTACCTTGAAAGATTATCAATTCGGAGTCCGTATTTCGTCTCCGTCTCCTTCCTGCCCATCTTAATTCTGAATTCTTTGTCTACCAGCAGGACGAAGGCAATGGCACCGCTGTCTGGTTTCATGTACAGTAAAAAGGAGTCCTTCACTATCAACCACCTGTGAGAAGGAAGTAAGCAGTTTTAAAGTTGTACTGAACTATGGAAACAAAAGGAACAAATTATTATGACAGGTCTGAAGCATACATTCTAGCAGACAACAGACATGCTTTTATTTTTTACAAGGGAATTTATTTTTTAAAAAATCACTGTGATACAAAAAAATAAAAAATCTTTCTATTATGTTTTTCTAAGAAGTGCTGGCACCAAGCAATTCGAGACCATTCATTAGCTCTTTAAACACTAATGGCAAAGCCTGGAAGAAAGGCCCTGACATGTGCAGATGGTACTCACGGGACGCCCAGCACAAGCCATGGCTGTGGGGAAAATGGAATGGGTTGGTGTTTGCTAAAATAAACTAGCATCAAAGAAGCAAATCAGTCTCTTGGTAAGTAAAATCCCCCTTTTAAAAATCCAGGAAGCACCCAGTGCTCTACGTACTCTCTTGTTCATTTCAAATCATTTGGGGCTTTAAGGACCATTAATAAATGATGCTCAGGGGCACATGATCTCTCCAAAGTGTATGTGCATTCAATCCAGTATACGTGTAAGGGCTTCGTGATGGAAAAATACAGTGATAAGCCGGGAGTTAGGGCAGAGGTAGAAACGGCACAAAGACAAATCAGACATGTTCTCAAAGGAGCTAGTTAGGCCAGTGGGGCACAAACAGCGACAGTTCCAGCCCGAATGGGACAGGTCTTAGGATAAGAAAGCAAACAGGGACGTGCATAAGGAGGAGGGGTCTTTTGTTCTAAGAGAATGGGCTAATGGCATTTTCCCAAAAAGCTGATGTTTGAGTGAAGCCAGGAAGGAACACATCAGGCAGAGCCCAAAGGGGTGGTGGAGGTGTACATCCCCCATGGAGGGAGGAGTCAGCAAAGGCACTAAGGTGTGGAAACGCTGCAGGTATTAGGAGAACGTCTGGGGAGGCGAGGGTTTCCTGGGCTGCAGCTAGGGAAAATGGGCGGATGAGGGCAGGGGGAAGGAAACAGGCAAAGGCCACACTGAGGAGGGTTTGAAGGCCACAGTGAAGGAGGCCGACTTTATATCATGGAACCAGTGTTCTCTCAACTTGCCTGATCATCAGAACCTCCTGAGATGTTTGTTAAAAAAAAAAAAAAAATAGTAGATTTCCAGGCCCCAACGCAGATCCATTAAAAAGGCCTGTGTTTCTACCAAGACCTAGGTACTTATTAAATAAGGGAAACTTCATGCCCCTGCTAGGCAGTGGGACAATAAATCGGGAACTATGTTTTAGAAAGAAAGTATGAAGGATAAAGAGGGATGTACTGTATGTAGCAGGTTAGCAAGTCACTGCCAACAATAGGGAACAGTGCTTCTCACACCTCGTGTCAATATGCACCGTCAGGGGACCCTGTTCAAATGCAGATTCTGATTCAGTAGGTCCGGGGCGGGCCTAAGATTCTGCATTCTAACAGATCCATAAGGTTAGGACCACACATCCAGTGGTAGAGATGCAGATGAAAGGTGTGACACTGACAGTGGAAAGAGTGAGAAAGGGTGGGACTGATTTAAAGTGAAAACAAATGGCAACTTTGTCAAGCGGCGTCTAACATATTTACCTGCAGTTGTGGAGTGATCAAGTGAATTGGCTGATAACTAAATAAAGTATCGGTGGGAGTATTATATCACTTATCAGGCAATGCACAGCACATTATGAAATAGATAAGGCCAGAACACCTGAACATGAACTAAGTAATGTTGTAAATGTAACGTGGGAACTCAGCATTTAAAAGAAATCTATAATAAATCATTACTGAAGCTGCTAACTACATTACATTTCAGTGGCTCTCGGATTTGGGATTTAATGTAGAAAAATCTACATGGATTTCCACCCAGTGTCACTTCATTCATTTGTTTTTTTAATATGTAGGCTGTGTCCTTCCCAATAAAAAGGGTGTGGGATGGATTTAGGATAATACAGTAAAGGACATACATGTGAGACGGTTAATAAAAGGAAAAGCATCAAGGTCACAGAAAGCAAACACCTAACCGCAATGCTAGTACAATCATGGTGAAGCACGCCCATGTGGGCTTGCGCTTCCTGGTTTTTCCTATCAAATGAATAAATTAGAAATAAAGAGGTCTCTCACCAAAAAACTAAATTCCAAAGGAAGTCTCTCACTTGGAACCTAACATAAGGCAACTGAACAATATTCATGGATAACATTCTCAAAAATTTTCAGCAAATGTAGAAACAATACATTTTATAAGAATTCTCATAATCCTGCTCAATATAAATGCCAAGGCCATGATATCAAATGGTAACTCAGTTATTCTGATGGGGTTGAGTTATGAGTCCAGACATGTAGCTGCCTGTTGATAAAAGTCAGTTAAGGCTGAAAGAGAGTTGCTGGATCATATATCTGGTAAAAGTCCCACTCTGGCTGCAGTCCCTTGTCCCAGCTTGACTTCTGATGCAAGCTAGAAAGCAGATGGCAGGGGCCGGGCCCAGGGCACTGGTGAGCTGTGCTGCTGACTGGGAAGGAACCACAGGCTTTGAAAACCACAGCTGGCAGGTTTGCCAGTCTGCAAAAGAAAGTCACACATACCAGACTTGGGAAGTGGCCTGCCTGGAAGCAAGGATACCTGAATGGCATCAGAGCTCGCTCTGGCCAGAGCTCCATCCACACCAAAGACAACAGTGTGGGATGGTGATGGAATAACCCCTGCCCAGTGTACAGTTCCCATCGCTGGCATTACAGAACAAATCATAGGCTCAGGGCATAATCACCAGGGCCACGGGCTGCAAAACACGCCATCTGGAATAGGCCACCAGCTACCACTGTGGAGATGTGCCCTGCACCAAGACACCTGCTGAAGGAGGCGTGGTGTCTACTGCACCATCCTGCAGGAATAGGCACTTTTCTCTCATTTGCAGAGGCTCTGATGCCACATTCAGCAGCAGAAATGAGAGGGCTGAGTGTATGGCGGGGCCAGGCCACGGTTCAAAGCTGGGGGTGCCGTTATCATTGTATCCTATGTGAAACAGTTCCTCCTCGGCTCCTTCAAGATGTGGCAGCCTGGAAATACAGAACTGTTTAGGAATGACTACTGGATTTTGCAAGCTGACGGCAAAAGTTAATGGTTTCTGTTTTAACAACGATGAGTTGTTCTCTGTAACAGTCATTGGATATCAGATGAATTGATGCCTGGCCTTTATTTAAAGCTCTTCTTAATTATGTCATTCAGTAAATCTCTCCTGGTTTCTTCCTTTTCTCTCTTTTGTCAATAGATTTTTTTCTCTAACAGGAAGATACACATCAAGAAAGGACTCCATCAAGCAGCCTTCTGGAAGTCATCACCTGCTGCAAAGGGATTAAGCATCTGCCTTGAAGTCAGCCTCCCTGGGCTCCAGTTCTGGTTCTGCCACTCACCTGTGTGATCTTGGGTAACTGAGCCTGAGGTCTAAATCCAGAAAGCGAGAATAACAGTAATGGCCAGTTCATAAGTGTCTGTGAGGATTCACTGAGATGATTCATGTATATTGCATAGCACAATGCCTGGCACCAATAAATGTGAGTGTTTTATGAATGCTCTTGTTCTAAACCAGATGAGATTATGGTCTGTTCTAGCAAGGTGCCTTCCACCTGTGCTACTAACTGCCATGTCATTAAAACACAGCTAGACCCACGTGATCCAGCCATCACCTTCTGAGCCTCATCTACTGTTCTCTCCAAATGTTGGTCTGGCTGGTCCTCAGACTTGCTAAACTTGTTCTTTGGGCTTCCACACTTGCTATTCCTCATCTAGAAATTATTTCTTCTAGATTCTCCCATGGGTGGTTCCTTCCTGTCAATCAACCCTTTGCTTGAACATTCTTCTATGGGGAGGCTTTCCTGGGCACCTATGCAGCCCCTCCTCCATCCTGTTTAGCTTATTCATAGCACTTAGCACTCTCTGGAACTATTTATTTGTCTGCTTGTGTATGATCGCCCCTCCCCTAGACAGTGAGATCCCGGAGAGTAGGGAATGTGTGTCATGTCCACGGGTTTCTTCCCAGGGCCCAGAGTAAGTCTTCAGGTAAAGCAGCCCTCTTGCCTAAATAATGGCTGCACAAATAGGTCCCAAAGAGTAAAGAAAATCATTTAGTCACTGTCTAAAAATTGTAATTCTTGGTATAGCTCATAGTTCAGCAAATGTGAAATTTACTTCTTAAAAGCTCTTTATCTCTTTCTCTTAAGACATTACTTGAGCTAAGAAACTTATCATGTGGTCCATCAATAGGATGTGCTGTTTAAGCAGATGTTTTAAATTGTGGGAAGAAATGTTTGCTGGGTTTGTCATTTTTTGTTTTTTATATTTGTGGCTGAGACAAGGTCATCAAGAGACTTGACTGAAAGTTTGATTGCCCTGTTTGCCCGATGTCAATTTGTCAATATAGGATATATAAAGTAATCAGAATGGTTTTTTTTATGGAAACAAAAATAAAAGAGAGTTATGACCTAGTGTTGCCCTTGAAAGTAACCCTCCTAGTGTGGGAAGCGTCCTAAACACACATTGTCAGCTGCGTCTTATCATCCTTTTTCGGTGCTGATATTTTATATCACATGAATGTGACCCTGGAAATACTTACTAATATGGAACCAAGGCTTCAATTTCCATGGAAAGATTTATACAATTTTAAATGATGACACATTTCATTCCAGGGAGAATCATATCTTTTTAGATTGTTCTGGTTGATGTCTGATTTAATCCAAAATTTAAAAAGTGGAGGAGGTATATTTCCTTTATATGACAAAGTCTACCCCACATCTTTTTGGGCTGCCCCTTCTTACAGAGGTTACAACTCAAACGTCAGTCCCTTGGCTCCTGGAGCTGAAGTCGCCCTCCGCAGTCCTCAAGTCCCTCACTACCCCATTGCCTTCTTTTCCCCTCAAGGCTCTGATCAGCACCTGCACTGATGTCATTCACATTGCTTGTCAGCCTCTCCACTGCCTGCATTCCCTCCAGTATTGCTCCGTGAGTGCAGGGACCTTGTCCTGTTCACCACGGTTCACACTGCGGCTAGAACACAGCCTGGCAAACATTAGGTACTCAATAAATGACTGAATAAATGACAGATCAAGACTTCCGTTGCTTGAGTAGATGTCTTAGGTAGAGTTGCTCCAGAAGTCAACTGAGACAAGGATGCAAGTGAAAGCAGGTTGGAAAGGGACTTATTAGGGAGTTTACTAAGAAGTACACGAAGGGGAGGACAGGAAGGAAGAGCAGAAAGGGAAGATATGTTTTCATGCACTTGATTGTGGGCAGTTGGGCTGCCAACCCACTGGTGAACTCCCGGAGACAGTGCAGAGCTTGCTGCAGAACCACCCCACTAGAGTGGGGTAGGGGACTGGACTCCTGCCAGCTCCTGGCTGCGGGCTGCTCCTGGGGGCTGCAAACACTTCCAGCTTGCTCTGCTCAGGGAGCCCAAAGCAAGCCTTCAGTCAAAGACCCACAGGTGCTTGCAATCCAAAATCTGTACTTGGCACTCAGAAGCAGACTTAGGCAAAGCTGATGACTGGGGAGGAGCAGTCCGGAAGAATCTGCATCCAGGCCCCAGTGGGCTGGGAAGCCCTGCCTCCCAGAGAGGCACAGCATGGGGCAGGAAGCGGGGGCAGGAACAGGCTGGCTTATACTCCATTCCTCTCCGGGGTTGGTATTTAGTGTTCCCCAGGGTTTCCCAGGGTTCTGTGAAACTGGGGGTGGGTGGGGATGGGAAGATACCTCAAGTGGGAGTCTCTGAATTGCCTGTGATGTTACTTATACCCTAAGTTTCTGGGGACATTTATATAAGTTACAGAAGTTTATTTGAAAATAAGTATTTCCTAGTCTATTATTTCTCTTTTTATTTTAGTAAAAAAAATTTTTTGTAGCACAGAAATTTTCAAATGTTTCTATACTAATCTCTTGATTTTTTTCCTTCTAATTTCTTCTATCCTTTCAAAACAGAAAATAAGAGCCTAACTCAATGGTATGTTTTGCTGGTATTGCATCTGAAATATGTTTAAAGGTAGAGGCTAGTTTTAAGTTTATATATTTTTAATATGCACATAGTTCAATTTCACATTTATACATGAGTTCATGTATCTTTTTCAAGGTTAGAGAAATAACACGTATTTCTTGTTTGTTTTTGGTGGCGGGTAGTAATTAGGTTTATTTATTTATTTATTTTTTTAGTGGAAATATTGGGGATTGAACACAGGACCTTGTGCATGCCAAGTACGCATGCACTCTACCACTCAGCTATGCCATCCCCACAACATGTATTTCTTAATGTTTTTCAAATTCCTGGTAAATTATTATTGCAACAAACAGTTATTGTCTATTATGTTCAAAACATTGTGATACATGCTTTCAGGAACAAATAAGAATCAGATAAGAATACTGCTCCACAAGGTGTCTTTAGTTAGGTAGGACATGGGATTTGAATTAAAGTTCTCTGTGTGTATCACACTTACCATAATATACATTCTCATAAATATAACTCTAAAATTATCCCTGAACTCTGACCAATTTTTATTTTTTTAGTTTTTTTTAATGTACAGTTTAGTGTGGTTTTAGTATATTTTAGTTTAGTATATTTGTAAATGTGCACACCATCACCACTAATACCTAATTCTAGAACATTCTCATCACCCAAAAAGAAACCCTATACCCATCAGTAGTCATTCCCCATTCTCCTCTCCCTGCAGCCCCTGGAAACCACTAATCTACTCTGTCTCTACAGAACTATTTATTCTGGACATTTCATATGAATAGATTCATATAATATGTGACCTTTTGTATCTGTTTTTATTTGCTTAGTGTAATGTTTTCAAGGTTCATTCATGATATAACATGTATCAGTACTGCATTCCTCTCTTTTCATTAAAATTTTAAAAATTTTATTCAAATATAATTCACATAATATAAAATTCACCCTTTAAAAGTGCACATTCAGTGGTTTTTTAATATATTCACAAATTTGTGCAACCATCATGGCCATCTAATTCCAGATACTTTCCAAAAAGAAACAATATACCCATTCCTTTTTATGGCCAAATAATATTCCACCATATGGATATACCACATTTTGTTTAACTGTCCATCAGCTGATGGATATTTGGGTTGTTTACACTTTTTGGCTACTCTAAATAATGCTCCTATGAATATCCATTTATCAGTTTTAATATAGGCATATTTTTTTCAATTCTCTTTGGAAATAGCTAGGAGTGGACTTGCTGGAGCATATGGTGACTCTATGTTTAACATTTTGAGAAACTGCCACACTGTTTTCCAAAGTGGCTGCACCACTGCATTTTCACCAGCAATGTGTGAGAGTTCCAATTTCTCTACATCCTTATCAGCACTTGCTATTGTCCACCTTTTTTATTACAGCCATCCTAGCATGTGTGAGGTTGTCTATCATTGTGGTTTTGATTTACATTTCCCTAATGACTAGTGATGTTGAGCATATTTACATGTGCTTATTGGCCACTGTCTATGTTCTTTGGCTGACCAATTTTTGACTCCTATGGCTCACTGGGTTTTCGCATATATAATATAATTTGCACACTCTGCCTACAAGCCCAAGTTTGAGTAGAATGTTTAAACAGATGTTGAAACTTGGAACTTCAAATAATTTAAAATTTGCTCTACCATGACTTTCAGAGAATTTATAATTGAAAACTAGTATGTAAAAACCCCCCAAATATCCAGTTTATTAAGACAAACACACAAAACTCCTAAGTCCTACCTTTTTGACCACCGGTAGCAGGCTCTTCCCTGACCACAGCAATTCAAGCCTGGTATTCTGTGTCCCCCGGATCTTTTCATGATCATACCTTCTCTGAAAGAGATGTCAAGTTAACCCATCATCTTCAAATTTCCAACTCACACTTAGCTAACACAGCCTCACAACTTGGTACTAAATAAACTGTTTCATTCTCACTTTTTCCTCTGCTCAATGCCATGTTCACTAGGCTGAGCACTCCAGCAGCTAATCTTTAAAAGCATCTGGTCAGATGGAGGCCTCTTGGCTCTGGGGGTAGCATACATAATTCTGTTGCACACACTGCAGGACCTTAAGCATCCTGCTTAGGAGGCTTCTGGCTCTACATGCTAAGTGGTCCCTCCAGTTATCATGAAAAATGCCTGCAGGAGGAAGGTTCGGCTGCTTTTGAGACCATTGGAGGTGCTCACCCCCAGATTCCAAGGTTTTTGTTATCCCTTCACCTCCAGTTCTACGACCATGCCACGCAAAGAAGCAGAGCAAAGCTACTACTTTGGAAAGAGAAATATCTTGATTTTGAAAGATGTGAAAAGAAAGAACAGTAATAATGGCTAAACAAACAAAAAACTTAAAGCAACTACTAACAAACCTCTTTACTGAAAAAGTTAAGCTCTTAGTAACATCAAGCTTGCGTTGTGAACAAAAATAATCATTAAGTTGATTTCAGTCTTGGTACATAACATACATTTTACACAGTATTATTTTTAGTCATGAAAGTAAGTGAAACAGCTAACTTCTACAAGTGATTGAAGAGGGGATCTTGGATATTTGATTTTTAATGCATTCTCCCACATATCATATTTACTACCTCTGTTAAACACCCCTCCCATGGGGTTAGGGGACATCTGTGCTATAAACCCATGAGGAGGAGGTAGGAGCAGTTGCCACCCTTTGTTTAATGTAGCAAGATACTCTGTTTTGTGTAGAGGGAAGAAAAGCAGCTATCAGTGAAGCCAGGCGAGCTCCATCACCTTGGCATGCCGATAAATCAAATGTTAATGCTCAACTTTTCACACACTTCTTAAAGATCCAACACTGGAACTTACATGCCCTTTGGTCCCAAATCATGGATGAAAGACAGCTGGCTTATATCAAGGAATTCCGTCTGAAAGAGGCCAAAAAAACAGTACTTTAGAAAGCAAAAGAAATAAATAAATAAAAAGAAGAGGGAGAGAAATGTATGTGTTCAAAAAACATCACTAGGAACCACTGTGTATAAACACGTCTAGGGTACTCTACAGACTAAACAGATCAATAACAATGGTATTGTCCTGAAAGAGTATGGATTAGAGCATGTACACAATTAAAACACAACCAAGAAAATGATGTGTCTAAGATGTAGAGATTAAATGCTCAAGAAGGTCATGGAGAAATCTGACAATGGTGGGAGACCATGTCAATAACAGCCTTAACAGAAAATCAAAGACAAAAAGCATACACTCCTGGCACTAGGAGGCAGGAGATCAGACATGGAAAACCCTCCCCATGAACAGAGTTCTGTGGGAAGAACAACAGTTACATGTGAAAGTAGTTACAGAGTTACAGCGAGGGGGTGACCGCTTCCAAGCTAACGTGACATCACAGAGGAAATGGCATTTGATCTGGGCTTGTAAATAGAATTAATAAAATGAAACAACAATTTTCCTTTAAAGTTTTGTATATGTGATTGGGACAATCCATTATTAACCTTATTAGAAAAAATTACACATCTCTCAGAGCTGTCAGTACTGTGAGGTCCAATTAAATACTCAATTTTCTTTCTCAGGGTTATTTAAGGAAGTCCTTAAAATTCAAAAGGATTTACATACCTTTAAGAACCTCAAATCAAACATATCCTCACAAAGTACTTTTTATAGAGTATTTTGAAAGTCAAGGTCTTCACATTTTATTTCTTGTATAAAACATGGTGATTCAGTACCATGAACTTTTTTTTAATTGGAGTATGGTCAGTTTACAATGCTGTGTCAATTTCTGGTGTACAGCACAAGGACCATGTGCTTTTCATCTGATATGTGGAAATGCTGTCTAATTGGAAAACATAGAAATGCATAGACTGATAAAAGTGATACCACAGAACTTTAAGCCATTGGATCCAAAATGTTTAAAAACCCTGAGCCATAACTTCTCATTTTCTCTCTCAGAAGCAGAGAGGAAATACTAATCCTAGTTTATATTGGGAAAAACTACTACAGAGGTGTAACTGATTTATGCAAAGTCAGAGACTGGTTGAATGGAAGACTAGAAAATGAAAAGCAAAGCTCAGGGAAACACTTATCTAATACTTGATTATTTTCTTATTCACATAGCTCTTACCAAATAGTTGACAACGGAAATATTCTTTGAAATAATTCAGAAATCATAGCTTCAGAACATCATACCAAAATTGCTAACTGTAAAGAATTTAATCTAAATTAAAAAAGTACATATCAGCAATGCAGATTTAAAGTTTTGTATTAAGATAAAAATTAAATTTATCCTAATGGTTTACCAAAGAGACATTTATAGAAAAAACGAGTCCTATTATAGAGAAAAAAATCTTTGCCAACAAATATTCTAATACAGATTTATCAAACTGAAAACAAATGTGGCAAGGTCAATTTAGAAACAAACCTAATTAGTACAATTTGAAATTTAACAAAGATTGTGTTGTCCAAACTTCTCAGTGCACCTTCAGTGATAAAAGTTTCATCCCTCCATTGGGGTAGGTAACGCTCAGGAATAAGAATTTAATAAAAGAACAGATGTATCCTGATTTTCAAATAAAATAAAAAGAATTTAATGACCCATTTAGCCTGACAATATTCCACAGGCTTATTGATCTCTGAATAATGTGCTAATCAGTATCTTTTTTTCTTTCCAGAGGAACTTGTGAGCCTGCAAATCTAGTCTCTGGGCCAGATTACATTCAGAATGAGGAAAATAATATTACACAATTAAGACAGATCATATTGTATCCTATGCTTGCAGCACTTTGGAGAATTCCGCTGTTGGAGAGAATAATCTAAGTAACAACAGAAAAAGAGAAGTAACACACATTGAGTCAGTTGTAGCCAGGTTTTCCCCTCCAAAGGAAATGTTCAGAAGACACTCTGGAATATCTAAATACAACATGCTTCAACTTTTAAAAGATTTTTATGATTGGAAAATAAAAAAATGAGTATTTTGAAAAAATGTAAACATTTCTTGATCAACACTGGACTCCCAAGTATAGTAAGGCATGGAGAAAGAGGAGACTAAGCTCAGCAAGCCCTGTGCCAGAGCCAAAAGAAATATTGAAGTCAAGTCACAGGCAGGCAGAAAGGTAAAAGAAATGGAAGATGCTCGCACCCTGGTACTAGTACACACTAAATAATTCTCTACTGAAGGAAACAACACGTCTGATTTTGGAGAATACGACCAGCAGCAGCACTTTCAGTAATAAAAGCAGTAATATCCTTATTCATTATGTTCTTTCAAAGACGCACACTCCCGAGTCCTAGGAAGGGAAGCAATCCTTCCCACCAGCCTTCTCTTCAGGTCCTCTGGTTGGACCCAAAGTGCTGGTCTCCCTGGGAAAACTCTTCTCCTGGACTGTGAAGCCACAGGTGTCCTTCCCGTCCATGGGCCACCACAGAGGAAGCTGCTGCAGAAGGCGGGCCGTGGCCCGGCCCCCAGGCATTTGTGAGTAAAGAGGACCCGCTGGCTCCATGACCAGCCTCCAAATAACACACTGGCAGGCAGCAATAGCTCAGCGAGTCACCAAAAAACTCCAGAGAGGCAAGGCACTCTTGCTTCCTCTCCTAAATACAGAGGGCTTCCTTCTTTCTGGCTTACATAATGCCGTTCTCTACACAGAGGCCAGATCATAACTGCACCTACTCTAAGTCCTGCATGTAGATGGTACACCCACAGTCCAGCCTCCACAGCAATACAGTTTATACATACAGAGGCACAAAGTATGATAATCCAGTGCACTTTCCATCATCTGAACCACTGGATAATTGAAAGCTTTAAATTTAAAGTCTTTAAAAACACTCCCCCTTCAAGGGCCTCTAAGAGGGCAGAGCTCACTGCTTTCTGATGCCTTCTGTAAAGTCCACTTCCTCCTGCTGGCCAGCTACATGCCTCCCAAACTTCGTCTCTGCAGCTGCTTCTAAGCCCCGCCGCCTCTCCTCTCTTTTCTCTTAGCTCTTCCCATGCTTCTCACTTTCACACGAAAAGACAGGCCTTTGACGGGCCTCGCAGGCCAATCAGATGGCAAGCACGGTATGCTCCACATAATCTCCGTATATTCAACTCTGCTCAACTGTTTTCATCACCAACTACTCAATGTTTTTTCTTCAGTGTTAGAAATACTTTGGGGCATTATTCCGGAAGCTTGAGGAGAGAAGGAGGTTGATTTCTAGATAATCCAGCCTGTAGTAGCATTTCAAGCTCATTTAAATCTATTGTTATCGACATATTAATTAAGTTACATTTGATTAAAATAAACAGCATACTCTTAAACGGGATCCTTACTGTCAAATCGACTTTGTATTCATTTCATTTAGTTTAACCCAAGGAGTAGTGCAGAAGTGGATAAAAGCACTTGTGTTAATAAAATGATCCAAAATTTAGCTGACACGTTACGATTTTATAAATTATTTCAAAATTTAAAGCACTGAATAGTACTTACCGTTGCATGATAGTTTCTATACATGGGCATTTTCAGTAGCTTCGTCAAGTAATCCTCCAGCTGTTTCTGTAATGCAAATATTTTAGGTAAGAGATACCATCCTACTTAAAGAAAAATTTAAACAGTGACAATGATGTGAGCTTCATTCCAGTTTAGCTTCCATAAGCTATTCAATTATTTATTGCTGTTATCACTGGACAAGGAACCCTGAATACATCCCTTTCAGTACATAAAAGTTTCAGATTACAAAAGAGAACTGACACTTACTTGTCAATTTCCTGGTAAAAAAATTAATCTTCTACCCTATGCAGCACCATGTATCACTGAAGCAGAGCGGGCAGAAGTGTCCCCCTCCTGAGATTTCTATCCTATTGTCACACATGTCTGTACTCAGTCCTACTCTTCCCAGACCCTAACTGCCCCATCTAGAGTTTGGGAATGAGATTTTACATGTATTTACGATAATATATGGAAACAGATTATTTTAAAAAGAGTAGATCTCAAAGCCCTCAAGGATGAGCTCAACCTTGACTCACAACAAACCGCAAGAGTGTCCTGCAGGGAGGGCAGCTTCCTCATAATGTCACTCCTGACAGAACATTCTTCTGCTTCTGGGAAAATGCAACCTCAGGGTCAGAGTGGCTTGGGGGCGGGGTGGGGTGGGGGGTTACCTAACGAGTTCCAGAGAAGCTAAACCAGCCTGGCTGATGGAGCAGCGGGTGACGGAAGCGGCGCCCAGGCCCACCTCACCCCTGAGGAGGTGCCGCGTTTCTACAGCACAGCCAAAGCATGCTCAGAACAACAGAGGGGCAAAAGGACTCACCCTTTTACCAAAGAACTGCTCTTCTTGGATCATGTTTTCAGATGAACGGGGCAAGCTTGGCATCTCTCGAGGCTCTTCTTTGACATTCTGTCTTCTAAATGTGTGTCTAAAACACACACAAACACACACACACAATGCAAACATTTATTAGATTATTCTTTGAATCAACACTCTAGTCGTATCTTTCCTGAGATGGCTTATTTTTAGAAGACCTATTTAATAAAAAATATCCACCAACAATAGACTAGTTAACCAACAGTGCAAATAAAATAGTCTTTCCACCCAACTTGTGTACTGGTATAACTTTAATTCTGAAACAGTTACCTTTTGGTGGGAATGGGGATTCGGATAAAGGCTTTGTACTTGAGCAGTTCTCTATGGAATTCCTGGAAGTGCTTGAATTTCCTCTTGACTTGCCATTTAAATTCCCCATGTGTTAATTCAATAGTGTAAAGATTGGTGCTTGGTACCTAGAGTGAGAAATAAAAATGGTTGATATTTTAGATAAAAATAAGAATTCCAAAGTCTCTCAATGAACAAAAGCTAACTAACATGTAACATGGAAGTACCTTTAAATCCAGCCTACTTATTTTGTGTACTAAGTACTTAAGCAAAATGTTTTCAAAAACAACCGATTACAGAAATAATATTCACTCAGATACTCATCTTATAATATACATAAGACAAACTGAATCACACCAAAGACAAACTCACAAATCTTGCTCCAAATACACACACACACACACACACACACACACACACACCCCTACACCTGAAATAAGAAACCAGGTAAAAGAGATGGTGAATAAAAGCTCTAATCAGCCAACAGGGGATTGTCCAAAAGTACAAGCAGTGAACAGACAATTGGAGAGGGTGGGAGGGAAGCTGGAGGAAATGGATTTGATCGTGGAGCACAATCTTAGCCCACTTTTGCTCTTCGCAAATGGCATTAATGCCTTCTCCTTCTGAAATGCCCTGCAAGGTCCATCCTACAACACCACCCTGTCCTGAAGAAACACCAGCGACTAGGAAGGCACAGGATGATTAGAGGGGAAAGAGCAAAACATCTTCCTACACACAAAATATTTTCCCCAACTACTTAACTAAAAATGAATTTCCATTTACAATTTCAAAAACATTTCTTATTAAAATGCAAATATATCTTGGTGACTAGTGAATTATTTCAAGCAGAAGAGTTAACAGACCTGGGAGATAAAAATTTTGTTATATTAGAAAGTGTCAGGAGATGAGGGATATTTATAAAGCACAGGCAATCCTGAAAGAAGTTTCCATGGTGTGGGGGTTGGGGGGAATGGACACCTCAGGGAGGACACTGGCCCCTGCGGGGAGATTTAGGCACCACAGATGTTGACAGGTGCTGGGGGTGGAAGAGAGTATGTCTCCTGCTTTGCTGGTTTATCTGGGCTTAGGTATCTGTAACCCCATGGGTGACTCCCAGCCTGCTGCCATTCATCAGTGATGTCTGGTATATTTTGCAAACTTTTAAAGCATACCACTCTGTGCAGATGTTGTATATAAAACAGGAGCATGAGAATCCATGCAATTTGTGCTCTTAAGTCTAGAATCCAAACACATCACCAGGAAATATTCAAATCTAGCACTTGCTTTGCCTCTAGTTAGGATCCACAACCGTTACTACACCCAGCAGTTCAAGGAACCCAGTCCTGAGGTTCAGTATTGAATGCTGTCTTTCACCTTGGCCAACATTTTGGGCATCCTCCCATATCACGTCTTACAAAGAAGGAAAACTCAGAGAGGCCAGAAACTTTGCACTCAACTGAAAAGTGTTCAATTTAAGATAAGCCAAATAAAGGGAGAAAAATTATACAATTAGACAATCCAGTCCCCTTCAAGGGATGCAGTTTTGGTTGTTGAAAGCACTCTGCTCCCAGTGCTGTTCCAGAGTGTAAAGAAAACACATGTGAGTGGGGCCTAAAGAACACGTCAGGAACGAGTCAGAGCAGTGGAGAATTCTCTGAGCGGCACTTCGGGGCAACAGGACTGGCCAGTCCAGCATCCTGGCTTTTGTTTCTTTCAAGAGCCAGGTAACATCATTATTTTCTTGCTAAACAGCTTTAGGAAATCTCAACTTTTCCTTGGCTTATATCTGGCATTCTAGCTGGAATGGCACTGCCCCAGGAGTCCACAGTGAACAGAAAACTGGGGAGAGAGGAGGACTAGGGGAGGCATTTTGCGATTTATTAAATTTATAAATTGCCTTAAATGCCTTAAAAAAATTTTTTTCAGAATGGGGAAATAGGCGCATGAGGATAAAGACTAAATGCGAAGGATGCAGAAACCTGAGAGGTGATAAGGACTCAGCAATGATAAACAAAAACACAAACAGTTAAAAACAGTCATAGCTGGAGGAAGGAAGATGCAAGGCAGCATGTTAATTCACATATATTGACTAATACAAGTTGAGTCCATAAACGTTCTGACCCTTGTTGTAGACGTAAAGCGCTCCACTTCCAGAACCTGCACTTTTATTGGACAGCCGGAGAGATATGTCTGTACATCAGGCTCCTTAAATCCTTGAGTCTTATAAATAGCAGAGAAAGGGATATACACTAAAAAATAAAGAAGTAAACACAGTTATTGCAAGAATACAATGATATTGGCATAACTTGCCTTTTACAGGCATCTTCTTTAAGAATCATAACGTGCTACAAGAAAACAGCTAATGAAACTCAGCCCAGCGTTAGACATGGGCAAGGAGAATCAATCATTTGCTGGTTGTTTCAAATCTGTGCTCTGCCAGGAAAGTCCTGATAAAGTCTCTTCCCCCAGCTCAGACCATCAGTCTTTACCTTCTTGTATCTTGGGATCTGTGGGGGACACATCGTAGTCCACCTCCTCTCCCTCGAAGTGGAGCTCCCGCGTGTCCAGATTTTCTATCAAATTACTCATGTCAGCAGCGATTTTCTGCAGTGCAGAGGTATTTACTCTCGGCTCATTTTTCAGGGACATGTTGACTTGAGACAGGGTAAAAGCAAAGGGGCTGGGAAAGAAGAACCACACTTATTAATTTGGTCAAATAAAACCCTATTCTACAATTTAAATCCAGGCTTAGATGCAGCACATGGAACAAGTCTGTTGTGTGAGCCCCATTATCTCAACCTTTTCATTTCTTTTCTGGTTTAACATTTAAAGGATTCTTCGCTTGTAAATTAAACTGCAGTGAGATACTTAATCGTATCTCAAGCAAGGAAACAAGCAAGAAAAAAGAAACAGCTCATGGAATAAATGCCAATATATCTTTCATCCAATTTTATTAACTTGGATAAGTGAGGAAAGACTTAAGGGAGTTTGGTTTGGGAATCGTTATTCAGAGAAAAGGAATTTATTCTTAACTCTAATAAATACATGGAAAGAAAGAATATCATCTAAAATAAGCAACTTTAAGTATTTTCTACAGAGAACTTGGGGCATTTTATAATAATTTCAATATGCAGATTTTAAAATATTTTTATGATAGCATAACCTTTCTGGATTTCCTCTCTTTACAGACATGGAAACTGAAGCCTGGAGAGATTAGGTAACCTGATGAATATTTTGGGCAATCTTTTCAAGGTCACATAGCTAGGAAGTGATGGAGTAAGGCTAGTAGGGGATTCCCAAGCAAAGTGTACACTCTTTTTGAGAAATGAGATTTTGGGCATGACTTTACTTGAGTTATAATGACATCCGTGCCTTGGAAGGTAACCGATTAGTATACCTATTCTGGAAGATACCAGAGGTGCAAGAATTATACTCTTCTCTCTCTCTCTCTCTTTTTTTTTTAGAAAACTGGTTCTATTTCATTCAGACATTTAATAACACAGGTCATTGCACATCAGTACCCAGGGAAGAAATGTTCACAGAGAATTTTATTTTTCATTTAAAATACTGAGATTTAAGCCCTGAGCACTGTCATCAGTTAGGTGAAAAATCCGTATTGCCAGAAATAATGTCTCTACTACAGCCAGACCCCAGAACAAGAGGGCTTCCATACCAGATTCACTCATTACTGGAAATTCCAAACATTTGGGAAGCATCTACCACCTTCTCACTGTGAGATGGAATGAGTGAATGTGTAAAGGTGAATAGGCCGGTCCCGGCAATTCAGGTGTGCCTGATATTGGTGAGGGAAATAAGCTACATGACCCCAAACTCATGCCTGGCCTCCTCCATGGTCTTGGCCTCCCTGAGAATGGCATGTGCTGAGCAGAAGCTGCTTGGCTGGGCTCCCTCCTACAGATGCTATCAAGGAGCTGGGGGCTCTGTGAGAAATGCTGAGAGAGAGTCTTGAGCAGACTTGTGCAGCCCGTATTGTAACTCATCAAGTCTCTAAACCTATACTGCTGTGTGTGGTAGAAAGAGAAATTGTATGGAAATGCAAGGATGGGAGTAGAGACGAGAGGTTCTGGTTTGCCCCAGATATATAGAACCAGTATGTCTAAGTTCTCTGGGAACTATGTAATCCACCGTATTTCTTCCTCCATGTTGGCTATAAGAAAGTTGGAGCCAAATTTGTGGCCCACTATTAGCAAAATACAGGACTATCCTCGCCTACATCACTTTCCATCAACCTTCCCTCCCACTTCGAAATTCATATTATAGTAACAGTTACTGTGTACTGATTGCTTGGTATGACCCTGGCTTGGTGATAACCCTTGACATCCATTATCACATTTATCGTCATTCTGAAGGGGACAAGAGTTTGTCATCCTCTCTTTACAGACATGGAAACTGAAGCATAGAGAGATTAGGTAACCTGATGAATATTTTGGGCAACCTTTCCAAGGTCACATAGCTAGGAGGTGATGGAGTAAGGCTACTAAGGGATTCAAAACCAGGTCTGTCTGACCCCCAAGCTGATGTTCTGAACCATGATCTTTATCTTCTGTATAATTTTTGTAGATATGCAAGTGCCACTAGAATAGATGGAAGTGTTAGTAAAGCAAGTGCCCTGGAGCAAGGCCCTTTGGAACTGACTCAAATGGAAAGAAAGAGAAATGAATTCCTCTTGCAGCTCTACCGTTTAAACTCAAGGCCTTGGTTCCCACCTCTGTATATTAAGGAGGTTGAGCCATTTCATCTCTAGGGTCCCTTTAACACTAAAACCCTTTTACTGTAATCAATTTAACCCTTCTCCTATACCAAGAAACTAACTGGAGTAGTTTTTCAAATGAATATGAGAAGCCTTTGCCTCTGGTCATAATTTAAATATTTATTTCCTTCCCTCTCAATTCAATAAGCACTAATTAGATGCCAACCATGAGCCAGGGTTTGCTTTATTAAAATAAAAGGTAATGAAAAACTTAGAGGAAATGAAACAAGGATAAAAGAGTAAGAAATTACATCATATCATTGCTACGTGTGAGTTTGTAAAGACTTTAGGTATTTTTCATTGATTAAATAGCCAAACGGTTAACTCTGCCAACTTTCTCAGCATAGCAAAGGAAAACAAGGGTTATTCCCAATGACCCTGCTTTTGGGCAGAGTGTTAATGTTAAAAATTCATGTTGAATTTAAGATATAGAGACCACCGTAATTTACACATTGTAAGCTAATTGGAATAAATAGTACAGAGTCACTGGATCAAGCTAAAAAAAGTCCTATTTCAGATAGAGAGAAAAAAAGGATATTAATTTGTGAAGAGTTTTAGGAAGAGTGAGAAAGGAATCCTCTTATCAATTATCCTCAAGTGTTTACTATGTCCTAAGCACCATTTTAGAATCCACGATGATCCTCCCTGGTATTGTATTTATGATTATCCTGAATTATCTGCATTCAAAACTTTGATTGTTTATTTAAATAACTTGTCCAAGGTCACTCCAGTTGTGTCAGTGTTGAATTTATAAAGCAGATCGGTCTGGCTCTGAAATCTCATGGACTTGGTTATAGAGGTTCATAACTATTGATTTTATTTTATGGGCTTGAATGTCGATAGGTTAATCATTCATATGAAGCTGAAGTTCCATAAGAACAATAGATATTCTCTACTTTAATCACCACCCTTTGAAGGGTTCCTACTGGCCCCACTGTCTTTACAATTATGGAAATAAATATCCCAAAGGCCTCCTAAACTTCTTCTTAGCCTTTTATTTTTATGGTTCATAATAATTTATAAGATTGCATGGAATTGCAGTCAGCCCAAAGGCTTTGAAGATTTGTTCATGCTTTTGTGAAGACCTTACCATTTCATAATGGAAAATGAACCAAATTACTTGTTCATCACCGCCTTCACTTAAGTGCATGGTTGCTTTGTGTTGACTTTTCATCCAACAATTGTACTGCTGGTTTATTCTTGAATATCAAGCTGTAAGGCCATCTACACTCCTGTGTTGTCACATCATTATTTATTAGCCCATGTTCTCTTTGACCTAAAGTAATTAATGATGGTGGGTGAGCAGCTGTCACAGTTACAGCCTATCAACCAGCAATGGGGTCAGGCCTACAGTGTTTACACTTGAGATAATGTAATTGATTTTGCTACCTCCTTACAGAATCATACTGCAAGATCATTATCTCTTTTGGTACCAAGTAGTGATGGTGCCCATGGAGCCATAACTGCAGCTGTGTTTTGTTTCTATTTGCATCTGTATCTGGGAAGTAAAAAGGATTCTTTTTCCCCCTGGTGTTAAATATTAGAGTTCAGAAATCTTTGCAGGGAACATTTAATTATCTCTAGTTATTTAGTGGTAAAAATCAGAGGATTTTAGAGCTTTCTTCTGATCTTAATTTACAACATGATTGGCAAGACCATTAAAGGGAACAGGTACTTTCCCTTCCAGATACTACATGCATAAACACTGCCTTCGCCAAAACACAAGAATAATAATATCGACTACAGCTATTACTGTTAAAGTAAATATTAACATTAGATACTATTTGCTGAATATGTACTATATGCCAGGCACCATACAAAAAGATAAATTGCACGGTCTCATTGACTCCTCACAACAACCTTAGGAGCTGGGTCCTATTGTTACCCCCATTTTTAAGATGGGAAGTTTAGAGAGGGTAGGAAGCTTGTCCAGGGCCACATGGCTGGCAGTGATGGGGCTAGACCTAACATTGGCTGATTTGACTCCAAAATCCAGCTCCTTAACCCACGAGGGGTAGAACCATGGGTGGCAGGAGGGATGAACACCAGGACAATTTTATTCCTTTATATACTTCTAGAATAAAACAATTCAAAGAGGAACAATAACCAAAAAACCCCTCAACTTTCATTTTGTGAGGATAACTGTGATTTACTTCTTGCTTCCCTTTCTAATGTAAGTTACAAAGTTCTCCCCATATTTTTTTCAGTATGTAATGTTTGCTTGCAAAGGGAAATAAATGAAATGGGATTTCTAAACCAAAAATCACATCATAATGTATGAATGTGAAATGAATTATAATTAGATCATTTACAACCAAACAGAATCATGGGGATTTCTTATCTTCTCATTTTTCATTCTGAAGAAATTAATTGGCAAATCTATACTATATAACCTCCCAAAACGTATTATACAGCAATGATTTGTACAGAACTGATTTGATGCTCCCTGAAATGCAAAAATCATAAATGTGTTTTCAAGTACTAAACTCAATCTCTAGAGACATAGTAAGCCTTGCATAAATATTTTTTAAGTTTAGCTGTCTTTCAATAAAGTAAATGATATTATCATATTTTACATTCCAGATTACATATTTTGAGAAAATAATATATCAAAAAAAAAAAAAAAAAGAAAGAAAGAAAGGAAGAAAGAAAGAAAACCGCAACTCAATGATTATTTGGATCTTTGAACTTTTTAAAGACAACATCAGTTCCACAAATATTACTGGAGGGCTGATTATGAGGCTCGGACAGATAACTAAATGTCAGTGATGCAGGAGACCAATCAGATGACCTAGGTTCATTCTTCCCTTATTATCAGTGTAACCCAGCAACTAACAGCTGCCAGGTTTCTCCTCTGTAAAATGCAAACAGGACAGACTTGCTATTACTTACATGTTTCCAAGAGCTAGAAGTTTAATTTCCAAATACTATCCTCCTCTTGAGCTTCACATCTAATCTAGTCCTGAAACCCCCAGAGCCCAGCAATCTGCCACTTACTCATCCTTCTTTCTTGGTTTCATATCAAAGCCACCATTTGGCCTAACACTGACTGCTTTTCTCCCTGAAGTGTTGAGACTGGAGATGATGGTGCTAAATAATCCGGACTTCCTGTGTCCACAAAACAGGAATTGGAAACTATGTTCTTTCTCTTTTTTTCCCCCTAGCTAGAAACAAAAACATATCTATAATTACACAAGAAATTTTTAGCATGAAACTCAGTTTTCATAGTTTTCCCTAAATCCTTTGACCTCCTTGCACAGCCTCTGTTCTCTGCCATAAGCTTTCTGAGTCATTTCCTTTGACATGTTCTAGAGTTAAATATTACCCTCTTTATAGTAGTATCAGCTCAGTTGTATCTTTGAATTTAAACAGATATTTCATTTCTACAGGCAAATACAAGTGTTAAGAGAAACCGATGTCTATTTCAAATATGAATGGATAAGAGTGCCAACTCTGGGCCATGCACTGCAAGCACATTACATGTATCACAATAGTCCTCACGACAATCACATTTAGTATCAAGGACATAGAGCCACAGCAGCTGACAGAGGCTGCACAGTTGTGAGTGGTGGGGCTGGTCTCGCTGCAGGGGCCATCTGGATGGCTCCCTGGCCTCCTCCGCTGGCTCAGCGGGGATCCCTGTCCCCATCACTCTTGCCAGTTCTCCCATGTAGACTTTGTTTATCATTAAAATTCTTTCCAAATAGATAAACAAGATTATACTGTACAGCACAGGGAAATATATACAAGATCTTGTGGTAGCTCACGGCGAAAAAAATGTGACAATGAATATACTTATGTTCATGTATAACTGAAAAATTGTGCTCTACACTGGAATTTGACACAACATTGTAAAATGACTGTAACTCAATAAAAAAAATTTTAAAAATTCTTTCCAGCTGTTTAAAACTCTATGATTCCTTTTTTTTTCACTTCCTTCCAAAGGAACTGGCAAACAACCTCCATTAGTGTGAGCTGAGGCAGCACAGAAAGCATTTTCAGTGATAACCCATGAATTTCACCTATGAAAAGAATGAAGCTGGCAAACACACATGTGCAAACTCCTCCAGATCTTCTCCAGTGCTCATAAGCTCTCAAATTTTGTCTTTACTGCTGGTAAACATAGCAAAGTCTCAATTTTTTATATAATCCATATAGTTACAAAAAAATGTTTATTGAGGCAGCAGAGTACCATGGCAGGTATGTGATTTTTGAGTCAAACAGCTTTCTGATTCTCCTTATGCTGAAACAATTTATTTATGGCTCTGACTTAAATTTCAGTTTCCTAATGCGTAAAGTGGATGTAATACTATTAAAGTAATGCATTTTAAGAATTAAACTATACAAAGTGAGTGGCTTAGAGCTTGAGCTATAGTAGATGCCGAAATAACGTTAGTTCCTTCTATGCCCTTAGCTATTTTAAGAGCTACAAGTCCTCTGTCCAAAGTCCACATATCAATATCAGAACTCTGTTCCCTCTTGAGGATAGGAATGAGCAGCCAGAGTTGTATTCTGGTGGTGGTCTGACTGTTTCCCACTATAGAGAACACTGTCACAAGTGTCTGCAAACAAAATGGATTAAGCTAATGAAGGTGCCTATTTCCCACTACAAACATGGAACTGCT
Source organism: Camelus ferus (assembly GCF_009834535.1). Classification (NCBI taxonomy): domain Eukaryota; kingdom Metazoa; phylum Chordata; class Mammalia; order Artiodactyla; family Camelidae; genus Camelus; species Camelus ferus. Next base: position 80,875,274 of record NC_045696.1, on the reverse strand, counting down.
GAATAAATTGTAATCATTTTTAGAAAATACTCAGTCAAGGATAAAAACAGAGGCAGCGGCAACAAACACAACAATGAAGGAAAGCTTTCAGTTCTAAAAGTAAAGAAACAAATTAAAATTACATGGGTACACTGGAAGTGAAGCTGAAGGGACCCAAAGGGTTTTGATTATGGATAAAGGGTCTGTGATTATTTTCTGTCCCCATGTGACTGTTAGAAGACATGATCCCAGGACTGTGGGAGGCAGGGGCCTAGATGTAAGACTCCTACGAAAACAGAGAGCCTCAAAGAACTGCACTATCTGTTTAAAAGAGACTAGAAGTATGCCCAGTAGCTCTGGAAAGAAATTGCATGAAATTGTGGAAACTACAAAATTAGAAACTTTATATACAAATTATCCAGGATGACAACGTCCAGCTTTCAGTAATGGAGGTCTAGCTCCCATTCGGTCAGCTATCTCACAGAAGATGACTATGAATTCTGGACAAAGTATAAAAAGTAACTGACTGAAGAATAACCAAAAGTAAGCAGAAACTGGAAAGAAATCAATATTTGGAAGAAAGGAATGGAGCTGTTTTTGTCCAATGGCACACCCAGTCCATGCCAAGTGGGGTAACTAAAACTCAGACAGAAAATCCATAATTGTACTGACCTAAAGAACCAGGAAAGAGGTCTAATAGCAATTACAACAGCTTAAAAATAAATGACAAACCTAGACTTGGAGAAGACATACATAGAATATGTAAAGAACTCCTATATAAACAGAAAAAGAAGATCCAAAATCCAATAGAAAATATGCCTGGGGTAAAAAAATATATAGATATAGATATATATGCAATTTACAAAAGATGAAATTTGAATTTCCAGTAAACCTTTAATATTCTCAACCTTTCCAGTAATCAGGAACATAATATTAAAACAACAATAAGATACTTTTTCAAATCCATTGGATTAGTAAAATTTTTGCAAGCCTGAAATTAAAATGTACTGGTGAGGTAATACCAATACTTCTCGTTCACTGCTTGGTAGAAGTGTGGATTGAAATTACCTTTTGGAAAGCAACTCTTGGGCATGTATCTGGAGGGAACTCTAATTTGAAAAGATACATGCACCCCACTGTTCAAAGCAGCACTATTCACTAGCAGCCAAGACACAGAAACAACCTAAATGTCCATCAACAGATGACTGGATAAAGAAACTGTGATATAGTTTTACAATGGAATACTACTCAGCCATAAAAAAGAAAAAATAATGCCATTTGCAGCAACAAGGAATGACCTGGAGATTGTCATTCCAAGTAAAGTAAGCCAGAAAGAGAAAGAAAAATACCATGTATCACTCCTATGTGGAATCAAAAAAAAAAAAAAAAAAAAAAGACACAAATGAACTTATTTACAAAACAGAAAACAGACTCACAGACATAAAAAACAGACTTTTGGTTACCAGGGGGAAAAGGGGTGGGAAGGGATAAACTGGAAGCTTCAGATTTTCAAATACTAACTACTACATATAAACTAGATAAACAACAAGTTTCTACTGTATAGCACAGGGAACTATATTCAATATCTTGTAGTAATTTATAATGAAAAAGAATATAAAAAGGAATATATGTATGTATATGTATGCCTAAAACATTATACTGTACACTAGAAATAGATACAATATTGTTAACTGACTATACTTCAATAAAAAATAATTTAAAAATATATGTAAGTACAAATAATAATTATTAAAATTGTAACTCACATATAGTCTTTTCCTCATTTTAACACATTCTCCTAGACTTGATCTCACATGAGCTTCAGCATACCCTAGAAAGGAGGTATTCCTGTCATCTCCACAGCAGAGGTGAGTAAACGGAGGCTCCAAGAGAACGAGGCCCAGGGCCCGGCCATGCGGCTGTGCTGTGCAGTGGGCCGGGGCTCAAACATTCCCCGGCCAGGGAAATGGCAGAGAATAGATATTTCAGACTGAAAACGGATATGGAGGAGACTTCCTATTAGGGAAACGTGGCCCAGCTAACACCTGGATTCTAGCTGACAGGCAGCTTAGTGGTGTCGTGTGACTGCCTGAAGAGTCCCGAGTTTGAATCTTCATTCCACCACTTATTAGCTGTGTAAACTGACAGGAGTAACTTATCCTTTCTGTGCTTCAATTTCCCAACCCATGAAATGGGGAGAGTGGTAATGTCTACTTCATTGAACCGCTGTGAGGGTTAAATCAGTCAACATAGAAAATGCTAAAAACATGTGACAATGAATATATATATGTTCATGTATAACTGAAAAATTGTGCTCTACACTGGAATTTGACACAACATTGTAAAATGATTATAAATCAATAAAAAATGTTAAAAAAAAAAAGAAAATGCTAAAAATAACAATCTGGGCTAAAGTCGTGCTATGCACATGTTAGCTGCTGTTTATTATAAACTGGCCTTCTTAGTTTTTTAAAGTAAAACAAGATGAATAATGAAGTCAAGGAGTTCCTCAAGACTCCAAGAAATAATACTGAGTCCATTGCCTTATTTAAATTCTACTGGTAGTAGCAGTTTTCAATAAGCCATTTGGAAAAAGAGTATTTTCAGATTTCTTCAGCAGAATATGTAAAATCTCCCTCTGTTCCAACAGACAACTTTCCTAGATTTGTTCCTTTTACACTTCTTGATTTAAGAGCCATATGTTTCTTCCTAAACCTAATCCTAACAAATATTATGCTACTCACAGAAGTATGTATATTATAAACTTACCATTCCTTATTACATAGTTTCACTCACAAAGCATCTATAGGAAATTCTTAGCAACCTTGTAATATATCACAGTACTACAGAAAATGACAGCCAATCATCTGCATGTTATTTCAAGATTTCACACTCATTAGTTCACCCGTTTAACACCATGACCAATAGTCACTCCTACATAGGTATGCGTCTGGAAAGGATACCTGTGAAGATGCTGTTCCTTGACTCAAAAACATACAAAGTTGGGCCCCTCAAGTCTCCTCACCCCCTGTCACCTACACAGACACAAGCCACAGTTCAAGCTCACTATTATAAGCATTCAAGGCACTTTCTGATCTGGCCTCAAAATGCCTTTACAGCCCAGCCTTCTACTCCATCCAGCTCCATTCATTCACTCCTGTCTGGTCAGACAGGTCCTAGGGATTAAGCCTTCATCTAATCAGTCCTCTGGACCCAACTGCAGATTTACAGGAAACGCAGAGGGCAGAGGGAAACGCTAAGCTGTACCATGAGGATGCAATCAGCAAAGCCAGATTGCGGGCTACTCTGCAAGTCAAAGAGCCGGGGTTCTTCAACAGAAAACTTACAAGGAAGAGGATACAAGAGATACTGCAGGTTAAAAGTGGCTCAAAATTCATATCAAATAGGAAAATGATAAAGCAGTCATGATTAAACTTGACTGTCTAGGGATGACGCTCAGGTGATGAAACAATGAAGAAACACAAGGGTAGTGATTGCTTTGGAGATCAGGGGGTTGGCACTGAGATGGGGCATCTGGAACTGGCTTCTGGCGTGCCTGGCACAGGTCTGTTTGTTGACTTGAGTAGTGGTCACAAGGGTGTTTGAGTTATAATCATGCACTAAGCTATACCTTTGGCCTTGGTCCTTCCCCCACCCATGCATCTTCTTCTGTCATTTAAATACTCCCCTCCTCCACTCCTCTGCCTGATGAGACCTTCCACACTGCATTTTACTAAAAGTCTCTTGGCTCTCCCCACCCATCCTTGGAAGATAGAGGTAGCAACTCCCTTGACTAAGTTTCCTACCACTGGGTTTCTCAGTCTTTGATGACCCTTGCATCTCAGAGGTTTAAGGCATGCCTTATCTCTTCTGTGATATTGTAAATGCTCGGGGACAGGAAGCTGTGTCATCCTCGCAGATGTATGTAGGAAGCACTCACAACTTTTTGCTGAGTAAAAAGTGCTAATCAATTGAAAGTTAGGTGAGAGCTTTGAATCCACTGGGTATATCCTGTCACAAGATCCCCATCTTCAGCCTCCAATCTATCCTTACTCACTCTTTTGGCTTATCTGCAGCCAATATACAGACCCTGAGTGCCCACCTGGGTTAAGAACATGGGCTCTTAATCCTGGCTCTGCCACTTAGTTGTCTTGTAACTAGTAACCTCTTGCTTTACTTCTATTACTTCTCTCTGAGCCTCAGTTTTCTCAGCTGTAAAACAGAGCTAATCTTACCTAATAGGATGGTAGAATATTGCATATAAGGTAGTTAACCCAGTACCTGACACAAAGTAACAACTTACTACATAGTCAATATTATAAATATTACTGTTACTATTAGTGTCATTAATAAGAAAGGTATGTTAATCATTAAGTACTGATAGTGTGGCCAAGTGAAGTAAAAACATGAAACCTAGGGACAGACATGTTTACTCAAACTCAAACTGTGAGAATTAGAAGACTCAGTGTATTTATCATTCCTTTGGTCTCCATATTACAAATCCAGGATTTTTTTTCCTGAAGCGAGGTTATCTGATTGCATCACTTTCGCTCTTACTGAACTGTGAGCTCCTTGGGAGCCCAGAATGACAATGTACTGAACTTGTGTCCAGTCTCTCCCGTCACAGCCCCATGGCTAGCCTCTCTATGTGACCACAGCCCTCATGCCCCTCTGGGCCTGGATTCGGCCCCCTAATTCTGACCTCTGCACTTTGGGGGCTTTTAAGCTCCTTGCCATCTCTGAAAGGAATCAAGTCTGGTCTGTCTCATTTCTTTAGCATCTGATGAAAAGAAATGAATTAAAAGAAGAAAGTGAATTGCACCATCAATGGGCACTAATTTACTCTGTGTGTGTGTGTGTGTGTGTGTGTGTGTGTGTGTGTGTGTGTGTGTGTGTGTGTGTGTGTGTGTGTGTGTGTGTGTGTCTGACCAAAAACAGAAGCTAACGCAACCCAATTCAATAACCCTGTATGACGCACGTACTTGCTGGCAGACACTGGGTAAGAATTGAGGATACAATCTTTAGTCTGATGAATCCAGGTCAGTGACATCCAGTACACATGAGGATCTAGGTAATCATTTGGTTCCACCTCCTTCCATGCACTGAGAAGACAGAGCCCAGGGTCACACAGAGAGAGCAGAGTGAAATTGGAACTCAGGCCTCTTTCACGTCCTGCGTGCTCCCACAAGTCTGTTTCAGGGGCAGAGTCTTTCCAGGTAATGTAGCTCTGAACCAAGACAAAATGTGTAAGGAGTACGACCGGACGGGCTGGCTAAACCGCTATTGTCTCAGCGGCAGGCGGATCCTGATCAGTAGGTGTGGACTGGCTGCCAGCCTCGCTGGGAAAGAGCTGGTTTAATCCTCACTCAAGACACTGCTGCTCCCATGAGTGTCACTAAGAAACAGAGCTAGTCTACTGACACCTGACTCTGTGACATCCCTGGGGGCCAGAAGCACATGGATAGCCTCAGCGTTAACAAGAAATAGCAGACTGAAAGACAGACAGGCTGCCAGAGTTTGGTGAACTAGAGAGAGGCAGTGTGTGCCAGCCAGACTGGCCACCTAGCTTTCTAGGCGTGCTCTGTGCGGGTTTCTCAGGCAGCTGGGGATGATGTGACTCATTAGCGGGTACTTACTGAGCAGCCAGTGTGCTGAGCCCCATGCCAGGCGCTGGGGACACAAAATGATCTCACATAATTTACCTGACTGTGAAAAGAGGGGAGGAGCACTCTCATTACTCCTGCCTCACCCTATGTATTTTGCCTCCTCCCCCAACAAAAGCCCAGAAGAGCGACCCTCGTCCCAATTCTCCTCCCACCCACCTGTTCTTCTTTCCAACGCTCCATTAATCAAGCCCCTTATTAACCTCCCTTGCTCCCATGGGTTTTTCCTGTTACCACTTAAAACAGTCTCAAGCATCTCAATTACATGTATGTTCCCCTCAACTTCTCACTTCTCTCTTGCTGTGACTAGTCAAGCTTTTGAAGGATTTATGTTTCCCCACTCAGCTGGACGGAACCAAATGTGCTCCATGCTCTCCAAATGCTCAGCCTTCCAACAGGCAGCTCCCTCAGTGGCTTTGCCTTCCTCCAATTTCCTTCTTTGCTTTATTAACTCCTGTCATTCATTCTGAACTGCCCCCTGGTGCCACCTCCTCCGGGAAGCCTCCCCTGACTTCACAGGCTGATTTATATGCCTTTTCTCGGTGCTTCTACAGCATCTAGGTGAGTCCACTGACAACATTCTTTCCCACTTGACCCCTGCCTCCTCTAGAAGACTCTCAGTTCTCTGAAGAGAGAGGCCATCTCAAGATTCTCACTTCCTAGTGTCTACTGGGCTCTCAGTAACTGTTTGTGGACCAAACGAGGAATGAATAATATGAATAACATTCAGAATAGCTCTTTGTACGGGCAAAACAGAGAACAACACGTGCAGATTACAAAGCATTTTTCACACATACATCTTATTTGACTTTCCTAACCCTTCAGGGCAAATGGTATTATTTTTAACCCTCTTTTCAGCTGAAGAAGAAATGATCCAAAATGATTAAGAGGTCTGATCATTAAGTGAGGGTCATACTGTGTAAGTGGTAGGTCTGAGAGTCAAATTATGACGCCTGAACTTCTATTCTCCACTTTCTCCCTTCCCTATGAGCAACCATCTTCATATTCAGATTCTTGTACACAAGACTGTAAACTTTCCACATCGAAACCCGATTTCTGAAAACGAGCGTGCTTGCCTTGTGCCTAACCAAACTACTTACTAGAAGGAGCAGGAATGAATTCTGCTTAATTTTAGCCGAAGAAGTAAATCTAGAAAAGGAAATAAAACAGCCAGAGTAACAGAGATAACACTTCCATCTCCCTTCGGTGGGAGTGAATGAACATAAATGATTTAAGCATCATATCCTTTCACCAAACCTCAAAACATCTCAGATTTAGGGCTCGTGATGAAATGGCTAGAGATCTGCCCTGTGATACACTCTTTGTCATAGTCAGGAAATCCTCATTCTATCTGGTGGGACAGCAGGGAAGGCAACTTTTATCCAAGAATATCCTTGATACTTAGCAATACTCCCACAAGCTGTTAACACTCCCTCTGCCCCTTCGAGGCCTCACAGCCTTGTTCATGCAGCCGAGAGCACAAGATCCATCACTTTGACTCCTCTCTCACTGGAAACCTCTGCTCACTTGTCCCACTGTCCTGTTATGGTCTTCTGGAAAAACCTAACCCAGGCCAATCCAACTATCTGCCTCCTTGGCCCCTACCCCAGGGTTTCTAAACATGGGTGCAGAAAAAGCATCCAACTGCATGGACTGGTGTCTATGGAACCCAACCTCAGCCAGGCATACCCTGTGCTATCTCTCTCACCCCCTTCTCAAGGTCAACTTCTTAAGAAAGTTGTCTACGTGCTCCTCATATTTCATCACTCTTCCCTCAGTCTTCAACCCACTGTAACTGGCTCCCACCTCCACACTCAACCGGCTTTCACCGAAGTTTATAACCACCTGCATATTGTGCAATCCAAAGGGCTCCTCCCCTTCTTATCTCACTTAACCCTTCTGTTGCTTAACCCTTGACTCCCTTCTTCATCAGAGTCTCTTCTCTTGGCTTTGACATTCCCATGTTCTTCTAGCTTTCCTCCTCTCTCTCTGGCCACTGAGATGGAATTTTTTTGAGGCTGTTCTGCTCAGCTCTTACATGCTAGTATTCTTCAGGGTCCTAGGATCTTTCTTTCCCACTCTACCACCTCTCACACCTCTCAGGGTGATCTCATTCATTCTGATGGTTACAGGACAGGTTGATGTTTCCCTTCCTGGGTGTTTCTATGGTTCCCAGGTGATACCGCTGTTGGGTACATTCCTTTCCACTTGCCCTCTGTCTCCCCTGGAGGACTGGGGCCATCTCTGTATTCCCAGTCACCACTCCCGGTAACTGTTTCCAGCCTTGTTCTACTTCCTAAACTTCAGATCTATATACCCAACCACCTATGAATTTCCCCACTGGGTGAACTTAATATGCTTAAAATAGACTTTACCATCTTCCAAATCCCCAAACATTTCCCATTCCTAAGTTTCTATCCTGAATGAATTGAGAACATCACCTACCCAGCTGCATGAACTGCATCCTGGAACTCAGCCTCAGCAATTCTTTTCCCTGACTCTCTATATCCAATCAATCAGTAAATCCTGCCAAAGTCTAAATATCTTGATAACTATGGCAGGTTTGCGGAAATGGGGGGGGGAGGTGCAGTGTAGCTGGGCATAGAGTTAAGGACAGGTGATACTAAGGCATTAATCTCGAATTCCCCACCCATCGTCCCTCACTCCCCACTCTTGATGCTGGAGCCCTGGAGCTACAAAGCATTCTATAACAATAATTTGGGGCTGCCAAAAATAGGATTTTGTAGGATAAGTAACATTACTTTCATTTTTTTAATTACAGCTAACCAACAATGGTTTCACAAATAAAAAAAGAAACTGGGCTTAAGTCACTGGCTCTGCTCTCCTTACAGAGTTACTGCAGGGAACAATGATTTCCAGATGAGTCCCAGGTGTGGAAAGTGATGCCTTCGTGGAACCATCAGTCTTCAGTTCTGCCACCACATTTGAGAAACAATGCAATATTTAAGGTAAACAAGCTAAACTGGACGTGTGTGGAGGGTGAGGGCTGAAGGAAGGGAGGACAGAAGGAGTGATGAGAAACAGGCCAGGCCTAATGACGCGCGGGCATAGCTGACAGATTATCAACTCATCACTAAAACAGCACTAATACAAAGTTAACAAAAAGCCACAAAGTAAGCAGGAAGTGCCTTAAGTTGGCAGTTTCTAAGAGTTCCTTGTCAGGGTCCCTATATCTTCCCCCAAACTATAAGCAGTAACCAATATCATTAGAGGAATGGTAATATGGAAGGGGTTGGGCATACACAGTAGAAAGAGAAAAGAAAAATGTACTGGCAAAAATCTACAAAGACAGACAACTCTGAATATACTAAAAACTTTTGAATTGCACACTTTAAATGGGTGAAATTTACAGTTTATGAATTATATCCCAATGAAGCTATTTATTAAAAAATCTGCCAAGACATACGAATAATAAGCAGAGTTGTACAGATCAATCAACATAAACAATACTCAGAGAGTAGCAGGTAATCTTCCTTGATCCTATAGAGGAATAACCAGCAGCAAAAATCATTTTTACATTTCTTGTAACGAAAATAGACAAACTGCTACTTATAACCAAAAGACAAGGGGAAAAGGCATTGTCAAAACACTTACAGAAAGCAATCTGTCAACGCCCACACTGGCTATTGCTTTAATTCCACTTTTCACTATTGGAAGACTCTGCTTACTGAGGTTACTATGTTTTCACAAACACAACAGTCACATTGGGGAGTTTCTGTCAAACTAGTATCTTTTTAAGAAATTACGAAAGTATATATCACAAAAAGAACTATTACGGGCTCAGAAAAAGCATGTAAATCTCAATGGCTAGAGAAACAATCAGATGAAGAAAAGGCAAATTCTGAGTCAGTGATCATTTCCTTTTCAAGACAGGGTTCGAAAGAAGGTACAAAAGATAGATGACAGGTAGAAACACTCAGCTCCTCATAGGCACACATGTGTTTGTGCCTGGTACTCGTTGGAAAGGAGGCAGGGTACAAGTTTTTCTTAGACTCTATTTGAAAAGCAAGTTAGTTCATGTAAAGACAGAGTTCTTTTTAAATCACTTTAAAAGGTAGATGCCAAAGTAGAAGGCAGGTGTATGCTCAGAATATGATCCACTGGAATGGAAATTAACTATGCCTATCCTTTGATCTTATGCAGTTTCAGCTGACCAAGCAAAACAGTTCAGCCGATACAAAGCAAAACAGAAACCTATCCTTCAATTTCTATCCTCGGAGTTACCTCGCTCAAACCCAAGGAACCAAACGTAACTCACTTTCGGTTTTAAGTTAGAACATGTTGAATCCACAGTGACTCAGCAGATGGGTTTCACTTAATTAAAGTCGTCTGAAACCAAGTTTTCTTTACTGTGACTTTCCAACAGAAGAAACAGCCAAGGACAGAATTAGGCAGGAAGAGCACTGGTCTCGGAGTCAAAATTTTAGATGTAATCTCGACTCCAAGGACTCCCAGGTAAACCAATTCAATCTCTTTTGAAATTATAGTTTCCTTTGAATTTTTACATGCCTGCATGCCAAGCACACAGTAGGTGTTCAATAAATGCTTTCTGAATTATTACTACTAATAGCTAACATTTACCAAGCACTTAGTAAGTCCTTTATATGCATTATATCATGTAATACTTATGATAACCCTACAAAGTAGGTTTTCGTATTATCTGCACGTCACAAATTCAGAAACTGAGGTTTAGAGAGATTAGTAATGTGCCCATGTGACTCAACTGCTGAGTAGCAGAGAGGACGGCATGGCCCAAGGTTCTTAATCAAAGTGAACTTGAGCCTGCTGCCCCTCTGAGCACAACGGGGCACCGGCCAAAATAATCAGTCCTCAATGAACATATGAGGCTCCTCCAACTTAACGTTGGTTTTATTGCTTGCTTTTTCCCACCACCTGTCTTCCTGGGAGCACTGGCAATAAAAACCTTGGGATCCTTGTTATTCAAAATGTGGTCCAGGGACCTGGAACATAGATAGGCATCACCTTGAAACTTGGAAATGTAGACTCTTGGTCATAGTCCAGAAACAGAATCTGCACTTTAACGAGATACCCAGGTGATTCATAGGGACCTCAGTTGGAAAGGCACTGGTTTAGACTAGCTCCAAAATGACGCTCTTTACGACAGGAGGAAAGAAGGTCTGAGAAGGAACACACAACAGAAATGTTATAGTCGGTGAGAACAAAGCCAGCTTGCTACGGCTGTGTCAGGACTGCAATTCACCTACATAACAACACACAAATATTTATAAAGAACCTTAAAGCCCAGGGAATTGATGATAGAGGTAACAGCTGAATCTGCAGGGAGTGTGTCTACAGTTCCACACCCTTCTAAAATCCCCAAACCTGTGTCTTTAGAACCATGTATCATACAGCAAATAAAAATACATTAAGTCTTTAGCAAATACTAAATCGCTCATCAGGCAAAGAGTTGAGCTGTGCTGCGGACTGATGAAACTTAAGATTCGTATGATACTACCACCTTCGTTCACAGCCTAGGAGTCACCTCTTAACAAGGGAGCTTTTTATCCTTTTGAATACTGACACATTTTTTGAGCACAATACACACGTGAGTCAACATAAATTTGAGTTTAAACTTGATTTAAATTGGAGCTATTTCAATGTGTTATGGTTTCCTTTTTAAATGACACACCTACATTTTTAGACAGAAAGTCGTCCATATTTTTAGCCAAGAAGTACAGGACAGTAACCGTCCTCTCACAAGAGATGTGAGTTATGTTGGCCTTGGAGTCAGAATCTCAAGAACCATCTGAAGGAGTTAGCTTTCCCTCACTATTTCTTACCTGTTTAAAAAGAGTTCTAAAAAGTCAATAACCCCACACATAAAAGCCATGCACATGACTAAAAGTTGTCTTAGTAGGAGATGAGGTGTAGAGCTGACTTTTTTCTTTATTCCCACTTTTAAAATAAAAAATAAAACACATTTATTTCCTAGTCACAATTCTATACTTTTCAGAGCTAAAACAATGCATTGCATGTAGGTGGAAATTCATTCTCCACTTCAGTTCTATCCTTTTGGTCATTTGAAATCTACTAGGCAGGTTCTTCTCCTTACAGCCCTCAACTGTATATTCCTGGCACTTTCCACTTCCTTCCTGCCTCCATCTAGGGAGAAGTAGAACAATGAGAATGGATTTCTTGCTAATTAATCATCCAGATATCTCCTAGAAGGGTTTGCTTTCACCACAATGGATCATAAAAAAAGAACTGCTTTTAATTTCCAACCCATTTACTACATTACAGTCATGAATCGTCCTCTGGATTCAAAGATTTTCACCAAATAGCCCAGGGTTTTACAATAAAGGAAAAGGAAGACTTGGGCATGCTCAAAGTAAGGGGCAAGCAGGAAGCCGAGCAAAGTTTAGGGCAGTTGAGGCCCCCAAGGATTCTGACTCAGAGTTGAGGCCAGAGGCCACAGAAACAGGGAGGCACATATTAACCACAAACAAGCACTGAAGGGGGAACACACAGGCCTGAGTCAGACTATGATGGGGGACTCGGGGGCCTGAGGAGTCCCAGGAGAGAATCAAATATACTGGAGTTTCTCACAATGGACCCAATGCCCAACGCTACTAATGGTCTGTATTAAAAACCAGCCACAGTTGTGCTAAATCGGCCTCAATGCTGGTGGCATTGTTAATGAAGACACCACTTCCAGACATAATTTAGCAATATGTTTGTACAGTCACAAGAGACTTATACCCTTTGATATGGTAACCATGCTCGACAAACTTGGAGAAAGGGACACCCAGAAAGTAGGTCACTGCCAGGAACAAATGCAGACGTCTGCATTTAGGTTTAAACACACTCACAAGTACAGGCTGGAATGGCCTGCATTGGCAGCTGTCTTGTGCAAAAGCCCTGGGGATTTGGGATGAACCTACCTTACTTCAGTGTGCCTTACAGGGAGCAGCAAGAACGGTGGGAGCTGCAGTCGGCAGACTTGGGCCTGAATCCGGCTCTTCCTTCTACAGCCTGTCACAAGTCCCCCAGCTCCCTTAAGCTTGGTCTCCTCACCTACAGAATGAAGATACCCCATTTCCTTGATTCTAAGATGTGCTTTCTGTCTCCCTTCCCCCAACACACAGTTTAACTTCTCTGAAACTGGCATGACTATTGTATCTCATGTTTGCATTTAATGGGCTGGCATTTTCCTTCCTCTGTTTCTCCCTGAGAAGCTGAAATTTAATTGATGGTGTATCTTGTCATTAACAGTGTCTTAGAATCAAGGAAATACAGTAGTAGTGCTGGCCTCAGGATTGCTGTGAGGATTAAATGACATAACATATATACGGTAATTTGGCAGATTACCTTGAAAATAGTAATGGTCTCCCCCCAAAATGACACATGTTAACATTATTTTTAAAAAGCCAATGCACTCTTAGGCTACAATTATCTGAAGAGCAGTACCCAGAGAAGCAGCCGATCACCCCGCCTGCTAGTCAGTCTACACCTGGGGGACTGTATTCAGTCTGATGACCACGGAACGACAGAGGCAAAGCATGGATACTCAGAGAATAGGGACCGGGTTGGAGAAGCCTGCAAAACATGATATTATGAGGAATAGTTAAAACAATCTGGAGTTTTTAGGCTGAACAAACATGAGAAGCATTTTAAACATATCAAGACCTGTGGATGATTCCCCTGTGGTTCTAGGGGTCGGAGCTAGAACACAGGGATGGACATTCTGGAGAGGCCCACGTCACATCGGCATAAAGGAGAACTGGGAGCTCTCAGTTCTCCTTTATGACAGAGCCCTGGGGAGCGGAAAGCTTCCTAAAACAGGATGTGCTCCATGCGCACCTGGATGGGGCCGTGTCAGCGCTCTCCTGCTTGGTGTCAGAGGCTGAACCCTGTGTCCACTTCAAATTTAGAATGCCATGCCTGACTGTCCCTCCTCCAAACTCAGACCAGGCCTCTGGGGACCACCTGGAGCAGAAGTGGCCCCGAGGCCTCCACCAGCATGGGCTCCGCAGTCCAGGGAAAAGCTAGCACAAAACTGGCAACAAGTAAAGGGAGGAGGAGGACTCACTGGGTGCCCGGTATGGTAGCAGCTCACGTGGGAGGCAAAGACACAGTCTGGATGCAGAAGACTGGTAGATTCGAACTCAGCGGGCAAGAAGCAGTGCGTACTGGGACTCTAAGATAACACCGCCGGCCCTGACCTACTCCATGTAGAATGTTCTAGTTGGGCCCTAACGAATCCATTTAAGATGCAGACCAGTTTTCTGAATTACAGCAAACCCTTGGTGAGATCCACACTCTTTCCTTCAGCTGTAGGCCAGCTCCCTTCTTGCCCCAGTTACACACTTTTTTTTTTTAACCCTCTATCCATGCTTTAGTGGAAAACGTCTATCCATACCCTATGAGAAACTGCTGAGATCTCAGATTAAAAAGAAGTGTAACTTTGGACTGTATCTTCTTATCAACATGTATTTGAACACTGGGTACTAAGCTTACTGTGAACTTTGTGATTCAACTACATTGTCAGTGTTACAATCATTTTTATCTAAATCTCTCTGAGCAAAGGTACCTTGCTTACATCAGGCAACTAGTGGATTCTTCTGCCAAGTGAAAACGAATGGCACAGTAACCGACTGAAGGACCTCACAGCCTTACTCCCCCGATGATGCTACTTTTGACCCAAGAGAAGCCACAGGCTATGGCTTTCTGGCCATCTTCTCAGCTCTCAAAGTTTACCTACACATTTTTTGTTAAAGATATTTCTTATAAGTGATACCTCTGTAAACCCAGATGTAGTTAGGAATCCACATGACATAAGATCAAAATTCTCTCTTCCATGGTGTTGAGCAACTACCACATGTCAGGTGCAGGTATGGAGTGGAGGAGCACAAAGGTCAACAGCTCACAGTCCAGGGCTCACAGTCCAGGCCTGGAGACAGGCTTTTAGCAGCTAATTCTCAGAGCATGAAGAGAAGGGCAGTAGGAGCCCACAGCAGGAAGTGCTCAGCCTAGGGCATGGGGAAGGTTACTGCTGGGAAGGCACGCTGGAAAGGAATCTTGAAGACCAGACAGGAGCTCACTGAGCATATTCAAAAGGAAAGCATAGTCAAAGAAAAAGGAACAGCTACAGTGTGTGGGACTGTGTAACCTGAAGAATAAAAATATCCTTGCTTGTCTGAGCAAGAGAGCGAGACAGTGCTGTTATAATTGTTTTTAGATATCTGGGGGACTATCTGATTAGATATTTGCTTCTCCAGGTAAAAGGTACTATGATAATTAGAAAGGGGGCAGGTACCTACAAGAATGTACATTTCAGTTTAATACATACAAGAACATCCTAAAAAAAAAAAAGAGAGAACTAGTAACAAAGAAACTGGCTGTCTGGAGTAGACAATTTATAATTTTATAGTTTTGGAGTCAACTTGGGTTCTAATCCCAGCTTAGACATGGTAAATAGTGGCCACACATGCTGTGAGATGGGGACTCCCTATCACACTGTGAGCTCCAGCACCACACCGAGGTGCCGTCTCTGCCAATGTCTCATGTGTGGGGTTTGAAGGTGAACTAGAGACCACCAAGGTCCCTCCTAGGCCCTAGCCTGGGGCTCTTATTTGCTTGTTTCTGCCCACTTCTGATCCGGCAATATTCCCTCAGCTCACTAGGAAAGACACTAAGGGAATGTCCATTGAAAACCTGCTATACAGATGTTAGCTCTCACTGCTGCTGTCATTGCTACTTCCTCTGATACTAACTTCCCATTCACTTCATCATCCCTGGTTGTGTTTTATTCCTGTGAGTGTGTGTGTAAGGGTATACAGATATTCCTGCAAGCCAACTCAAATCCTTAGTAGGATATAAACGAAGCCAGGAAAAATAAAATAAAATAACCTTCTACAGTTTATTATAAATGACACTCATGACAACAATAGGTCACATTCACTTAACACTCATTATGCATCAGGCACTGTGGGAGGCCTTGTATATACATTATTTCATTTAATACAAGAACCCAAAAAGTTAAACTCTATATCATAACCCCCATTTTATAGATAAGGAAATTGAGTCTTGGAGAAGTCAAGTAACTCACTGAAGGTCCCAACTAACTAGCGGTCTAAACAAAAATTTTTGCAACATAGCCTACAACAATCTCATATTAATGGATAGGTACTCCCACATATTTTTAAAATTTGAATACTGAATATTTTTTATTTGAATCTGGAATGCGGGGACTCTGGAAAACAAAAATAAGCTGCTTAAGCTATGAAATAGGTGACAACACTGAGCTCATTTGGTCTTAATCTCACATTTCCGGACACTGTTGAGAAGGGTCCACAGAGTAACCAGGTCACGCTCGTCTAAGTGGTCTTTCAGCATCAAATCAAAATTTCCAGCTTTCTCACTCATTGTATGATTCCATTCATGTGAAATGTTCAAAATGGGCAAATCTAGAGAGATCTACAGATAGCAGAAGAGAGGTTGCCCAGGGCTGGGTGAGGAAGAGAGGGGAGAAGGGAGACTGGGTACAAGGTTTCTTTCAGGGGTGAAGAAAATGTCCTAAAATTAGATTATGGTGATGGTTACAGAACTCTGTAAATCCACGAAAGGACACTGAATTGTACGCTTTGAAGGGGATAACTTTGTGATAGGTAAATTATACGATATCAATAAAGCTGTTACAAAACCGTTCCCCGGGTTCAGTATCAAGTGATCTCTAGTCACTCCACATGGCCTGAGTCTTCCAGAACAAACATGAAAACCAGATGTGCATTAAGTAAGCCAGCACCCAAGAACAAAATGTTCAGACAACCACGACGAGACGGCAGACAACTCCTGTGAGGTCGGTAAGCTGTCCTCGGAAGCTTCAGCTTCTTCCTCAAGTGTCGTTAGGTAAGTGCCGAATGGTACTGGCTTCTGATTTTTACCAACCCAGGAAAAATGGAAGTATAATTTCATTCCTCATTGCTAAAATTTAAGTGAACAGAATGAAATCTTAAAAATGGCAGCAATAGGGGAATCAGAGGACCTCAAAAGGCCCGAAAAGACTTCAATCAAGTCGACTGGAACCTTGTGGCCGCTGGGGACTCAATCGTTCTGCGCTTAGAAAAGGAGGCGGAAGAACGAAGTCAACTACTCTAAGGTTCTCCCCCACCTTCACTATTCCATCACACTATATCTGCTAAGGGTTGTGTCAGTACGTTGACTTGTCCCCTTCTAAACAATCAGCCACTGCTCTTTGACCAAGGAAGCGTCATCAAGACATCTGGACACACTGGAAATTCACGGAAGTGTCTTTCCTGGACCGAGATTTCAAGTATTCAAGTGAGCCTCCTCCCACATTCCTCATTAAATAAATGACAGTCTTATAATTTGATTAGCTATGATATCTGACTAAAATTTTAAACCTGGTACATAAAAATCAAAAGGCAGCTTCCTAACATAATGCGTAACTGCCGCAAAATAATTGTTCTCCAAAGTAAAACTTACCCTCTCCTTTATAAAAGCTGATCTTGCATCAGCTCTAACCTGTCACTCCATCTTCTTAAAGGAAACCTTAAATTTACAAAATATTTGAGGAAGGGAGAACCATTCTTAGAGAGCTACCACTGAAATAGATGGTGGGTGATGTTAACTTAATATTCAATTTCGCTATATCTGGTTTTCATTTTTCTCTCTCCAGGAATAGTTTTTATTTGTTTAAATATAAAGGAACCCCATTTTTAAATATTAATATGCAGAAAAGTATAAGAAGAAAATTAAAACTGCCAGAAACTCCCAGGTTTAAAACGATCCCAAAGCCCTGTGAACTTAAGGTGACCACCTAGCCTGTCTCCCCAAGCATAACACACACAGAGACAGGCATGTTTAAAACATGGCCAAGTATGTGAGGCACAAATAGTCTGAACTTAAAGATTGTTTTCACTTAAAGATCTAACATCACCATTTCCTCATATTACAACGTTTCACAGGTAAAACTGTAACAGTTGCATAATGATCCATCATGCAACTTTCTTCCACTACTGTATGTTTTGATTATTTCCAACTTTTCATGATAACAAATAATACTTCAATGAGTATTTTTGAAATTAAAACTTTTACACCCCTACCTGGACAATTCCAATCTTTTGCCCTATTCCTTTTGTAATTTTCTCTGTTGGTTTTAGGAAGAGAAAGTGCCTCCCCATCCAAAAGTCAGAATTCTTACTGTATGATTGTTTTTCTTTCTTTCTTTTTTAAAATTTAACTCCTTAACCTATGGACTGTATTTTTATACATTTTTAAAGACTCCAAATGTATCTGTCACATGGTTGAGTTTTGGCCAGATCTAGAGTATGTTATTTGTCCAGCATTTTCAAATGCACATTTACGTTTTTAAAGGAAATACGTGTCTCATATTCTTGGCTTTCCACTAAGTTTCAGAAAGTCTTCAGGACGAATAAAATAACCAAAGCTTTGATTATCAGCAGGAAATCACAGTGGGCAGGAATGAAGAGGACTCCCGTACAGGCCAGATTAAAGCTAATCAATCAGGAGATCAAATTCCCAGCCTTAGTGGTTTTATTACTTCAGCCTTAAAAAGTCTCGAAAGTTCCAAGGTTAGCTTACGTAGTTGAAAGACAGTTTTCAAAGCTATGGGCTTATCCTCCATGTGGACTGGTCACCACTGGTCTCATTTACTCACCACGAGCAAGCTCTACGTCCCACCACTGGTCACTGGTTCTTGCCACTGGTCACCAGCAGAACAAGTGGGAAAGCAGAGCACAAGCTCACCCCCCCCCCCAGTGGAAAAGGAACACAAAGGACGTGCTTGCTGGTTGACAGTGGGTCAACAGAGGCATCTTTGAGCAGGACGGGCAGCACAGATGTCAGTATGTACATGGCTGCCTCCCATTCATAATAAAGTCTGGATTCTATTTCCCGAGGACATCAGCTTCTCATACCATGTTTTCCCCACCACGGCCTCCCTCCGAGGCACCCTACTATTACTGCTGACCAGCTGCTGTGACTTGGGACAAGTTATGCAGCCTTCCTGGGACAGTCCCATCAACTGTAAAATGGGGATAAATAAAGACAGCTGACCTCTTAGGGTTGTTGTGAGGGTTAAACAAGAGACTGAGAGCAGGACTGTGCTTTCTGAGCGTCAGTATTGTTATTACTACTGCCAGCGCCTCTACCACTCCTGCTACGAGTGCTGACACCATCACCCCCAGAAATGCCACACCAGACTTAAACTGGGTTCTTCAGAAGAAAAGAGGGACCGAGGAAGCCTACAGTCAGCTCAGCCCTGGGAGCGGAATCTGTCCTCAGCCTTCGCAGTCCCTCTGGGAAGCCAGCATTTACCGTCATTACTAAGATAGTGAATTTCTGGGGCAGGTGGTGTCACAACCTCCTTGGTTTTCTGTCCCTACTTTCTGATATGTAAACACAAGACCCATGCACATTGGCACTTTCCACGTGCAGAGCTAAGAACAAGAACCCAGGGAGGGGGTGCTTAGAGATGAAAAAGGCAAGGGGTGACATCCATGGATCTGACAACGCCAGAAACTGCAAATAAAGAGCCGGCAGCTCCCAACACATGCACCTCAAAGATGAAGACTGTGGGCAAGAAGGAGAGTGATCCAGGGTGTGGATGGAACTGGCTTACGGGAGAAAATGTATCAAGAGACTCAGCAGTCAGAAAGCCCACTCCTACGTCACAGTTACTCCTAGGTATTCATTTCTTTCCTCTGAGTCCTTTTCTTCTGACTTTCAACCTTCCCAGTGCTTTGGGTGTGAGCCAATTCCTGTTGAAACAGTTTGCCTAAGGATTTGTCTCCAACTTTGAAACTCAGATTCATTTTAATAGAAAATAAGGATCATATGCTTCTGGAACATCAATTATGTTCATAACCATCCAAGATTTATGGGACATCTAGAGGACTTTGAATGTTAACAAGAAAGCATGTTGGATAAAAATTAATTGGCTCAAGCTTAACTTAAAATTACATGATATGGAATGGGAAAAATGGCCGCCCGTCTCTGCTTGATTTTAGCCAAAAGGCAGAGCTGTAACAAAACTAAACCAGTCTGGCAAGATGAGAACAAGAATTGCAACGTGCGTGCCAAACCTAGAGTCAGGGGGAAGATTTGCTTAGATCCCAAATCACAGATTTTGAACTTGCTGTTGTACCGTCTTTTTTCTTCATGTTTGAAGGAAACTTGATGTAATGAAATCTAGGTTTTAGGGAGTTTCCCCTCTTATTCTATCCTTTGCCACATTGTTCATTTCTGTTTCTAATCAGCGGTATTTTGTTTTGTTATCATCTGTAGAAGAAAAGGCTGCAAAGCTCTTGGGAACACAGAAACTGAGATCTACCAGACATAAACCAGCCTCACATGAGCTTTTTAAGACTCTTCTCCGTGGCAACTAAGCACAAATGAGTCGTCAACGAGTAAAATGCCTTAACACTGTCCTTTAAAATCATCGAACAGCTACAATCAGACTGACAAAAGTCTTCCTTTAAATTTTTAAGTAATGGCATTTAATAATAATAGCATATATGTGCGGTAATAGCAAATATTAAGCAAGTCGTAGCAATCACTGCTTTGGGGGGAGTGGGACTTGCTGTTAAGGAAAATATCTGCAGAGGCAAGGTCAGCAACACAGCTAGCTGCACGCCCGTGTCTTGGTGGGGATAAAGCGCCGTCAGTTTCCCAGTCCTGAGATGGCACGGAGCCGCACCTTCACAACTTCAGCCTCAGCCCAGCTGGGACTGGGAACCGTAGCGTTCAGCAAGTCACCACAAAGATTTTTTTTAAGTACCGATTTCTGTCTCCTTTCCATCTCAATTTTACATTTTTTAAACAGAGGAGAACATGAGAGAACAGGCCCTTCCTGAAACACTGTATTTCCCAGGGTGGGGGAAAAAAAAAGGAGGAGATTAAAATGACAATAACAGCAGCATACTAGCATATTTTAAAACACTAGTGCTTAACCTGAACTAAAGCATACTTAAAATAACATAAAAGCAAGTCTATTTCATAAAGTGTTGCAAACTTGAAAATACCATCAAGTCGAACCACTCTTTTATAGACCAATTTCATGCCGATTGCTTTGGTGACGAGTGAACAAAGGTAAAATCACTCTCTGGATGTTTAAGTTAATGAAATTAAGGAAGACACTCCCTTGATATTTCATTCTATTCACTTAATTTCATTTTAATACTATTAGCGATACTTTTATGTCTTACAACACTCCATGTTGACAGTCATATTTACTGTTAGAGCAATCTCGGATTCTGAGGAATCACTTACAAATAAAAACAGTGACGGCTAAGGAAGGGGTTCAGTCCAGCTCGGTCCACTTGTACACATGCCCACATCAACTGTTATGCAGGTATTTTCTGAGGCTTTCTAGAAAAATTCCAGACTTTTCAAAGAGAACATTAAAACGGTATTCTGGTCCCTTGTAACTATAAGAAGTAGGCCCCAGAGAAAACCACGCATCAAGCAAACATGCACAAGTGTGTGAGGGATGACACTGGAGCTGGGTGCAATGCGCTGCTGCCTAATGTTCCAAAAAGCAAAATCAACTGTGTATAAAATCACAGGCATGCCTAGAAGGTAGACTGGGAAGACACAAAGAATGGAATTCTGAAAAAGGAACTGAAAATACAAACAAGTACAGAACTCCAGACTGCAAATCCAATACATTTATGCCATTTCTTGACTTCCACCTGCACTTAATATTGTCCAACAATGCACATACTAGGAGAACCATAAGCCCCAAACCTCTGTAGGATCAACAAACTCACCTTATTTTCTAAAAGAACACGGCAACAACATAAATGCTATGCTGTCAAATCATCGCCCCGTGAGGACAGAAAAAACAATCTGACATATGCAGCAGAAAGTTCAAGACGTTATTTACTAACCTGGTGCCCCTGTGAGAGTAGTCGCTTCATCTTGCTTTAAAGAAAGAATCCTTACTATGCAACTAATCTCCAAAGCAGCTGATAGCCGAGAGGAGAAAAAACTGACTACCACAGAAGCTACATACGCGGGGAAAGCAGTCGGTTCCCAAGCCCCGGTTTTGGCTGACTCCCCATAGGCAACTTAAGTCACAGCCAAGCCCACAAAGCACTTTAGCCTCTAAGCTTTAGGAATGAACTTGAAACCACTCCCATATGTTAAATAGACACTAGGCTGCTGTGAGAAATAAAACCCACATACAGAAAGAGCTAAGGCTTCAGGCTTCGTTTTTGTATTTGCTGCCCAAGAAAACTGTAACACCCTCACTCGCTTCTCTCCCCTCAGACGCTGTGTTAAAGTGACTCATTCATTTTAAACAAGAGGAATACAGTTTCCCCTCCATTAGGGCTGTGAAATGAGTTTTACATTGTTGCCCAAGTTGGTGGTGGTGGTGGAACATACAGCATTACAATTTCACATTGCCTAAGAGGGACACATGGAGCTATTGTTTGAGACTCAAAGGCACACACTATCATTACTTCTAGATTTAAAAAATATCATTAAATAAGTGTAAAAACCTCATTTATCACTAAAGCCAAAAAATTAATCTAAGTTCAAGAGGAAAATTCATCAAAGAACCTTCTAACTTCTGATTCTGACTTAATATCTATAAGCTTGAAAAGTCACTCATAATTCAGTTTCACCATCTAGAGATATGTTGTTTATAAAATAAAAAAGTTTTCTTTTCAGTTTTGTAATTTTGTATAGTTTAAACCGGAATTTAATATAACTCATGGTTTCAAAGGAAGAAATTTTTATTTATTTGTCATCCTACAAAAATATAATTAATAGTTTCATTAGGGCATTTATATCTTAAAGCAGCCAATAATGTTCCAGTGTATTGCTTGAGAAAGAATAAAAATCCATGCTCTGCTTTTTAACATAATGTGCTCACAGTATACAGAATTCTCCCCTAGTTTTCAACTCCAAGAACAGTTTTAATTCTAACGGCTTTCTTCCATAATTTCTACTTTATTTAAATAAGACATGTTTAACATAATGGTCAAGGATACCTAATTTTACTGTTTCTCCTGAGCCATAAAGATGGGACCAAATATTCCAAGGAAAACTTGATTCACTTGTTGCCAAGTTGATTTACATGTATTTCTGGTAAAATTCAAGTTACCCAAAACCTATGAAACATAAGCCATTAGCATATTACCTCAACAAGATCAGGCGTGAAAAGCCTCAAGGGTCCCTCAGATCTGACACTCGCCCTGCTATCCTTCTCCACCCACTCCCAGGGTGAGGGCTCAACTGTTTCTCCAGGGGTCACTTTGTAAATAAGGTGGGCAAAACAGCCACCCCAGTGAGAAAACCAGCTCCAGCCCTGTGGCCCATGCCTTATAAAGGAGCCAGTGCTCCACCTGGTGGCAAAACCAAGTAAAAGCTGGAACAGCTAAGCCTCAGGCCAAATTTTACTTTGATGTTGAAAGAAAAACAAAAAGGAAGAAAAGAATTGATTATAAGCGCACATTAAGGTTTCATACAATGTGTGGTAAGGATCGTGAAAAGTTTTTTTTCCTCCCACAGAGTGTAATATTTATAGAAGATATGAAAATACTCATGCAAAAAAATGTAATTACATTCAAATCCATCTCTTTAATATGGATCTGATTTGCAAGCATGTATGATTTGCATTCCCAGAGAAATCCTCTGATAAATAACACTGATCTCCCCTTTACCCAAAGGGCTATAAGAAAAATTCCTGGGAGGTCAACATAATCCCTGAAATGGAAAAACCATGGGTAAATTCCCAACTCAACTACCTAACTGCAGGTGGGACAGCGTCTCCATCATTCTGTTAAAAGGCTGTATCCCCAGGATCTTTCCTATCTATCTTTCAAAAAAGATTTCCTTTTGTCTCATATGCATTATTTCTGCTAAAATCAATGTCTATATCAGATCAACTTCAATAGGGATGAAGAACAGTTAAAGACTGGATTTCAAATTACACTACAGTCTTTAATGAAACTCCAGCAAAAATCAAAGTATAGCAGGATGTCACTTTTAAATGGGACTAAGCCACATTACTGAAATGAAAACTAATAATAATCGCTAATATTTAAGCTCTCACTATAAGGTAGGTATGGTTCTAAAGTGCTTTACAAGTATTAACTCATTCAAATCACACACCATTATTATACCAGTTTTGTAGATGAGAAAACTGAGGCATCTAATGGGTAAATACCTTGCCAAGATCAAACAGCTAGTGATGGAGCTGGAATTAGAACCTAATTGGGAGAAGAATGTCACCCCTGTATCATTAAACAAAGGATGTTACAGCCATCAAGCCTCCAGACACTGCAGCCACCCCTGGCAGTGCACTCTTGGGGGATTCAGGATGGAGGAAGACAGGATCCTGGCCCTAGGTAGTTAAGGTGCATATCAAATGAATGATTTCAGTGCCCTCACTCTTTTAACTTCCCATACATAGAAAAGTGCTAAATTCATTAACTTGAGATGTCTGGTTTTTCTTTAATTAACAGTAATCTTTTGATATTCCGACTCCCTGGTTTTAGTTGCAAAAACTCCTATATATCCTGGCTCCTCCCTCACCTCTTTGCAGCAGTCTCTCAGATCTATTTGAGAGGCTGCCTCCCTGGGCTTATGGTCTCAGCAAGTCCACCAAATAAAACAAAATTCTCTGCTTTTAGGTTGTACCTTTTTTTTCAGTCCACAGCCCTAAAATCAGTGCTCCTAACCACATACTTTGATAATTCTGCCCTCCTGCATGCACACCTCTTGTGAATCCCTGCCAGACCCTAGTCAAATGCAAGAGAGTGGGAGATGCTGGACGAGATGGGCTCTGTGGACAGTCCTCATGATGATGCAGGCAGGGAAAGGCTATCCAGCAAAGTGGTCACAGAGCTGAGACCTGCAGGCCGTACAGCAGGAAAGGGATTCCCCAGGCAGAGGGCACTCACTTAGCCTGCCAAGGCAAAGGGAGAAGCAGGGAGCGGGTCACTGGAGGGACCACAAGGAGCTTGGTGACGCTGGGGGGACCAGCAGAAGAAAACTCCCTGAGGGAGGCAGGAGTCCTCAGATGACACATCATGGAGGTAAAGAGGCATCACCAAGAGATTTTAAACCAGAAAGTGGCCAGATGTGCATATTAGAAAGAGAAGCAAGAAATGTAGAAGACATTCCAGGTAAAGGGGAAGGCAGACCAGTCTAAAAGATACAAGTCCACATTTTCACAAACTTTATCAAGGAGGCTGGGGCAGTAATCCTGGAGGCAACAGTGCTTACTTGCTCACTTGCTCAAGTTAGGTTTGGGGTCTGAGCCTTGCAGAGGGTGGTATCCACAGAGCTGTGAACACACGTGGAAGAGCAGGCTGGAGGGAGGAGGGGGGTGTGGGATGGAGGCTGAGTGCAAGGTCCTGTGGGCCATCCAGGGTGGACGCACAGCAGGCTGCAGGAGATATAGGTCTGGTGCTCCGGTCCCCCGCATGGACAGCAGGTACACATCTAGGTGTCATCGCACTTAAAGGATGACTGCAGCTGGTGGGCAGCAGCAGGGCACAGAGCATAAGAGGAAAGGAGGAAGTTTTAAAGCAAGGGGTATCTGAGCAACTCAGAGAGAATTCAGGACATGGGTAGGGAAAAGTTTTGTTTTAAGTTTTACTAATCTTTAACTGAAATTTAGCATTTCTTTCTGTTGCAAATATAGGCAATTACCTATACCTCTCTTGACACAAGTAGAAATCAAAGATACCTTCATATCACATGACAGTATTGCAACTATCTCAAAGTATTGTCTCCACTCATTACTACTTCAAAATTATAGCAATTATTACGCCTGCCACTAGCTCTTGGTATGTAGCGCATCAAGAAAGGATGGATACTATAATATTACTTTTTTGGTATGTTGATAACTGTGTATCAGCTTGACTGGTTTCCTTCGCAATCCTACCCATTCTAATTTTCATGTATTTTTGTTGTAAGAATCTCTGCTGCAAGCAATTTCAACGCACAACTAACTGGCTGTAAGGCAATTCTGCCATTAAAGATGAAATAACGAAAATAAAATAATAGAGACATTAAAAAGGACATAATGAAACAAGAAAAATTAGTAACAAAAATTTTTAATATTTTCTTAGTGAAAGCAATGATACTTCCTTTCTCAAAGTCAATTATTAAGGATTCAGGATCTAATATTGGATGTAAGTTCTTCATGATATTAAAAAAAAAATCTGCTGTAAGCTCCTTCAAATTTCCCTGGGAGTAAAAGGAACAGACAAGGGACGTGACTAGTAGTACATATCTGGGCTGCATTTAAATGTTTAATGACAGGACCAGTCCTTATATTTCACCACATCTTCCAAGCCAGATTCTGTGCCAAAAACCAAAATTCTGTCTATACCAAGTTCTCCACTATCAAATAGCAAAAAATTTTCACCATTTTCATAAAACTTAGCAAGAACCATGTAACCACCTCTCCTTGGGGAGACAGGAGGAGCTTGATTCTGTTTGAATATTGAGTGATACATTTGGTAAAGATGGCCCTGCAGAACACGCTGCTATATCTACATTAGCTAAAGAATTGATCACTAATGCTCTCAAAGACTGTTGTGTATTACTAGCTGCCTCTTTCATATTTGCCATAGCTTGGTAAACTTTGGGGTCTGATGGGTGAGAGGGATGGACTACGCTCACTGAAGAATTTGCAGACTATGTTATCATCTTTTAGCATAGTATGCAGTCTGGCTTTACATTCTCTTTTTCACACTTCAATAAGTTTTCTTATCATTGTATTTTCTATCAAGTTGATATAACATAGTTGAAACCAAACTGTCAACCAGTTATTTTATCTTTTACAGCAAAATTGCCTTACAGCCAATTAGTTGTGCAGTGAAACTGCCTTACCGCAAAGATGTTTGCTGCAAAAATACCTAGAACTTCTAATTTTACATTTATATCAGTGTATTAAACATTATTCTGAAAAGAGTTTCATTAGTCCATGCAGACACACACACACACACACACAAAAGCAAAGAACAAATGATTTAAGGGGGGGGTGGGTGCCGACACAGGAAGACAAAAAAGGAATGCAGAAAAAGGGAAGCCTGGTGTGGGATGATCAGGATTCAAACCCAGGACTTCTGATTTGTGTTCTTGCCTCCACCAACACACCCTAAAATAATAAAAGTACTAATCCCTTCATTTGTGTCAACAAAGTGCCTTCACAGGTATCAGCTCCTCAGCTCATCACAAAGCCCCAGAGTAGGAAAAGGCGGGCAACGACAACCTGCCCAAAACCTAAGCCAAGCCGCTGCCCTAGAAGCCACCACTCCCCGGGCCAGTCCCGGGAGCTTGGCACCTGCCGCCCCACCCTACAGAGCCGGAGTCCTGAGCACAGAAGGGAGCGGTCCCTTATGCCATACTAGCTAGAACCCAACTGGAGAGGATGGAAGGGCGAGGGCAGAGCCTGCTTCTCTTCAGGCTCCTGTTTGCAGGCAAGGCTAGCTGCTCTGTTTGGATGGTTTGCTCAAAGCTCTTTTATTTATGTTCTGATTGGTGATCCGGGTGAATTACAAGACTTACAATATTTCAACTGTTTTATTTTCCTCCAGCTATAACCAGAACAGAAGCCTATACTTAAGCAATTAGTTTGAAATTAGATAGACAGGCTGAAACAATGTGCTCCCTGTTCTCTCCGGGCTGTGCCCACCAACTGGCGTTCATTATTTAATCTGTGACACGTGTTGCCAGGGCTGTGTTAACGACAACCTGCCTTACTGTCTTCACATCTATTCCCAATTCTGCAACATCTGCATGGCTCATATTTACATTTTATCTTATTTTATTTTATTTTGCTTCTCTTACTTTTATAGGGTCATATTCTTAATTACTACAAAATACTCTGAAATCTATTCTAACCCTCTAAAAGGTAACACCATTTTTTAACTTGCTGATACAAAACACTTAAGGGGCACACACAGATACCCTTTTAGATTGCCACAAAATTATTTCATTATAATAAATTTTATCTCATGGTTGGCTAGATAAACTGGCTTTATTTTTAAATAATTCGATCAGTTCACAGATTACATTGGTCCCTTCTCATATAATGTGTGTTTCCTTTTACATGATAATGAAAATGTGGCTTTACGTGACTGACATAATATGCTTGTAAGGGAGGAAAACATTCTTCTTCTTCCCTTCCAGGTTCTTTGGTTGGTTTAATAATTAAATTGACATAAGACAGAGTAACCGAAGAAAAACAAATTTAATTTTGTACATATGAGAGCCCATAAAAATATGAGATTCAAAGAAGTAACTAAAGCAGGCAGCTTTTATCTTTTAGACAAAGAACAATAAATTTGTCAAGAACTGACAAAACATAGGGGTATGGGGCTTGGGGTAACCGCAAATTAGTGAACAAGTAACAAGTTTTGTTTATTCAGTCTTCTCGGCCCTGAATTCCCTCTCTCTGGCAGTAAGGATACCTTCTTCCCTCCTGGTACAGGGAGGGTCCCTTTCACTTGGGAGATTTATTTCCTGCTTTCAGAGGGACAAAGGAGGGTCAGGTGTCCTACTTACACTGACCGTTTTTTAAGTAACTTTAATTCAAAATAATCAATATGCCAAAATAGCATATTGTGGGGTGGCATGTTCTGCTCTCCTACATGTTCTTTTGAAAAACAAGATGAATATTTCCTAATATGCATGTTAAAATGTAAATTAGTATGTTTATTGGTTGGCCTTCAACTTCTAAGTTTCTGTACTTTTTTTTCTTTTTTCTTAAAATAAGGAGCCATAGTGAAATTTGTCATTTGCTTTCTAGTAACAGTCACCTAAAAACTAGCGTGAGAATTCTTGTGGATAAAAAAGAGAGTTCAACATTGGTTTCTGGGCCCCAGGAACTGAAGAGCAGTGCCCTCCTGCAGCTGCCTGTCCGCGTACGCCTGGCCACATGGACTTGGCACGTCCATCCACTCTGCGTGTATCACAGGGTAACGCCCCGGCCGCCTGCACTACGGGGGAGAAGGGACTGAAGCTGGCAGCAGCAAGCCTGTGATGTGTTACCTCCTTTCCTAACCACCCAGAAGCACTTCCTTCCTCACTTGCCCAATCCAAGCAAGGAAGGGCTTCTTGTCACCCTGACAGTTCCTGTAGCCTGAAGCCACTTCCTTCCATTCCTACTCTGTTTTCTTTGTGTTGCTCTCAAACTGCTTCCTCCCAAGACCTCTCCCTCCAGCCAAACTGATTTATTCTGTTTTTCAACCCCCTAGTTCTTCCTCCCCTTTGGGTTTATGCCACTGCCCCACCTTCGATGCCCTTCCCAGCATTTCAAGGGGCAGCCCAAACCCCCATCCTCCACAAGCCTTCTCAGACTACCATGGTTTAAAAACACTGCTTTTATTTCTCACACCTAGAACAATCGGCAGCAGCAAATGCATTAGACAACTAATTAAGCCTGATGACATTTGTACTATTGTCTGGATTGAGTATTTAAATATTCTGTGGCATTTAACCTTGCACAGTATCTGTATCTATTTTCTCCAACTAAGTTATCAGTAACTGTGGATCACACGATATACTTCTGAAATTGACCACTGTAAACAGCATTTATAGGCAAATTCCACCTTACATAGCATTCATATCTATTTGTTGATTGATTGTAAGGGATTTAAATCATTTATATTATTGAATAGTAATTACAATGACAACAGCCAACAGACACTAGCCACAGTGTCTTATTACACCCAGTATCTTATTTGACATTCACATCTGCCCTTGAGGTAGATACCATTATTTTCCCCATTTCTCAGATGAAGAAAATCAGGCCAGCAAGGTTAACTTGCCCACAGTCATTAAGTCAACATATAGTTGTTGAGCACCTACTATGTGACAGTCATTGCTAACAGTATTAATGATTCAAGGCAGAAAGTCCCCATCCTCAGGGGGCTTTTATGTATTCTACTAAGGGAAACAGATTATCAACAAATAAAACAAACAAATATCAAACCAGATATTGCTAAGTGCTAGGAAGAAAACCAAAGCAGAGTAAAGGGCTGGAGAGTCATGGGGTGGGAGGACATTCTTCTTAGATAGGGCAGTCAAAAAAGGTCTCTCTGGGGAAAGGACACTTAGGCAGAGATCTGAATGAAGTAAGGTAACAACCCATGTAATTATCTGGGGAGAGGTTCTGGCAGAAGAAACAGAATTTGCAAAAGCCCTGAGGCCAAAGGAAGCTTGGAAAGTTTAAGAATAACAAAAAGTTCGATGTACTCAGAATATTGTGAAAGAAAGAGCAACAGAAGAGGATGAAGTCAGAGAGCAAACAGAGAGGTCTGATCATGTAAGGCTTTGTAACCATTGCACAGGTTTGTTTTTTTTTTTCCCCTAAATATGATGGAAAAGTGCTAGAAGGTTTCAATGAAGGGAGTGAAACACTGTGGTATTTTTTTTTTAATTGAAGTATAGTCAGTTACAATGTGTCAATTTCTGGTATACTGTATAACACTGCAGTATTTAAAAAGGTGACTCAAGCTGTGTAGCTAAAGAATAGACATAGAAAGAAGATAACTTAGGAGAATGTTGCAGTAAACCAGGTGGGAGATGAAGATGGCTTGGACTAAAAGGATGACTAAGAAGCAGAAGATTTAAGCTATACTGTGAAGACAGAGCCAAGAGGGTTTTCTGATATGGGTAGTGACGCAGGGTGTAACAGAAAGAGAAGTGTCAAGGAAGACTCCAAAACTGGTATATGAGCAGTAAGGAGAAAAGTCCAACTATTGAGCTGGGGAACGTGGTGGGTGGTAGGGAGTGAGAAGCAGCAACACATTTTAGAGGCAAATTAAGAGTTCCATTTTGGGTGGGTTAAGTTTGAGATACCCTTTGGATACCCAAATGAAGATCAGTAGGAAGCTGAATATTTAAGTCTGGGGGTTGGATATATAAGTCTAAGATTCAGGACTGAGATATAAAATTGGGAGTCAGATGGCTTTAAACATTGTGGTTGGCTTTAAATAACATACTCACACCACGAAACTGACTGAGAACAAATAAATGACAGAAGTCTGAGGACTGAGGCTCAGGGCCCTCCAACATCTAAATGTCAGGAAAAAGAGAAGGATCCAACAGAGGAGGCCAAAAAAGAGCTGCCAGTGAGATGGGAGAAAAATCAGGAGAGCGTGGGGAGAGAGACACCAGGTGAACAAAATGCTTCAAGGATACAGTGATCAGTCATGTCAAAGGCAGCTGAAAGATGGAGAAAGAGGTAAACTGAACTGACCATTGGACACAGCACCATGGAGGAAAGAGTTCAAATGAGAATGGGACGACAAGACATTGCTGAGAGAAACTAAAGACCTGATAAGTAGCTATACCATGTTCATGGATTGAGGGACTAAATATTAAGATGCCGGTTCCCCACAGACTGATCTATAAGTTCAATAAGCCCAACCACAATCATCTCACTGGGCTTTCTGTAGAAACTGACAAGCTAATTCTAAAATAGTATTATAGAAATGCAAAGGACCTAGAATAGCCAAAGCAATTATAAAAAATAAGCCAAAGCTGGAGGACTTATACCACCTGAGTTTAAGACTTTGAGTAGTAAGTCTGCCTAAGCAAAACAGTCTGATACTGGCATGGGATCAACAAAGAGATCAATGAGACATAATAGAGAGCTTAGAAACAGATGCACACTTCCATGATCATCTGAATTTTCACAAGTTGACAAAGAAATCCAATAGAGGAGGACAAAGCTTTATAACAATGAAGCTAAGACAACTAAGAATCTATATGGCAAAATAAGTAAGTCTTTTTTTTCAGAGATCTAAACAATTTTCTAATTTATTAATCTTTTAATTTTTATACAATTTTTTAAAATTTCATACAATTTTAAAGGTTACTTTCCATTTACAGTTATGACAAAAATAAATAAGTCTCAATCCCAACTTTACACCACACACAAAAATTAATTTGAAGTGGATCACAGACCTAAATGTAAAAGCCAAAACTATAAAGCTTTTAGATATGACACAGAAAGCAATAAACTTAAAAGGAAACAAATTAGACTTAAAGTTAAACATTTCTGCTCATCAAAGACACAATTAAGAAAATGAATAGATAAATCACATCCTGGGAAAAAATATATGCAAATCATACATCTGACAAAGAACTGATATCTAGGCTACATCATGAAAGCTTATAATTCAATAAAAAGAAGGTAAAAAGTTTGACGAGACAGTTCACAGAAGAAGATAAACTAATGATCAATAAGCACATGAAAAGTGTTTACTATTAATAGTCATCAGAGAAATTCAAACAAAGAGCACAGTGAGGTATCACCGCATACCCACCAGAATGGAAAAGCATTAAAAAGGCTTATAAAACCAAAGGCTGCCAAGGACATAAAGCATTCACAACTCTCATATACTGTTGGTCAACGTATAAAACAATACAACCATATTTTTTTTAATCTCTAGCAGTTTCTTATAAAACTAAATATACACCTACCCCATGACCCAACAATTTTATTCCTAAGTATTTATCCAAAAGAAAAGAAAACATATATCCACAGAAAGGCTTTTGTGTTTGAGGCAAGTTCCTTCATAATAGCCTCAAACTGAAAACAGCCCAGGTATCCATCAACAGGAAACAGACTAAACAAACTGTTGCATAGTCAAACAATGGAATAGTACTTAGTAACAGAAAAGTGTGAACTACTAATACACATGTTATGGATGAATCTCAAAAACATTATGCTGAGTGAAAAGAACAGACACAAGAAAGTACACACTGTATGATTCAAGTCATACATGGTGGGGAAAATCAAAACAGAGGTTGCCTCTGGCAGGAGATGGGAGGGTGGGCCAAGAACTGACTGGGAAGGAACATGAGGGAACTTTCTGTGGCGACGGTCATGTTTCATACCTTGATGAGGGTCTGGATTGCAGAGGGGGTGTACACCTTTGTCAGAACCCCGAATGACTCACTTAAGATTTGTGCGTTTCCATGTATGTACATTTTACCTCAGAAGAGAGAACTAAGAACAAATACTGAGCTCTAATAACACGTACACTGAAGGCTCTAAGGGAGTGTGTACTGATCCCACAACTTAGTTTAAAATGTATCCAAAACGTAAGCTGGATTGATGAAAGGATCACAGGATGAATAGATGACAAGATATGCGTTAAAGCAAATAAAACAAAACATTAATTGTAGAGTCTAGGTGGTGGTTATATGGGTGTTCACTTTGAAACTCTTTCAACTTTTCTGTATGTTCGAAAATGTTCATAATAACACGTTAGGCAGGTAGGGTGGAAAGTGTGAGGTAAGTTATTGGAGACAGAGAGAACAGACAACTTATTCAAAGAGTTTTGCTTCAGAGAGGAACAGAGACATGCGGCAAAGCTGGTAGGAGGCAAAGGATTAAGGAGGGGTTTTTTGTTTGTTTTAAAGAAGGGAGATATTATAGAATGTTTGAATAACAAGAATGATCGAGTGAAAAGAGGATCTTTGATGAAGCTCGTGGGAGGATACTGCAGAAGCAAAGCTCTGAGTCGGCAAGAGCAGAGGAGTGGGTTGGGAGCTAGGTGGGCCTCAGCCAGGACACACACAGCTCATCCACAGCAAAGGGCGGGGGCTGGGGGACAGAATTATGCAGGAGGTTTGGTGGTGGGGAGATGAGATGCTTCTCTTCCAACTGCTTCTAGTTTCCTAGTGAAATAAGCAACAAGATCATTAGTTGAGAGAGAGACAGGAGTGGATGCTGGAGGCTTGAGCCAAGAGGAAAAAGGTATGAAACAATCACCTGGGAAGGTGAGAGAATGAATTTATCAGGGAACATGGCAGGGTTGCCAGAGAGTGCTGAGTGTCAGTCAGTACAGCAGGTGGAGTCATCAACTTAACATCATCAGATTTTGCGGGGGAGGTCGGTGGGGAGTGTGGAGTTTTTCATGGACAACCCTGATCTTAATCAGGGCTGAGTTTTGCAGGAGAGTAAGAAAGAAGGCGAGAGGGACACATGGACCATGGGGTATAAAGTGAGTAGAGGGGGAAAGTTAGAACACACGGGTCACTGATGGAAAGCAAAAGTGGCAGAGTCAGAGGACTAGAGGTAAAATCAACAGCTCTGGGGATATGAGAAGTGAGCAGAGAAGCTCGCAGATGATAGAGCTGGGATTTGAGGCTAGAGGTCGGACTCCTAAGTCCACTCTCCTAGCTGTAACAGTCCCTGGCATTTCTGGTACTCCTGGCCTCTGTGATCCTCCATGTTTGGACAATCTGTGTACCAATTTGATCTTTCCAAGACTCAGGGGCACTACTGGCCCTCACGTCCTTATAAATAGTTTTTATTGAAGATTTTTTTTATTTTCGTGGAATGGGAAATATAAAACATAAAGAGTTGGTGTGATTTTTCATCTCAACAAGCTGGCTACAAGAGAAAAATGTATTCTCTTGTCCCTCAGCACATCCCTTTATGACTTATATTCCCCACTTCTGAAAAGAACATGTTGCTACTTGGAACAAAAGAAATACCGTATTAGGAGGATCTGAACAAACTAGATTCACTGTAATAATTTCAAGAGAATTCATTTTTAAAACACTTAATCATGAAGTCATCTCATTATTAAAAAAAAAAGATGCTAGCACTCTTCCAGGTATGCAGAATTTTAAAAAGACTGATAACTCGGTATTTAAGAAATCATTTTAAGGCACCACACTCTCACTGGCATTTAAGTACTACAGGAAAAAGTTCAGATTCCCCAGCATGACTTTCTACTATTAAAGTCCATTCCCCCCTCACTCCCCTGCACACACATCATGTCCCAGGCAGGTGAACCCCCTTCTTCCTACAGGACCCCTCCTGCCTCACCTCTGAGCCTTTGCTCTTGCTGTTCCCTCTACCTGGTCATCCCTTCCACCTGCCCAATCTCTGAGCACCCACAACCAATTATCCTTCAGGCTCCAGCCCAAACACAAACTCTAAGCCAAATAGTGACCACCCTCCTGTGGAACCGCCAAAGCTCTGCAGATGACATCAAGTTGTGTCTATCAAGTTGTATCTGGTACCACAGCTATTGGATACCTATACCTGCCCCCTGAGAGAGGGTCATTCTAATCTGAAACTCTCCATGATTTACCTTTAGAGTGGACTCAGAATGCCTCACATAGTGCCTGGCATAATACCTACCCAGTAAACAGCTAGTGAAAATGCAAAGTTACATTTTATAGAGACATACAGGAAAGTTAAACAGAGCGGAAGGTGTGCCTACTGTAAGCCCAGCATTCTAGCTGGGGTAACGAGAGTGAAGATGCAGACTTTATTACTGTGGGATATTGCCAAGTTATTCTTCAAAAAGTTTACACTAATTTAAATGCCCATCATGAGGCTGGAAGAGAGCCTAGGTCCCAGCAATTCATGTGCACGCCTCACCCACCTAACAGCGTTGCCCAGCAGAACGGCGGCATGAGTCAAAAATGTAACCCACATAGGTCACTGTAAATTTCCTAGTAGCCACATCAAAATGTAAAAAGAAACAAGCGAAAATCATTTAAATGACACTTTATTTAACCTAATTTATCCAAAATACTGTGTAATTTCAACACGTGATCTATATAAAAATTATTAGAGATACTTTACATTTCCTCTGTACTCAGTCCTAGAAATGCAGTGTGAATTTTACACTTTCAGCACATTTCCGTTTGAACTGACCAAGTTTCCAGTGTTCAGTAGCCACGTTCAGTAGGGTCCATCTCTAACTGGACAGCACAAGTCTAGAATGTCCTCAAAGGCAGAGGCTGCCACTTTCAGCCCTACACTCTCCACAGTGATTTACTCATCCAATGGGACTAAACCCAACAAGCATACAAAATCAACTGTGTAAAAGCACCCAGCACAGCGCTCGCGGCGTAGACAGGGTTCAACAGCTGTGGGCTCCCTTTCCTCTACATGCAACAGACACTCCGTTAATGCTTCTGCAATTGAATTTCCAAGGTGGAAGTCGTGTTTTAGGATTAAGATCATCAGGTGCCCTTTATTCTGCCCTGTTGCCTCCAAGGAGCCTTGTGAACTCACTGTGGTTTCATGACAGATTTTCCTGGGAGAAGAATGTTTTACCCACCAATAAATAATACATTCTGGAGTACTTGGAAATAATAATTTCTTAGAGCAAATAAAACAGTATCCTGTCTTCATCAGCCCCCAGTGAGTTTGAGAACCTAGCAAATGTACAGGGTTCATTCACCCCTAGCTGACTTAATAAAAGTGAAATTCTGAAGCTACAAAGTGGAAGACAGGACTCAGGAAGCTAGAATTAAGGAGCAGCCACCCCTGAACCCAACCGAAAACAGATGGCCAGACGGACCCTCCAACCCAGAGTCCTGTCTACTGAATCAGGGTTAACAAAGGGACTGAGTTACCCAGGCAGCTACTTGGATCTCCAATTCTCAAGAAACTAGAACAGGATAAAAAATTAAGAACACTAAAAGTACATTTTAACGTAACTGAATATTATTTGAGAATTCCAAAGTCATTTCAGAATGTCTTATCCCTCAAAAAGCAACATTATAATCATAAATTTGCATGGGATGGTTCCATAAAAATTATACTTTGAGCATCCCTGTCATTTGAGCTTCTGCGTTGTTTGATTACATACTCAAAATGCAAATGAACAAGTCTATTATGTGTTTTGTATGTATAATGTATATAACACAATATCTCAATCTGACAAAATTTCAACTAGACTAGGTGACGTGGGGTTTTCCTTACCAATTCTCATCTCTCATGCAAACATTTGAGCCAAGCAAATATTTCTTATAAATACCTGCAATGCCTTGTAGTTATGTCTCATTGCTAATTGGCTCCCTTCATTAACAGGTCGTCATTGCTTCAAACCTTCCAGCCTCTGTCCACCCATTCTTTGTTAAATTCCTTGTACATTCAGACAACTCATCCATCAAGTTCATGCCATAAACAAATACTTAGAGGGTGCACATCTCCAGTGGAGAACTGGGCACCCAGCACACGACGGAGGATCAGAAAACGTGGTCTAGGCCCTGGGGAAGCTTACAGTTGAATTCTGTGGACAATCACTCTTCATTCTGCTTTTCCACCATTAGTCTCTCCCTCTGGGCTCCATGAGAAGTCCCACTAACAAACAGGAACCTGGCTGGGGTTTTACTGACTCTGTATAGTAAATTAGGCTGTCTGGTGAATTTCCTTCCTTAGGCTATGGTCATCAGGGCACCGCACAGACTTGCTTTCTGGATTAGTCATTGGAATGGTCAGTCTGCACTGAGTACTTTTCACCCCTGTTTTTCTTAGGATCAAATTACGTTCCCTTGGCAATTCCTTCAGTTTTTTTTAATTATAGAAATACCTGGGTGCCCCCAAGTGGCTGATGCTTCCCTCACACTGCAAGTACAAACTGCAGTACCAAAGAAAAACCTGACGACCATAATATTAACCCAAAAGAAATTGTTATGGATTTATTCACCAGGAAACGAATCTAAAGCTTATTTGCATATGTGATAACTCACTTAGATATCAAAATGCCCAGAAAATAAAATTAAGGATTAAGGACATTTTATCCCTTTTTAACATTCCTGCTGTGGTGTTCATGTTCATGGTATTTAATGTGCGTGATGTGCTGTGTACTGGGGGCCGGGGAGCAGGTATAAACAAGGTAGGTTGATGTCTCCTATGAAGCGGCAAGTCAGTCCGTTGTGCCTGTATTCTCATTTGAGAAAAGGAAATCTCTTTTCCCTGATAGTCTAATGAAATTCAGATACTACAAGAACAAACTTGTTTAAAAAAAAATGAAGAAAAGCGTTCTTTTAACAAAGCATTATGATTGTCAGCCTCAAGAACAGAATTAACTTTTGTGAGCGCACCCTCATTTTCTCTTTGTGAGAACTGAACAGAGGATATGTTGGCCTGTAAACTGATGAGATGGGTGACAGAGAGACAGAAACAGGGTGATCAGTTTACCAACTGCCGAGAAAACCAGGCCAGGTTCACAAACTACCAACACGAGGGAGGGCAAGGAGTGAACTTTTCCTTAATGCACAGATTCCTGGATGACTCATGCAACTGAGTTCATTCAGTTAGCATGCCAATAAACCAAACAGCCTGCCTCTGGATTTCTAACAACTTGTCTCTCATTAACTTTCCAAATAAAAACCAAAACACACAAAAACAATCCAGCAACGAATGAAACAAAATAACAAACTTTTACTATACATTCTTTGAACTGTTCTAAAAACTCCTCACGTCTCCTGAACCCTGACCCAGGAAAGTACTGTCAGGATGGCGAGAAAGTGCAGTTCGGTCCTGGACAAAAGAGCTTTAACACATATGCTGACCTGGGATTCTCCACTTTTATAAAAAAAAAAAAAAATCTCTACTGAAGATAGCTTAAGAAGGCAAAGAAGAGCATTTATTACAGTTCAGATACACTTCTATCGCC
The DNA here is from genome assembly GCF_009834535.1 of Camelus ferus. Taxonomy (NCBI): domain Eukaryota; kingdom Metazoa; phylum Chordata; class Mammalia; order Artiodactyla; family Camelidae; genus Camelus; species Camelus ferus. The sequence continues at coordinate 80,837,191 of NC_045696.1, read as the reverse complement.
AAGTCCAATGATCTGTTTGCACTTAAATTCTCTGCTGCCATTACAGGGGTTGGTTTGCATTCATAAATGAGACCTCTTATTTGAATTTGAATCCTTCATTCCAATCTACAGAATACTTTCTATCTGCTATGCACCCTGCTAAGGCACTGAGGATTCAAGGATGACTAAGACAGATGCTGTCTTCTGAAAGCTGGCAGACTCACAGAGGAGGCAGCCTGTGTGGCCTGGATGGCTGTGTACAGAGCAGTGTGTGAAGGTGCCGTGCAAACCCAGAGCGGGGCAGAAGTGAGCCAGCATGCAGGGACGACGGGTGGTCAGGGAAGACTCCAGGGAGGCATAGGATGTTTCCATCTGTAAGTGGACAAGGGAGGGAGGGCATCCTATTCAAAGAGACCAAAAGCCGAGAGCACATGGCATGCCCTGGCACTGAGAATCCCTGCAGAGACAGAGACGGGGTGGGAAGGAGGGAGGCAAGGAGAGAAACGTAGAGAGGATGTGTGTATGTATACTGGGGAACCTGGAAATGGAGTTGAGAAACCACATGACAGTCACATGGAGAAGGGTCTTACTGTGAATCTGAATGTTTGTGCTCTCCCCCAAATTCATATGTTGAAATCTTAACCCCCAGAGGTGATGGTATTAGGAGGTGGGGTCATTGAGGTGGAGAGCAGTGCTCAAATCATGAAGATGGAGTCCTAATGAATGGGATAGTAACTTATAAAAGAGGTCCAGAGAGCTCCCTAGCCCCCTTCAGCAATATGAGGACACAGTGAGAAGGTGCTGGTTATGAATTGGGAAGAGGGCCTCTCATCAGAAAGCAACCATGCTGACACCTTGATCTTGGACTTCAAGCTTCCAGAACAATGAGCAACAAGTTCTTGTTGTTTGTAAGCTACCAGTCGGTGATATTTTGTTATGAATGGACTGAAACAGATCTTGAATACCATGCTAAGTTTTAGATCCAATCCTTGGTGATGGGGAGCATAGAAGGACTTAAGCCAATCTTTGTTTTAGAAAGACCATTCTGTAAAGCTGGAGGCAGAGAATCAGCAGCATTCCAGTATTCCATGTGCTAAGAGCCCACTCGGGCAGTGGCCGCAGTGGGAATGGAAAGGAAGCATCAAGGAAGAATTTAGAAACGAGCTGCAGTCGAAGTCAGGGAGGCGGGAGGTCAAAGATGACCACACTTCTTATTTAAACAAGGAGGTGTGGGCAATGCCATTGCCAAAGGTGCGCAAAACCAAAATGGGGGTGCAGGGAAAGCAGAGTGTCATGGCACCAATTTCAAGAGGACTGGGGGTAAGTCAGCAGGCTCAGATAGGCGCCAACAATGGACTAGCTGAACACTGTGCAGGGCCACTGAGTTAGGCAATTCGGCGTCGTGGTGGTCTTCCTGGGCAGTTTCAGGAGACGAGGGGAGGGAGCAGGAAAGCACTGGCGTGCCTAGGAGGCTGCGGTAAAGGGAAAAACAAGAGACAAGGAGGGTCCAGACGAGGTCTGGACGTGTGGGAGAGACTTGGGCATTCCTTAAGTCGAAGGGAAAGATTTAATAGTGATTAAATGGCTTCATATCTGAGAGTGGGAGTGCCCCATAGGAAGTCCCATAAAAGAAAGAAAAACACACTTAGGAAAACACACACAAGCAGTTTGAGACAGATAAGAAAGAGGGAAAGGAGGATGGAAGTGTCTGGAGTCTAAGGGATTCTGAGGGAGTTCATTCCTGTGGCCTGTTTTCTTGGAGAAGAGGGACACCAGGTCAGTTATTGAGAGAGGGGTGGAAGGTATTTACTGCCTACTGGGTGCCAGGCATTGTTCTAGGCTCTCTGAATACAAAAGAGAACAGACAAACTTCCTGCTCCCAGAAAGTTTACATTCTAAGTGAGGCCTTAACCAAGTTTGGAAAGCATGCATTTTAAATTGGACCAATTAGCAAAGTCCTAGCTGTTTTCAGCTTCATACTGAGGACTAGGAAAAGAAAAGGTAAGATGGATTCGAATTTCAGACTGTTATTTTGCAGTGAGAAACTAGCCTCATCCAATTATCATCCACAAATAAATATACATCAAAAGATCTGGGGTATTTATTAAGAAAATTAATTTCTGCTTGCATAAGGAAACATATAAATAGAATTTTATAATTTGCATCTTATTTAGATATTTCATCATGCACACCATGAATCTTTATTAGCACTATGTGCCAGACACAGCACTAGACATTGTACTGGAGAGAGTGCAGCAAACAGAACAAAATATCTCCTCTCGTGGGGCAAGGGCACTGAAATAAAAAATAAATGTATCACATGCACCCCAGTGTTCACAGCAGCACTATTTACAATAGCCAAGACATGGAAACAGCCTAAATGTTCATCAACAAATGAATGCATAAAGACGTTGGTTGTGGTATATATAATGGAATACTACTTAGCCATAAAAAAGAATAAAATATTGCCATTTGAAGCAACATGGATGGACCTGAAGATCATCATCCTAAGTGAAGTAAGCCAGAAAGAGAAAGAAAAATGCCATATGACATTACTTATGTGGAATCTAAAAAAAAAAAAAAAAAAAAAAAAAAAAGACACAAATGAACTTATTTACAAAACAGAAATAGACTCACAGACATAGAAAACTTATGGTTACCAGCAGGGGGAAAAGGGTAGGAAGAGATAAATTGGGAGTTTGAGATTTGCAGATACTAACTTCTGTATATAAAATAGACTAACAAGTTTCTACTTATAGCACAGGGAACTATATTCAATATCTTGTAGTAACCTATAATGGAAAAGGATCTGAAAAGGAATATATGTATGTATGTGTAGGATTGAAACATTAAGCTGTACATGAGAAATTGACATCATAAATGACTACACTTCAATTACAAACAAACAAATGAATGAATAAATAAATATATGTATCAGATATGAGAGCTCAGAAGAAGTAGAAAGCAGAGCAAAGTGGTAGAGCGGGACAGGGCTCTATTTTGGAGAGATGGTCAGGGAAGCCTCTCTGATAGGTACTCTGTAAGCTGGGTTCTGAAGGAAGTGAGGATGCAAACCCCACTGCAGTGGGGCTCCTTCAGTTCTCACTGACTGCAGAGAGGCTCACCGCACTTGTCAGAATTTGCATCCAATCTTAGAAGACCTTGGCAGTTTCTCCCGTAGCTGCTGTGAACGCAGCCCCTAAGAAGACCTGAGTCTCTCATGGAATGTTCAACTGTGTTCTCAAAGCCTCCTTGAGAGATATCGTCCCCTCCCTCCCTCCCACAGACCTACAGTTCCATAATTGTGGATCCCCAAGCACATGGATGCTAGCGCCAGGGGCTTCATCTCCCAAGACCATAGTCAAGATGGCATCACGAAGGCCAAGAGAATGACCTTACCAACCTCTGCACCCACCTGACCACAAAGTTTCTAAGTCTCCTTTAACTTGGGACCCCCAGCCCCTAGCACTGAGCTTGGCACAAACTAGAGGTTCAATAACTACTGGTTAAACAAATGAGGGAAAGCCCAGATTCTGAACTACATCTGAGGGAATAATATATTAAGTGGTAGAAAATCCCATAATGAAGGCCTCATGTGTATTCTGCTCACAAAATTAAGACCAAATGTTTACAACTCTGCCCTGACTAAAAGCCACCGATTTCTGTTTTCATGTGATTTAAATCAGACAACAGAACAGAGTTTTTCAAATTCTTCATTTGTCTTAAAACATTCACATCTGTATTTCATATAAAAGAATTCAGAGGTTCTGAAATTAGTGATGCTCAATGCACAAACCTGTGAATATAATAAAATTCACTGAATTGCACACTCTAAAAGGGTGAACTTCATGGTATATGAGTTACATCTCAATAAAGCTGTTACTTTAGAAAAAGAATAGAGGATTCTTTCAATAAAAGATTAATGCATATCTGAGTCTCATCAGTAAAAACAGATCTGCAATGCTCCTAATTTTTGCTTTAATTACAAAAGCTATTATCGGTTTGAATAAAGAACAAAAGGGTCCATTAGTATCTCTGTATAAAGAAGACCCAAAAAGGCACAAATGAGAAAAAACATTTGTGCTATTAAAAAATGGACATCTTAGAGATGTACTGTACAACACGATAAATATAACTAACACTGCTGTGTGTTATATACGAAAGTTGTTAAGAGAGTAAATTCTGAGTTCTCACTACAGAAAATGTTTGTCTATTTCTTTAATTGTGTGTCTGTCAAGATGATGGATGTTCGCCAAAGTTACTGTGATAATCACTTCATGGTATTTGTAAGTCAAGCCTTTATGTTGTACACCTTAAACTTATACAGTGCTGTATGTCAATTATACCTCAATAAAACTGAAAGAAAAACATTGGACATCTTACCATTAGTTTTAAAAGCAAATCTTAAGTTCTGTTAACTTTGATAAGTTCAGTGACCGATGCACCTAAAAGCTTTTTACTTGCCTAATGAAAACATCAAAAATAAAGCCTTAACTATCTTGACAAACAAAGAAGGAAAACAAAGCAGAAAAATATAATTAAAATGCACAATTAATACCAGGTCCTCATTTTAGCTACCAATCAGAGCATCAGTCCACCTTCTGCCAGAATATCAGAATGAAGAAGCACTGATTTGTTTTTACCCTCTCTCTCTAGGTGACAACTAAATAATAGTACACGATGGTTTTGTGATACCTCAGCTTGGTTTGGCGGCACTCTATTCCCCAGAATTCCCTTTCTTACAAGGCTCCAGTTAGGGGCACCACTACCAGGGCTATTGAATCCTGAGAGCTGCAGTAAAGGGAGGCACCAGCCATGCTGCAGTACACACATACCTTTCCCCAGGTAGTCAATCAAAGCTAATCTAGCACCACTGTGGAGGGATTCTGCAGATGTAATTAAGATATCTAATCAGTTGATTTAATTAGTCAGAAGTACAATTATACTGAGCGGGACTGATGTAATTAGTTAAAAGCCCTTTAAAAGAGAGCTTAGGCCCTCCCAGAATTCAGAGACTCCAAGCTTTAGCTCCTGCTCCAGCCTGCCAATAATATTCTCCTCTTGACTGCTTGCCCTACGGATTTCAAGCATTCTTAGCAGGCCCCACAACTGAGAAAGCCAATTCCGTAATAGATTAATCCCTTAATCTATATAAACTACCAGCTCTGCCTCCAGGGTAAACCCTGGCTGATTCTTGATGTTACAGTTATTACGGCTGCAAAGACACAGAGGAAGACCTCTTGGCATGGAATCGTCCAGGAAGACACTAAAGGATCTCACTCTTGCAACTGAGTTCTCTCTCAATCTCTTGCAATAACGGCCAGGAGAACAGAAGATTGTGGAGTAATTCAGTCTTTAAAAAGTGAAATTTGTAATAATTTAGAGGTAGGGAGTGAATTAAACACAATGCTGGCAGGTAGTTACAGCTCTGTGCCTAAGCTCTGGCCAGTGACACCTAAGTAGGAGTGTTGGAAATCTGAGATCTCCTAAAAGGGAAATGGCATGCCCATCTCCCCTCTTCATTCTCTGCCTGTAATGTAAATACAGTCGTCCCAATCTTTGTGGGATTGGTTCCAGGACACCCCCAACCACCCTGGGTATCTGCCAAAGCTCAATTCCCTTATATAAAATGGTGTATCCTTTGCATATTAGCTATGCACATCCTCCTATTTACTTCAGATCATCTCTAGATTACTTATACTACCTAATACAATGTAAATACTATGCAAATAGTTGCAAATACAATGTAAATACTATGTAAATAGATGCCAGTATGTGGCAAATTGAAGTTTTGTTTTTTGGAACTTTCTGGAAATTTTTCTAAATATTTTTTAATCCGTGTTTGATGTGGAACCCGCAGAAGACGGAGGGCTGATTGCATGATGGTTGGAGCTCCAGCAGCCCTCTTGGACATGGGCCACATCCTGGAGGTGGCAGACTGGACAGCTAAAGAGAGCCTGCTGATTCCTGCTCTTGTGACAGCTCTCAGCAGCCCACTCCCAGATTGCTTTAATATGGGAAATAAAGCCACTATCTGGGGGCCTCTGATACTTGTAGCTAAACAATACCTACCTGATGTAAGGACCGTCTTCTCTAGTCTTCCTACTTCTTAGCAATAAACTAACACATCCAAGTTGCTATATAACAAGGAATAGCTGTATTTATTTTCACTGTTACGTGCATGGGGCCACATTCAGCGTTTAAGAAGATTAGAGCAGATAACGATCACAGGAAAAGCCCATCTTTATGTCTCCATGTGTCTATGCTTTGACAAAAGAATACAAGAAAAGTTTTCATAGCCTGCAATAAATGCCTTCTCAAAGCCACTAACTTTAATTCCCATGGAATAGAATTTCCCATGGCAGGCCTGTGGTCACATCCAAATCCACTTATTCGACAGATCTGTGCTGTAGAAAATTCACACTGCTATCTCTTTAGATAGGCTCTGTCTTTTCATGTCAGAGTCATCTAAATTTCTCCCAAACCAACAACCCTTGAACACGTCTGGGGTATATATTTTTTTTTGCTGAACGCGAACCACATGGTCATTTCAAAACCTGTAATTCACTTCAGTAGCACTGGCCTTTCTGTATGTTCGTGAGCATAACCACCTAGAGTGGCATCACTTTTGGTGATAACCCTGCCAGCTCGAGCTCTTATTGTGTCCCGATATCATGGTGAAAAACTGTGACACACCAGGCAGCTGACAACTGTGCAAGAGAAAAAAAATCATTTTCCAAGGGGAAAATGAAGTGATTAATATGGAAAACACAGCAAGCAACATCAAACAGGAAAAAGTTGACGTTTCCAAAACCTTTAGCTTAAAGTAAATTTGTTTTCTCCTCACCCTGATTATCAAAGGCTGGATCAAAGTATGAACACGGTACAAAAGTGTCAGATGACTTCCTATCCCTGAGTCACTTACGATACTGCAGTCCTTGACTCCTTGTATTAGAGGGAGGAAGGGAGGCAAGGTTAACATAATCATAACTCGAAACAGATAAACTTTAGGAAACCATAAGCGTAAACACAATGAGCCAAACTGTTCCCAGTCAAAGCCACAGTCCTGCCTCAGCTCCTTTGTTCATGCCACTTCCTTCCTTTCAGAGTTCCCTGGACATTTCTGTCTGTCTGGTTCTTGGGCTCCTTTCCCCCACATCATCTCTTAAACACGGGGGTTCCTTTAGGTTCTGAGCCCTGGCTAGTCTCCCTGTCCACTCGCTCTCATTCTCTGTCCTCGGGGAGTCGGGGGTGTCTTGTACTCACCCATGAATTCATCCACTTCACTCCTCTCAACACCACCATTTATTTCATCTTTCTCCTGAATGCCCAGAACAATGAACTGTCTCCAAGGTACCTATTTTATCAAAGTCAAAACTGAACGTGGTTAAACTTCTCTACCTGAAACCTCAACTCCATCCTCTCTCCCCTTCCCACCGCCCAGCCACACACGCACCACCCTCAGCATTCCATGCCTCAGATACTGGCCCCACCACGTGCTGAGGGCCCACTTCCACCCTTTTATCTCCATTCTTCTACTAAGAGCAGCAGGGGCTGGATGACCCTCAGATGAAATACATACACTCTGGAAGTGCGCGATGATCAGAGGGGCTTCTGGCCATCGGGACTCATCTGCACCGGCTGATCTGCGAGGGGAGCAGGGAACTTCAGATAGAGACACCTCTGTGACTTCCAAGAGCCAAAACAGGAGAAACAAGAGGGGCAGTTTCCCCACCCAGCTCCAGACCGGCCGAAGCCGCTGCAGTGAGCACTCACAGGAAGAAATGGAGAAGCCTGTCTTCCCCTTGCCTCTGTGAGTCATGGAAAAACAATCCCAGTAATTTCAAGCTCCTGGAGATAAACTTCTGTGGGGCACACGCCAGGTTCCAACACCCTTCTAGAGCCCCCTCCCCTAGATGTGCAAACTTGGGAAGTCAAGACCTGGCACATGGCTTCCGTGGCATGGACCCCATTCTCCAGGAAGACATCTGCAGCCATGGCAGGGGTGGGGTCTCACCCTCAAATCCCTTTGGCCCATGGCCATCAACAAAACCCAAAAGGCAAGAGCCTCTGCAAGTACACATAAGCAATCTCAGAGATGCCAAGAATATCTGGAGAAGACTTTTTATTAAAGGCCCTACATCCATGTTTGAACACAAACCAGTGAAATCTGCACTATCTCTAGTAAAATAACGTCATTTGAAGCTTCATGCTGGTAAGATCTAAAGACATTTCCTAAGTGTATCTTCTACTTTTCACCCCTAACATAGCTTGGGTACTTTTTCCTTGCCTCAGGACCATTCCCCTTCAAAACATTTTTAGATCGCAACCAAAGTGAGCTTCTGGTTATAACTCCAGGAGTGTGCTGGGCTGGCTCGTTCCAGCTCCTGAGAACTGACTGGTAGATTTTCAGAAATTTTATGAATTAGCTGTTAAACGTAGCAATTATTAACAATTAAATTATATAAATTTATAATGAAATTAATTATATTAAGCCCAAAGGTAATAAATATTGGAAATTTATGACTTCTTTATTACTTCAGTACACGAGTAATATCCATGCTATTGGATCACTTAGGTCTGCTTCACTGTATGCGGAAATGCTGTAAAATGTTTTGCTCCAGCCCATCTCTTCCCAATTCCCTGTAACTTGAAAGCAGCTATAATGGCAATATTTTCATATGGAAACTGACAAACCCTATGTATCTTAGCCTGGTTTTTGTTTTGTTGATTGTCTAAGCTTAAGAAAGTGATGGAGAAAATGTTAATAAAATGCATGATGTAGTTATATTGTAAATAAAACAAAAAGTTGAGGAAATAAACTTCTAGTACTATTCAGCTCATAAAGAAGATGCTTTAATGAGCAAGTGAAGTTCTAGGATCTGCCTTCATTGTTTCACTTTCATCTCACTTCACACTGTTAACAGGAAAGCATCAACTAGCCTCTCTCGTCCATGGGTTGGCCATGGATATAGGAGTTCAGTGAAAACAAACTGTCAGAATCAATTAGCTATATGGACTTTACAAGGAGAGTATTTATTGTCTGTCTTATCATTATTTGTAAATTGTGTACTACACACCCTTTATATCAGTCAAATTTATTACTGATACACACACACACACATACATTCATTTTTCTGGCAAGCTGGTTGTTAAACATTTACCAGTACACCATTATATAAATCTGATTAGGTGGGTCCTTTGTTAAAAATCCGTCAGTAGCTCCCTGCATCACCCACCTTTTATGCACAACTTCAAATCCTCTCAAGCTCACCTTCTATCCCCGCCACTGCAATGGTGGCCACTTCCATGAAGAATCCAGTGTCATGCAAGTGCAATCTGGCAGGGCCTCTCGAGCCTAAGCTCCTCTGATGTTGTTTCGTGAGGTGCCCATGGGAACCCACCTGGCAGTCAGACATGCCCTGTCTGAAAAAGTGGGGCTGCCTTTAATCAATGGAGGACAAGAACATGAATAAAAGCTTCTCCCTTTTTCTCTCCAGCTGAACTACGCTGAGATGTATTTCATAAGAAGATCCCTTGGAAACAAGCAACCAGTTGCTAAGAGCAAGGGCCAACTCAATAAACCCCACCTCGTACTGGCTCTGTCTCCTTCCCTCTGTGGCTCTTTCTGGTCCTTCACTACTGCTCCCCAGATGGCATTCCCAAATAAACTACCTGGCACAAGACTCTCCTCACCTTGGCAGCTCCCCACCCTCTGAAACCGGGCTGCTCTCTCGCCTTCCTGCTCCCTTTCCTAGCAGGTCACACCCTGGTCACAAAGAATACACATACTCTTTCCTATCTCTGGTGCTTTCCTCATCCTGGTCCCTCTGCTTAAAATTCTCCCCAAAACGACGTGCAGAGAGGTGTAAAAGTCTATAATTTACTACAATCACAACCTTACAAATGAAGAAACTAAGTTCCAGAGTAGAACATCTGGCACAGGGTTTGGAACAGCTAATTTAAGACAGAACTGAAAACTTTCCTCATTTTTATGGGCTTCTGCTTCTGATTCCTGAAATGTCCATGAATATCTCTGTTCCAGTCCTGAAAGTCTACTGGATTACTGTTTCCTCTTTCAGCCTCCCAAAATACATAGATTTCCATTTCCCTTTAAACTATCACTTTTTATTGCCTAAACCATTTTGTCTCTCCCTAAAGAAGCAAAGAGTAATTGACTTCTACCCAATGATTCAATCCAATTCCTCAAACATTTGCTGGTCACTTTATACGAGCACTTATGATGAGTGCAGTGAGGAAGACAAAAATGAATAAAAGATGTTCTTTACTCAAAAGGAGTTCGTAATCCAGTGGGAAAGACAAATATATGAATACATAGTGTGCTTATTATAATGGAAGAATGAGTCCAGAAGGTTTAAAATATTTGTTATACTTTTAAAAAATATATACATAGAACACAAATCCAAAAAATGTTCATATGCATGGAGGAAGAGCAAGTCGACACACTAAGAAAACTATAAGTGAAATGAAGAAAAGCTTAAAAAGAAAGCTATCTACAAATGTAAATATTTTAAAGCTAATGATTAACCCAGATCAACCGATCAACAAATATATGAGTACCTGTTATATATAAGCCATTTATTTCTGGTACAGATATATTCTGTACTATTTCAGACAATCAACAGCCCTCAAAACATTGATTATAATCATACAAAAAGAGACCTTTAAGGGCATCTGATCCAGTCCCCTCCTGGAGAAACAAAGGTCCCACTAGACTGTCTTATCCAGTGTATTTCCCCTGAGAGATCCAGCCCCCTCATTCTTCCCCAACAACTCAGACTTGAATTCTCTGTCTCTCTTGACCTTTCCATCTCCCTCATCCCCAGTAACCAGTCAACTACCAAACCTGTGGCTTCTGCCAGATTCATCCCACAGTGACATCCTTCCCACCTTCATGCTCTTCTTGCTTGTGGGTTGGGCTGCCCCAATAATTCCTAACGGGCTCTCCTGAAATCACTCTTTCTCTTCCCACGCCACCCATCACAATGCCAGAGTTGCCCTTCTTACACGCAGCTCTGATCATGCTGTTTCCTTGCCACCAAAATCCAAAAACCAAGAACTTGTTAACTTTCCAGCTCTCTCGCTCTCAATTCTATCTGTTTCTGGTTGTGCCTTCCCCCGCATCAACCCTCCAGTCCACCTAGCTAAACCATACCCCTACTCCCACACACATTCTGCACTCTCCCTCCCATCAGGAGACTGGGGTGGGCCATCCCCCCAGATGCCCTACCTGTCAAGGCTTTATCCACCTTACAAGATCCTGCTTAACCTCTCCCTCTTCCATTAGCGCTTCTCAGCTCTCCAGCTGTTCATTAATCTTCTGACCCACTCCTCCACACTCTGTTTCCCACTGCACATTACTTGTACTTATTTCACAGCATTTAATCTTTGAATTGTGGTTACTGATGTGTCAGCTAAACCATTAGGTCAGTGGTTCTCAGATCGTGGTCCCCAAACCAGCAGCATCAGCAGCATCTGGGAACTTGTTAGAAATGCAAATTCTCCGCCCAGCCCAGACCTACTGAATCAGAAACTCTAGGGTGAAGCCCAGCACTCTGTGTTCTGATGAGCCCTCCAGGGGATTCTGATGCACAGTGGAGTGTGAGAACCACTGCACCAGACCGTAAATCCCCTGAGGGCAGTGACAAGGACTAAGATTAATTCATCTCAGCTCCAGAGGCATGGCCTGAAACAGACAGAGTATCAGTGGAATTTCCGGAAATAAATTGCCCAGGGTCACACTAAGTTAGCAGCAGACACAAAATCAGAACTCAGGTTATCCCGAATATCAGACCAGAGTTCTTTGCACAATGTTCACAGTTTCCAACAGTAAATTCAGGCCATTTAAATCCATGCATAAAAAGCTACAAAGAGTAGAAAATGAATTAAATTGCCCAATAATGACAGACTGTACAATTAATAAATCAGGCCATTTGCAACCTGTCACGTAAAAATGATGAATTAGTTGAGCTGGCCGAGAAGGTTTACTTAGAGAGGCCCTGTTTGCATGAAAGGAGAAATCCTACAGGATTAAGATCCTACAGGATGAGTCCCTGAATTTGAGTAAGTCACTGAATTTGTGTTCTTCAAACTTCTCACAGGACTCACTATCAACAAGTACATTCTGCTCACAGAATGGATTTTAGGAGCAAACTCGGAAGGGTGTCCTTTTAAAAACATATTATATATATTGTGGATATTTCTTTTGAATGCATTTTTTTAAGTAAACAGCTTTTGACCAAAACATATGCAAATATCCTAATAATATGAAAAAAACTGGCATGTACTGATGTGAATTAGTTTTAAATTTCTCATTTACTTGCAACCTCCAATACAAAGTTGACCAAAGCTGGCTAAATTTTTTGAAAGTTCATTCCTTTTCTCTCAATCTTAAGAATTTTTAGAGGCTTATTAATCCTTAAGTGCTATCCTTCCCTAATAAGTTTCGTGATGGCTTTCACGTGAGAACAGTAAAATCCATTTTCCACTTTTTCATGACTTATTTGGAAAAAGATAGATAAATAATACATAAACATAAGTATCACTGACCCTTAAAATGGGAAACCTAAAGAAACTTTAAAGGGGAGGAAAAAGCAGTCAGGCCACTGAGTCCAGGTATCACCTTACCCTTGTGTATGACTGTCCTACTGCTGTAGTGTCAGCAATGGTAGGGGGGTGGGTTGGGTGAGATCAAAGAGGACTGATTAAAATGCTGAAGGGTGCAATGCAGAACTACATGACGAGGGTGTTTCCAGTGAATTACGGTCACTTAAATATCCTTTACTAATATAACTCTGTATTATAGCTGGAGATTGTCATTCTAAGTGAAGAAAGCCAGAAAGAGAAAGAAAAACACCATATGATATCACTCATATGTGGAATCTAACAAAGAAGAAAAGATACAAATTCTATTTACAAACTAAAAACAGACTCACGGACATGGAAAACAAACTATGGTTACCAAAGGGGAAACAGTGAAGAGGGATAAATTAGGGACTGGGGATTAACAGACACACGTTACTATATATATAGGATAGATAAACAAGGACCTACTGTATAGCACAGGGAACTATATTCAATTTCTTGTAATAACATGTAATGGAAAAGAATCTGAAAAGAAAAAAAATACATGTATGTATATGTATAACTGAATCACTTTGCTGTGCACCTGAAACTAGCATTGTTAATCAACTACACTTCAATAAAAAATTAAAATAAATAAATAAGTAAAACCCCAATTTTTGCAGCATTAAGCAATGGGTCTCACTTTGAAAGAAACCAAGGCTTTGTTTGGGGGAACAACATGGCCCAGGGCTAACTCCAGGGTGGCTGGTGAGCCCAGAGGCCAATTCGGGGCCTCCCCCCAGCTGGAGGGGTGTCACCATCCTCTCTCCCTCAGGGCGACGCCACTTCTCTTGTCCCACGTCAGCTCTGGGGGTTGTGGTGAAGAGGATCCCAAGGCCAAAGAAGCCAAGGTCTTATCTGAAACTGTCTCTCCCTCCCTCCCCCAGACCCAGCTTGGTTTGTGAGCCATGACAACAAAGAGAAATTCATCATTTCCAGTCATTCTTGCTCAATGAACATATGGTTTTAAGTAATGGACAAAGCTCACAGCCCTCCTGAGTCTTTGGCCCTAGGCAATCAAGGTGTAAGGAAACTTTTTCTGTACAGAAGTCATCAGATTAAGGATCTATGACTTAGTGAATAAACACATAAATTGAGAAAAAAAAATCCTGGATGGAATCAGGAGGTGGTGTCGATATAGGTACTGGTTTGATAAGAGAGAAGGAAAATGGAATGCTTGCTCTGGTAGTGTTAAAATAATCCTCATTACAGTCAATTAAGTGAGGTGCTTATCCTTCACGCTTAACTTGTGCTTTATTACCGTGCAATACAATGACTTCTTAACATGCTCGAAATGAATATTGCTATCATTTATTTGAATGCAATAGTAAATTCTTCATACTTACCTAGCCAGAGCTCAAGGTCCAGCTCTAAGCACATTACCTGATCTTCTTGGGAACTGACCCATAGGCCTGAATTTACTTTGCCATTTACGGAGTCAGTCATGTAGGGATGGGTCTCATACTCCTTACAGGAGGACTGAGTTCTAGCATTAGGGCTGCATGGGGACCCACCGCACACTAAGCCACTAACCCACGCCTGATTCAGAAGCACTCTAGTGGGCCAAATGGCTAGGTTATCTGGTCTCCAAGTATAATTGTCTACCCACAACTTTGATTTAAAAAAAAAAAAGGAAATTGCTTGTGACTAAAACCACTCCCTATAGTATTTCTGTGTGTGTGAACTGGCAAAGAAACAAGAACACGGAAAAGCACTGGATTTTAAAACAAAATTATCTAGTGAAATACAAGAGAAAATCTAAAACATGAAGAGAAGTAAAGGGAATGAAATCTTTTCAGGATTTTTTTCCTCTATTTTAAGCCAGTTCAATAAGCAGATTGGGATCTGCTATAGGTTAGATTTTTAGATGCATTAAAAAGAGGTGAAATATATGTTTACATACAGTTTATTTAATTATATGCTGTAGTAAAGGAAAAAACTGCACGCCGGAAGATTCGGTATAGAAGACAGAAAGCATGGAAGCTGATGTGGGGATTCCTACAACAAGTCTACCATTCTTCCAGAATAACAAGAGCAGTACATTGAGCGGGATTTTCAATGTTTCTGTTTAAGAAAAATCTGAAAAAAAAAAAAAAAAGAAAAGGATAAAAATTATTCCTAAACCCCATGTATTATTACACTTTCTAGGTTGTTTCAGTAAGACAGATGACTATAAATCTCTGTACAGGTGATCTCAGCAATAATTGAAAGTACTGAGTGCAACCTCAGTAAACAGACCGTTAACACCCCCAAAACTTAAATATTTATGTCTTAACTTTACTCCTGCAAAAAATTTTTTAAAACATGATAAAATCATGAGTGGCAATTTGATTTTTATTCTCCCCAATGAATAAATGCATAAATAGGATATTTAAAAGAACAAATAGAGGGAAAAATAAAATATATACATAAACAATAGTTATCTAACATTTTAAAACATCAGAACATTTTGATTTGAATAAAATCTTTAAAAAGCCAAATATAAGTAAATAATATTATATATTAATGATATAATAATAATAAATATATGATATAATAATAATGACACTGGATTATAACCCAAAGTTTAAGATGAATATCCATGGATCCATACTGATGTGAATAAATAATTGAATAAATAAATAAGTGGGGATGAAAAGACAAACCTGCCACGAAGAAGAGTTCTAAATCATTTATGTAGCTACTTGTCCCCCTCTAGGAGGTGGGTCATAACTCCCCATCTCAACAGTATGGGCTGTGCAGTGAGCTCCTTCCAAAGAGGACACTGTGAGAAGGGGAGAAAGAGGAACTTCACAATGGTGCAACCCTCCAGACACTCCCTCAGCCAAGTGACCAAAGTCAACCGCAGGAGGAAGTCACGTTGCTAGTGTGTGCCTCCATATGATGTGATGAGACCACCACTGTGGTCTTCCTCTCAAAGCCCATGACCCCAGTCAACTCATGAGGAAAACATCATAAAAATTCTAACTGAGGGACATTCTACAAAATACCTATGGGGGTACCTAACCAGTACCCCTTCAAACAGTGAAGGTCATCAAAAATATGGAAAATCTGAGAAACTAGCATAGGCTAAGAGGAGCCCAAGGAGACACGACAACATGGGATCCTGGATGGGATCTTGGACTAGAAAAAGACATTAGGGAAAAACCAAGCAATAAAGTATGGACTTTAGTCAGTAACAATGCGTCAAGATTGGTTCATTAATTACAGCAAATGTTCCATCCTAGTGTAAGATATTAATAAGGGAGGAAACCACAGTTTTCCCACATATATACTATCTTTGCAACTTCTCTACAAATCTGAAACAAAAAGTTTATTTTTAAAAAGGTAACTACACAAAACCATGTTTTTTAATGAGATGCTTTTGTTCAAAGGGGTTTAGAGAAGTACCAGAGCTCTGCTCTCTACGTCTCTGACTCCAGCTTCTGCTCCGATCCTAGCTTGCCCCTGAAACCCAGAGCAATTTGAAAATCACTATCATGAAAAACTGGGACATGCTGTCATAACAAAACACCAGCCCATTTCAGGCAGCCTGGCAGGACTGGACTGCACCACGTAGCCTGGCCTTCAGCTGACTGCGTTAGACCTCAAGCTCTATGCGGGCAGAACCACATGTTAGACGCACAAGCCCATGTGAGCACTCCCTTGGCATCAAAGACTGCCTGATAAACTCTCCAATACCAGCATGGGCAGCACTGTTGCAAACACAGGATGAGGGCTTCCACTGCCGGTCCTACTGGCCTTCCTTGGCAGTAGATCTGCAAAAATTACTCCCCCATTACTCAAGTCTGTTGCCTGCGAGATCAGACCGGGCTAGCATTTCCAGCGTGCCTTTCTGGCCTCCTGGTGTCTTGAGGTGAGTGATGCACACCCTCTCACCCCCATCACTCCCCCCGAAATCGCCCCTGGTAGAACTCAGGAAAGGGGAGACAAAGGAGTTTCCCCAAATCGGTCAGGTTTATTTTATATCACCTTCATGTTTAATTGATCTACTTTATCACAGATCAACCACCCACAGAACAAATGGGTACGACTAAATCAAGTCCTTGGACGCTCTCTGAAGTTGAAGGTAACATTCACATAAACAGCTACAGATTTTGCTTCCCATCAGTTGAGAGTGGCCCCTGTTCCAAATGGCAAGCGATATCTCAGCAATGAGTCACCGTCATGAAGGTAACATCCGCGGGGTCAGGAAAGAACGATTAGGAAAACAGATGACTCACTTGGGAACCCAAGGTTCACACTAACATCATCTACTTACTTAGAGGTTGGAGAGGCCTTCATTTAACAAGTCATTAGTGAGCACCTACTGTGTGCCAGGAAAGCCCCAGCTCTCATGGAGCTCAAGTTCTCATCAAGAAAACTCAATATTCAAGAAAAGAAGACACAAAGAATTCAGATAGTAATAGGTGATAAGTGAACATCACCCACAGTAAAAGGCTAGGACGATGAGGCTGTGGGCAAAGCAAGGTGGACTGTAGGGGAGGCAGATTTGATAGTCGAGGAAAGACTTTCTAGAGAGGTGACTTTTGAACTTTTTATCACTGTTTCAAATGTCAAAAGGAGGCAATTCATGCAAAAACTCAGGAGAAGGGTGTTCCAGGAGAGGGAAGGACACAATGCAAAGGCCCCAAAATGGGAACAAGTTAGTGTGCTCCAGAAACAGAATCCTCCTGACAATCCCCAGACACAGGCCACCACAGCTCAGAAAGGAGAAAACTGAGGCTGACGTGGGAATAAACCCAGCACAGCCGACTCCCCCACTAGGGTGCAGGCACCACACACAGCTGTCTCCTTACGTGGGGATCTAGGCCCAACAGAACTGAACATGGGGAATCAGGCCCTCACATGAGGAACAGGTTCATGGGGCAGAGTCAGCCTCTGAAAGCTGTTTCACAAGAAGAGAATTTGAGGCCAAACATAAAAATCCAGGCTCCTATGCAATGTGGCCAGGGCCTAGTAGCCCCAGTGACTTGACACCATCCAGGGCACATGAGGCCCAGGGCTGGGCAGCAAGGACCCCGAGGAGGAGGCACTGGGCGACCGTCAAAGTCCCAAGGGAACTTAACAGGCTGCTGCACTGAGTCTCCCCACCCCAAGGATCCCAACTGAGTAGGTCTGCGGCAGAACCTGGGAATCTAAATGTAAGTGATTCCCCGGCGATTCAGTTCAGGCAGACCTTAGAATCGCCATCGTCGGGAGTGAGGAGGAGGCGAGCTCTTCCTGGAGGGGGAGCTGAGTCTGAAGAATCTTTTCTCTACAAACAAACAGCATCAAGGATTAAAGTGAATGCAGTTGAGATTTTCTTAAAAATGTATGAAACCAAACAATGCTGTACCAAGTAACAGGAAAGACAGTTAAGAACATGGCATAACTAGGTGTATTCCCTTCCCTTCAACCACATCTCCAAGTTCAGGAGAGATTACCTTTGTTTGCAATCTGATATATTTAATGTAAGTTTAAAATCTAAACTGAAGCAATCTGACTTTTCATAATGGCATGTTTAATGATTGGCTCATGAAATTCCCAAAAGTTTAAAAATCTGCTCTCAGTATGAGCCAGTCCCAGCACACCACTGGCCAAAAGCTTTAAAAAAACAGTCCACGCCATTTCCTTCCCTTTTTCTCTTCGGGTCTTAGTCTTTTCTTCCCTGCAATGAGGCTACAGTAGTGTCTTCATATCTGTTCCCGGGAGCCCCATGGTGCCAGCAGCTGAGGGGCAGCCGGTGCCAGGAGGCAGGCAGGGAGAGGAGACGGGAGGGAGCAGCTGGCTACTGGCCCCATCTAGGAATCGGCAAGAAGAACAGCTCTGTGGGGGAGGGTATAGCTCAGTGGTAGAGTGTGTGCCTAGCATGCACGGGGTCCTGGGTTCAATCCCCAGTACCTCCATTAAAGATAAATAAATAAAAACCTAATTACCTCTCCCCCAAAATAAAACAAAATAAGTAAATTAAAAAGAATAGCTCTGCTTTGGGGTGTTTTACATCCTGGGGTTTCACAGAAGAACTCAATCAGAAAAGCAGTTCTTGGGGACAGGGGTCGGGAAAAGTAACTACAATTTTTTTCGTAAAGTGTCAGCACTGCTGGCCGAGGTTACTGACACAGCATCGACACGTCCATGCATGATTTATGCGGACATATCTCACCCACACCCCTATAAAGCTGGTGGTGCCAGCGATGCCCTCCTCCCATTTAGTGTGACCCTGAAGAACAGGACAGGAGGGGTGTTTTTCCATCACAGCACGAGAGAGCCCACTTTTACCTTGAGAGTGCACTCTATTCTTAATTCTAAATACATTTTAAAAATACACCTCTAACTCACGAACATAGAAAACAAACTATGGTTACCAGGGGAGAAGAGGGGGATAGATTAGGCATTTGGGATTGACAGACACACATTATTATATATCAAATAGGTAAACAACATGGACCTACCGTATAGCACAGGGACTATATTCAATTTCTTGTAACGAGCCATAATGGAAAAGAAATTGAAAAAATACATATGTATGTATGTATATGTATAACTGAATCGCTTGTTGTACACCGGAAACTAGCATTGTAAACAGACAACACTTCAATAAAAAATAAGAATAAAAAAAATACCTCTGTACATACACACATTGGTAAAGAGCAATGAATCATATCTCTCCTACTAAATGCCAAGCTGTGCTTATAAATTAAGAAAAATCAAATTTTCCAGCTCATGTCAAAACATATGCCCTAAAGGTATGATTTTCAAAGGCATACAGTCCACACCCTCCAGTTGTAACCAGCTCTGTTGCCAGAAGTCTTCCTACTGCTTCTCATCGCTGGGGTCTCATGGAATGCCATTCTCACTCCAGAATTCCTCCCGGGCAAGATTCATTTTTCCCTGGTCCAAATCCCCCCACGTCCCCATGCCCATATCTCCTCTAGCAGCAATCCCAGTTTGCTTGGCTATTTATGGATATCACACTTGCTGGGTTTGGGGTGCAGCAGGGAGGGCGATGTGTGAAAGAGGGGAATCTAACATTTATGTGTCATTTCTGTGTTCCAGGCTCTATGCTAAACACTTTACAGGCATTGTTTCCTGTAGTCCTCACAAGAATCCTATGAGATAGGTACTGTTTTTACCCCCATTTTACAGATAGGGAAAACAAGGGCAGAGAGGATTTTTTAAGTTACTCATCTCAGGCCACATGGTGCTAAAGTGCTCAGGACCTGAATCCAAGCTCTCAGGCTCCTCGGCCAAGGCTTGCAGCCACTATTCCTCCCAGTGAGGAACTTATGGGGCTCACCTGTGCCTTACTGCTATTTACCTTACTTGCCTGCCAAACACCTGCTTCACTCCATCACTGCCCCATCACCCTGCTTCTAGCCAAGTCAGTGGCAGCTTAGGGTTCAGACTGGAAGTGAGGGTTAGGGTTAAAAATCTTTGCTCCATGTTTCTAACACTGAAATATTTACCATCTACAATATCCTACCAGGTGCTTTTTTTCCTTAGGATTCCTTGGGCTAGATTCCCCCACCTTTTTAGTTTTAGTTAATCTAAAAAAAGATACCAATAAACTTATTTACAAAACAGAAATAGACTCACAGATATAGAAAATAAACATAGTTACCAAAGGGGAAGACAGGGAGGGATAAAGTAGGAGTTTGGGATGAACAGATACACACTACTATATATAAAACAGATAAACAACAAGGACCTACTATATAAGCACGGGGCCTTTTTAATTTTTAAATCTTTTTGGCATCACAATCATGTTAGTACCAAAAATATACTTCATCTCCAAATCCTGTACCCTTACTTGAGCTTATGTTTTTACTCCAAAGTGGAGATAATGATGAGATTTAAAAACAATATCAAACCTCATCTTCATTTTTTTCCTACTCTTAGCCCCTTTTATCAAATTTCCCACTTTGGGTTCTGCACATTTATACCACTGCTCCCCCATACATCTGGAAGTCTTTTCCTGCTCCAAGCCATGGAACCCCCATTTCAATCCACTGCTATCTCCCTAATCTCCTTATTTCAAACAACTCCTTCCTCAGAACTTGGGTAGAGAATACTGCAGAAAAAGGCCAGTAAAATGAGTACAGCTGCCAGTCCAAAATGCCACAGAACGTCCACTCCCCATCTACAGATTTATTTGTAAAAATAGTTAAACAGCACAGCAGAATACATAATAAATAATACATTAACCATAAAAACCTTCTATTCTGGAAATACCTACATAATGAAATGAATCACACTATCTTCCTTGATTTGTTAAATGAACCCTTTGATTCAGCTCACACCTACTGGGCAGTGGAGACACAAAAATGACAAAACCACAATCTGTGACTTCTCACGGGGAAGACAGGTGATAAAATAATTGCAAACCCAGTGTTATAATATCATACTATACACAAAATCCATTCATATAAAAGTAGTGTCAACAAAAACAGACTAGGTTGGTATGAAGATCCCTAGCAAGGACTGAGAGTTCCCTTGTATCTTCTTGTCCACGCGTTTTGTTGCTTAGCAATGGTTTTAAGCAACATTAAGATCACTTCAGGATAAAGACCTGAATGAGACCTGAAATCATGAAACTCCTAGAAGAAAACATTGGCAGAATGCTCTCTAACAACCGTCTTAGCAAAGTCTTTCTGGATATGTCTCCTCAGGCAAAGGAAATAAAAGCAAAAATAAACAAGTGGGACTATATTAAACTAAAAAGCTTCTGCACAGCAAAGAAAACCATCAACAAATCAAAAACACAACCTACCTACTGAATGGGAAGAGATATTTGCAAATCATATATTTGGTAAGGGGATAATACCCAAAATATATAAAGAATGCATACAACTCAACATCAAAAAACAAACAAACAAACAACCCAATCTAAAAACGTGCAGAGGAGATGATTAAACATTTTCCCAAAGGAGACATACAGATGGCCACAGGCACATTAAAAGATGTTTGATATCACTAATTATTAGGGAAATTCAAATCAAAACCACAATGAGCTATCACCTCATGCCTGTTAGAATGGCTCTTATCAAAAAGGCAAGAAATAACAAGCGTTGGCAAGGATGTGGAGAAAAAGGGAAGCCTCATGCACTGTTGATGGGAATATAAACTGGTGCAGCCACTATGGAAAACAGTATGGTGATTCCTCAAAAAATTAAGAATAGAACTACCATATGATCCAGCTATCCCATTTCTGACTATTTCTCCAAAGAATACAAAAATACTAATTCAAAAAGATATCTGCACCCCTATGTTAATTGCAGCATTATTTATAATAGCCAAGATATGGAAACAACCGAAGTGCCCATCAATAAATGAATGGGTAAAGAAGATGTGGTATATACAATGGAATATTACTCAACCATAAAGTAGATGAGATCTTTCCATTTGCACAAAACAAATAAAAATAAACAAGTGGGACTACATCATACTAAAAAGCTTTTGCACAGCAAAGGAAAACATCAACAAATCGAAAAGACAACTTACCTACCAAATGGAAGAAGATAGTTGCAAATCATATATTTGATAAAGGATTAATATCTTGATGACCTTGATAATATTATGCTAAGTGAAAGAAGTCAGATGGAGAGAAACAAATACTGTATGATTTCACTCTTAGGTGGAATAGAAAAAACAAACAAAAAAAGCCCCCCCCCAAAAGAACAAACTAACCAAACCAAACACACTGATAGAGAACAATGTAGTGGTTAGCAGAGGGGAAGGGCCAGGTTGGGGGGGTAAACGGAGGGGGTGAAATGGGTAAAGGGAGTCAACTGTACTGTGACAGATGGAAACTAAATTTTGGCGGCTGTCGTGCACACAGAAGTAGAAATACTATGCTGTACACACAAAACTTACATAGTGTTATGAACCAATGTTACCTCAATAAAATAATAATAAATAAATAATCACTCTAAGATAAACCAAAGGAGAGCTATTTTTCCACTACATTTGACATTTCAAAGGGCATCATTAAGATGAACCACACGGAAGCACAGGCTTGTGTAAAGAACTGACAACGGTGTCAGCACCCTGTCTTCTGTGCTGGCTCCATTCTCTGCACTGGTTTCTCCCTCCCTTTCCACTGCCTTCGTTTCCCCATGTTTATTCCTTATTCTCCTTCATCCAAATGTACTTACTGTCTGTAAAAGCCTACTTTGAAAAAGATCACTGTTGAATACTAAACTTTTATTTTCCTGATCTTAATATAAAGTTTGTCAGCTTATGACCTTAGAAGTCTCTCTCTCTCTCAACAAAAGAACTGACCAAACAAAATTATTTTTATTTCCATGTTGCTTTTGGCTGATTTTCTTTTGTGCGTCAGAGGCTTTCAGAAGGTTCCCAATTCTAGGTCCAAAAAGCTCAAAAAAAAAAAAAAGATTGAATACAGAATAAAATATTCCTTTTACGCAGAGGGGAGCCTGAGGTCACAGGCATCACCAGCAACTGGGGAAGGAATCTGGGATTCTGGAATCCTAAGCAGCAAGACTTTCCAGGGCCCACAGTGGGTCACAAGCTTCGGCTCCATCCGCCCCGACATAACCCAGGCCTTTATTTAGCAGATTAGCTCTGGGATGGTTATAATGATTATTAAAATATTGAAGTATCTTTCCCAATTGGCAAATATTACCCACCAATACACATCGTGGCCTTCCCAGACCCTCCCAGAATCCCTGTCCCAACCACCTCACAATCAAGAGGTAAGATTTGATCCAGTAGAGGGTCTCCAGGACCCTGCCCCAGCACTCTCCGAGCTGGACACAACCACACTCCATTTTAATCTCCTCTACTGAAAAATCAGAGAGTTCAACTAATTGAGTTGTGCTTTGATTACAATTATGTCAAATTATTTATCCCTGAGGACGAAGACAAGCTAGGAGTACAACAAGATGAAAAAAGTTCATTTGTTAGGAGGGGGAAATCATGGGCTATATTTTTCTGGTGAGACAGCAGTGCCAAAATCCTGGGTTCAGGATGCCTGGGATGGAACCCCAGCTCTGCCGCTCACTGTGCCTCAATTATTTCATCTATAAAATGGGATGGTAGGACTATTACCTACATCACAGGGTTGTTTTGAGAATAAAACGTGTTTATATTTGTAAAATGCTTGGAATAGTGCCTGGCACACAGTAAGCATCTTTAAGTGTTGATTAAATAAGCAAATCATTTTATTCTGTTGCAGAATGTTTGTTCAATAATTCAAAAATTAAGCAAGTTTCACAGCACAAAGGAAAAAAATAACTGTGACACTATGAAACACTATGAAACATACCATACACTGTTGTTTAATAACCCAGCACTAAAACATCTGGGATCCAGATTTTACTCTGCACTTTGAATTTAGGGAAACTAACACTCAGATTTGTACCATTCCTTTTCTCACCAGAAATGTCACAGGCTTATGGGAAATGTAGGTTGTGAGTTTCTCATTTTAACCCTGAACAACATTTATCCACACCCTGGTGAAAGAATACATTTTATTTTGTGGTGCTAAGACTTAAAGGATTATAAACATAAAGCCAGGCCTGGCACAGCCACAGCCTCTCTCGTGGACACAATGACTCACACTAACTGTGAGTTTAAAGGGCCGTATCTTACCTCTACCTCGATCAGTCCTCTACCATCAATCTTTAGTAAACACCTGGCATGGAAAGGAATCTGCTCACCCAGCAGCTAGCTTGACCAAAATTGCTTTTAGTTTCTAAAACACTGCCACAACTTGAGCTCAAGCATAATTTAGAAACACGCTACTGCACTGCTAAGGAGACAAAGTATTTCATTTTTCTGTTAGGTATTCAGGGGAGGAAAGAACAACTCCCTTACCTGTTTCTCCTTCTTGCCAACTACACCTCACAGTACCTTTCTATACAAATTTAAGTAGCTCACAAGCTTATCTTCATATAGTAACGTATTAGACCTTTCCTGATGGATATAAGATTTACTAAACATAGTCTGGCTACAGCTTCCTTCATCTTTAAAAGTGAATTTCTCTAAAGCTATGAGAAGGAACTCAAATCTTGCTTAATGAGAAAACTAAAGCTTGCATCATAATCATTATCTTTAAAATAATTATTAAAACCCTAAAAGAAAGACGAAAAGAGTTTAGTGGAGGGATAGTGGTGACGGTGCACATCGATGTGAAAGTACTTAATGACACTGAACTAGATGTTGAACAATGGTTAAAATGGCAAATTTTGTATACTATGTGTATTTTACCACAATAAAAATAGAATAAAATAACTTTTTAAAAATCCTGTAAGAATTGAAGGTAAATGAATTTTAAAACAACAACAACAACAACAAAAGAAACATACACTTAGTAATCAGACAGTTTCCAAGGAGCAGGGTCCCCTGCTACCCAGTTATAAGTGAATCAACAAGCCTAAATGAATGCTTTACAGCACTTCTCACCATGGTTGACAAATATTCTCACATCAGGGACAAACATAGTAAAGACACATCTTCCTCAAAGCCTTAACTACTTACATGTTTTATATTGATTGTGAATGATACTAGATCCTGTGAAGACAGACTGTGAGCTCAGACATTAGTGGAAAGATCCCCAAACAATATTTAAAGGCTGTGTACGAATATAAGCTAAAAGCCTGTGCACAATTCACCTGTATGTATGTTACCACAAAACATATAATATTGACATAAACCCTACTCAAACAGGCAGTGTGAAAAAGTGGTGTCCGTTAACAGTTCAAGTTAAAGATTCTTTTCATTCTTTACACTTTCATTGCACCATTAATTAGCCAGTTAACGCAACACAGAGATCTCTGGGTACCTCGGTCTCCCAAAAGCCCCAGGAAAGCCCCCAAAGGGCGATCTCAGCTGAAACTGGTAGGCTTGGCAGATGAAGTTAAGGGAACTCATTCTGGGGGAAGACCTAGGGATAATCAAACGCAGAAATCCTTGTGGTCTTTAAGAATCTACTTGCCTTTATTACTTCACAGAGGAAGTAAAGAAGGCAATAATCCGAGACTAAGAGAAGGAGCAAATATAGGCGTGGCGGCAGTTCTGTTCTGGACTGATTCTACAAGGGCAGTTCTGAAGGGCGTCACAAAATCCTATTCAAGGCCAAGGCTTGGAGCATCGTGCTCTTGGATCTGAGACCTAAGTCCCAAATACCTTGAGCTAGAGCGAAAAAAACAAGTCCCTTTACACACGCCCAGCTCCTTGCCCCCTCGTCCCCTGCCCCACCCCGGCGTCATCACCTCCTGGGCGCCACAGCGAGCAGCTGTGTGGCCACAAGCCAGGGACAGTGCATCTGGCAGGCTGGGCTCTAAGCCTCGGAATGCAGCACTTCCTGGTTGGTCCGGGATGCTGGTCCCATCGCGCCCGCCATCCCGCTCATCCCACAGGGGACGCGAACCCGGGAGCGCGAGATGACCCGGCGACACCAGACACACTGCACTGGGGACACCAGACACACTGCACTGGGGGCCCCAGCGGTGGGGCAGACAGGTGCATCCTGCAGAGGACGCCTCCAACTTCGGGTGGAGCCAGCGCGGCCCTGCGCTCCAGGCAGCCGCGGGCCCTTGGCAGAAGTGCGCGCGCAAGTCGTCAGCGTCTACTCTGCTGGAACTGGGACGAAGGTGTGCGCAGGAGGCCCCTAGGGGCTGCCAGGGAGGCCGGTCCCGCGAGGCCTCATGGCGCTGGCGCCCGCCGCGGACGCCACTGCCAAGGTCCCGTCCAAGTTGGGCGGGGAGCGGCCAGCTGCCCGCAGCCGACGGGAGGAGGGACGGAGGGCGAGCGCAGCGGAAACCGGGCGCCCGCGGGATCTCTGCGCGCCCAGACCGCGGCGCGGCTCCTACCTGAGGAGCGAGGGCGGCCGCGGCGCGGCTCCTACCTGTGGAGCGAGGGCGGCCGCGGGAGCCTGCGCGGTGGCGCTGGAGTCTCGGGGCTCGGGCGCAGCTGGCACCGCTGGAGGCGCGGGAGGAGGGAAGGAGGGAGGACCAGAGTGGGGACCGCGCCGCCGCCCGGAACTCGGCCCGCGGATTCGCGCTGGCCTGGCAGGGGTGGGGCGAGGAGGTGCCGGTCCGAGTGCGTCGCGGCGCAGGTTGGCGGCCCGCGCTGGGCACGAGGGCTCGGGCGGCTGGGCCTCTCTCCTGATCCCTGTTTCTGATTCTCTCTTCCCCCTAAGTTTCAAACTCAACCGCATCAACCAAGGGAATGTTCACTAGTGTTTTTACTATCAGGTACCCTTGAGTAGCCAAATGCCCAGGCGCTGTTATAGGAGCTTTGCCTATGTTGTCTAATCTTCGTCTATCGCAGCTGATAGCCATGATTGGCCTATTTTACAGGTTAAAAACAGGGTCAAAAAGTGAAATAACGTGCCCAACGTGACACAGTTAAGAAGTAGGAGCTTTGTTGACGTCATCTATAAGCCTGCTTCCAACTCTCTGGCGTTTGCGTTATCACTAATTTACAAGCAAGGAAACCGAGACTCAGAAGAGTGAAGTAACCAGCTTAAGGTCACCCAACCAAGAACACAGGCGATCGGAACTCGTGTCTTGATGTCTTTAAAGCTCAAGCTGGGTATAATTCAGAAATCTTAGTATAAAATAATAAATCAGGAGTAAAACATGGAAAGTTCCCATTGCGCCCGTAGAACTGCCCCAACACAGCAATTTTGATGTCCACTTAGAATACAGTCTTAATAGAAAAAGAACCAGTTGCCATGTGGCTTGAATAGCAGCCCTTTTGGAATATAGCTTTGAATGTAAGCCAACTCCGACCTCATTACACAATATTGTGTTCCGCCAAAGCCGAAGGAAGGCATCGCCTCCACATACCCCAAAATGTTAATAACGATGGCCGCTTTAAAGCACTCAGTGGATGTTGCACAGCCCAGACAGGCCGAGTTTCATAATGTCTTGCTGCATACGTGGAACTATATGGAATGCAATCCAGTTCAGAGGAAGGGAGGAGTGAAATTACAGTCTGGAACTCAGTTTTCCTGTTTTCCTATAGTTACTCACCCCTCCCTGCACTACATTTTTTCCCTCTTGAGCACATCTTTTCCAGATGATAAGAGAAGTCACACAGCCTTCACTCTCTCCTTGTTGACAGAAATGATTGATGTCTTTTGAATCCTATGATACTGACAGATTTTTACGATTAAACATACGGCCCTCTGAGCAGAGTATTGCCTAAGAGGAGTTTGGCAAGTGTAAGACAAGCATGTTACTGAGAGGCTGAATACCCTTTTTTCCCATTCTTTCTCAAGTTTTATTAGTCACAGATGATTTGATAAGTATTATACACACAAGTAATGCACTCTTACAAGCTTGTATTTGGAAATTATAACACTTTTGATTAAGAAGCAGCAGCCTATAAAATTGTGTCCCAAATTCCTAAGTGTCATCATTAAAACATTTGGCACTGACCTGTAACAATAGATCTTTCTAGTAACTATAATTAGAAATAAAATTATTTAAGTGCCCTCATAGCAATTGAATTTCTGCCTCCCTGAGCTAGAGGAATAAAATAGAAAAAGGCCATATGTTGTTTAGAGATAAACTTGAGCTATGGAATGTCAAAGATGAGTTTTAGATACAATATGATTCTGTATGTAATTATGTCTATTTTCCTGAAAGATTTGTTGATTGTTGGTGTTTTTCCAAACCTTCCATATCTTCAGAAATGTCAAGAAAAAATGACTATGAAATCCTGTTGTATATCCATCTGCATACACGTTTGATGTTTTTTATCAATCAAGTGGTATTCTAAATCCTCTTTCATTTTTATCTTTTCTTTTCAGTATAACAGTAATACATGCCCATTTTTATAATTTTTAAATTTATGTTTTAAAAATACAAGATTTTGAAGACTACAGAAAACAGTATTTAATTAAAAGTAGCTATAGTCTACCCCCTACACCCACACCCATTGTTAATATTTTGTTATTTTTCCTTTTTATTTGTTTTCTATACATAAAGATTTGTTACAAAATTAACACCACACTATACAAACAATTTAACATCTTGTTTATGTCACTGAATATTTATAAACTGAGCATTTTTTACTGTCACTAATTTAGAAAATATTTAGTGGTTGAAGAATATTCTAATTATTCACCTATTGATGGCTTTTAGGATGTTTCCAGACTTTTTAGAAATTTTTAAGTTATTCTGGAATGAACACTGGATACCAATCTTTGTTGAGATTTAAACTCTAAATTTTAGATAAGGGTCCTAAATGTGGAGCTACTGGATCAATGTTTATAAACATTTTTGAAGCTCTGTGAGATGCTGCAAAAATACCTTTCAATATTATGTATTATCTTGCCTATAATTTGAAAATGTGATGGCAAAATCGTATCTTGGTTTAATCAGCATTTCTTCAATAATCTACAATGATAAACACTATTTTTCATGTTTATTTTTGGTACAATTTACTGAGAATGATCTATTCATGTCTATTGCTTCATTTTTTCTGTGTGATACTATTGCTCTTCTTGTTAATTTGCATTAATGCTTTTAATAGAAACATATTATTTATCTATACATACACATATTACTTATAAAATATTCTGTAGAATTTGCATACCAATGTGCTCCTCCCAGATATTACCTTGTGGTATATTTTATACATACGTTGCTATCCAGATCACCTAGGTCATTTTGGGATGCACAGCATCCATCATCTTTTCTAATACTTATGATTTTTTATAGAGAATTACCTCTCCCCAAATGTGTATAGTCTCAGCAAGTGGACACTTTGAGGCCACAATCTCCAAGGCAAAGGGCAGATCCCTACTCTCTATTCCCACCACCAACCACTCCATTCACCCCTGGAGGCCAGTGAACTGAATCCCAAGGAAGGAGGGAGCTGGCAGAGTTTAGGGCTGGGCTCACTGAGCACAGGCAGTAGCAGCCCCAGCAGCAGCGCTGCCCTGACCAGGGCGACCCAGTCGGAGACAGTTTCCCACTTCCTGATTTGTTTGTTTTTAACCTCCTGGCACTTCCTTTGTATCTGCTATTTCCAGTCTTGTCTCCCAGCCCTGCCTTGAGTCTGTGAGCCCCTGGGGCCCTTTTCCTTCAGATAACAAGAGCCTGCATTCATTGCTCGTCTCTCTATAACCCTCACTGACACCCTGTGTCATTCAGTCCACCTATCAGTCCCCTAATTAGTGCCTCATTTATTAACTATTAAGGCTAATTAACCACCGTTGACAGGGTACCCTGGAAACGCAGAGTATGAAGCAGGATATTTTATCCTCAGTCACCTGCTGACATAAATCACGTTAGCCATCCTAACACTGACAGAATGAAAGATGAGAACAGCGTGGTTATCGAGGCTCAAAATTAAAAAAAAAAAAAACAAACTATTTGACAGTGATGAGGACCAGAAATCTCAAGGGAGGATGAGGAACAAAGTGGGTATTGCCAAGGTGTACAGAAGCATCGAGACTCTAGATCTTTATTTTAGCTTCTTGTGGACCATTCACATGTTTCATAATTCCTCCCATTAACGGTCAGTTTGTGTGCTGTCTACCACGTGACTCTTTAAAGGGGCCATGCTGACGCCTACAGCCCCAACTGGAACACCAGAGATAATCTTCTCAGTTACCCTTAGCCAGTCCCTTAGAAGCTTTTTTTTCACACCCAAAGACCCAAAAGGATCCAACTCCCCTAACAGTCATTAAATAAATCTAAAAACGTGTTTAAAATATCTTTATAGTTTCAATGTTTATGTGTCTTTTAAAATTGTTTTCATTTTAATGGATTTGGACATTTATACAAAGTAGCATGATTATTAAATGAGAAAACATGCAAAATCATGTAAAAGAGTGAATACTTGTTTAGAATAATCAATTTTATGTCAATTGGTTGCTATAATTGTATTAAAGAAACTATACAAGCAACTGTCATCAGTTTCCAACAAAAAATTCATAAACTGGACAGTAAAAAGAAAAGTAATGTTCTAGGAACCCATAATAAAGGAAAACTAACATTTTTTCCAAAGCTACATATTTTATACAAACATATCTATGTATTTTTAACTTTTAAACTTAACATCAAATATAAGTTTTCATTCCTTCCTACATTATAAAAGCCCACTATGTTGCAGGCACTGTTTTAGTGGCTGAGGATACTACATGAGTAAAACAAATGAAGCCTCTGCTTCTCTGTAGGAGGACAGACTGAAATATGTAGGCGATGAGGGGTACTGTGAAGAAATATACACCAGGGTAAAGGAAAAGACAAGGGCTTCCAGGATGAAGTGGAGGGAGGCTGACAGAGAAGGCTTCTCTGATAAGGTGACACTGGAGGAGAAGAAAAGGAGCAAGGCTTGTAGATGTCCAGAGGAAGAGCATCCAGGCAGAGGGATGAGGTCGTGCAAAGGCCATGAGGCAGAAATATGCTTGGTTTTCAGTGAAGAGTAAGGAGGCAAAGATGAGTAGAGTGATGTGTGCAAGGAGAAAAGTGATGGAAAATGGAGTCAGAGGGGGATCAGAGAGCAAGTTCCTAAAAGGAATGAGTTTGAATTTAGTGTTAATTGATCTGAAAAGGTTGAGGCAGAAGAGGGACACAATCCCACTTTTGTTTTAGGAGGAGCACATTGACTACTATCTGGAGAGCAGACCACATCAGGGTGAGGGTAGAAGCATGAAGACCAAGCAAGAGTCTAAGGAAGGATGGACTGGAATGAGAGTCATGGAAGTGTTGGAAGGGGTCAGATTCTGCATCCTGATATAGATAGAAAGAAACCAATATTCAGGAAAACCAAATATTCGGGATGAGCCTTACTCAAGGGCATGAGGTAGTTATTCCCTGACCATATAAATTTCATGGGGAGGTGAATTAGTGAAGGTATCAGTGAGGTTCAATTAACGGCATCATTTTTTTAACTTCATGCACTCCATTCATTTATAAAACGTAAGTTTGAGTTATTGCAGTTTTTCCCTGTGGAACTCAGTTCTACCACCCTTAGACCAGTTTCTGCACCATACATATTCCCATTTCAAAATTAAAGACAAACTTCTTCCCCATCAAGTTTTGATTCGACCTTCACCCAAATATACATACCACCAATTTAGCTTTTCATGTCATAACTTCAGTGTTGGTTGAAATCAGGTATCATTCCTATAGTCTCAAAAACATCTAGCTTTTGACTCAATTACACATTAACATTCTTTGCATTTTGCAAATAAACTGTTTCTACAAACATTTGTTTGGTTTTACACTTCCCTAGTTCAGTTTAGATTTAGAAAGTTATGTTTATTATAACAACAAATGTTTTAACTTAGAGTAGAAGAATAGAAATAGAAGGACATGTTATAAAAGGTTTCTTTAATGATAATAGAATGGCAAAACTTCCCAGGATGAGAGCCACTTGGATCCCTGCCTGTGTGCCTTCTAATCTTTCGGAACCTCCAGAGAAATATGGAAGTGTTTTCTTGGCAAACATTTTTTAAAAGCTAAGGGGTTTGAAAACATTTTTATTCGCCTGCATCACTTTTCATTTTCCAGAAGAAATGCAATCATAGGACACTCACACTAAATTGTTGCTGGTATAGATTTTCACACTTGTACAATCTGTCACACTAAAGGCACGTTTTTCTAACTCATGCTTTAGCCTAGTTTGTAAGGCCAGACAAGACATCCCTACTCTCATACCCAGATAGAGCAAAAGCATCTCTCAGAAACCTCTCAGCTCTCAGCTTGATTTGTGCTCTGAGTGTTTTCAGGAGTCAGGACCCTTTGCAAGGAGAAGGTGAAACAAGAAAGGAAAAAATGTGTTACATACACACATATATATACATATGTATGTTATTTCTTTAGTGGGACAATCCATTTGACTTACATGCTCACTTTGAATTACAGACCCTCTGCCCAATGATGTGACTCAACCATCCTTTAATAACAAAAATTCAGGAAATGAAATTTAGAAATATTGATCCTTAACATTAAAATACAATGAAAAAAACCCCTGTGTATCATCAAAAGTTCTTCGTAATTCTTTACCCATCTTATATTCACCACTCGGAATCTGTCCATGTCCACAAGCTCCAAAACCTTTAGGACCAAATGAAATTAGGATATTCTGAATTTTATTAGGATATTCTGGCCTCAAATTGTCCACTTGCTAAGACTATATACATTTGGGGAGAGGTAATTCTCTCTAAAAAAGAAAAGGCAGCATCCCATAATTAAACACCCTCAGACTTCTGCAGCAAAAGGCATGAGCAGTATGCCACACAGAAAACCAGTGGCTGCAAATAGCCTTGAATCAGTTCAGGTCAGATTTTACTGCCAAGTGAGTTATGAACAAAACTTTTGGTTTTCAGAACTTTTCAGATTTTAGAATTTCAGATAGGGCATCACAGATGTGAAATAAAACAAAATGGAGTATGCCTTGGAGACCAGGAAGAACACTTTCAAACCCTTTCCTTACCTCCTCACAATTCATTCAATACCTTAGAGACCAGTTTTTTTTTGTTTGTTTGTTTTGTTTTGTTTTGTTTTGTTTTTGCCAACTGATCAGAGGTCTTGCATTTTTATATTTTTAACAATTGTATTTAACAAGTAGATTCAAAACCCATTTGAAAGTCATTTGGGGGTAGATTTTCTAAATGAATTAGAGATGCCTGTTTCCAAGCTTTTTAAAGTGGGCAGATAGGAGAATTTTTATAGGTGGCACGTGTTTTTCAAAGTCAACCAGTTAGGAAGGAAGCACTTCCAAAGGTCTGCTGTCATGCCCTTTACCATAGCCCAAGTTTCCTTTAAGAACAGACACTCTCCCCTGTGTTATTAAAATGACACTTTTTATTTTGAAGAGACAATGTTGATTTTAAATTCATCACTATCATAGAATTGATAGACACTTGTTATCATAGAAAAGATAGAGTGTGGAACACTAGTGTTTTTAGAAAACAGGAATGTGTCATTCCTCTAAATTTGGCAATTCTGAAATGTACTCAGCTGTGATAAAAACAGCACCCTTGTCTATGATACAAAATGTTTGCATCATTACTTATCATCTCTACCAAGGACAGTGAGTAGTTTGCCATAGTTTAAAGGTCTGATTTTTATACGATTATCTATATCAATGACATCTTGTAGCAATTGGTACATTTTTAGCTTCAACTACTTTGCTGCAAGAGCTTCTTACCTCTGGATGATGCAGTGAATAAACTTACTTTGAAGCTATCTCTGGATTTAATCCCAGAATCCAAATTTTATTCCAGCCAAAGCAGCTCTTCCATCAGTGATTACATGGACACAATTTTTCCATTAAACATTATTCAGTAGCTTTCAGCCTTATCACAGCAAACCATCCTTTTTATTGTCATAACATCCTCTTTACTATCATGAAATGGAATTAATTCACAGTTTTAAAAATACAAATATGTGTTGACAACAAAAGAGAAATAATATAAAAATAAGTGATAATAAAGTAGACTATCTCTCAATATATAAAAATTTCAAGCAAACCACACTGGAAGACATAATAAAGGGGATAGATGTTTTTACTCCCTGTAATGAATACAGGTTTTTTAAAAGACAAATTTCCATCTAATTATTGTCTACACCATCACTTCTCAAATTTCAGCGTGCATACACATTGAAATGTGAGTCCTCCACAGAAATAGTTTCCTTCTACTCTTATGTTGTTGTGTTTTTATGTTAAAAAGGTACTGAATTATGTCAAATGTTTTTCTGCATCAATTGAGATGATTAAGTGGGGTGTTCCCCTTTATTTTATTGATGAAGTGTATTACATTAATCAATTTCCATATGTTCAACTATCCCTTACACTCCAGGAATAAATCCCACCTGGTCATGGTGTATAATCCTTTTAATATGCTACTGAATTCTGTTTGCTAGT
Source organism: Camelus ferus (assembly GCF_009834535.1). Classification (NCBI taxonomy): domain Eukaryota; kingdom Metazoa; phylum Chordata; class Mammalia; order Artiodactyla; family Camelidae; genus Camelus; species Camelus ferus. Next base: position 80,802,727 of record NC_045696.1, on the reverse strand, counting down.
ATTTTATTGAAGATTTTTGCATAAATGTTCAGATAGTATATTGGTCTGTAGTTTTCTTATAGTGCCTTTGTCTGGCTTTGGTATCAGGGTTATGCTGGCCTCATAGAATGAGTTAGGAAGCGTACCCTCCCCTTCAATTTTTTGGAGAAGTTTGAGAAGGATTAGTCTGAGCTCTTCTTTAAATGTTTGATAGAATTCACCTATGAGGCCATCAGGTCCAGGACTTTTCTCTTTTGGGAGATTTTTGATTACTGATTCAATCTTCTTAATAGTCTATTCAGATTTTCTGTTTCTTCCTGATTTAGTCTTGGCAGGTTTGGTGTTCCTAGGAATTCGTCCATTTCATGTAGGTGATCTGATTTCTTCACATACTCTAGTGCTCCCTTTTCTCTGAAGATTCAATAGTAATGTTCCCACTTTCATCTCTGATTTAGTAATTTGAGCATCCCTCTTTTTTATCTTAGCCCATCTGGCTAAATTTATGTCCATTGTGTTGATCGTTTCAAAGAACCAACAATTAGTTTCATTGATTTTCTCTATTGTTCTTTTATTCTCTATTTTACTTGTCTTTGCTCTGATCTTCATTATTTCCTTCTTTCTGCTGGCTTTGAGTTTATTTTGTTATTTTCTAGTTCCTTAGATTGTAAAGTTAGGTTGTTGATTTGAGATCAGAAAGTGTCTATTTTTTTCTTAGCATTTACAATAGCCAAAAATGGGAACTCTGAGCCTACTTACACACAAATTCTGAACATTAGGAAAGCAGATTTTGAAAAACATTTAGAGAAATTTGGCAAGATTGCATAGCAAGGGACTCTTCAAGGAATGTTCTTGGAGTTTCCTCGCCCTTTAAAGCACAGAGAGAGGAGATAGAACTAGGGACCCAAAATCAAAAGAGTAAGAATTTTGTTAAAGAGACTCAAGCTCTGAATAAGGGGAGCCTCATAACAAGTACTAAGTTCAAATTTAAAAGTACTATTTTATAAAGCTGCGGTTGGGACAAAAAATCAGAGGAAGAAGAGACTGAACCATCACTGAGTCACGCAGGGCAGAAAGAACGCAGAAATATTTAATTTCTACTTTGGCCTTGTCTTTATCAAAGGGGGTGACTTTCAAGCTAAAAAACTGAGAACGAGGGTTAAGGCTAAGATAAGTGAAGAATCAGATAGGAAGTGGATTCTTAGCTCCTTTAAGTTTTGGTTTCTCAACAAAGATGCTTGACATTCCAGGGCACTGAAAACATGGTAGATGCATTGAGTTGGGGAGGGGTGGCAGAGAAAGAGCTGTTCCTCATCCTAGAGATTTGGGGAGACATTCTTCAGCGGCAGTGGAGCAATGCTGTGGCTGCTGGTGTCTTTGAAGTTCACATACTGCTTTGGACCCAATATTTAGATCAGCTAAAGAGTAGATACCTTATGCAATTTCCTTAACTTGCAACTTCCTCCTCCGTGAGAGTATTTGTGAAAAAAATATTGCAAAAGGACTTTCAAAAATTGTTAGCGCTAAGCTTATTTCTGAAGTCCAGGCCACAGCTGAATGTAAGATTGATGGATAGAAGAAATTTTCTCCTTTCATTTGCTGAAACCATAAACTTGGATTTGGTCCTAGGCAGAGAGGGTGGTTTTCTGTCACCTTCAATGCCATCTCCTATAAGAGGAGCTTGCGGGCCGTCCTGATTGATATTGATTGTCTGTTTGCCAATAGTCCTTAAACTGGCATCTAGATATGCCCTGATTTAGTCATCTCGTTATGAAATTTGCAGTATATTTAGTTATGGATAATTATAGCCGAGTAGATAATAAACTTTGTACAGACAGGAAAATGTGCCTTTTGGAATTTTCATTTCCAGTCCTTTTCTTTCATTCTTTTAAAATTTCTTTTTTTCCTTCCATTTTTCCTCCCTGCCTTCCCTTCTTCCTTACTTCCTTTCTTCCCTTCTCCTCCCTCCCTCTGTCCCTTTCTTCCTATTTTTCTATAATGTCAAATAATGCTAAGCACCAAGCAGTTGGTCACTGATAGTGATAGCCCCAATCTTTACATAACTGAGGGCCCCCAGGCCAGCCTAAACTGTTGCAAATTCAGACAAGCCTAGGGAAGTTCTAGCGCCAGCTGTATGTGTATGAGGCTGAGGACTCCCCTGGGGAAGAAGACTCACCAGGAAGGAGAGTCAAGGCCAGAGGCTTGGTCTAAAGATAAAGGCTAGATCATACTGCAACCATCTGCCTAGGACATGCAGCAGACGGAGCATCACCTCAGCGGCTGGATGAAGGCATAGGGCACAGGACCGCTTAGAGGCAGCTGGAGGAAATGAGTGTGGGAGCCTGTACTGCAAGAAGACTGAACTCCCAGAGGGAGACAGGAGACATTCTCCTGCAGAACTGGGGCAGAGGCCTACAATTCTGCAGGCAGGAGTAAAGTCGGAGGAAAATGGTGAGGCACAGGGAATCAGTATTTTGAACTATTTTGAAGAAAAATCCGAAGAGGAAACTGATGCACTTCAAAAGCATCTTTCCTTATCACTCATCATGAGGAAATGCTGATAAAAGGTAACTCACCCATGCTATAGGAGTGTTCTGTTTACAAACACCACATTTACATTAGGGAGAACCTAGTGATTGCTCATTCCAAAGTTACTCTAGTGTGGGTACTCAAAAGGAAGACTTTTGCTCACTAAAAGTGCACCCCAAAAATGTTGCCAGACTTTCTTCTAAGGAAAAGCACAAAGTTGGCCTAACTGAAATAATTACATTTTTAAAAACATAATTAAATCTATGTTGTAAATACTTCTTTTTAAGTGTACGTTCTCTTTGAAATGTCTTTCTTATAATTACTGTCTTCTCTAACCCAGAATTAACGAGAAAAAAAGGAAGCAGATTGGGAGGAAATTTCTATGTCTATCATTATTATTATAAACATACAAAATGAATTCTTAGCAGTGGGTGTGAGCTTAGCAGGTGTTAAGCAAACATTTCTAGACTTTAATAAGCTTTTTAGTAGCACCTTGTGATACTGTGGTCTGCCCATATTTTCTGACTTGTGGATGTCACAGTTGTGCCTCTGGGTACACATCCCCAAGCTACAGCTCAGGCCAGCTCTGACCCTGCTGGGTGCATTAAATCCTATGGTTTATCACTGATCGAAAAATGCATATAGTTGAATTCTGTAATGTTTTCTAGGGTATTTTTTTCTTTTTCCTTTATCAAGAAAGGAGGATGAACTTACTTACAAAACAGGGACAGACTCACAGACATAGAAAACAAACTTGTGGTTACCAGCCGGGAAAGGGAGGTGTGGAGAGATAAATTGGGAGCTTGGGATTTGCAGATACTAATGAGTATATATAATATGGATAAAAACAAGGTCCTGCTATATAGCACAGGGAACTATATTCAATATCTTGTAATAGCCTATAATGAAAAAGAATATGGAAAGGAATATATATATATATATATATATATATATATATATATATATATATATATATATATACACACACACACATACACATGTGTACAACTGAATCACTATGATGAACACCAGAAATTAACACAGCATTGTAAACTGACTATATTTTAGTAAAACATTTTTAATAAAAAATAAATAAATAAAGGAAGAAAAAACGTAAATTGCACCTGAATGCAATTGTAATGCAAAGGTAAATAGCCTGAAATGGCCATCTTCTGTGGATAGTGATTTGACTTGTGTTAACTGTCACAGCCTTGCCTCTGGTACACAGAACGTGTACCCAATTCAATGTTTACAAAATGTATTATTAGGAAACATAGGATAATAAAACATGAAAAAAGGCAAAAGGATAGGAATTTGGCTTTCATTTTGCTTTTCGTAGAGAGATTTTTGTCTCAATCTTCGAATGAACTTGAAAATTAGAGTTGGTTAAACTCTAGAGTTGGAAATAATTTTTAAGCAAGAGCAGGACCCACACTCACCTCTTTGGAATTATGCAAATAAAGGCTTGGAGGATAGAAAAGGCTGGAGGAAATTAGTAGATGAGATTAGAGAAGCCCATACAGCAGAATTTTTTTTTTTAAAGTCTGGTCAATTTAGTATTAAGAAAACTGAAGTGTAAGAGTTTTGTAATTTATATGTGTGTGTATGTATGTGTGTATGTGTGTGTGTATGTGTGTGTGTGTAAAAAATAAGCCTATTTTCATAGCTTTTACTGACCTTACCTGCTACATACGCACCCACAGACCCAACCTATAAATGGTCCACATACACGTGGGTCTAGAGATGACAGAAACTTCCTCAGTATCTACCAGCATTAGGCTTCTCCTTCCGTTCACTAAACACTGATTTCCAAAGTGGATTCTTTCAAAAATTCTTCCCCCTCTCCCCTTTAGAGGAAGTAGACAATTCTCTTAACATATGAACACCTCTTACCCCAAGTTTACAAGAACTTGGATCAGAAATTTGACCTATCACTGTTGAAAAATGGCCCGTCTTTAATATGGAGCCTGACAAAAGCAGTGCAAAAAACAGCGGAGACCGTTCTACCTGATCACTGAGGCAGGAGGGGCGGCCAGGAGAGCCTCTGGAAGAGAAAATAGGGAGCAAAATAGAGCGCACTCTGTGTTTAAATATCCTAAGTGAACAGGGGATAAAAACCACAAAGCATAGTTTTATCCTTAAAGGAAGTAAAGGAAATAGAATCTTCAGGACAGAGGGCTGTGTCTGTGCTAGAGAGAGAGCTGAAACATCCACTTGGTGAGAAAGTCAAGCTTCAACTAAGGACTCTGTGAATACAGACTTGTGGTTACCAGGGGGGTGGAGGGTGGGAAGGGATAGACTGGGATTTCAAAATTGTAGAATAGATAAACAAGATTACACTGTATAGCACAGGGAAATATACACAAAATGTTATGATAACTCACAGAGAAAAAAATGTGACAATGAGTGTGTATATGTCCATGAATGACTGAAGAATTGTGCTGAACACTGGAATTTGACACAACATTGTAAAATGATTATAAATCAATAAAAAATGTTAAAAAAAAAAAAAAAACCCAAAAAACAAAAAACTAAGGACTCTGTTTTTTCAGCCCGAGGCCCGAACTATAAAAATTAGAAGAAATCCTCTCCTGAGGACTAGATTGAGGGGTTTATATTGTGGGCCTGGCAGCCAACGCTGCATGAAGTGTTTCCCTCCCTTTGCGCTAAGCTCTGTCACGTGATTACGATGCTCCCGCCCCTCAGACCACCACTTTCCTTTGTGCTAAAAACCTAGGACTCTTATTAGCCTCCTTATTGGTCTTACAAATAGTTATTGGTAAACACCAAAACTGAAATAACAATATATTTAGCAACAAAATACTACACACTGTCTTGTTACATAGATTCAGAAGATTTAAAAACCACACTAGATGAGGATAACATATGTGACTTATAGAACTTGGAGCATTTATGCTGAGGTTTATACCAAATTGACCCAAGTTGAAAGAACGAGTAATGATGTCAAAGATTCACACTTAGTAGCTGAATTTTATGCCCTTTAAAACTTACAGATGAATTGAAATTTGCCCACTTCCTAAACTATAAACTTCCTGAAGCATGACCTGCCTCTCCCTATGGCATTATCCTTCAAACACTGAACTGAACTAATCTGAGTGAAAGTTCATCTGTCACTAGAGGGGGTTAAAGCATTTCCGTTCTCTGTTGCCACTGGGAAAGAAAAGTTCTGGAAAGTTGTCCTTTCTCCCACTTGGTATGTGTGGGAGTATTAAACCTCAAATAGAACAGTGCTAAACTTTTTTTTATATTTTGTTTTTCTATAAACAAACTTTATCTGTGGCCTTGTAGCAGACAGTCAGTTCCAGGAAACATGCAGCTAACAATGTCATTCCCCTTGTATTGCACATAATATAAAAACAGAGTTTAAGTAAATATTTGAATTAGGGCAATTTGAAAAATTTGACTTTGGAGCAGCCTTTCCCTGGTATATATTGATCACTTTTCTCCAGGGCCGCTGTTTCGGTGGATTCAGTATGCTACACCTACCCCACTACGGGAAGCTTGTTCAATGTAACATATGATATATGAGCAGAGCATTATCTTCAAAACTCAGCATTTGCAGAAGGGAACTCAAATGAGGAGGCTCGACGCCCACTGCACAGCAAAGGAAAGCTGATCTATATGCAGCAGTAGAGCAACACCTAGTGCTAAATGCAGATATAGCAGAAAGTGCTTGGGTCACAACGGGCTTCTTACATTTTAGGTCAATGTTGTACTTGGACGGCTCTTTTTCTTGGTATTTGAGCTATGGAATTATTCTGTGAAATGACAGGCATGGAATGGCCCATCGCGAAGTTTCTTTTAGACTCCGTGATCCTCCACTTGGGTTATTACTATGTACTTTTCATTCTCATTGCCTCACGTGATTTTTTTTTAACAATTTTTATTTGATGAGGATGATGAGGATGATGATTTTTCATGGAGGTGCTGGGGATTGAACCCAGGACCTCATGTGTGCTGAGCATGTGCTCTACCCTCCCCCACCCCACATTCTTCGTGAACTTGTCCATTAGATAAAGGAGCTTTGCTTGGGCCCAGCTTTTATCTTTTATGTCAATAAGTTTTGCGTGGACTGTGAGGAAGAAACAGAAGAGTCAATGTACTGGGACAATGCCATGAAGAAGTTCCAAGAAACACCATTTTCTCCTCTATAAATAAATAAATACGTAAATACATACTTACATACATAAATAAATAAAAGCTAGGTCAGGATATCTGCATTGCTGGAAAAGGAAAGTGTGGGCCTTTCTATACAAAAAAAAAATGATTCCATCATCTGCTAATTGTAGGTGCTGTTTATATTATGCTACCCAACTCCTTATGTCATAAGGATGCACTCAGTGTATTAGTTATCCTGTCTCAGAAAAGATCACAGTATATCATCAGTATGGAAATACAATAGAAGCATAAATTTGCATAGCCAAATTCTCCCAAGCAAAATTTTTACATATTTTTGTTATTTCATTTTTCTACAAATTAGGGGGAAATAACTATTATCTATGAAAAGTGGTCAAATAAAGAAATGTGCAGAGATACATAAAAATCATTAGAATCACAAAAATTCTAATCATAAAAATCATTAAATTAGATAGATCACCACAAACATGAGCTGCTTTAAAATTTGGCATCACCCGTGGATTAAACAAGTGCACATGAGAGCTTTCTCTTGGAGGCGGAAGTTCTTGCTGCACTCATGGGGTTAGTCTGTGACCTTGTGTCTTCCTCTAAAATAAATTTAACACAAGTCATGTGGCAGTGTGTCACATGCTGGTGTAGCCAAGCCAAACTTGGTGACTTCAGGGTGCCTCTCCCGTGTATCTACATACAATGCAGAAGTAGTTACAGAGCAGTCTCGCAGCAGCTGTGTGAGCTAACTCGGAAGACCTTTGTGTTCCTGTGTGGATTGTCGTGGAGAGGGGAAAGAGAGATTTAAGGTACCATGAAATTAAGTGTTTCTAAGTGAAGGCCTGAAAAGCTAGCTTTCACAGCAAAATGGTGTGAATAAACTAGTAATTGTGATAAGCAGTGACTTCATTCATTCATTCATTCGTTCATCAATATTTTCTAGGCGTCTACTGTGGACCAGGCATTGCTCTTGGCTCTGGGATGTAGCAGATGTACTGGCTTTTGTGGAGTTTTAATTCACGTTGGGAAGACACATAATAAACAAGCAAGCCAAGTGCTATGAAGAATAAAATCAGGTGGTAAGAAGTAAGCTGAGAAAAGAGATAGAAAAAGGATTGACGAGGGATGATCTGTGATGAGGGGCCCTTGGAGCAGAGACCTGGATGAAGCAGGGGAGTGATCAATTGTTTATACTGTGCTTAGCTCACGTCGCTTTCCTATATTTTGAAATACGTAGAAAATTGAGGCTCCTGATATTTTAACGGTTGCTTGTTTCTTGACCAATCAGAAACTGCTATGGAGAGGTTCACCCTACCTAGTCACTCTTGGCCAGTGGATGGGGATTTGCCTTTGAGTTCTCTGCCATGTCCAGATCCTCATTAAATTCCCATCGCTCCATTTATCTGCACCAGGCACTCTATGCCTGAAATGTTATCCGTTCCCTCCCAGATTTTCATCCCTTTTCAAGAAAGTGGGAAGGAAGAGTGATTCGGTTTTATGTTCTTTCAATCCTTGCCCTCCTTAGCCTCTGCTGTGTTTGTTAACGAGGTTTAGCTATTTTATGACAGTCACCAGAGCTGGGCTGAGATCACCAATTTGTTGCTCAGAGCCTTTTAATTGTCCAGCTGGTGGAAGCTGGCTCCCAGTTGCTGGTTGTTTGTGTGCCATGAGGGTCAAAGGAGGCCTCCTTGGAGGAACTCTAGGTGAAATCTGTCCAGAAAGACTCTAATTGGCCAATGCACAGTGAGCAGGGCTTTTTATGTGCCCATTGCTTGTACTGGACAGAAGGGCATCTAGCTGGAAGTTCCTGGTCTTCAAGGAAATAACATTCTTATCTATAAAGGCTTCTTAGGAACAGGCATTTTGGCCACTTAGATACTTTTAATCCTTTGGGATTTATTTTAAAGAATCTTAGCTGTAGAAGGAGTCTTAGAAATTATCTAGTACACCCTCCACATGTTACTGAGGACACCAAGATTCTGAGAGGTTTTGATTTACTCAAAGTCACACAGTCCTGGTCTCTTTTTGCAGCACCAAGCTGCTCCTTATCGTAGTCATTTGTTTTAGCCTGCCCTTCCTCAAGCAGCCATTCAGGGACATTCCATATGACAACCATCACGGTCCATCTTGACGTTAAAGGCAAGAGCCTGCACGTGAAGCACTGCAAAATGGAAAACTTGCCGCAGCAACGCTCTAGCTAGGAATTCTGGAATTTTTACGTCAATACACAAAAATGAAACTTCGGTTTTTAGTTCCCTCTTTGTTTTAATTTTAAAAAAATAGCGAGGAATCTCTTTGTTTGGTTCTTTCTTTAAAATTTTTTTTTTTGTAATGGGAGTAGAATCAGCAGCTCTAATAATGTCTCCTTTGTGCATATGCAGCATCATCTCCATTCCTATTGTGTCCTTGGCTTGAGTACCACCCTGTAGGCTTTGGTATCTCATGGTTCAATTTTCAGATGTACATATGTGTTTTAAAAGCTGTAGTATACCTGTCTAGTGCTCTACTAGAGAAAAACAAAAATTACAAACTTCAGAGTCGAGTACTCCTAAGTTCAAACCCAGGATTTAACACTAATTAGTTGGGTCATCTTCATTATTTAGCATCTTAGAACCTCAGTTTTGCCATCTGTAAAATGGGAATAATGATGGCAACCGTAGAGGGCTTTGGTGAGTGCACCCTCTCCGTTCCTCCCTCCTTTTTGTCTTTTACATGGATATAATTGGCCTAAAAAGTATATCTAATCTCTTACTGAACAATTTGGTCCTCTCCTCTTTCAAAAATGCCAAGAAAAGGAACTAAACAGATATACATGTCTCATTTAAGGAATCAAAGATTTGTCCCTAAAAGCAATCTTAAAAGCAAGCATAATCTGAGAACATTTCAGGAAACTTAGAGCAGCCTCTTTCTCATTCTGCTTTTTTGCACTTTCCTTCTATTTCTTTCCCTTTTGTCCTCCCTACAAACCACTTTGGTAAAATGTACACGGACAGCCCACAGCTCCCATTCGCTTCTCTGTCCCGGAATCAACTCTGTCCAGACCCCGGCTTTGGATCTGTGAGTGACGCAAGAAGCTGTTTTTGGCCTCAGGAATGTTTTCCTCTATGTTCTGACTCCTCTCTTGTTGTCCTTCTCTCCTCCCCATCTCTTCTCCACCTCTTTTCCCCAGACACCCCCACTGGTTTCTCTCTTCCTGTTTTCTTAGTTTCTTCCCCTCTCCTTGGTGGCCAAGGCACCAATCGATCACCACCGCTGTCACAATCAGTTCTCTCTGTGGCTCCTCTATCTCCACGATAAAACAAGACAGGAACGGCCTTTCCAACAGGCAGACATCTCCACAGTAGCCTGTGGGAGGCTGCCTGGCGCGTCTAGTCTGCCAATAAGAGCATTTCCTTACAGCTGCAAGGGCTTGGGAGGGCCAACGACAGCGAGCTGCATGGCTTGCTGGTGACACACTTAAGTTGTTTTGCTTTGCGAAAACGGGAAAATTCTGATAAATTCCAGATGATTTCAAAACACATTTGAGGGTCAGATATACAAAAGGCAGATAATATCTGAATTAGGTAAGTACAAGCTGATGCACAAATCTCTATTTAGGTCCAAACATCTTGCAGATTAAAAGCCTTTCAATTTGACAATTCCCAGTTAGGGATGATAAAAATTGAACTTTGCTCTCCTTAAACCCCAAGCCATTATGAGACGAGAGGGTTCACTCAAAGTTGAAGCTGAATAGCTAGTAAAAAGCAGAGGGAAAAGTGCATTATGAATGAGCATTGGAAGGATATTTAACCCAGTTAAGAACCTGCAATATTTGGAAAGACAAAAAAAAAAAAATAAGTGTATGAAAGATACGCATCAGTGTGTCTGCATGAGCGCTGAGTCTTCACAACATAATCGTACACAACATCTGTCCATCATTCCTATGCTAGGAAGACAGGTTCCTCTTGGTGCTGAAGGGGCCAAAGCAGTTTTTGGTCTTACATGCTTTATCCTGTGATCTACGTTGGTCAATATTCTCAAAGATTATTGAGCAGCATGGCTATATGCCTAAGTAAAACTTAGGCCTTTCATTTGTTGCATGTTACTAAAGCTAGATCTTCTTTTTTCCTTTTGTTCTCCCACCTTTTAATTTGAAATTCTCAAACCTACAGAAAGTCAAAAGAAAGCATAAAGAACACTAATGTACCTACCTTCACCAATAGAACGCTCTCTTATATAACAGTAGTGCCATTCATACTCCCAAGATACCTACTTAAAAAAAAAACAACAAAAACCTGACTTGAGCACATACAGAGCCGTTATTTCTAGGGCTTACATGTGAAGGAATGTACTTAGAGAGGTGGAGAATGTCCAAATCAGCTTCCCACTTCAGCATCACTGACATTATCTCACCTCTTTGGGAGTCCAAGTTATGTTTATTTTATCTTTTCTCTCTCCTTCCTTTTTTTTTTTTTTTTGTGGGGCGTGGATGGGTGAGTGTTGGAATCAAAATGTCAATTTTTTTCTTTTAATGGCAAAACTAGATGGAAGAGTTTGGTGGAACTTCTGCCCTTCTTCCCTGAGCCGAGATGGTGGGATCCCCCTGGGGGAGGGGGAGAGGGGATTTGTAACGCAGCCTGCAAAGACCTTGAGAAACACCACTTCCAGCAGGGATTACAGACCCGCCTTCCAGTAAGTTAGTGCCAGACCGAGGGAGGGGGCCTGGCGGGGGCAGGGCCCTATGAGCCTTGCTGGCTGCCCAACAGACACTGGGAACAGGAGACGTGGCCGATCTGTGAGGAAGCCTGGGCCAGGAGCGGAATTACACTCTCTCTTCTTTCCTGGTAGCTTCCCTCCCTGAAAGTCTTCTTGCTTTACGAAATTAGTGTGAACAGATTTCCTCCAGCAGGGAAAACACACAGAGAAATTCCTGCTTCTCCCTCTGTCCCGTCTCTTTGTTATAATAAGGGCAACAACTCTCCTAATCACAAATAAATTCAGGTTTACAGGTCACAGTGGCAGAGTCAGGGTTAGTCTGTCAGCGTTACAAACACTGAAAAGGCCCCCCACCCCCACCCCAGATTAAAATAAAAAATATTGTCTTTGTTTGCCATCTTTGTACTGTTTAACATGAGTATTTCAACAGTCTTTATTTTTCAAACATGCAAACAGAAGAGAGTGATCTGACCCACAGTATATTGACATACCATGTAGCTATAACCTTGAGATAAAAAGTAAAGGAAAAAGTCAAAACAGCTCGAACCAAATACTAACACTAACAAGTCTTTCTTCAGCCCAGACCCCTACCTCTGTAACAAGGGAACACGTCAGCATTAGCACACACTGGCCGTGGTGCACACACACAGTCCTAGACGAGGGCAGACGCAGGGGTCCCCAAATGTGTAGCTGGGAAGTCGAATGTATTCATTAATTAATTCAACAAGTGTGTACTAGGAACGATTCTGGGCTAGACATGATTCTAGGTGTTGGGGATGTCTTATACATGGAAGGGATTTATAAGACTCACAAGGTCTCTGCTCTTGTGGAACTTACCTAGTGGCATTAGACTAAAAAATCAGGGGCTATACTCTCAGTGTTGAGAGGAGACGGAAAATAATAGCTATAGCAGAAAGCTTGAGCTGGCTTCCTGGCTTCTGTATATCCAGGAATGCAACTGCTTCAAAATCTGGGTCACCTGGGATGGAATGGCTACTAAAGACAGAAGGATGGAAAGAAAAAAGCAGAAAACCAAAGAGAAGCTTCTCTCCTCACTGTGTGTCAGAGGGTCCTTTGGGAGCTCTTACCAAACTAATGAGGAAGAGGCAAACTTATTGTCTGCAAGACAACAGGTAAAAGAAACATGAAGACTGTTCCTTCGTCCCACATGGAAAGGACTCCAAGGATGGAATGGCCTGACGAGATAGCAGGTAGCTTCCCAAGCGTCTCTGCTATCGCATGCCCAGTGCTGAGCATTTTACGTGGACTGGCTCATTTAATCCTCACAACCACCACCTGGTGAGACAAACATTAATTGTATTCCCATTTTCCACATGAAGAACAGCCCTAGAAAAGCTAAGTAACTTGCCCTTACCCAAGGACACATACCTGGTAGGTAGTGAGACCAGAACAGGACCCCAGCTCTGTCCGACTCCACAATCCATATTCTAAACCACCGCATGTCCATCCATAAAATTATTTTTCTTTATTTTATTTAAAGAAAAAGAAAAAAGGCATGAAGATTGTATAGGAAATTTAATCAGATAGCTTCAGAAAGTGGTCTGTGTTTTCCAGATGTTTGTCTTGGAAGAGACAGTCAAACATGCCGTCTGAGTCACAGCAAATACACACCACTTTCTCAAATGCATGAGAAATTAAGAGATGAACTTCTGCTATTGCTCCAGTGTACATAAGCCTGCCATCTAAAATCTGAATTACGATTCAAGAATGGAGATCAGTATTTTATTCAATTAATGAATTACTCCTCGAAGTTTATTTTACCACTGCATGCATTTCCACCTTTGCACTTTACTTGATAATTGAATTAATAATGAAATAATTAAGGTGAAGCTGGTTCAGTGAAAACAATGCAGAAATTCATAATGAAGCTTATGCATAATCCTAAATAAAAAATCCAAAATAATTATATTAGAATTGAACTTTGAAGGAAATTTACTTTGTTTTGTGGGAAATTGTGCTGGGAATGTGGATCTATTGTGCACAAAGGATGTTGGCTTTATGCTGGAACCACCAGACAGGTTGAGTTGAGAAACAATTAGCTCAGTCAGCAAGCCTTTGAATCTGATTAAGCCAGGAAGTGGTCACTCCCCAGGACAGAGCAGAATGGAGGGAATGGAGGTGGGAGCCCATAACAAGAAACAACTTCTCTCTCTCTCTCTGAAATAAACTAGTATTAGAATTTATTTTGTCAAATTATTTCACTACATTTGATCATGATTTCACAAAAGCAAATACAATCTTGCTTCCAAGTAGATCAACAGTCCGCATGTGTCATGGCTACTGTCTCTAAGAAACTTCTGTTTATTGAGGCCTGACATACTCTCATGTTTTGGTAACAAAACATCTTTGAGACCTAGGACCCAAGTCACCGAGGAAAATGCAGGGCTTATATCAGGCTGCTGGCCGGATTCTCGTGACTCTGGGGGCTCTCAGTGTAGTCTCTGGAGTTATTGCTTTCTTCCCAGTCTTTTCCTACAAGCCTTGGTTCACAGGATGGAGTGTCTGGATTGCTTGTCCCATCTGGAATGGAGCTTTGGTAGGAAAATTTTTTATTACATATGTTGAGAAAATAGAGGAAAGTCGAGGCGGGAGGGGAAGAGGAAACAGAAGAACATATCCTTTTTAAGTTTTTCAACAATATGAAGACATCAAAATTCTAAAGAAAATCAGATTTTACCTTACAACACTGATTTCTATTAGTTTAGTTATCTTTTAAACATAGGATTTTCTTAATATCATTCAATCATCTATACTATACTATATTATACTAAACTGTATTATGCATACTATAATGAAATGCTGTTCAAGACATTCTTAAAACGTTCTTTTATTTTAATCTTCTTAACCTTAATATTCTGAGAAATTGGAATTTCTCTTTTGAAATTTGAATTGAGAAAAGTATAACCCATGAAAAAGAATTTTTAAATGAAGAACAAATTAAAATAATTTTCAGACTAATGCTTTTATTAGAAACAATGAGGTGTGTTTACATGACCCAAAGGTTTGCAAGACCAAAATCTGAGTTCTCCCATCTTTTTCTTTGCACACAACTGTTTGAACTGAAAATAATTGAAGAAGGTGGGTGATGGACTTTACTAACTTCAGGCCTCACTAGGAAAGTGTGCATGATCACATGATTGAAGGATGACAGCACTGGTATCTAGCTCCCTGGGTCAAAGAAAGGGACACCCCTCACCTCAGGAGGAGGTGGCTTGATTGAAGAGGCATTACAGAGGCTTAAAGACCCAACAAATCCTTCTCTCATTGTTTCTCAGGATACCTGACATTCATTACTGGAGACTAGACAGTTCAAATTTGAAGCTTTTTGATCTTAGGGAGTTTTCTATTAAAATGTAGCTACTCCCAGGAGGGACAATATTTTAAGTCTTTTAAAAAAATTGAACTTGAACTGGGATATCATCTAAAAGCAAAACCCTAGGAAATATTGTAGTCTATTTATTCAATATATATGTATTGATTGCCTCCTACATGCTTGAGCTGCAGGGAGAATAGAACAAGTTCTCAATATTAAAGGAACTCGGTCTAGTGGGGTTTAATGATGGTGAACATCTGAGGGGAAGGGGATGGTCCTTTGAGAGCGTGGAACTGAATAAGGAAACCATCCGATGGTATTATTCTTTTCTTTATTTAATACATTCTATTACAACCACCACCCAAGTCTTGAACCTCCACTCTTTTCCCTAACACCTACCACAAACCATACAGTCATTCAAAGAAATGTTTATTAAGCATCTACTAGAATGTAGAAATGGCAACTACATTTATACCAGCAACTTCCAAACTTTTGTTAGTGACCCAGGATAAGAAAAACATTTTATATCAGGACCTGGAACCTACATAAATACATCTATGTATTTCTCTCAGGGTAAGTAGATAGATACTGATATATAGACAGAGCTATAGATATATATATAGATCAATATAACAAAAGTTTCACAAAACAAGACAACCTTCTGTGTGAAGTGAATTCTGATATTTTATTTTTCAAAATTCAGACTTTACAACTGGCCCAAAGTCTAACAAAACAATGATTACTGCCCAACTGTGTGTCCCTTTCTTATAATTCTTTGCCTATCCCTACAGAATCTGTCATAAATATGGTCAACAGATATTACTGATTTGATTAAATTCACAAATTATTGAATATATACTTGTTCTACATCAAACATCTGTATGACCAATCGGGCCCAGAGAAATGGTATGATAATATCTCTAGCCCAGAGATATTGGTGGCTTTTTTATTTTGAGGGTGACAGCAAGAGGAAGTAGAGTCAGAGAGTTAGGGTTTGGGGAGGTGCCATTCCCCTTTGACATTCTTGGTAGGTGGTCAAGATTTCAGGGCCCTTATGCAGCCAGTTCCTCATTGCCTTTACCTGTAGAAAGGGGAATTTCACAGGTAAAGAGAGCATGTGAAACTGTCTAACCCTAAGGTACTCATAGAGAATGAGCACAATTCGAGCAAAGACTGTGTAATATAGAGCTCTGCCAGTTTTAAAGCCCTACACAAATGCTAGTTAATACCATGTCTTTCATTTATGCCCTACTCTCTGTCCAAACCCTTTGTTCTTAATCCCTTGCCACCTGCCTCACTCTCCCATTCCATTCCCTGGTGACCTTCTGAGTTCCTCATCCTTTTACTTCCTAGACCTCCTCTCCTGCCACTATTCTCTTAGCTCATTTCTTTCCTTGTTGTTTTCAAACATGCCAAGGTGTGTTTCTGCCTCAGGGCCTTTGCACTGCCAGTTCTCTGCCTGAAGCCTCTTCCCCCACACAGCTTGTTTCCTAACTTCCTACAATTCTTGAAACAAATGTCACTTTCTCACTGATGCCTTCCATCATTACCCTATTTAAAACTGCAAACCTTCCCCTCAAATGGCATTCTCAATCTCCCATACTCTGTTCTATTTTCCCCCCAGCCCTTAATACCATCTAATATCCAATATTTTTGTTTTGTTTTTATTTCTTATTGTAGTATAGTCAGTTTACAATGTTGTGTCATTTTCTGGTGTACAGTATAATGTTTCAGTCATACGTATACATATATATATTTGTTTTCATACTCTTTTTCATTATAGGTTACTGAAAGTTATTGAATATAGTTCCCTGTGCTATATGGAAGAAACTCATTGTTTATCTATTTTATATATAGTAGTTAGTATCTGCAAAACCTGAACTCTCAATTTATCCCTTCCCACCCCCTTCCCCACTGGTAATCATGTTTGTTTTCTATGTCTGTGAGTCTGTTTCTGTTTTGTAAGTGAGTTTATTTGTGTCTTTTTCTTCTTAAGATTCCACATATGAATGATATCATACAGTATTTTTCTTTCTATTTCTGGCTTACTTCACTTAGAATGACAATCTCCAGGTCCATCCATGTTGCTGCAAATGGCATTATTTTATTCTTTTTTATGGAAATATATACAATACAGTTGACTTACTTATTGTTTGTTTGTCCCCTTCCCTCCAAATGTAGAATGTACAAAGTCAGGATTTTTTTCTATCTTGTTCAGTGCTATATCTTCATCACTCGAAACAAAGTGAGTAAGTAACATATAAGGTATTCAATAAATACTGCTTGATAAATGTTGTTGAATGAGTGGTGAATCCTATGCTCACTATTCTGATAGCACACAATTCCTAATACAGTAGAACTCTGATTAGGTTGCAAAGACTAAAGGTCAAGCTGGTATTTACACTAAAGCAGGAAAAAATCCTCATGAGAAGGAAAGCAATAAGAACGCTCACTCTTTCAATAATGTCTAAATTTGGAACAATGTGATTTTTTTCTTCTCCTAGTGATAAGTTTGCTAGTGAACCACAGCTCTGACTGATCAGGGTTAACTTCAAAATGTCTCTGACACATCCTACAACCTTCTTTTTCAACCTGCCTGCAAAGTGTATCTTCCTCTGGTGGAAAGATAATTTGTACATTTCAACAATACTTTCTTTTGAAAATGACTCTGTATCTCTTTTGAGATTGGAAGAGATAGATTTTTAAAAGTGATGCATACTTGGTATTTTTTCGGTGACTTTCGTCCAAGGCTTTCTAAATTCTTCACAAATACTGGTCCTCAGACTCTCCTAGCTCTGTTCTGACAGCCACATGATAAAGAGTTTTCCTAGGATTTCTGAACCAGGTTATTTAAAGGCATCAGCTGCTACAAAGTATGCATCAAGGAGATCATAGTGCCTTATGGACTTAGCTCTACTTTAATCCTAGAAAACCCGGCCTGTAAATCAAGCTCTGATGTAGAGACTGCAGTACAGTGAGTTTAAATCCAGGACCTAAAGCCTGGAGGGTCCAGTGACTCGGCCAATGGTGAGCAGCAGTGCTGCACCCAGAATCCTTCTGGGAGACAAGAATTGTGGAGAAAGGTCGAGCCAGACTTACCCATGCAAGCTCCAGTTTCTTCATCCACTAGAGAAGGGACTTGGTTGCACTGTTGCTCAAGTCTCTTATAACTTCAACAGTCCTGTGATTTCCAGCAAACTGATGGTCAATTTTCCACTCAGATATCCTAAGCTTCGAAACTGAACTTGTCCAAAGATGTAATCATCTAACCACCAAAAGCAATTATTTCTTCTCCTGACTTCCCACTCTTTGAACCCAATTTCAAACCCTGGAATGAATTTTGACTCAATCCTTTCCTCTAAACTAGTGTTTCTCAAATTGACATGTGTGTATAAATCATATGGGGATTGTGTTAAAACGCAGGCTCTGATTCAGTGAGTCTAGGGTGAGGCTGAGATTCTGCATGTCTGACAAGTTTCCAAGGGAAGAGATGCTCCTGATCCTTAGGACTGTGCTTAAGGCAGCAATTCCCTAAACCAGCCCACCTCAGCCCCACTCCCACCCCATCACATCCAATGAGTTGCCAAGTAACTTTTGTTTTTCCTACAAAGTATATCCCTATGCCTTCCTTCTTCTTCTTTTTCACTGTGCAGCCCCCTCCCCCAACTCCATCCCACTTCCCACCCCACCCCCACCCAGGTTTTACACTTCAATAACTCTGATAGCCAAACTGTGGGACTCTATGCCTTGGTGGGTTATAAAATCAATCTATTGGGTAGTTAGCAGCATTTAAACCATGAATAGAGAATATTAGAGTGTATCATACATAATAAGGTTATTATTATTTTGGTTAGATATAAAAATATTTCCAACTTGGTCATGATGCAAAATATGTTTCTTACTGTGGGTAGGGGTTTGAAAAAAAAAATCTTGAAGACCAAGGTCCTACAGAGCCCTCTAGGCCTCACTCCATTCCAGTCCAGCGTGCATGCAACAACAAGCCCATCTTTCTAAACCTCAGCTGCGTCAGTCTGGCCCCTCCTTCAGAAACCTTCAGTGTTGCTTCATCGTCCAAAGTTCAGATATGTGAGCCTGGATTCTGAGGCCCTCCTCATCCCGGCCTCTTGTCCTGCCCCTCCCTGCCCAGCACCGACCCTCTCGCACCCTCTGGGCTCCTCTGTCACTGTTCCCCAAGCACGATGGCCACAGTGCCCCGCGCCCTTGCTGCTCCAGCTGCCTGGACCACCCTTCCCTCTGCCGTCTCCCAGTGAAATCACATCCATCCTTCCAATCTGCTCCGAGCCCTCCATGCCTTCATCAGCGATGGTTCCCTCTGGAAGTGATATCTTGTCACTGCGTTCTTCTCACACAGAAAGCACTCGCGCTTGCCTAAGGTTATGGACGTTCTTCTATGACATTCCTTTCACATCTGAACTGTAAATTCCATTGAGAGTTGGAGCCAGTATTTGTGTAGTTGTTGCTGGGTGAGCTTGCTCGTCATATTCAGCCTTTCTGTGCCTCATTTGAAAAATAAGCAGATTTGCAGTCTAGGGCTATTCATTATGAGGATGAAGTGACTTAACCCATGGAGTGTCTGGTACAGTGCCTGGCACAGAGGAAGTGCTCGGTTAGTGTTAGATGCTGTTACATTACTCCCTCCGCACAGTGCCTAGCACATCCCTTGTTCTCAGTAGACCCAAAAAGACGTCTGTTAAGTGAACAAATTCACCCATATTATAATAATTCCTCTGAAGGTTCCTATTTCTGTTGTGACTGCTCTCTGCTTCCTTCAATTCATTTGCTTCTGGGAACGGCGTCCTTTACTGGGCAATTTAAAAATTTAGTGGGAGGGTTCACAATTATCGCGGAGAATGTTAGCAGCAACTTTTGCAAAACCCAAGTAACGTCCTTGGAACTGCCCACAGAGCAAGTCAGTAGACTGTCAAGGAGAGCTGGGGAGGGCGGGGGTGGGGGCTGGGGGGTGCGGGGCTGGGCCTCCCCTCTGCACGCACACCCTTCCCGAGCACGGCCTCCCCTCCATCCTTCCTCACAATCTGACCGCCCTACGCTGCCCAACTTCTCAGCTCTCAGACACTCCCGCATTTCCTTTTCCCACTTGACTTCTCTTCCCTACCCTCAAATCTCTTCCTTTTTTTTTTTTTTAATTCTTTTCCCCTTCTCTATCTAAAAATAATTTTTTTAAAAAATGAAAGAAAAGGAAAATCCTGTGACTCTTGGGGGAACACCCACACTCCATCTCCCACAGCCAGCTGAGCACCAGTAAAGACGGGTGTGCTGGTCTCGGGGTGGATTTAACAAGTTACTGAACAGCATTCATACTGCCAGCCTACCCCATGAAAGATCTTTTTCAAAGTTTTGGGTAAACAAAGCAAAATTCAAGCTGGCAGTTACAACAGAAATAACAGGCAACTGCAATTCTGCAGGATTTTTCAACTTTCAAAAGGAAAGAAACAGTTTGTGCCAAAGCAGTGAAGGCAACCTAGAATCTCCGTATCTGATAATGTCGGCTATCTACTTGGACTTAAACCAGCAAGTGGCGTCTCCTTTGCTTTTTGTCTCGTTTGTCTTAGTGTTTCTCTCTCACAGAGGAGTGACATGTCCATCAAGTGCTTTGCCTTAAGCAGAGACTGGCCCCAGGCTTACCATCAGCACTACAGTTGATCTTAATAATTCTCCTGTTTTGTTGGACTATTTATGCTGGCTCAACTTCCATAGGGTCCCTTGGAAACTTTCCTCTTGCAGAATCAAGCCAGCCTCTTGACTACAGATGGTTCCGTTTTTGTCCACGGGAGTTTTATGGTATGGCGATGCCAAGCCTGGAATTTCAAGCTTAGCTCCATGAGAAGTTTTGTGTGAGTGGATGTGTGTGTGCTTTTTCTCCCTTGCTCTCAAATTCTCTAAATCCAATATTCAAAATAGAATATGCCAGGAAAATGAAAAGCTAGGTCTCAAAACAATACATCTGCCAGAGCCGGAGCTACAAAAAGCAGCAACCCACAAAACCAGATTGGTAAAAGCTCTGACTTTTCCCCCTTAAATTTGTTGATATTATACATACAGTCATGCTTATGTCTCTGTCAAAAACCTAACTTGTAACTATTTTTAGTCCTGTCCTCATCCTATATCTTATTTCAGGCACATCTCTTCCTGGTTTTCTCTCTCAACCTCAAAACATTCCTTGACCAGGAACAAATGATTTATGGGTTGGGAGTAAGCAATTTCCAGACTCAGTCACCACAAAGGTCTCCATCAGACCCGGTGCCGAATCGAAGATGTGCCCAGAAATTTTTTTTCACTATCCATTGCTCAGTTCTGCTGACACCATTCCCTCCTTTGTTGAACTATTTCAATCTGCACTTGGGGCCTTTTTCTTCCACCGAGACTATAAAGAACTCTTTTTTTTTTTTTTTGAAAAGCTGAACGCGACTGCCCCAGGTACAATAAATGTCCCATCCTGCATTCATCCTAATAATGGTCTTTATTCCCTGAGTAACAGGGATCACAGATTTGCAACCCACCAGCAGGCTGAGGCTGCAGAATCTCAAAAGAAAGCAAACTGTAAAAGATGCTGGGAGGGTTTTCCGGGATCTGTGACGCGTTTCCATTCCAGTTCTTCCCATTTATAGTTTTAGAGATCTGTGAGAACGAGGAACACTAGACGGCTCATCAAAACAAGACACCTGGCAAGGGTTATCAAGCCCCACTTTGACTGCAGTCACATCTTACAGTGGTAAAGGCCATAACTGTGATGGCAAAGGCAACGCAGGAAATCCAAAAAGGAGCTTGTATGAATCATGTCTCTGTGACACTGATGGCCTCTTTTCCTCATTGTCATCACGGATGAGGTGACGCTCAGAGCCGTAAATCCATTTAGCCACATGCTATTCCTTCTAGTTCATGATAAAGTTGTCAAACTGTGAGACAGATTGGACTCCTTCCAGAGGCGCCTTCTGTCATAGCTGTTGTTTTCCCACTTTCCTTTCACAGGCCATCACGACCGGTGTCCTCCTGCTGCTGGCTCACAGACAGTGGATCCAGAGATACCTGGTAAACTTCTAGACATCGAGTAGAATGATGGAGGGAGTTTGAAGGTTAGAGCTCTACTGGAACACAGAGAATGTGGTTTCCAATTAGAATTGAATTCTAATCGATCTTTACAAGAAGGATGTCAGTAATAAACTATATTTTAAGTGGATAATTTTTATCTGATACCTGCTCCAAACATTTTCTACAAGTTCCTGTGATTATTGTATTCAAGTATTGTAGTCTGGCGAGGACAGAGCCAGAGTTAGTGTTCCTGAATTTCATTTTGAAGAAATGAGTCTATAGGCTCCTCTATTTTTAACAATGCATTTTTGAGCCTCAATTTCTCAATCTGGGATCTCCTTCCAATCTCTCTGGTACCGCCTCCCAAAAAAAAGGATGAAAATTCTATAGTATCTTGCATTTCAACAGTATAGAGCCAAGCAACCCCATGGGACAGAAAGACTACCATGGTCTGATTACAGATCTTCCTGTGGCCACAGCAGTGCTTCTCAGACTTTAATATATGTGTGAATCACCTGGGGAACCTTGTTAAAATGCAGATTTTGATTCAGTATGTCTGGCTGAGGCCTGAGATTCTACGTTTCTAACAAGCTCCCAGGGGATGTGACTCCTCTGGGACCCTGGACCACACCCTGAATAATAAGGTCCTAGGGTAAGGCAGGAATTCGGTTTACTCATCTTTGTTTTTCCCACCCCAGTTGGCTGATAAGTTATTCTCCATAGTGAAGGTTCAAGAGGAGGACCAAAGGACCTAAAGAGAAGTCTGTAAGCCATCTCTCCTTCATCTCCTAGTAGGAAAGATGAATACCCAGCGTCTCTCTCTTTCCTCATATTGCTAAGGATCTTCTGAAAAAGCTAGCTCCCAAAGTAACGATTTGTTTCTGCTTTACTTTCAGTGGGAAGCTGGTTTCACCTTTGTGATTCTGAGCATTATGGGATGTCCACTCCATTTTGCAGTAGCCTTGGAATCCGCTCTCCTTGGCCCGTATTGCTTCTACTCTTTTTCCGGAATTGCAGGGACCAATTACCTGGGTTATGCAGTTGCCTTTCCCTTTCCGTATACAAGGTTCCTGTCAGTTTGTGTAGACCCACCTCACTATGAAGAGTACCACCTGACGCTGCAAGCCTTCGACCTGTGCCTGAGTTTTACCATGCTATGTGTGTCCTTGACATCGTTCATCACACTTTCTGCAAGACTGATCCGAGATGGGCACATAAATGTAAGTTTCCAGAGAGGGGGAGCCAGTCCTTGTTCCATCCACTGTACCTTGTAAAACCAAAATTCTTCTACTTCTACCCCAGCCGAGAGACTGATGAACGCCAACCTCAGATTTAGCTTTCCAACTTTTTCCAAGAGGAAAATAATACTATTAATGATATGATAATAATAGAAATATGAACTGAATATTCACCATGTGTCAGTAGACTTCCCCTTTTTCAGATAGTAAATGGAGGCTAATGAGTTTATGTAAGTTGCCCAAGGTCACACAGCTAATGAGCAGTAGGGTCAGATTCAGAACCCAGAGCTATTTCTCTTAATCGGGCCATATTTATCATGGGCTCTCTCCTCACCCACCTTGTATCCTCTCATCCTCTGTTAGACCATTAAGATGTAAGGCTCTGGCCTCCAGGAGGATTAGAGCAAGGTCCCGGGGAGAATAGCTCAAATGATTTCTGATTCCAAATTCCTGTGGTCAATACTGGGTCCCTCCTTTGAAGGCTGAACAGCCAGCCTCCCTCTGAAAAGAGATATTTCCCACTGCAAACTCTTATACTGACTTTATGATTCAAGTTAGGATTATATTAGGGTGAGTTTGGGTTATAGTAGCCAATTTTCCCCCAGTTTCATCCTATCAACACCAACCAGTAAAGCTAGAAGACAAGAAGTTGGCACTCTCAATGCCTTTTGTGGTCAGCCTTGTACTCTTCAACTTCTACATAAATCTGCAAAGGAAATCCTGTACATTCTTAGCAACAGAGCTGATTTTACAAGGAGCCCGCCGAGGCAAGCAGACCAAAATCACCTCCTCCCCACTGTACTGCCAGGACATGAAGTTTAGTATTTGAGATTTCTCCCTCTTGGCAAACATCCTAACTTTCTAGAACTGTTTGTTAAAAAGAACATAGGAGAACCACACACTCGTGTTGACATTCATGACCTCTCAGCACAAGTGCTAATCACTGTCACCTTAAGTATGGCCCCCGTAACTTTGAGGTTTAATGTAGCGTGGACGATAGGGAGAAAAGAATGAAAAAAAAAAAAATATGCAGAGCTTGGTAAGCCAGCCCCATGGAAACCCAACAGTGAGGCCACCTAAAGTGCCTGAGAGAGAGAAAATTAATTAGAAAGCAGAGACAAGTTCTCTGACTTCAGGGTTTGGACTCACGCAACTTGCTCAGAACACTTTCTTGGTGTATGGTTTCTAAGCTAGGTGTAGGACCCACAAGATGTTCCCCAAAGTGGATCAAAGACATCAGAATCACCCAGGGTCCTTGTGAAACCAGATTTCTGGATCCTTTCCAGGTCCATTCCCACTGTGTCAGAAACTCGGGTTGGAGGCAGGGAACATACATTTTTAACACATGCCCCAGGAGATTCTGATGAAAACTCCCTTCCTAGCTCAAGATTCACTTAGTGTCACTTCTGGACAGAATCTCAGTTTTCCCATCTGCATAAAATGCAGCACTAGTATGGTGAAAGTTCTAGATAAATTTAATAAGCATGTCATTGGTAAGCATTTTTGGATGACCTGACACCACTTAATCCATAGTGGTGGCTGATCATGTCTCATTAGCAAGGATGAGTGGCTGTCATAATGGAACATGATGTTCTGTATTAATAAATACACTACTGCTGCCCTGAGCCCTAAAGGAGCATGTGCAGCCTGAACAAACTTTGTTACTATGCAGAAATCTCAGCTACTGTAGGTACAATTTCCAGCAGTGAAATAAATGCATTGTTTATCAAAATTCTAGAAAACACACAGCTTTCTTAGAAGAAACAGTAAATCGTTTGTTGAGACACTGAATTCTACATAGTGATTTTGTGTCTAATGAACCTCCATGTAGTTATGTTGTTAGATTCCCTACATGCTGAAAGGGTTAAGTAATATTTTGAAAATATTATTTAAAGCTGTAATAACTAGTGCAAATTATGCTGCTGATCACATCTTTCTCGTAGAAACGAAACACTGAAAATGCTTTTAAAAGCTGTCCTCTTATGTGTCTGCTTTAAAATTGAAATTCTCTTGTGTAAATGTAGTACATAGTAGGAAACTCAAGAGCTGTGAAAATTTGTAAAAAAGAAAAAAGTGATGGTTTGAAGGGAAATTTGGAGGAAATTGTAGTTGTACTGTATTGTAAAACAAAATCCTTATGTAACAGTCAATATTATGACAGAAAATATTCACTTCCAAGGATTTTAGTCCATTAGTTCAAAAACATTTTTGGAAATGAATCAAATACCCCCTTAGGAATCACCACATTCATTATTTCTTCCTCCCTGTGCCTTTTCAGTTTAGTAGAATTGAAGTTATCTTGGGTCCCAGTCAGCTCAAGCTGCTATAACAAAATGCCATAGACAGGGTAGTTTAACCAACACACATTGATTGCTCATGATTCTAGAGGCTGGAAGTCCAAGACCAAGGTGCCAGCATGGTTGGTTTGGGGGAAGCTTTTCCTTCTGGCTTGTAGATGGCTGCCTTCTCACTGTGTGCTCACATGGCCTTTCCTGTGCCTGCTCCTGGAGAGAGGAGTGATCTCTCTGTCTCTTATTCTTAGAAGGACACTAATCCCGTTATGGGGGCCCCACCCTCATGGCCTCATTTAATGTAGTTACTTCCCAAATGACTTACTTCCAAATACCATCACAGTGGGGATTAGGGTTTCAACATATGAATTGGGGGGAGGGGGACACAGTTGACAGCATCTCATTAAAGATCACACAGTGATGGTGTGTAAGCATGCAGTTAACTGGTACTCAACTGAAACTAGAGTGGGAAGTGCTTGAAAGAGGCATGAAGGGTTTTGACAAACATTCACAAAAGCATGGTGTGAGTGCTAGGGACTGAATGTTTGTGTCATCCCCAGATTTTACATTGGCACTCTAACCCCCACTGTGATGGTATTAAGAGATGGGGCTGTTGGGAGGTAATTAGGTTTAGATGAGGACATGAGGGTAGAGCCCCCGTGATGGGGTTAGTGCCCTTATAAGAAGATGAAGAGAACGCACTTTCTCTCCCTCCATCATGATAGTATACAGCAAGAAGGCGGCCATCTACAAACTGGGAAGTGGGGTCCCACTAGACACTGAATCCTCTGACACCTTGGTCTAGGACTTCTGACCTCCAGATCAGTGAGAAATGGCTGTTGTTTAAGCCATTCAGTCTATGGGGTGTGTTCTAGCAGCCCAGGCTGACTAAGACGTGAGCCCTTCCAAATTTCAAGGGTCTCATGGGGAGGGGTGGAGCTGGAAAAGGAATAAAAGCCCCCTGTTTGTGTGGTTCAAAGCAACATGCTTAAATGACTCTGTTGGCTTAGGACTCAGGGCAGGGGGCAGATGAGCACAATGCAGAATTAAGTTGAGAAACTCAAATGCAAAACAACCATAGCTGAAATTGTCTACATTCTTAGTCCAGTAAGTAATAAAGTGATGAGAAAAAAAAGAATCGGGACGCCAGACGCACTGCAGCTGTCCCCTGCAGCTACTCTGCCCCTCCTCCATGGAATGGAATGGCTTCGTTTGTTTTCCTTTCATTATTCATTGTTATGTTTGGGGTTGTTTTTTTTTAATGAAAGGGGGAAAGAAAATATTTCCCCCTTACCATGTGATACAATGGTTTTATTATGTTTTTCAATGAATTGAGAAAGATTTGCCATAAAAGATGTAGGTAAACCCTTTAAATGCAGTTCAAAACATAGGGACAGAATATTTATCAGCAGAGGACCCTCTTCCTCCAAACAAAAGGCAATTTAGCAAGAATATATTGGTTTCAAAACTTCCAACAGACATACCCTGCATCATTAGCAACAGAAACGCGTTTTGAGACAAATTCATCCATGACTCTTATCCTGAAGTTCTGAGGTCCCATACTGGGCAAGGTTTCTCTGGTGCTTCTTGGAATTAATCCTCTTGAGTGGATCCAGGTAAAACGCAAGCAGGACCATGCAACTAAGAATCCACTGTATTTCTCCCTCACAAATTTTATTATGTGGTCTCCTCAAATTGGTCAGTAGAAAAATCAGAATCTAGAAAACTAACGGCAATTCAGGGCATTACTGTTCCTTTTATCTCGTACTTTTCTCTGGAATAATAATAGTGGTGATACAAGACTGGGTAATAGGCGAATAATTGTAGGTGCTACTTATTGGGCAATTACTGTTTGTCAGGTGCTTTGCCTGCTTTATCCCTTGCAACACTCTAAGGCTCACTGTCCCCATTTCACGTGTGAGGGTGTTGAGGTGGTCACGTGGAGTCAGGATTCTCTCCTGGGTCTCGTGGGGCCTGGAGTCCAGCTCTCTGCTACTAGACCACTCCTCTAAGGTGGATGTATCTTCAGCTTTACATACTCCAGGTGACTTTGCATAGTTATGATTCTGGTGGACAACTTTTCTCATATTTCTCACAGATAAAAATGAACATATTTTAGAAATGGAAGCTAATTTTTCCAGGATATTTTCACTTTATTTAATCAGTGGGACCATGTGAAGGATGATAGCAACTTACTAAGAGAGAAAATGAGACTAAAGTGTTCATTGTAATGTATTAAAATAACCTTGATATTTTGTCAAGGAGGGAGCAATAGATGGGGAGGAGTTAGAACTGAGAACTGCTGTCGATTTTTACTTTATAAATTATTGTGAGCTTCAAAATATTTTCCCCTTGACATACAGTCAATTTAATCTTTTAATATAAAATATCCTAGGGGGTGTTTTTCCCCTTGCTCCTTACTCTTAATCTAAATTATTATTATAAGTAATACTCCTAAACAAATTTAAAATGTTATATTTTTATATTTTATTTATTTATTTTTAATTTTTCGTTGTCATTTTTGTTTTGGGGGGAAGGTAATTAGGTTTAATTTATTTATCTATTTATTTATTTAATGGAGGTACTGAGGATTGAACCCAGGACCTCGTGCATGCTAAGCATGCGCTCTACCACTGAGCTATACCTTCCCTGCCTCCAATGTTATATTTTTTCAAAATTAGAAATAGATTTAAAACAAAGAAAAAAATTTTGTTTCATAAAAGGGCAGAAACTTGATCAGAAATCATAAGCCTCCATTCTCTATAATCATATAAATTCAGTTTTCAGCAAAGAAAACTGAATTTATCTCAGTGAATATTTCAGAATGACTGTAATGGTGCTAATATGTGAGTACAAAACCATTTAGGAATGTAACAATGTTGGATACTTTAAATTTTATGAATTAAAAAGGAGATTACTTAACAGCTATTATTGGATCCCTGAGTTCACTCCCCATATGAAAGGAGGGAGAGAAACAGAGGAAGTAATGAGGGTGAAACACAATGGGGTGGGGGGTGGGGTGAAGAATGACACCTTAGGGACCAGAGGGGACTGTGGACAAGGCAGCAGTTCACCCTGCACACGTCAGTAGTTGTGGGCCTGAGCTTCCTCATCTCTAAGACCACAGGGTTTGTCCAGCCAGCCTCCAAAGACCTTTCCAGATCTGTCTCAGTCTGATATTGTAAAATAAAACTTTTTTCCATTTGAGAAGATTGACATTCAGAAGGGAGGACTGTCAGCAGCAATGAGTGGCTCTCCACCTGTCCTGAGCCACACTGATGTGTGGCTAGGCTGCACCACATGGCGTTACTATGCTAGCTCCAGAGGTGAACTATACCAGCAACATTACTTAAGCGATGCAATGTGAGAGTTGTCACAGATCCACCGATCACTTTAACCAGTTTAGAACAGCACCTTTCTTTGCTAAATATTCACTTTGTCATATCAAACCAACCAGAATTATCCTGTTGGTTGTCTTTTTAAAAATTTAGCATTATATAATGAATAAATAAGAAATTTATGACTCTAGCTTATTTGCAAAAAGATTGTTCTTAAATGTTTTTATTCTCTTATACCATATAACTAACCTAGTATCATGGATGATAAGGAAAGCTGCTAGTTAAAGAAATAGAACTACTAGGTGCTGGACGGTAATCAGTACCTATTTGAGAAGAGGAGTATCTTCTGTTCACTAGAAATGACTTTCTCTTGTCGTGTATCAAGAATTATGAACCCAAAACTTTAAATCTAATACTCATTATTTACACTTGCTCCTTGACATTTATTGAGCCTATACTATGTGCCAGATATCATGCTAAAGCACAGAAAGATGAGCAAGACCCATTCTGTCCCTCCATTGACTTACAGGGACTGAGGGGAAATGAGACTTGGGCCAGGAGGACGAAGAGCCCCAACGAGGAATAACAAGACCTGAGTTAGGTAGTGATGCTGGACATGAGAAGAGTGATACATTTGAGAGAGATTTGCGAGGTAGAATCAACAGGACTTAGTAACAGCATGTGGAACAAGGGAGGAGCCCAGGAAGATGCAAAGGAGTTCTGGACCATGAGAGACAGACAAAGTGATTGGATTTAATGCGTGAGTCCCACCCTTGTCACTTAAGGTTAATGCTCAGTTTCACATCTCATCATTAATCAAAAGCCACTGTAAGAACCTGATAGAAGAAATCAGAGGACTTCTGCCTAGGATTCTAGCCAATGAGGTACTAAAGTTTACCATTGGACTCTCCATGACTCAAGTTGTTCACATGTCAAATACAAATGATGACTCCCTTTGAGTTTATGATAAACCTAGTGCTGAAGGGCATGGACTATAAGACAGTTTCAGTCTTGGTCATATTTATTGAACAATGTGCCTCTTCTTCTACTGAATCTCCCATGGCAAAGATTAGCCATGAAAGACCTGTAGATAGCCAAGCCCAATGGACTCTTCAATCTACATCTTCCTTGACCTCTCTTCAGCCTTTGAAACTATTGACCACTTTCTCCATGAAGTGCTCTCCCTTTGACTTCCATGCACCGTTATCTTTGGTTCTCTTCCTTCTCTGTGGCTTTTCCTCCTCAGTCTCCTTTAAAGGCCCTTTTGCTCTGTTCACCACTTAAAGACCGGTGACCTCACCCCTTTTGAGCTGATGCCTCACACATCCACATCTGTTGCCCAGTCCCCTCTCCTGCTCTAATGAGCTCTACATCTGACTATTTTCTGGTCATGCTCCTGTGTCCCTCAGACACATCAAATTCAAGATGTTCATAATGGAGTTCGTCATCTGCTTGTCCCCAAAACCTGCTCTTCTTCCTGAATCTCCAACTCAGTTGCCAACACTCATGACACGCAGAACAAACTTGAGACATGGAATCACCCTTGACTCCTCATACCTGAGTCCATCACCATGTCCTGACAACTGTACCTCTTAAATATTTCTCTGTTGTGTCCTTCTTTCTCTATACCAACCGTGATGACCGTGGTTTGGCCCCCATCTTCTTTCACTCAGACTTCTGTTCCCAATCTTGTCTTTCTTAAGAATTATCCTCCACTCAGGCTCAAGAATGAGCTCTCTAAAGTTCAAATCTGCGCTTATCATTCTCTGCTTTAAGTCCTTCTGCTGTTCCCCTTCACACAGGATACAGTCAAGCTCCTTTGCATGACATCCATGTGCACTCAGCTCCTCTCTGAGCATGTGAGTTCCTCCAGGACGGGGACAAAGATGAGCAGGAATGTGGGAGTATGAGAGTCAAAAGAGGAGCAGGGTAGCAGGTTTCAGTACTCATTGTCATTTTTATGTCTTCCTCGCTACAGTTAAAGTCTTACCTAAATCTACAGGAGGCACAGTTCAAATTTAGAAACAGTTCACATGTCATGGGAAAATTTACTATGGTTGTGGAATCCAAGAAGAATCACCAGAAAGGAGTATGTAGAAAAAGTAGATTTGAACTTCCATACCAAGGAGCAGTGGTTTATTGAAGAAGAATTGCTTTCAGCATTATTTATGACTCAGGGAGAACCTGATATGCTGTAGTACTTCTGAAGTCAGACCGTTTGAGGGGTAATTGCATCCTCTATCGCCTACTTTCTGAGTAGCCTTGAGCAAATCAACATTGAACCTCTCTGAGCCTAAAGTTCTTCATTGGCAAAATAGAGATAACACCATATATGGCAAAATAAAATAACGTACTTACTATTAAGAGTCCTACACTGAGCATGGTAGTTGATAGATCCTTAAGAAATGTTTGCTATCTTCCCCTCACTTCTTTTTTTCTTTTAATTCTTATTTTTTTATTGCAGTCAATTTAAAATGTTAATTTCAGGTGTATAGCAAAGTGATTCAGTTATATGTATGCACACATACATATATATTTTTTCAGTTTGTTTTCCATAATGGCTCATTACAAGAAATTGAATATCATTTCCTGTTCTATAAAGTAGGTCCCTGTTGTTTACCTATGTTATATATAGAAATTTGAACCTGTTAATCCCAAACTCCTATTTAAATTCTTGACTCTAAGTCAAAGATTTCAGAAAGTGCCCTTTAGCCTTCTATAATTTTCAAAAAACCTCAAACCAATCCAAACCAGACAAAACAAACAGCAAATGACCGAAGGAGATAGTCTACAGAGAGTCCCCACTCCTTAGACAGCCCTTGCCCACAAAAGTAACGGTCCTTCCGGACTGTTTCATGCTTATGTCAGATATTTTATTACACATATATTTCTTTTTTTATTTCTCTCTGCCATCCCCTTCCACCAGTGTCACCAATTTTGTTCTCTATGGTGATTCCTCTTAAGTCCTTAAGTGGTACCATGATGTTACTTGAGCCATTCTTCATTGGGTTCCTATGACATAAAAAAGGCTAAATTAAATGTCAGAAGTGACACTCCATTTTCTTTGATAAATTGTAGAAATAAACTATTGTTTTTTTTTCTTCCTAGGGTCAAAAGAATGGGCAATAAATTTGAAGCAATGTTCCTCTTAAACTTATTATACTTGTAACCATTATTTTGAAGTATTTGTAAAATAATTTTGATCTTTAAACTTTTTGCCCTCTATGTTCTTTTAAAATAAAAATGGATAACTGTACATTTTAGCTCTTTTTGATGATTAACCTTGTTTTTTTTTTCTGATTTACATGCTAGGATATAAAAATTGAAATTGTGTCATCATTGTCATAGAATTTTAAAATCTGAAATTTAAATTGGCAATGAATGAATGTTTTCTTTAAATTTCTCTTGTTCTCTGTGTGATGTGTCATTAAGCTGTAATTACATATTACCCAAATTAAGAAAACGTTTTTCTCAGCCTGTCTTCATTGCCATTACCAAAGTGATTCTAAATCTTTAAAGTACGGTTAAAACTTTGGATTGTGGCCATAATGAGAAGGGTCTTCTGCAGGGGGAGTATGGCCTCCCTCCTGGCCTCTCCATAGCTTCTCTTTGACACTTACGACAGTTTAATTAATCACAAGGGACCTTAGAGGCACTTTAGACCAACTTTTCATCAAATGACCCAAGATCTATATGCCCCTGACGGCTCAGTCATTCCCAAGAGGCAACCCCAGTCTGCTTCTTAGTGGCGCTGAATATAAGAAGTCTTTGTGGTTTTGGCCAGAGACTCTCTTCTTAGTCTCTCTTTCTTGGTCCTGCATCTGTAATCCTTGATAGCACAGTGCGGTGGTTCTCAAATGTGGTACCAAGCCTGGCAGCATCCACATCAGCTGGGAACTTGTAAGAACTGGAGACACTGGGGTTGGGTCCCACAAATCTGTTTTAGGAAGCCCTCCTCCAGGTGACCCTGATGTGCACTGAAGTTGGAGAAGCACTGGTTCAGTGAAGCAGAAAGTAGGTGTAACTTTACAATGGAAAATACCTGGATTCAGATCCTGGCCCTCTGTTATTTTAGGCCATTGCTTCGGTTTCCTCCCTAATCAAATGGAGCTGATGTGTGTCGTTAATTCTCAGATTTGCTGAGAGAATTCCATGCCACTGTAAGGGTCAAGCACACAGCAGAAAGTCTAACACACCCTAAGTACACAAAAGTAACGTCTAGTGATAGTGATTCATTCAACACATTTATTAGATTCCTTTGAACATGAGTCTATATAAAGTCCATTCTTTTGAGAAAGAAGTGCAGAAAATGTTAGACATAAAATTAATGTTAAATACCTTCACTTTACAAATGAAAAGTGTAACATTCAGAGAGGCTAAGGACAGACAGCTCAACCGCTGGTGTCTGGAATTCCTTTTAGTACCTTTTAGTGCTCAGCTCTTCAATCAACACATGTTTATGTCACTTAATGCAGAAGAAGATCTCTATTCCTGGGCCTGGTGATTACACAAATAGGGACTTCAAATTTATCAATGTACTGTCTGAATTAATTTTAATATTAATTGAGCATTTCCAGCTAGTATTGGGCACCATGGATATTTATTTATTCACTTATATTTTGCTTTCCTATATATATCTTATTCTGTTCTGAAAGGATTTAAGATGACTGTTGGGCATTTTATCAAGAGTTGGGGTTCCAGCTGCTATAGCCCTGACTGCAGGACCACTGAAGTCCAATAGTTCTTCCTGGAAGTTTTGCAAGAGGTTCTCAGTAAAATGTGCACAATTCTGAGGATCTCAAACAGATGTACAAGAGTAGGAGACCTGTAACATGCAAGCGCTTTAGGTTAACTGGAATTCCACGTATAACTTGTTAATCAGAAATCAAGAACTACGTGGGGTTAATTCTCGCCCTTGCATTTACAAAGAAATGGGCAGACATCTTGCTCTGCCCTTGCCTGGGAGAACTAAATGGTTAACGTTCACCATCGTGCACCCGCAAAAAAAGTCTGCTCTACAGACTGGAAGGAACAAGGCACCTTTACTTTAAAGGTTTCCAGTTTTGTGGGGCTGTTGATATTACTGGACTAGTGACAGACACCAAGGCGGGAAAATAGGCTGGGTTACTTAAAACTCTTTGAATGTGGACACATCAGCTTGTGGGAAGGAAACTATTTAAAATGGGGCTTAGGGAAAGAAGAAAAAAATCCCCTTTCCCCATATGAGATTCTTCCATAGTGTTGTCATGCAATCTTGAAAACCTCCATACAGCAGATCACTCTCATTGGATATATGCAAATTATCTGAGACCCAGTGGTTTCCTGCCAGGGAAAAACTTATAATAACAGAGCAAGAATGCAATCTGAGCCCTCGCTCTCTGAAACCCCTGAAAGAACAGAGTCGTTCTTGACAGGGCAATTTCAGCCCTTGACATTCCAGGAAATAGCTTAATAATGTCATTTAGGCTGGGGTTATAACCAATCTTAAGACATGGAGACACAAATGCAGTATGTAAAATTTTAAATATCAGTTCAGGAACCATTATTCACTTTCACACAGAGTTTAACAGCAAAGACCACCACCACAAAACAAAAACTAAGCAAAGCATCCTAATTAAATTTAACGTCCCCACTAATTAAACCCAATATAGGAAAAGGAAATGTTTCTGCCAAGAAATTACAGACACATCCTGAAGACTATTTCCTTTTCACTTACTCTCCTAAGTCCTGGGCCCATGCCATATCCAGGATGTGACACCCAAAGAAAATTGTATTTTAATCGTTAATATCTATGCAGAAGTTACTCCCATCCTGAAGCCTCAGAGGCCTTTATAAGACACACTGGCCTTCACATTCAATGTGTTTCATTTTTTCTGGGTGCAGTACAGCTGAAAAGGGTTACAAGACTCAGGTTAAAAGTCAGGAAATGGATCAGGGCCCCACGCTATGACATCATTTTCTTGCAATGCAGTGAAGCAATGACATTTCCTGCAGGAAAAATGATTAGAGCTGACAAGTGGCCTTAGTTAGCTGCAGTGTTTGCAGTGGAAGGTGTCAGGCTTGCCTTGCTCCAGCTCCTACACCCTCCCTCCTGTTCTTTGGCTGAGGCTTCCCCCGAGGTCAGGGGGAGAGAAAGAAAGACCCAGGCCACTTCTCTTTAGTGACAGTCCTGATATATTTAAAATAAAGATGTGCTAAAACGTGGTTACAAAAATGGTGAATTTTTTTTTCATTGTTAAAACAGTTACTACATTAGACCAGAAAATATAATTTTACCACTTACAAAATGATTTCCAGATTTGTTTTAAAAAATGATATATAGGCAGAGCCACCAGGATCGTGCCAGTCAGCCAAAAGCAGAGCGAGGATTCAAAGCTGGCTCACCCTCGGATTACCAAACCATGATTGCTGGTGCTGGGTCGGCTCTGCCTTTTTTGGATTCACACAAAAGTTTCACAACCAGTGATAGATGGTCTTGTACTAGGACACAGTCTGAAGGTGAAAGATGAACCAGTCTTCTGCTTTCAATCCTGGGTGTCTCTGTGACTGTAGATAGAACATCTTCGGGGGGATCTGCAGAAGTGTCAGTTTGAGGACCTGCCTACTTCTGAGCTCTGGGCCAAATCTGCCTCCTGGCAGGGTCACCCAGGCACACAGGGAGCCCTTTTGGGATTTATGAGCCAATATGGGCATTGTGAGGTACCCGGCTTGGCGAGAGGCGCTCTGGGGAAGGATTCAGCCTGGCCAGGTGTGTAAAGGTAGTGGCCCTGCTGTTTCTCATACAGCAGACCCTGCTGAACTCCACATGCAGACAGACCAGCTCCAGTCCTTAAGACCAATTTAGAGATCTGAACTGTGGCAAGACTTATTTAAAAGCTCTGGCCAACCCACTGGGACTCCACATCAAATCGCCCTTGCTTCTCCGCATGTGGCCGTGTGACTGGGTGCGATAACTGGGTTTCTGCCTTATACATGGACTCCGGTGGCTGGGTGTGTGGTGACTGTGCCTGGGAACAAGTGTCTGTTCCCTCGGCTTACAGGTACCTTGCCCTTCTCGAACCCACAGGCCTGCCCCAGAAACAAACACAGCGAGGGGTCCGGCCTCAGCTTCTTCTGTCACTTTTCTTGCACTTGGCACCCTTCTGGGAGCTCCCTGGGAGTTAGCACAGCCCTCCAAGCAGACTGCAGGTACAACAGAAGAAAACAGCTTCCTGAGGCTTCTTTTGTCCATTTCAAAAATTAATACTAAGTCATTTTTGTGTCAGTGGAGGAGACTGAGCAGGAGTGAAAAGTTTCTACTATGAAAAAAAATCACTTATGACTTAAGAAATGGAAAAATCCTAGAACCCAGGATGGATTTCTTCATTAGAAGCAGTGTTTCCAGATACTGTGCTAGGTTTGCCAAACAGATCTAAGGTCTCGATGGCAGTTGAGTGGATAGGTGTCACAGATGCTCTGTTTACACAGCGTCTCACATCTATAAATCATTACGTAGTAACTGGATAGACCTTGCAGTGACAAATATGCTATCTCTGGAAAAATCTGCAAATATCTGAAAGGCTTATACATTTCCCCAGCATGAGTCAAAACAAGCATAGTTGTCGCAACTTTCTCTCATTATCCTGTGGGTGTTCTCTCAAATGTGTGGGTCTTCATAAATGAGTCACTGTTTCCAAGGTCTGTCAGAAATATCAGTGTTTCAAGCCTAGGGAGCGTAGCAAGTCTAGAGAGAAGGGCAGAACTTTACATTATGGGCGAGAATGTAAAATGTCCGAAATCACTGGGGTTTTATTACTCTGCCAGATTTGCATTCTTGTACTATCTACTCACTCCCTTTTAAGGACTCTTTGTTTCCTATCTATAGTTAAACCTGTGAGAAGTAAAAGAGAATTTATTTTACACTTACTATATTTGTACAGCCACCGGTCCTGGAGTGGGTATTTTTCACCACTTGAGTAACCCTTCCGCTTGCCCCTGCATGCTGGAAGTGTCGTTTAACTTAAATACACAGATCAGACTTGTTTAAGACTCTACCCTTTCACCTTGCTCCAGGCAGGGAGAAAGATCAAAGCTTCCTCTATTTTTTAGGGATGACCCCTTCTTTGTTCTGAATGCTTCTCACATCTCCTGTTTGTAGAAGCTTCTGCACAGGCTGAATTGTTTCTTTTCCATAAATCTACTTCTCCCAAACAAGACCCTCATTGCCCACTTGGCATCCTAGAAAAGGGAAGTTACCCATGTGGATAGATTCTTCACTTTATGATGGTTGTTGTTGTTGTTGTTTTAATTCCTAGTATTAAAACAGATATTTTTAGTACAAAGAGTTTTCAGAACTGCTAGGTGAAAAGGGGTATTTGTAATTAATATGCTATAATGATAAGACTGATAGAGAAAGTGAAAAAACTCACCTGTTATCAGTTCTTCCTGGAAATAACGAAATGACAAAAAGGTATGATGTGTTTTAATTTTACTTTAAAGTGACCGTAATTTATTTACTAATTCATTAATTCTTTTTGGGTTGAAGCAGACACAGGATAAATGATGATGCTATTATTTCACTTAGTTCATGGATTTATTCTCGATTAAGACGACGTAGGGTGCGGGGGAAAGGTATAGCTCAAGTGGTAGAGCGCATGCGCAGCACGCAAGCGTTCCTGGTTTCAATCCCCAGTATCTCCTCCAAGCAGAAATGAATGAATAAACCTACTTACCTCCCCTTCATAAAAAACAAACAATACAAGCAAGACTATGCAGGGTGCTGACCAGGGTACGAAGTGAAAAGAATTTGGGAAATGAAACCTCTTTTTTTAATTGAATTGAATTTTTTAACTGACGTATAATAGATTTACAATGTTGTGTTAGTTTCTGGTGTATGGGAAATGAAATCTTAGGAGTCAGTCCACAAAACAGAGATGATACAGAAAGTAAACACCACAAAGAAGTTTTAACAGGTTCAACTCACCAGGCTAAGGACAAAAAAGAAAATCATCTCACCTCTTTGGGTCTCTTAAGTTTTCTCATCTATAAAAACCAAAGAGTCAAAATTAATTGTAAGGTCCCTTTAGCGCCAAAATTCTGGGGCTGAAAGAAATATGTGCCAGGGTTAAAAGTGAATGTAAAGCTGCAAACTCTCACATGCTTTGTTTGGCAAATATCACGAGCAAGATAAGCTCAAAGTTGAATTATGACTGCAGATAGGGAGATAGCAGAGATAGCAAACAACAGGAGGCAAAATATGGAGCTTGGCCGTAAATAGGAGAAAATCTCTAAGTGGAACGGACAGCCTGAGCTGGAGGGAGCCAGGGTGGAGATCTGTAAAGCAAGACTGGACTGAGTGCACTGCAAGTCGTAGACCCATCCATCAACGAGGATTTTATTCTACTCAGGTTACTTTATTTGTTAAGGGACTCTTAAGGGGGCGCCTGAGATAACACGGCCAAGGATTACAAGCCACACTAAGTATAGTAGACTGCGAAAATACCCTAGCATCTAGCTCTATAGGCCTAGTGGAGGAAGGGCATCTGTAAGGAGAGACTGCTTAGAAAATATTTTAAGAATGCTCTGAGGTTCAGCTTCAAACGGTAGGTTCTGGCTGAGGATTGTGAAGAAACAGCAGCTACAGGCAGCCTGGGGATGATAACCAGAATGGAGATACTCTCTTTAAGCAGAGACTTTGGACAACCACCACTTGGGAGGCGGATTGCCAAACTATTGCAAAAAATCACTTTGGCTACAAACCGAAGAAGAATCTTTACACATCCTCAAGACATAAACAACACTTTGGTGTAGTAGAAAGATTTCTCACACGACTCATTTCTCCCAAGAGATAAAGGAGTGATGTATTCCCTTCTACAATGAGAACTAGGCAAAGACCACAGCAGTGCCATTTTGCCTTGATTGCCAGGAAACTGGAGACAGAATTTAGATTTGATTTCAGGACTTACATTTAAATCTCTAATTCCCTATTTTTAACATCTTAACCTCTCCCTCGATCTTTTGCTCTTAACAATTTTGCTATATATTTCTTTCATTATGTGCCACCTCATTCATTCATTTATTTCACAGATATTTATTAAGCACTTACTATGTGCCAAGCATATCAAGTCGTTTTAGAGGGCAGGTGGAATGTGCCTCTGGCCCAGTAGGCAGGAGACTCTGTCTCTGGCTTGTGCTGTGTTTAGGTCTTGGGCTTGATGTTTACACGTGGGATACAGTTCAGGCATTTTCCAGACGAAGAAGAGTTCTGGGGTATATAGCTGGTTTTCCTAATAACTCATCTCATCTCCATCTCAGTTAAGACTGGATTTTTCCCCTGAGGGTCTTTGATCCTACAGCTGCAGACATTCTGGCACCAGGGAGCCTTAAAGGTCAAGGCTCCAGGGCATACAAAGGTCGATGAAATCAGGGGACATCTTAGCAACCGCTGAGAAGCCGTGGGGGTGAGCATGATGGCTTCCGAGATGGATGGATGATGTCATTTGTGATATAAATAAGTGTGTGCTTACTAAGCTCTGACTGAGATCCAACAGGTGTGTTCCAGAACAGTGCTGTTTGGAAGAGACCCTCGAGGAAAAACAGTCAATAAACTCTGTGCTTCCTTTAATCCGTGAAGTCCCCTTTTTAAACTTCTGGCGCCTCAAAATTAAGCATCAAGGGATACGAAGGCAAGAGTGTGGACTCGAACCTCAGTTGCTTCATCTGTAGAATAAAGGAGCTGAACTCACTAGTCCTCTAGCTCCTTCTAGCTCTAATCGTACGCCACTTTACGACCATCATTTCCACGTCCAGCTCTTTGGCTCCACCACTCCATACAGATAGTCATCATCAGTTCTTTTTTTAAAATTTTATTTTATGTTAAAAAAATTTTTTTGTTTATTTTGGGGGAGGGGAGATAATTTGGGTTTTATTTATTTATTTATTTTAATGGAGGTACTGGGGAGTGAACCCAGGACTCCGTGCATGCTAAGCACATGCTCTACCACTGAGCTATACTCTCCCGCACTGTCTCTTCAAATACAACGAAAAACAATATGCAAACAAGTACAGTGGCAACATTTGTATAATGGCAATACGGAAGGACAAGATTGAGATCTACTTAAGGATTATTGGGTTATTACAGCAAAGACTTACCAGAAGTGGTTATTACTTTTCAGGATAAATTACTTCCTTCATAGCATATCCAAATCCATGGCAAACTGTGTTTACCCAGAGTACTAATATATATGTGTAAATACACTCGTATTCACATATTGCTTAGCAGAGTGATGTGTATATAATAAACATGAAAAGTATCTGAATAACTTTTGAACTTAAGAAATGGTTTACAAGCACTTTTATTTCAGATCAGTGACTCACATATAGAACAATATCTGAGAGTATAAAACACACAGATATAGAGAAGACACAACTCCTGCCTAAAAAGAATTTATAATTTAGTGTTAAAGCTTTAAAATGTAGCCTGCATTGTGTGCAAAACAATTTTAATAGGTTCAGTGGTATTTAAAAGATGTCATATGAAAGCTCTAAGCTTATTTACAGTGAAATATCAATATTGGATACCACTCACTATGCTAAATGCCAAGTATACAAAAAGATAGCAATGTCCCTGCACTTTATAGCCCTATAATCTGATAAAAATGATACATATTCATTCATTCATTCATTCTGCAATTATTGAATACTAACTATGAGGAAAGCACTGTGATAGGCTCCTTTTTCCTCTGAAGACAGAGGCATGATTTCTTAATGGTTCCTGCCTTTAAAGATCTTAAAATTTAGTGGAGTCACAAAACAGCTAACAGAGTGGAATGGAAAAGAAGTATCAGTAAAGGGCTACAGAGGACACTAAAGGATAGAATAACTATGGCCAGAGATTAGGAAAGGCTTCATAATGGAGGTGGCCCTAGAGCAAGACATGGAAAGATGAATAGTTTTTTAATGGTGGAGACAAGGGGTGAATTTCATCTCAGAAAGAGAGATCAGCGAGAACAAAGGCACAGAGGCATGAAAATTAATGCATGTCCTGGAAATAGCAAGTAGGCTGGTGTGGCTGGAGCGTAGGCTACAAAAAGGGTAGGTGGAGATGAGGCCAGGAAGTTAAGATGGAGCCAACACATCGGGGGGCCTCCAATGCCCCATTAAACCTACTGATTCTACCAGTTAAAATAGGGAGCTGGTAGAAATTCTGAAGACAAGAACAAATAAGAGGTTGGGTACATAATCAATTTCAAACAAATAACTTCTGAAATAAACTATTGCCAAGGAGCCATCAAGTATAGTAGAGAGAAAACGTCTTCTAAGTTAGGAGACCAACATTTTGGGGCAACATGGCAACAAGAGGAAGTCTTGTGAGGGATGCAGTGATAACGTTCACATAGCCAAGTCCAACACATTCTTTAGATCTCAAAGTGACCATTCCTTCCTCAGGGAAGCCTCCCTGCACCTGGGTTGAATCAGTCTCTCTGTTGTGGAACTGCAGAGATCCTTGTATCTTACCTTTGTAACACTTAGCAGAGTTTGTAATTATATACCTACCCGCATTCAGTTAACATGCGTGCCCCTCATTGGGCTGTAAGCTCCCTAAGGGCAGGAATTATCTTTCTGTTTTGCTCTTCAGTTTTACTGTAGGTGACCCAATATGT
Source organism: Camelus ferus (assembly GCF_009834535.1). Lineage (NCBI taxonomy): Eukaryota > Metazoa > Chordata > Mammalia > Artiodactyla > Camelidae > Camelus > Camelus ferus. Next base: position 80,761,471 of record NC_045696.1, on the reverse strand, counting down.
TTGACCCAGAGTAGGAACTAAAATATTTGATGAATGAGTGAAAGAAACATGGGAATGGACACACCGTTGGAGAAGAATAATGAGAAATAAAATTTGGGACCCTATAAGTAGATGTGCTGATTTTAAAATATGACTGCCAAATTCTTTGACACTGTCCTTATCAAAAGGTGGGATCTATATACTTTACCCCTGAATCTGGGCAGTCTTGTGACAAATAGGATGTGGTGAAGATGATGGCACACAATTTCCAAGGCTAGGTTGGAACTACTTGGTTCTCTTATTAAGCCTGCTCTAGGAAAAGCCAGCTACCATGAAAGAAGTTTGACCACCCTGAGACCAGCAGGCTGGAAAAGCCACTATGCTAGACAAGCTCTGTGCAGGGGTTCTAGTCTACAGACTGGGCTTATCTCTGCCAAGAGATGTGAGTGAAATTATCCTGAATCTTTCACGCTATCTCATCTACCAGCTGAGCACCTTTGAGTGACCTAGCAATTGCCTCAAAAAGCAAAAGAATTGCCCAGCTGCCTGAATATCTGACTTAAACAGTCTGTTTGTACAATAAAATGGTTATTGTTTTAGGTCAGTCAATGCAGGATAATTTGTTACACAGCAAGTAACTAAGACATCAGCCAAGGTCTCAATAGAATCCTCCCCAATAACTCCCTGTTAACAGCTGAGAAAACTGAGATCCAGAAAGATTAACTAATTTATCCATGGTTCTAAATTGGTAGCAGTAAAGCAAGTCCTAGGAACCAGTCTTCTGACCCTCAGGCCGTTGCCTCTTTCTTTTTCATATATAATAACAACACATGAAGAAAATTTATGTATAATTATATGCAGGGTCCAAAGAACCACTCTTTGGTCATGCCACAATTTTATCCTCATTGATGCTTTATTCCCACTGATAATTAAATGGATTAGTCAGACTCCTTGATATATAAACAAAAAATGAACTGTGGTCTTAAATGTGTAGAGCTTACAAACGCTGTGGATGATTTGGACATTTGAATGCAACTACCTCCCAATTAGAGGAAGAAGCATGCTCAGGTGGCTAAAACTCAATCACAGTTCTTCTTAAGTTTGTGGCACTCAAATTTTTAGCTGACTAGGTTTTCAACACTGTCAGCTCCAAAGTCACTAAAAGATCTTTTCTGCTGAGAGAAAAATGCCTCCTCTGTTAATATCAACCTTCTCCTCCTCAGAACATTTGCTTGCTGGTGATTTATTGTGGACAAGCTGCTTCCTGCTCCTTTTGAAAGTTAGATTTTTTTTTTTTTTCAATTCGGCAAGTGGCAGAGGAATTCCTCATCTTTTGTCCTCAGGGCAATTTAGTTAAGGCTAGTCTTCAGGAGAGAGTTTGGGTATGTACAACCCACAAACTGATGCTGCCTGACACCACACAAAACAGAAAAGGAGCTTGTTGCTGTGTCTGATGTCAACTGGGAGCCAATCCAAAAACAAATAAGGAAGACCAACTCATGCGGTATGCCTGGGAAAGAGGTCTTTTTAGATTTTAAAAACCTGGCAATTATATCGTAAAGATGGCAAGTTTTTCCTTAAAAAAGATCAAAGGTATTATCTTTTTGTTAGTGGCAATGCCATGATTTGTTTTAAAGACTCCATTTGAGGAAAAAAAAAACAACTTAACAATCTAATGTGCATGCATTCCATAACTACATCTCAAAGAAAACTATGTGCACATAACTCAAAAGTTAATGTTTATCTTACTACAGTTTTCCTATTCCTAGAGTGAAACCCGTCAACAATCAAATAAAAGACAAGTGTTAAATTCAGTTCAGTTCAGAAGTTCTCAGAATCACAGTTCACAGATTTTGACAAATGTTCATTTCTTTAAAATCCCACTGTAATGCAGAAGGTACTTGTGGAGAGCATGTGTACCTGGCTCCAGGTGATGTTAGACTGATCTGAGTTGTACTGGCAGAACACCCAACACAAACTAGTTTTAACAAAAAGTGGGGTTGATTGGCTTACGAACCAGAAAAGTGCAGACGTAGAACTTGCTTCAGGCACAGCTAAAAGGGGAACTCTGTCTCTAGACTCTGTCTCCCTGTCCCTCTCTTTCTGTTTTCCTCAGTGTTGGCACTTTCTTGTGCAGGCTCAGCCCATGTAATGGAAAAGATGGCCACTGGCAGGGCTCAGCTTACATTCGGCCAACTTCCAAACCCAGCCCAAGAATTTCTGGGTCACTCCAGACACAGTCCGGGGGCTGATTCCACCTAGTCCCTCTTGAGTCACATGCCCACCCTTGCGGAATTCTTCCTGGCCACACCTATAAAGTACTGATGATATATTTTAGAATTTACCAAGAACTGTAGTGAGATTTCTAGCACAATTTATTTTTGGCTAAAACCTTTGCCCTAAAGAAAGGATATAGGATGACTTGCCAAGATATACAGCTAAGCTTTCCAGAAACACTGCCTTTCTCTTAAGCTATTTTCCCACACATAACTCACCTTCTTTTCCATCCCGAACTTACCAAAAGCATCATCTACATTTGCTTATTCCCCCTTCTCGCCCTAACCCTCCTGCCGTCTAATCTCCCTTCTCTACTAAAGCGGCTTTCCCGACATCACTCGTCACCTCTCAACACCACATCCAAAGGCATCTTTGTTGGTGCTCCTCCTGCTTGTCCTCTCCAAGCATCAGACACTGTGGAGTCAGTTTTCTCAGACCTCTCTAGCCCTGCAGCGTGTGCTCCTTCTTTGCCTCTGATAGATTCTTCTTGGTTTTCCTCACCAGCTTCTGTTATATTCATCCTGCTCCCTAAATGTAGGTGTTCTCCAAAGTTCAGTCTTCAGTCTCAGTCTCCTTGTCTTCTCACCTTATAGTCTCTCTTTGGGCAACTCGCCTAGTTCCATGGCCTCAACTGTCTCCTCCCTGATGTCAGCTTTAGGATCTATAAGTCCAGTCTTCTCTCTTTTTTTAGGTGCTAGACAATAATTTTTAGTGTTCCTCTGCACTTGGATGTCTTTCTTAAACTGTTCAGGCTACTATTACAGAATACCATAAACCTGTTGGCATATAAACAACAAGTCTGGAGGCTGAGAAGTCTAAGATCAAGTCATTGGCAGATTCCGTATCTCGTGAAGACCCACTTCCTGGTTCACAGATGGGCCATCCTCTGTCTGTGTTCTCACATGGCAGAAAGGGTGAAGGAGCTCTCTGGGATCTCTTTTATAAAGGTACTAATCCCATTCTTGGAGACTCCACCCTCATGACTTCTTCATTTCCCAAAGGCCCCACTTCCTAATACCATCGCATTGGGCAATAGAATTTCAACATATAAACCTGGGGGGACACAAACATTAAGTCTATAGCAATGTCCTTCCTTCATATTAAACTAGGCATTTTCAGAAGCAAATTTATTAATTCACCCCTTGTTGTACTCTGTGCCCTAGAAACAATGTCACCATCACCAATATATGTATATACATTGATTCTTGGTGTAATTTGATCCATTGAACACATTAATTCTTTCTCCCATCCCATCCCAACTTCTCAGGTTATTATATTATTCTTGAGGTTCGTAAACCACTGACTGTAAGGTCGCAGCCTCCTTATGTTAAACACTCCCTCCCCCTGGTTTCCTGAAATCATTTTACTGGTAGGGAGGGAGTGGGGAAGGATCATTATGCCTCCTTATCACTAATCCTAGAGACTGAGTGGTGGCACTTCCTCCCTAACCAGCAATTTTAAGGCTTTGAGGAAATAACGGTAATTTGTGTCCACCAGAATAAAGTACCTCTGTCGTTCTCTTTTGGTCTTTTCAGCCCATCAGCATACATCTATTCTTTATCATAATAAGTTTCATTCTCTTCCATGGTATTTTGTGGACATTTTTTTTCCCTTGGGTTTGTGGATTTCAGTACAGTTCAGGAAATAGAGCAAGTGCTGAGCAAAGAGTGGACCACGGCCTATGAGGTGTGGGAGGATGTTCTCCTACTCCCCCAGGTGATGACCCACAAAGAGCTGGACGCAGCTCATGGAAGGGCCAAGGACGTGGCTCTGAATAAAACTGTCCAGTTCTTGTTTGATTTTTGTTTCCCATGAGCAGCGTGACCACATGCAATTCCCTTAACCATCCTGAGCTCAGTCTCTTTCATCGGCTCACTCAGGTACTAAAACCCTAGCATTATCTTGGGCTTTGTATTGGTATTATCATAGGCTAGTTGTGTAGAGCACTACATGCCAAGTGGTTGTCTCACTGCCTTTCACAGAAACAGCGCCTAATAAATGTCACCTATTATTATTTTCTGCTATAAATGCAGAAGTCCAACTAGGGCTTATCCTAGAGGCTCTTGATAAAGGAGTTCAAAAAAATGATACCAGAAGGTGAAAATGCTGGCTTTTATTAGTGTCCATATACCCAAATACCCCACCCTAAGTTGCCAGGTTTCTTCCTCAGCCTAAAGACATACTTTGAAAAAAGGAAAAATATTTTTAATATCAAGCTTTTCCCAGAGATATAGAATGGAATAAATAGGTAATAAACATACCAACCATGAAATAAAAAAGAAGTATATTCTATGGTTACATTCTCCTTGGATTATCATAGTGACGTTGCTTTGGAGTGTTACTTCCAAAATGACTTTTTCATTTGCCTCTAAACCTCCTGGGGCAGGAAAGTCCTGCCCTTGGTGATGTGTAGGGGAAGAAAAGAGACAAATTATAGTCATCAAAAATAAGTCAATATTAATACTATAAAGACCGTTAGACTTTAATGGATATGTTAACAGAGACTGAAGGCCATATTTCTAAAGACTTGCCTTTATGCAGGCATAAGACAAATGTAGCCATCAGAAGGGATGAAGACAACGCCTTTTATTTTCTCTTTCACATAAATTCTAAGAATTACTGTGAACTTATTTAACTAAGACGGGCATAAAGTCTTTTCTCAGAGAATGAAAGAGGTGGGCTACTTCAAATACGAGCACTCTTCTCTTCCCTAGAAGTAACTTTTGGATGACTTTGTGGTTTCCTCGATTTGATCTTTTTTTTTGTTTTCTTTCTCATATATCAGTGTTTGCAACCTCTACTTGATGAGTAGTTTCGAAGATGAGGCCAAAAGTATCTGAGCTCTGGAGACCTTCCTAGATGCACAGGTCCTTCTAAAGCATTTCTTGATACATAGAGAAGCAAAGGGAAGGTAAGAGTCACTCTCTACCCAGCTTTTCCAGAGTGCCACCAGTGAGCGCATTCCTTGAAAGCCTGGGCAAGAGATTCTCGGCTAGTGGGCCTGAAGAGGTGGTGGGATTCCTCATCTCTGTTTAGCTTATGGGCAAAGAATTTAAATACTTACAGGAGCTTGATATATTACTTCACCAACGATGCTGAAGTTAGAGGCATAGGACCCTGCTCCACATGCAGGCAAGCACCAAACTAATAACTGGATCTATATGAGCAGAAATAGCAATTAACTTGGGCAAAAATCTATTTTATTGACAGTTGCACCCCTCCATTTGCAGTCTGTCTCCCAAGAGGAAAACCAATCACAATACAAGAGGCAATCAGAGCAAAACAGCATCCCCCAAAATGGCACTCTTTAGTTCTCGAAGAAGTGTCTATGATTCACCTAAATGGATCTAGAGAAGAAGAGCAGCGCTCCAGGTCATTCCAGGTCACTCCCTCAGTTCAAGAGTGCTAAGTTGGTAGGATGGGGTCCTGGTATTGGCCTCTAGAAACTCTGGTCAGGGGAAAGCCGACCACCCTCAGTCAGCAGTTGGAGCCCATTGCCCCTTCTCTCAATGCATAAAATTATCTCAAATAAAATGGAAAGAAAATAAAAAGTGTTTAGCAAAGGAGAATTTTATCATTCGCTTTCAAATTGGGGTTTTAACTATTTGAGTGCTAAAAAAAAAAAAAAGTCCTATGTAGCTTTATACACACTTCTGTACCACAAAATTATTTTCTTCATTCACGAAGTTACATAAAACGTCCTTAATCAGTCTTACTTTGTTAAGGCACTTTCTAATCGCTTAGCAAATAAAAATCAGGAACTAAATACTTCTCCCACCCTACAAAGCAGTGTCTAATGGGCACCTCTGGGCTTCTGTTTTCCTTCAGAACTAGAAAGGAAGCAGGGATAGTATTTGTCACTGAGGAGTTGTGGAGCACTAATACTGGAGCATTACTAGTAACAGACTATCACATTTCAGGCAGGCCGCTTAACCTCTCTGCCCTTTCTCCATCTGGAAATTCAGAAGATAAGGAGCCCACATCAACAATATTATTTCAAAGGCAAACTGGTAAAAGATTGGAAAGCACTTTACAAATATTAAGTGCTCTGTAATTGCTGCTTGTTGTGACAAAGTCTATTTTCAGACCTGTCCAGGATACAAAAAAAATACCCCTCTGACTTCTAATCTAAGCTGAACAGTTTGATCTGAACAAAAATACAGCAGGAAGGAAAATTAGTCCTAAGTACATCTTTGGCTACCGTGAAAAATGGTGCTTCTGGAGAGAAATCTGAAGAGGGAAATTTTGTTATGTTGATGGGATGTGGGTGGATGTGAAAGCAGAAATAATGCTCCTCAGCAACTGAGGCTTGCTTTCCTTCTAGCCAGCTCAACGCAGATCTCTTCAAAAATTCTCTTTTGTTAAAATATATCACCTGAAATGGATACTACAGCTGGGTGGATATTTTGTCTGTTAAATGTGAGGCATTACTACAAGAGCAGAAATGGAATTATCCTCAACCTGAAGTCATTCCAATTTGAACCTTGAAGGATTTCAGTTCCCCATAAAGAAAAATGCCTTGTTTACTAAACCTTTGCTGTTCTTTTAGCCAACAAGGTGGTCTTGAAAAATACATTATTTTCTTAGCTGTTTAATTAATCAATCAACAAATAATTATTGACCACCTACTACAATGTGTGAAGCACTGTGCTAAGCTCCTATAGGATAAAATTGGAAAGAAAAAAAAAAGATAGTAGTTCTTGCTTTTAAGAACCCTGAATCTAAAAAAAAAAAAAAAAAACAAAAAAACCCTGAATCTAATTGGACAGATAAGACATACACACAGGATGAGATAAGTGGCACCACCAGCCTGTCATTGATATGGGCCAAATGGCCAGTTCAAATAGGGAGTGAGAGACCAAGGGGGCAAACTGCCCTGGGCTGGGGTGGTCAAGGAAGGCTTCTGAGGACGACTGTGATAAGACAAGGTCTTAGTGTACTGGGTGGGGCAGGTGGTGGGTAGGGGGTGGGGGTGGGTTGAGAAGAACTAATTTAAAGATGGCTGGTGAAGTAAATGAAATGAAGATTAAAATGCAAGCCATTTGTACCCATTATTTTCTCTCCTCTCCCATCCTCCCCTCTCCCCTTCTCTCCACTCCCCTCCGCTCCTTTCTTCTCTCTCTTTCTCATGAACACACACACACACACATAAACTATAACGGGAGAAAGTGCTCAGAGGTATGCACACCATACTTGGTGGTCTTTAAATATTAAATATTGTTCTTGTTTTTCCTCCCTCATCTCTCCATCCCTCTCCTTTCTTTCTCCCTCCTTGTCTTCCTTCCTTCTTTCCTTCAGCCCTGCCTGCTTAGGAGTTGGAGTACTGGTCACTTTCAACTGTCCTGGGACCCCACCAAAAAAAAAAAAAAAAAAAAAATAGAAATTTTTGTGCCTGCTTCAGAGGAGTTCCAAGGCTTCCAGGTCTCAGAACCACAAAATCCTATCAACAAAGGACTTCAAAACAAGATCCTACTGTATAGCACAGGGACATATGTTCAATAGCTTGTAATAAACTATAATGAAAAAGATTATGAAAAGGAATATACATATGTATAACTGAATCACTATGCTGTACACCAAAAACTAACACAACATTGTAAACCAACTACACTTTAATAAAAAAAAAATGTTTAAAAACACAAAAGCAAAAAAAACAAAGGAGCTCAAAAAGCCATGTAGCTCAGATCCCTCTGAGACAAGCTCAAAACTGAGCCCTCGCAAACACTGGCATGATCTTCTGGCCTACTTCTAATGTGACTTTAGTGCTGTCAGAAGAAAATATCTCTGGGGACCTTTCAAATGACTCTGTTCAGAAATTAGATCTGTCTTTCCGATTGCGATCTTTTTTTTTTTTTTTTTTTGCCATTCCTTTTTTTGTATAAATGAGTTATTACACATCAGTGAAGTATTTTGGTAAAATGCTGATAGCACCGATTTGAAGATCTAATCTCACATTCATGAGCGGGCTGCAGGTCAGCAGAAACCAGCTGCACACCTTGCGATCCTCTCCACTGGACCACGGGGAGGAGCAGGAGTGGAGGGGAAAAGGAAGGAAGGAAATGCCTTTGAACAAGGACGCCCCTGGGAAACCACCCAAGAAGTGTTTTGAGGGGCCAAAGAGCCCCTGTAGGTCATTTTAGATCCATGTAGCATTGCTCTTACAAATACAGACCTGCCTTCTTTATTGTGCTTTGTAGATACTGTGTTTTATACAAACTGAAGGTTTGTGGCAACCCTGCATCCAGCAAGGCTATTGGCACCATTTTTCCAACAACATTTGCTTACTTCATGTGTCTGCGTCACATGTTGGTAATTCTCACAGTATTTCAAACTTTCTCATTTTCATTATATGTGCTATGGCCATCTGTGATCAGAGATCTTGGATGTTACTATTGTGATTGTTCTGGAGCACCGTGGACCGTGCCCATATAAGGCAGTGGAACTTAATCCATAAATGTGTGTGTTCTGACTGCTCCACCAGCCAGCCATTCCCTTGTCCTTCCCCTTCCCCCTTGGCCTCCCTATCCCCTGAGACACAACAATATTGAAATTAGACCACCCTGAGCACCCTGAGCAGTCAGCAGCCTTGGCAAGACCCTACACCAGCAACGCCAAAGGCTCAGATGATGTTTAGCATTTTTAGCAATAAAATATTTTTTAATTAAACTATGTACATTTTTCGACTTAATACTATTGTACCCTAGTAGAGCACAGTATGGTGGAAACATAACTTTTATATGGGCTGAAAAACCAATTCGTGTGGCTCACTTTACTGTAATATCTGATATTTTGAGGTAGTGGAAACCTGAACCCCCAATGTCTCCAAGGTATGCCTCTAACAGCCAAGTTATCCTGCTGGACATTCAAATAAGAGGTGTCCGAGTCTGGCTTTTCCAGTTTTGGCTGTCTTATAAGTTGTAGTGTGCTCTTCTCATTTCACATAAAACAAATTACCTAAATTTGACTGACCATATCACATTCTAACCATCCCATCCCTCCCCATAATCACAGACAAACACACCACCACCACCACCACCACCATCATCACCCATTAGCTGTATGGGAGGCTGATTTAGAAAATGAAGAAACTGAGACTCATTCCTAGAATAACAGGAAAGTAAAATTCCCCAAACAACAGCTAAGCTGCTTTTCATAATCATTCTGTTTTAATAGTGGTATTCTTTGATGGAAGAGTTTTTCACAAAACTCTAGCCTTTGCTCCTTAAGTAAAGCATTTCAGTCCTCAAAGTAGGTCATTGTGGCTTCGAGGACAATTTAAAAACTGGCATAACCCTTGAGAAAAGTTTTGAACAGGACTCAGTGATGTATAGAAGCCTTTAAAATTTTAGCCATTTGGATCTATGACATTTGGAAAAATAGTCTATTAAAATCTATAAGCAAATCTGGTCATTTTCATAACCTTTGGCAAAAACTAAAGACATTATTGTAAATTAACCTTTCTTTCTAACTATTAATTTACCAGAATGAATTAGCAGTTTTCATTCTTTTAGAAAAATTCAACACTTAAAACTAGAATAGAAAAACCAAGAGATTGCTGCATCAGATCAAGTAGAATCAAGCAGTACTTTTTACTTTAAAAGCTTGGTCAAAAGACAACTTATTTTGAAGAATTGTTATTGTTATATTACTACTGAAGACAAAAACAGCCAATGTGTTCATTTCTGCAATGATTTTTTCTTCAATTTGCTTATTTGCCCAAGAATATACTAATTATCTTATTGCAAGAGACCGAGGCTCTCCGTACATCCAAAAAGTTTGTAAAACTCTCTTGTCTTTTTCTTTCTTTTCCATCTTTCTTTCTTTCTCTTTTTTTTTTTTTTTTTTTTTTTTTTTTGACAACTCTCCTAAAACACCTAAAGCTAAAGGGGGTAACTGATGTCTTCTAGGACTTTAATTGCAAGAACAGCTTTATCTCCTAGACAGACAGACACTACACAAATGTTTGGTTTACTCCATATCACGTAGTTAACGAGGTTCTCATAAGTTCAAGGAAAACAGATTGTAAGACTGCCAGGAGGACTTAACATTCTAAAAAGAAAAAAAAAAGACTAATAGATAATTCTGAAGAGACTCAAATTTAAAATAACTTCAACTTAGACGTCATCCTACAGGAAAAGGTAGAGTGAGAGTTTTTAGAAAAGATGAGAATAAATGCAAATGGCAAAGAAAGATGCTTTGTTTTTTAATTCCTATTCGATAAGGACAACCCTCCTTAGAAGATGGCCTTTGCATTGGAACTGCTCTTGTTTCTGACCTAATGGTCCAATCTTACTATTCCAGATGGTTCAAACTACAGGGAAACCTGATGAAAATAGCCCTTTCATCTGACTTCCATGTTTCAGGTGAACGCCAAGTGTATCTTTCAACTAAGCTCTGAAAACACAGCCCATCTGCAAGCTGTGCGGGCTCTTTTCTGGGCTCTGTCCTTGCCCTGCCACCAGGAAAAGAAGGTGATGAAGAGTCTTAACATGCCCGGCGTGAGTAGACAGCCCGCTCGCTTTTGCTGACTTACCAGCGGGCTTTGTTTGTGAGGAAGTTGCCAGACTGACATTTACAGCTCTCCAGGCAAGTGTGAGCCAAAAGAAGAGGTTCTGAATCTCAAAGCTGTTTACCAGCTGCTGGAAAAGGTCAGCTTTGGGCACCCAAAATCCATACAAAATCCAAAGGTATTAGAGCCGTCTCTCCTCCTTTTCTCCTGTCAAGCTGTAAAACACAAAAGCCGCACAAGAGCTGCAGTATGTTGCCCAACTAAACTAAGGCATGAGGAAGAAATTACATGTACTTCTGTGAGAGATGGAGTCTTAAAAGACTAGTTCTTTGCTCAGATCCCATGAGTTGAATTGCTTAAAAGCAGACATTGTGGTTACGATTCTCGCCATGTGGTGTTTGCTGAGTTCTCACTGGATGTCCTAAAACACTTAAGCCTAGAGGGTTTAGGATGTCTTTGGAGGCCATAATTTGGAGAGAACAACTTTATCTTTGTGGGAGACGCAGGACACAATACAAATGTTTGTTGGATTCTGCCTCCCTTCCTTGACAAGAAGCTTATCAAACAGTTCTCAAGGAAATTGTATGGGAAAGTAAATGATTTCATAGAGAAAAATGATTGTGGTTTAGAATTCTAAGGCTAGAGATTCAGTCAGTTGACTCTCTTGGTTTACGGGGACTGGAAGGCAAGTTGGAACATAGTTCATCAAAAGTCAATAAGGTACAGATGATAGTCCTTGACGTGGAACTTGCAGGGAGATGCCAAGAAATTTCAGATGTGGATTTGTTACAATGGTAGAGGGGTAAACATTCCAGGAAAATGGGAAAGAAGTGGAAAGAAAGGTCAATGGTTACCTAGCAGGGGATTTTTTAATCCAAGGACTATTCTTTATGTTGGAGAATTTTCTCATATTAAAGGGACTGCTTGAGCCATAAGTAGTTAGATGGGATAATCACAATAGTAGAATTTTCAAACTGACAGGAATGTAGCAATATTCATAAACCATACATGGATCATCTCGTCTCTGCTTAAAATCCTCCAGGGGCTTCCAACTGCTTTTCAAATGAAACCCATGGCCTGGCCTTCCCATGCCAATATGTCCCTGCAGCACTGCCCCACAGGGCAGCCTCTCCATTCTCATCTCCACCAGCTCTCCCCAGCACCCTCTCTGCCATCAGTCTTTATGGGCATCTTGCCAGGCTCAGGGTCTTTGTCTATCTGTCTTTGCTTCTTTGGCCTGAGTGCTCTTTGATGGACCCAGCATCTATGATGGACCCACCATCATTTGTAATGATTTCATTTAGTTGTTTATTTGTGTTCGGTCTACTTCCACTACACAATAAGCATCGTAAACTTAAAGACCATGTCTCCCTTGTTCCCTGTTTAATTACCAGGATCCACCACAATACCTGACTGGTAGATGCTACACAAAAATTTGTTAAACCAAAGGAAACAAATGAAGGGACTGAGGTCAAAAAAAAGTAATTTCCTGGAGCTCTCCCAAAACATTAATAGCAGACCTGGGCCAAGAACTCAGGTTTCCTGAGAAATCCTGGTTTCCAAGGGTAGCTGGAATATTCTCAAGTAAGACTTTCCATTGACATTTATACAAGAGTTGACATTTATGTTTTCGAAGAGATCATTTGAGAGAAGTTTTGAAGAGGAGACTGAGTAAAGCCAACTGCCCTAAGGGTGTTTGGAGGGTGAGCTGGGTTGGATATTGTCACCTTTTCTCCTTGACTGTGTCCCACCACCTCCCACACCCACCTCCAGGCTTCCCTCCTACCTCTTCTCCCAGAACTACTCCTCAAATGCTGTGGTTACTGGTCCTCACTCTCTGGTTTTCCTTCTTTTCTTATTTCTAGCACATACTCTACCCTACCTTTTGGAATGTCCTATCTATGCCCCAGCACCATTGCTTTGAGGTGGAATTGCAACTTTTAATTTCCAGTGCTTATTTGGGGGGAGGGGGGAGGAAGCACGATGGAAGGAAGGGGCACAGTGACTAAACAGCATTCTGTTGTCAGCCTAGGTATGAAGTCAGCCATTTATTAGATGGTATCTTATGTTAGGAAGACAATGAGCCTATATCAGTGTCAGGAAGAGGAAGATACTTTACTTACTTACTTTTCTGTTAATATTTTAAAGGAAATCTCAGTGCTGATTTTGTTAACTCCCCTGAGAACCTTTGGTAGCACAGAGGGTGTTACAAAATCTAAAGACTCAAAAAGCTAAATCACTTAAACTAATAAACATGTCACACAATACTTTGTGGGGCCTGGGGAAGAACAATATCATGAAATCAAGCAATGATCAGCTTTTAAAACTCCCCAGAGGACAGTCATCACAGGCTAAGTGATTTGTTACTAGTGTTACTTTTTTTTTAACCTCATCTTTCCTCCATAATCATCCTGTTTATGCTCATACACCCCTTAACAGACAATAATAATACTCATAATAGCTACCCTTTACTGAGGGCCTACTATGTACCAGGTACTTTGTCTCTAATCCTTACAACAACCTTAATAGGTAGGTATGGTTATCAATGTTTCAAACGGGAAAACTAACACTTAAGAGAAGTTAAGTATATTGCACAAGGTCATATAGCTAGTAAGATCTGTCAGATACTCCATGCCTTACCTAACCTCAGTTGCTGTCCTCCAGGGTGGCTGGGGGAGGACTTCAGTCCTGGCTCACACATCCAATCTTCATCAGCCCAAATACACAATCTAAAGAAGGAAAATCCTTGTGTTTGCTGTGCAGACTCTGCTTTGGGATAATTTGCTTGATCTCCTCATCCCACTTCTAATCAGTGTGCCACATCTGAGGTCATTCTGCACAGGACTTGTAGAAATGACATTGCTTTGCATTATGCTCTATTACATGCAAACAAAATTAAGTGCCATGGAAATTTGAATGTGAACCATTGGGTTCAAAGTCTAGGGTACTAGATATTGCATCATAGCCAGAAAACTATTTTTTAAACAGCAAAGGGGTTTTTTGTTGTTGTTGTTGTTTTGTTTTTACTTATTTTCTCCAGTTCTCTGTGTATCCAAAATGCTTTTAGTTAATGTCATCTATATAAATATAAACTGCATTAGGACACAGGGTACAAAATCAGTCTTTCACAAAGCATCACACTCTTGGGAAGCCTATAACTATAGAACTTCTTTGTTCAACGTAAATAGGGATAGAAACCAAATAAAACATGTCTAATTTATACTCATATCTCTAAAGTCTTATTGTTGGCAGCAATAAGAAGCAGCTGAGGGTCCTAAAGTCATTTTGACACAAAGCTTCTCTCCTGCCATCCTCTCTGTGAAGCCAGCCCCATTATAGCTAATTTAACTATCCCTCACGACCAAAAGAATGCAACAAATCCCACCCCGTCATGGAATTTAAGCAATGTATTACTATCCAAGAATTTAAAATGATAATTTTAAAGACTGTGATAATATTTGGTATGCTTATGGCCAATTTAAAAAGTAGAAAAAATTTTATTTATGTTGTTGTGTCAAAAGAGCATTTTTTAGACATTAACAATTTTTCTCAGTATTTCCTTTTCTGCCTTGACCCTTCCCTCTGTTTAAACACAAGATTGGACCTTATTCATCTCAGGAAAGAGATCAAGAGAGCATCAAGCAGAGAAAAGGAGTCTTTCAGATTTCTGAGTCTAATTCCTTCAGAGAACTGAAAAGATCCAGACAGGAAAAAGATTAGGAAAGAAGCATTGGAGGAGAAGCAGAGAGCGGAGACACTGCTAGCTAGTGTCTTTACTCCACAGGCTGAGCTCTGGAGAGGAGGCAAGACCCCAGAGAAGAAATGGTGGCATGGTAAATGGCTGAGAGCCCTGTAGAGTTCTCCAGCCCTGGCATGGCGTGAGGGTTAAACAATGATCGCCCCGCACCCACAAATGGCACAGAGAGAGCCATGAAGTCAGAAGGGTCCACGTGGGTTGTTATAATGGAGGTCTATTCAGTGGCTGGCATTTAACGATGCTCAAGGAACAATCAGGGTGATGTACATCTCAACACATGCTAGTCTGGCTAGATGACACTGAGGATTCCTAGCAAGCCTCCTAGAACAAAGATATGACCCAGGAAAAGGCAAGAAGTATGGCAAATTGACTGAAATTATGTTTCCATCACATCCAGAAGAATGGGATTGGAAACCGAAATGAATCTATTGAGTCAGAGGAAACTGGGAAAAGTTATGTATTTTGATCTTTTGCATTTAAGGACTAAATTTCATACCTTCTAACCTGTGATTAAAACCAGAAGTGAGATATGTGAAGTAACATTAAAAAACGAGAAAACTTGTCATGATTTTTCTGAACCTTTGCTTCTTCATGACTTCAAAGGGGGATAATAAAAATGTCTATAGCTGAAAATTAGTATGCACATAAAGAAATAATAAATTACTATAAATGACACTAAAGTAATTATGTCTTAGGTTGTTAGATTGTGAATTTTTCTTTCCTTTCATTTCTATTTCCTGTGTTTATAAGGTTTGTTGTTCTTGTTGTAAGAAATAAAGATGAAAAGAAAGGAAGGAGTATAAATGAATGTACATGCAAAACGGAAACAGAGTCAGATATAGAAAACAAACTAGTGGTTACCAAAGGGGACATGGAAGGGGAGCAAATTAGGGGTATGGGATTCAGAGATAAAAACTGCTCTGTAGACAACAGATAAGCAACAGGATATATTATATAGCACAGAGAATTACAGCCATTATCTTGTAATAACTTTGAATGGAGTGTAATCTGCAAAACTACTGAATCATTATGCTGTACACCTGAAACTAATATAATATTGTGAATTAACTGTATTTTAATTTTTAAAAAAAAAGGAGAAAGAGGAGACAGAAAAGAAAGGAAAGAAAAAAGAACTAAGGAAAGAAAAACTTTTAAGTAATATTGTGTAGCTAGAACATGGGGCCAGTGAAGATGAAGTGGGCAATGTGGTTGGGGAGAATTTTAGAGGGCCTTAAATCTCTGACCAAGATATTTAAACTGTATCTTGTCATCAAGGAAGAGCCACAAAAGTTTTAAAATATGGGAGTAACATGACCAAATCTGTTTAAAAACAACACTTTGGTAGTTTAGGGGTGGGATTCCTAGGATCAGAGGCGGGGAAATTAATTCCCAGGCTATAGCAATAATCTAGATAAAATCATGGAGCAACAGGCAGTGGTGGCAAGAATAGAATTTCAAGGGTGGATTAAAGAGCTAGTTAGGAGGCAGCAATTTAGTGAACAATTGGTTCTGGGGGTGAAAAAAAATCATCTCTGGTAATGGTACTGAGATGGAATATCTGAGATACGGAATCTTCAGCCTTGTCTTGAAGGAGCGGGGTTTGAAGAGGAGGTTGAACAGTTCGGGTAGTTATTTCGGAAGTGGACAGAACTGAAGACTGCTAAGGAATGCTGGTCACTTTAGCGACTGCAAAGTTAGCAACTTCAGACCACAGATACAGGTATCCTGTCTTGCGGTTCTTGGCCTCCCACTGTCCTTCTCTAAGCTGCCTGACAGATGATGGGAAATGCCTGCAACCAGAGCAAAAATAAAGCACTGAAGCTTCCAGACCCTCAATGGTGGAGCTTTGGGGATTTGGGAACACAATCCTGACACAGGAAGGAAAAGCTGAGTCAAGAGCTCCTGCCTCCACTTCCAGGAGCTTCATCCTCTTGCAGTTTCTCCTTGCACCACGTTCTAGCCCGTGGAGCCAGCTGTGCCCGAGAATAGCCACAGAGAGCTTCCTATTTTGCTCAAGCAGAAACGAGGCCAGTGTGTTTGAACCGTATTTTATTAAAGACTTGGGGATTACAAAAGGTAAATACATTAGGAGAACAACATGAATCCCCCAAATTCATTAGATACAGCCCCCTCTCTAAATCACACAGCCCATCTCATCCTCATGAGCCCCAAGAAAGATACGGGAATTGCCCCTCCCTCCCCGCGCCCTCCTTCCTTAGCCTCAAACTCCTTTCTCTTTGTAGAAGCCATCTCTAACTCCCACCACGCCAGCATCACAGCATTCTGGTTGAAGGAATTGTATACTGGTTTATAGTTTTGTTAATAGCTGTCCTCAGTCCCCAGGAATCCAAAAAAAAAAAAAAAAAGTTGTATCATTTTTATTATACTTTAAGTTTTGAAGTAATGAAACAACCTTAAAGAAGGCTTAACATTTAGAAAAGATTTTTTAATTGCTTATACTTTTAAAAAACTTCAGAAAATATTACTGAACTCTTCTGAGATGGTTCACAACAAAGGTCCTCCTGTCCAATGTTGATGGAGCCAACAGAATGAGACTGAGTTTGGTTCAGAAGCAAAGGAAAGTTTTATTCGTTGATGAGAAAACGGACTGGTGCGAACTAGTGGGCTCTACGCTGCCGCTCTTCCTCCACCTCGTGCCCACAGGCTGTGGGCGGGGCTACCTTATAGGGATCTTCAACACGGAGCCGAAGGAGTTCCCGAAGGGCAGAGATCTCGCGGGACAGAGTTCCCACCGCGCAGGCGCAGCTGTGCTGTTCTCGGCCACAGATCGCACTGCCGGGCACGTCTCTGCACACAGCCCACCGCCGGCATCTTGAATTGCGGAATCAGCCACAGCACTTGTGCACATATCGCCCCGAGCTGAGGTGTGGCACGCAGACTTTTCCTATGAGGTTCTCTGGCTGAAGGGCCGGGTCCAAGGCCCTTGAGTGGCACCCTAGCAAGTAAAAGCAGACTAAGCACCAAGGAAAAGGAAAAAAAAGGTTAGACTTTTTTATTACCCAGATTCTATTTTTATTCCCTGGGAATTATTAATAGGCTTTGCCGGTGACAAAAAGCTTTAATGTTTTTGTATAATCCCTCTAATGCTTATATTTTTTATATAGTTTTGATTATACTGTACCTGTTTCTTGTTATATTTGTTATAGCATAGCCGTGTTTTCATGTTGGTTTCTATATCCTTTATTTTATCTTTTTAAATGATTCCTAAAGTTGCATAATTATATTACTATTTCTATAATTGGGGCTATTAGATTGCTTCCATTATGAAATAATTTTAACTCATTTTTTCTGATTATATAAACATACTAATTGTAGAAAATTTGGAATATAAGAAAAATAGTAAAAATCCCCTATCCATGAAATTATGACCATAGACGTACACATTTGATTTCAGTTTTTTTCATTTAGCCTTATACGGTTGTGTGGTATATCCGGTTATAAGGATTTGACCTAACATGGTTATTTGTCATACAGGAAATGAGTTCTAAGGTTATGACAAGTCATTTGATCCTGTTGAGGTTCTCGTCTCAGCACAAAGTCCCAGGCTCTCCTTCCCCACACTGAGGTCAGCCCAGATCCCAGCTTCTAGATGGTACTGCTGCCACCAGCAGCCCCCGGGCAGCCCTGTCCTCCCAGAGCTCTGCTCATCCAAGCTGCAGCTCTTATTCCCTCGTTTTCTTTTCTTCCTTTCTTTGGAAGAAACAAGTTCTTGCAGACTTCTGCCCCTCTTGTGAGACCAGCAGACTCTCCAAAAATGTGTCCTCTCCAGGGCTGGTTGTCCGGCATTGAGGTGTTTCCCAGGAGCCCCTAGTCTGCAGTGCCCAGAATGCTCGAAGCAGAAATTGGTAGTTTTCTTTACAGCCCGGGTCTAAAGTGCAGAGAACAGACTGATGAAAGAAAAAAAAACCTTGGTATATTATTTTTTACATTGCTGAGTGTTTTATAATTGCTTTACTCAGCAAGCCTGGGAAATATGTAAGTAGTCATCAATTTCACAGATGTGGGAATTAAGGTTCAGAGAGGTTAAATGACTTGCCTTAAATAGTCACAAAATTATATCATTAGACAGTCAAATGAGAACTCTCTTTCCTATCAAAATTACACTCTTCTTAGGGTAAAAATAAATGATACTGTAATAAAGAAAGTACATGTGTTGGCCTAATAAGGGGTTGGGGGGGCAAAATAGCAGGGAGAACAGGGTGAAAGGAGAGTGGAAGGGCACAGTGAGATTCCAACAAAAGCCACAGATTGTAGGAAAAAAAAATTTGTACCCTGATGCTTTAAAAATGCTTGTTTGTATGTATGTTTAGGGAGCAGAGGGAGAGAGGGAGCAGTGCTTAGTTTGAGCCACACATTTGCCAATTGGCTCACCTTTCTTGTAAGAACAGAATGGAGTTTTTCTTCTTGCCCCTCACTTCAGGGACATTTTCAGTTTTGCATTTGGAGATACAGAATTTATGTCTCATATCAGATTAGTGTCAGTGCCCACTACAACCAGCATCTTCACTATGCTCCTCATTGTTCCTCCAGACCATGCCATGGTCATCTGCCCACCCTAGTGCCTGGCACTGCCACAAACTCCTGGACAACCATCTCCCCCAGCCCACCCCAAATCACGCTGCCACCACCACACTGGAGAGGCGGGGTGAGAAGGCTACATTTCCTTCACCGCCTCAACCCTCAGGTTCTCATAGCATCGTTGAGCTAGGCTGTGGGGTGTAGCACGCTCTAGCCAAGGTTTGAGGTTGATCAGAGGCAATGTCTCTTGGTGACTGAAGGGCCAGACGGGAAGACTTCCTTTCACTATATAGCCTTTGTGTAGCCTTTCAGTTGTGTATTCGTTGTTTATTACCTAGCCACAAATAAAAACTAAGATAAAGCCATGAATACTATATATATATATCTGTTTCCAGAGTCCAAGTAAAGGAAACCTCTGGTGGAGTCCACTCATGGGCGTGTGTCGGTTCTGTGCCTGGCTTTTTTGTCTTGGGATCACCTCCCTTACTCACCCACTCTTGGCTAGTAAAAGTCACAGTTCAGTTCTTCACAATGAGAATCTCCATTCATTGAAAGAAACCCTAGCCTCCTGACCACATCATATGTCTTGACCAACAACAATCCATAGGACACAATACTCAGCAGGAGTCTAGTTCTCAAAATCTGAATAATTTCACCTAGAGTAACCATTACAGAATTGTCGTCTAGAACAACAGTAGTCCAGGATGGCCTTTGCCAATCCATTTCCCAATATTTTCAGAGGTCCCTCTGGCAGGTGAAGGGAAGACATGACTCCTCACTCTCTTTGTGGTCTCCTGATCTTGACTCTGGGTGCCCTGTGGGTAACACACACACCCACACAATTCTGAAAGACAAGTAATAATTCTTAGAGATTATTTTGTCTAACGTAAGTCATATGAAATGGAAAAAAACCTTCCTAAATGCTCTGACGGTCTAGGGAGCGTTACCTTGAAATAAACCCTGAAAATAGACCTTTATCTTATTATCCAGTGTCATTATTCTTTTCCTTTCTTTAATCTCCAGCTTCTAGGCTGTGGCCTAAAGCTTTACAGGTGACAAAGACACTGCCCACTACCAGTCTTGCTCAAACGGAAGACCCATTCACCCCTGGTCTTTATTCTTAACTACTTAAAAAACAAACAGAAAACCGACAGACATGTTGAATTCACAGATTTACACTTAGGCCAACTTTAATTTTCAGTCAGGGAATTCTATCACACCAACTATCTCTGTAAGTGGAATGGGATCTGTAAAACAATTACTTACCTCCACCCTGCCCGGCACCCAGAGAGAGCTCCTAGCAACCATGTTTTGGGATTTTTTTGTTTGTTTTCATTTTTACATTTCCATTTCTTTACATGATGTAATGTAAGCTTAGGCCTATTATAGAGAATAAGTATGAAAAAGATCATTTAAAAGGCGAACGGTCAGGTGTTAGCATTGCTGAGTATATCCTTCTGGTTTTTAATTTTCCTATACCACTTTTAAATAAAATTGGAATTCTACTGCATAGGTTATTGCAGAGAGAAAGTTCCTGGATGCTTTTCTGCACTACCACTCTTGGTGCCCACTTTTACTTTAATTTATGTGTAATTTACATATCATAAAATTTACCTTTTTAAAGTATAAAATTCAGTGGGTTTTAGTGAATTCACAAACTTGTACAACCATCACCACTATCTAATTCCAGAATATTTTTATTATCCAAAAAGAAATTCCTATGCTCCTCAGCAGTTCCTCCCCAATTCCCTCTACCCTCAGCCAGGGGCAACTACTAAGCTACTTTCAGTCTCTTTGGATTTATCTATTTTTAAAATTTTATATAAATGGAGTTTATATAATATATGGCCTCTTATGACTGGCTTATTTCACTTACCCTAATATTTTCAAGGTCCAACTATATTGTAGCATTTATCAGTACTTTATTCCTTTAAATGACTGAATAATATTCTTCTGATACGTCACATTTTGTTTATCCATTCATTAGCTGATAAACATTTGAGTTGTTTTCAGTGTGGGGCTATTATGAATAATGCTACTATGAACATCTGTGTACAAGTGCATATATGTTTTCATTTCTCTTGGGTATATACCTATGAGTAGAATTAATAGATCATATTGTAACTCTATGTCTAAACATTTAAAGAATGGCCAAGCTGTTTTCCTAAGTAGCCACACCATTTTAAAGTCCCAGCAACAGTGTATGAAGATTCCAGCTTCTCTGCATCCTTTTCAACACTTATAATTGTCTGTCTGTTTAATATAGCCATCCTGCAGGTATGAAGTGGTATCGTGTGGGTTTGATTTGCATTCCCTGTTGGCTAATGATAAGCATTTTTTCACATGCTTGCTGACCATTGATATAATCTTCTTTGGAGACCTATGTATTCAGATACTGTACTCATTTTTTAATCAGGTTATTTGTTACTTTTTATTGTTGAGTTGTAAGAGTTCTTTATATATTCTGGACACTGGACTTTTATCAGATACATGATTTGCAAATAATTTCTCCTGTTTTGTGTTTTGTCTTTTCACTTTCTTGATAACGTCCTTTGAAGCACTGAAGTTTTCTTTTTCGATGAAGTTCTATTTTTTTAGGTAGTTTGTGCCTTTTTGTGGCATAATCAAAGGTCACAAAGATTTACACCTATGATTTCTAGTAAATTTTATAGTGTTGGTTCTTTCATTTTGGTTTTTAATCCATTTCTTAAAAACAGCTTTAATGAGGTACAATTGATTAATACAAAAAACTGCTGTTATTTAATGTATATAATTTTATAAGTTTTGGATATAAGCATACACCCAAGAAACCCTCACCACAATCAAGGTAATAGGCATGTCCATCACCTCTAGACGTTTCTTTGAGTTCCTTTGTTTGTTTGTTTTTTCTTTAATCCATTTTGAGTTAATTTTCGTATTTGGTGCGAGGCAGAAATCCAATCTCATTCTTTTACATGTGGATTTTTAATTATCCCAGCACCATCTTTTGAAAAGATTTTTCCTTGCCTGTTGAATTATCTTGGATCCTACTAAAAAATTAATTGACCATAAATACAAAGACTTATTTCCAAATTTTCAGTTTTATCTCATTGATCTATATATCTGCCTTTATGCTAGTACCGTCTAGCTTTTTCAGAAAAAAAAAAAAAAAAGACAGCTGGGAATTTGATAAGGACTACACTGAATCTACAGATCAGTTTGGACATTATTGCCATAATGACTTTAAGTTTTCTAATCCAGGAACGCAAGATAATTTTCCATTTATTTGTACCTTCTTTAATTCTTTCAGTGATGTTTTGTAGTTTTCAGCACACAGGTATTTACTTCTTTTGTTAACTTCAACCCTAAGTATTTTATTGTGTCTGATGCTATTATACATGGAATTCTTTTCTTTTTTTTTAAACAATTTTTATTGATTTATAATCATTTTACAATGTTGTGTCAAATTCCAGTGTTCAGCACAATTTTTCAGTCATACATGGACATGTACACACTCATTGTCACATTTTTTTTCTCTGTGAGCTACCATAAGACCTTGTGTATATTTCCCTGTGCTATACAGTATAATCTTGTTTATCTATTCTACAATTTTTAAATTGTAGAATATATATGGAATTATTTTCTTAATTTAATTTTCAGATTATTTCCAGTTTATAGAAATAAATTGACTTTTGTATGTTGATCTTCCATCCTGTGACATTGCTGATCTTGTTTATTAACACCGATAGGTTTTTTCATGGATTCTGTAGGATTTTCTACATGCCAGATGTCATCTGCAAATAGAGATGGTTCTTCCTTTCTACTCTGAATGCCTTAAAAAAAAATTTTTTTATTGCTTACTTATGCTAGCTACAACCTCAAGTACAATGTTGTTTCTGATAAAAAAAATCTTTAAGTTTTTCACTATTAAGTATGATGTTATTTGTGGATATTTTGTAGGTGTCCTTTAACAGACCAAGGAAGTTCCCATCTATTTCTAGTTTGTTAAGTATTTTTATCACGAAATGTGCTAAATTTCTGTTAAATGACTTATCTCTATCTATTGTGATGATTTTGTGATTTTTGTCCTTTATTTTATTAATGTGGTATATTATATTAATTGATTTTCACTTACTGAGTCAACCTTGCATTCCTGGGATAAAACTGATATGGTCATGGTGTAGAATTCTTTTCATATATTGCTGGATTTGGTTTGTTGGCATTTTGTGAGAGGTTTTTTGATCTGTATTCATAAAAGATGTTGGTCTTTCTTTTTTTTCCTTGTGATGTCTTTGTCTAGTTATGGTGTCAGAGCAATACTGGACTCATAGATTGAGTTGGGAAATGTTCCCTCCTCTTCTATTTTTTGAAAGAGTTGTGAAGAATTCATGTTAATTATTCTAGAAACATTTGGTAAAATTCACCAATGAAGCCATCAGGGCCTGAGATTTTCTTTGTAGAGAGTTTTTTTGTTTTGTTTTATTTTGTTTAGCTTTTTAATTACAGATGGTTTCATTGGTGAATTTTTTTTGTGGGTTATAAGTCTATTTAAATTTTCAGTTTCTTCTTGAGTCAGTTTTGGCAGTTTGTGTCTTTCTATGAATTCATCAGTTACACTTAGGCTATCTTAATTTGTTGGCATGTGAGTGTTCATTGTATTCCCTTATAATCCTTTTTCACTAATGTAAGATCAGTAGTAATGGCCCCTCTTTCATTTATGATTTTAGTAATTTGAGTCTTTCCCCTTTTTTCTTGGTTGTAGACCCTTGCTTTTTAACAAATAAAGAATGGTTCATGCTCCCCCACTACTCATTTCAGTCTACTTCCTCTTAGTCTGAGATTGAGGAGGAGAATCATTAAGAGAAAGAGGTTGGATATGACTTGTTTGTTGACCTCTAAAGTGATTTCTTTTCACTCTCTTTGGTGCTTCTGAAAAGTAAGGATTTTTCAGTATTTTCTAATAGACTCAGAGATGTGGATAACAATAAGAATTGAATCAACAAATGTAGCTCCATGAAAAAATACTTTTCTGTTATGAGTTGCAAGAAAATTTATATATAATATTTATAAATATGATTTCCTATTTATTTTGAACCTTCACTAGTAAACATTAAATTAGTTATTTGTTAAAATGTTAATAATCTATTAAGCTGTAAAAATTAATCATTGGCTACATATCTGCTAAAAGTATAAAAGTATGCATAGGAGGGATACAAACGACAATAGTTATTCCTGGAGAGAGAGAGTAGGAAAAGATTAGAGGTGGGGCTTTAGTTGTATAGGAAAAGATTTGTTTCTTTTTTTAAAAAGACAGAAATTTGAAGCAAATGTGGCATTTATGTTAACATATGTAAAATCTGGATGGGGGTTCTGTAGTGTTTTGATGAGCAGATCAAAACAGGGAATATTTAAATAAAAGACACGTTGAAGTTTTATATAGTGCTTTTTAAATTTAACGTTAAGTTATTGTAATGAGCAAAGGAAATGAAGAGACAAATTATAAGAGAGGAAATGAAATTGCCCCACCCAGATAACCCTGCTGGTTTAAGAGACTTACTCTCCCAGCGTTAGGAATTGCCTTGGCTGAAAAAAGCTGCCTCCCCCAGGGGCATGCTCCTTTTACTCAGTCACCCTTCATCCAATGAATGGTTGAAATAGGGTATAAAATCCTGTTCCCTTCACCCTAACTTGGAACAATTCTAAAGAGACACTTCAGCTTCAGAATTCCTTATGGTTTATCTGAAACATTTGTTGAGACTGCCTCTCAGCCCAGCTTCTGCCTCTTTCCAGCCCTGCTTTCTTCCCTTGCCCCGCAGGTATTGACCCTAAGAAGTTTCTAGTGCACAAATCTCCACCTCAGGATCTCTTTCCTGAAGAACTCTGTGTGTAACATATAGGTAGACATATAAATATAAAACCTCACTAATAACAACAAAAAAGCTCAAATTTAAGCCAGAAAACATTTAATTATGATGAAAGTAGAATGGTAGATATTGTGGTACAGCAGAGTCTGCCAGTTTTCTATACAATGTCCATCTCCCCTTTTTACCTAGTAACAGAATCCTGATTTTATTTGAGGCAGCAATGTGCTCTAACAAAAGGGTATATTTTCCAGCCTCACTTGTTAAGTGTGGCTTTATGGCTAAGATAAAGCTTTGAAATGTCAAAGCATTGCTGGACTCCAAATAGGGTCCCTTAGGGAAATAGACTCAGATAGTTAAGTAGTCCTCTTTCAGTGTTCCTCTTCCTCTTTCCTATTCCCTGGAATGGGGATGCAATGGCTAGAGCTCCAGCAATTATTTTGTGACCCTGAGGATGGCAGCCATGGTGAAACACAGAGAAGCTGGGTGCTTAATGTTTTCATGAAGCACCATATCATCCTATATTGCTGCTTCTGGACTTAACAAAATATAAGGGCTTTGAGGGTCTTATTTATGGAATATTGTTAATCTTAAATATTTTAGCTACTGTCAGGGCTAATTTAGTTTTCAGGTTAGGTTTTAATTCTTCAGGTTTTTTTTGAAGTGGCTATTACAGTGACTTTATTTATCTTTTGCCATTGTTAGTTTTTTAAACTGCCAGACCTAATTATAATTTAAACAGGGTAATTTCATGTCCTGCTTGTAAAATAGGAAGTGAAAAAATATTTTGGAAAATAATTAAGTATTTGGCTTGTAAATGTTCTTATGGAGTAATTCTATTTCCCAGGAATAAGTCCTAAGGATTATGTGTATATGTAGATGTATGAAGCCTTAAGAACAAAGACATTTACATAATAAGAAAAATAGAAACTACCTAAATAGCAACATAATAAAATGGGTAATAAAATATGATACAGTCATTGAATCAAGAAATTAAAAAAGCAAAGAATATTTTATTTTAAAAAGCACTTTGTGCTAACAATTTAAACAATGTTGACATTTATGAAGTAAAAGTAATATTCTTCCTCTCCTACTACAAGGTCCACACCCGTTTACAGTCTAGTGCGTATCTTTCCACAGCTTTTCCTTTGTCTACACAAATAAATACAGATATGCATTCACATACAATGAATAAAAATTGAATTATAGTACATATATAAAAGAAAAATTATCAAGGAGAAATGCTCAAGGTGCAATAAAATAGTGCAATAAAAAGTTTCATAAGTAATATAAAAAATTGATATATAGCAAGATCTCAATTACATCTCAAAAAGTGCTTAGAAATAAAGACTAGCATGAAATATATGATAAACAAATATGTGAATAATAAATGGATATTAAGTATATATTGCCCCTATTAATAAGTAGTTTACTATTGATAATAAATACTGTTTCTCCTAGAAATGCAGTTTTCTCCACAATCCCAGCAAGGCTAAAAGTAAAAAGACACTTCAGGGGAAATATGGGAGGTTGAGGGCACATATTTGAACCACCTGCCTCCCAGTCCCATCCAGAATGACCTAGAAAATTTTAAAATATGTAAAACCCTAAATCAGTACTGGAAGCTAGGGAAGGAAACCATACAAATGCCAGAAACTTCAAAGAATTTCTTCTAAATCCTGTGCAGTTGGGACCAGATTAAAGGACATCCAGGGCCAATTTGCCAGGGACGAGATCCCTGGAGGCCAACTGCAGGGCCCATCAGTGATTCTTTTGGCTCTTGAAAATTGAATGAGTTTGAGGGTAGCAAAGGTAGCAAACCATGGTAAATGTTTCAAGCATAAGGCGCTAGCACGGTGGCAGTAGTTGTGTTACAGGATGGTTCCCCCAAACTTCAGAGACCGGCACTGTGTCTGTGAGCTGGGCGTGAAGGCGAGGCCTAGTGGCTCCCTCAAGCAGCAGGCTGTCGCCAGCAGCAGCGCTCTTTGCTGATGCAGTGGGCCCCTGGCTGGAGACCAGGCCTGGGCAGCTGCACCTCACACCAGCAGTGAGCCTGGGGGTCCCTACAGAAGCCCTGGACAGAAATGCTACCGCCAAATCTGTCAAATGCACAGCCCTTCCACAAAATACAAGGAACAAACTTTACAAGTTGAAGTATAGATAGAGATTTTTTTCAGATTTTGACCTCACCCTCACACAATACATAAGAATTAATTTGAAATGGATCACTGATGTAAGTGTGAAAAGTAAACCAACAAAGCTTCAAGAGGAAAATATAATGTCTTCATTATTTTTGTTTCAGCATAATTTCTTAAATAGTATACCAAAAACTCTAGCCAGAAAATAAAACATTGAAAAATTGGACTTTATTAAAACAAACAATTTATGTTTATTAAAAGACAATATTAAGAGAGTGATAAGGAGGACTACAGACTGGGAGAAGATATTTGCAATAGAAGAAACTGACAAAGACTCATCCAGACTGTAAAAAGAATAACATTGGTAAGAATAAAACTGAAAAAAATAGCTTAAACTGGGTAAAATACTTTAACAGTTACTTTAGAAAAATTGATAGATAAACAAACACTAAGTGTGAACATTATCAGTTAGAGACAAGTATCTAACAGTACCAACTGCTGGCAAAGATGTAGAACAACTGGAACTCTCATAAACTTTTGGTAGGTGTATTAACTGATTTTTTAAAAATCACTTTAGAAAAATGCTTGACAGTGTCTACTAAAACTAAACATATGTATACTCAAGGGCCCAGAATTCCACTTTTAGGTATATACCCTATAGAAATAAGTACTTATATCTATCAAAATACATGTGCAAGGAAAGTCATAGCAACTTTATTAATAAAGCCAAATATATATATTTTAGAATATCCACATCCATATGAAAAAGAACAACCTACTACTATATGCAAAAATATGGATGAATCTGAACATAATTTTGAGCAAAAGAAAACAGACTTAAAAGAGTAGGATGATAGTTGGGTCCATTAAGAAGCAGATGCCAAAATTGAGTTACAAATGCAAAAGATTTGCTGGGAATAGGAGTGGGCAGGGAAGGCCTTCAGGTCTGATATTTAGTGAACAAAGGATGGGAAGCTGGGTAGAAAGAGCCTCAGCCTGAGAAAGTCTTGGCCAGTGCAACAAGCAGTTTCAACAGCACCAGAAGATTACCCATAGAGGGGTCTCTAACAGCCAGAAATGGCAAACCCTGGTACCGCTGTGCTCAGCTGACTTTGATGCAAGCGCACGACCTTGACGCAAAAGCTGAGGCAGATCCTGAAGCACTCACATCTGGAGACTGTCAACTAATGCACTCCTTGTGGCAGATTGTCTCTTGAAGAGAAATCTGAGTAACAAACCTACACGTCCATGGCTGCCACAGGTACATACTTATTTGATTGCACCTGTGTGAAGTCCAAAGCCATCCAATAGAGCAAGGTTCTGTGACTGAGGAGGGGCAGCAAAAAAAAGCCTGCTGGGTGGTAGGAAATACTCTATTTCTAGATCTACACAGTGTTAAATATTAAGAGTGTGTGTGTGTGTGTGTGTGTGTGTGTGTGTGTGTGTGTAAAGATAATTTGTGCAACTTATGATATATAAGTTATACATGTTTAACAAAAAAAAAGAGGGAATAATGAGATGAAATTTCCTCTCCAAGATTGCACATAGCCCTGATCCCTGAGGTTGTTAGTAGTTAGATGAAGGAACTAACCACATACCTTCTTCTCAGATTTAAGAGATCCCTAAAAGTATTTTTAAGAAAAAGAAGAAAAAGACTTTTTAAAAAGTCCCCTCACCTGGCTTCTGGAGGAGATAACTAGAAAGAATCTCACTGTTTAAATATAAGTAAACAGAAAACTCCCATATCAGGTGGGACTAGGTTTGACTGAGACAGAAAATCCAAAATAATAGTAACCTCAATGAGAGAGAGTTTATTTCAGTGTTACCTAAAAGAAGCCCAGAAGGAGACAGTCCAGGCCTGATCTGGTGCTGCTCAGCGAGCTCCTTCTATCTCACTGTTCTGCCATTCTTGGCACATGGTTTTTACCTCACTGTCCAAGAGGCTATTTGAGCTCTAGTCGTCATATCTGCATTCCAGCCACAAGAAAAGATGACGAAAGACACCCTCCCTTCCACTTAGACACACTTCCCGGAAGTTACGCAGAACACTTCCACTTACCTCCTACTAGGTGGAACTTAGTTTTCTAAGCACACCTAGCTAGAAGAGAGTCTGGGACATGTAGATTTTATTTCAGGGGCCAGGTGCCCAGCTAAAAAGCAGAGTTCTATTACTATGGACAAAGGGAAAATAGATGTTGGGGGATAACTAGCAGATTCTGCCATAACCCCACAAAGAATTTGTGGTATAAAGGAAAGAAAACACAGCGTCAAAAGGTAGAGGAAAATTGGATCAAAGAAACATACATAGTTTAGGAACAGAAATTTTTAGATACATCTGTATTATGCTCTTAATTTTTAAAAATATATGTACACTTGGAAATGAGGGATAAAAGGTAAATTGGACAGAGTTGAGGAGGGAGTTAGTTGAGAGATAGAAGAAGCATTTGAAATTAATTATGCCATTATGAGACTTTGTACTTCATTAGCAGCAGTGGAGAGTGGACCTGACAACATAGAAAGCTGAATCATTAATACAGTTGACAAGTTTGATGAATTTCCCATGGTGAATAAGACAGGGAAAACAGACAAGAGAGATGTGCATTTGGAGAGATAAGAGCTGTGGTACCTGAACAGTGAAGAGTCACTGGGTGGATAATGGTGGTTTTGAAGAAACAAATTTGAAGAAATAGAAGAGGAACAATATTTAAGACCACAAACAAAGGAGCTATTTGTAAGCTGAAGGTAAATTTTAACCTGCAGATCAACACAGCTTCTTAAATACCAGGAAAAAATTAATAAATGAATAGAAATCTGCATCCAGACACATCCTGGTTGAAGTCTCAGTTTCAAGGTGAAATAGACTTCCAAAAGAATCCAGGCAGAAAAAGTGTTGTTTACCCACAAAGGAGGGGGGATTGTTTTTCCTCTGATATCTCCTTAGCTGCATTACAAGACTAAACAATCTATGGAATGAAAAAGTGAGAGGACAGGAAGAGCAAATCCCCTCGGTGATTTATCAGGATTGGGAAGTGGAGGCTGTACCCTTGTATTAAAGAGAGTGACTTTCTTGATAGAACCATTGTATCTTAAATTTCTAAGTAAAACTAGAAGATGGGGATATGTGGGTGACTGCAAGAAAATCCAGGTGATTTCTGCTACCTGTTATACAGCTGGTCGCACCTACATGGCAAGAATGAGTGACTGCAAAATAAGCAACAGACACTCTGTCAGAACACCACTGAAACCTTTTAACTCAAAGAGGTTTCATCAAACCAAGTCTAGAACAGGGGAAGTACCACCTTTTCATGTGGACTTAACATGTGTGCAGGAACACACATTCAACTTCTGAGCCAATTGCTTTCACCTTCTGTTTGATTATAAGTGAATATTGAGCAAGAATAGAACTTCATTTAGTCCAGGTGTCTATCATAGGGTTCATGAGCCTTCAGTAGGGATCACAGAGATCTGAAGAGTTGGGCTATGAAAACATTATGCAAACTTTATTATGTGGCCATTTTTCTGGGAATAAGATTCAACTTGAATCAAGTTCTCAAAAGAGTCTATGACCCTGAAAAAAACCCAGAACCAGTACTGATTGCTTTGTAAACATTTAAACTGAGAATGTGTTAAAGAAAAAAATTATTCTTGACATTTGTTAAAGAATGGGAAAGCAGACTTTATTCAGGGAGACTACAATGTGGTTTTGAAGTAGAGGCGAGAGATTGGGTTCGAGTCTGAATACAACAAAGAAAAGTGGGACATATGGTCAAAGGAGCAGGATGGAAGTCAGTCGATGGAAAATAACTGAGAGGGAATATCAGGGGTAAAGGGGGATTCTGGCTGAACTGACGTAACAGGATTCTAGCTGAACGCAGGCTAGGGTGATCAGACATCACCTGGGGGTGGTGGAGGATGAGGAACCTGATCAGATATGAAGTGGGGTCAGATGTGAAGGGCAGGGTGTTCTTACCAAACTGATTTAGCAGGGATCTTGCTAACATTGGACAATGCAGATTGTATGGAAATGAGAAATACAACCACAGAATTACAAATGCTGTTAAAGGCAATAGATAGCAGACTGAAAACCATAGAAAATAAAATTAATGAATAGAAATATAAATAAGAAATTGAAACTGACATAAGGACAAAGTGATAAAATGGTGAGAGAAAATAAGGAAAATATCAGGGAGAGATGCAGGAAATCCAATCAACATGTCCTAAGAACCCAAAAAAAGAGAAAATAGAATGGATATATCGAAAGCAATAGCCAAAGGAATAATAGGGGGAAATTGCTGAGTTTGTAGAATTAAAAGTTACCAGGTAGTAATGAAGAGACATAGGCACCTCGCCATAGCCTGTTGAATGTTACAAGATTTAAGGAGAAGAAAAAAAAACCTCTAGAAGCAACCAGACAAGAAAAAAAACAGCTTATTTCTTAAGCAGTGGTTCTCAACCGCAACTATGCATTAAAATCATGGGTGAGCCTTTAAAAAATACTAGTGTCTGGGCTCACTCCTTAAGCATTCTGATTTAATTATTCTGGGAGGAGCCTTGGCATTGATATTTTCAAAAATCTCCTTCAGTGATTTGAATGTGCAGCCAGAGTTGAGAACCAGTGCCCCAAGGAAAGAAAAATCATGGACTTCTCCAGAGAACCAAATAGCAGCAGTAAATGAAGACTGGCTTCCAAGCTTGGGAGGAAAAGAATGCTGTACTTAGTCAAGAGGTCATTTGTAGGAAAGACCAATATTCTCCTATTAGCCAGTGCTAGGAAAGTATTATACTCTCAATTTAGGGATACATTCCAGCCAAGCTAGGGATGGATCAAAAGAACAGAATGAAAGGGCCATAATGAAAAGGAATGGTAGGAAGCAAAGGAAACTAGTTGAACCAGCAGTAACATCTTAAAGACTGTTACCAATATGATTACAAGAAAAAATAAATTTCAAAAATATCTTCAAAGAAAAGTTGATCATGTAAAATAACGACAACAATTTAGATCTACATTCTGGACTACATCAATCAAAACTGTGAAGTGGAGAGAGACGGTAAGGACAGTAAAAGCCTGAAAGATTTCTCAGTTGACATAGGTGACAATTAATAGATACAGTTACATTTCTAACCTTGATAAGCAGAGATAAAAATATTTCAAAGAGCTTTTAATGACAAAAAGATAATCACTAATAGAAAAAAATGTAATTGTCCCTTCCAAACTATTAGAGAAATAAGAGCTAAGAAAATACAGTTGGTAGAAATATGGCAGAATATAAAAACCATCGCGTCTCAGCCTTTTGGCCAAGATCAAGTGTAGGATATAAAAACTGCTGTACAATATGATCCCCATTTACTATATGTAGATATAATAGGAAAATATGAAAAAGAAACACCCCCAAATTATAACTGGTTGTCTCCAACAATCACTATTACAGGCCTAGGGTTTGTGTTCTTATTAATGTGTTTCAACTTTCTAAATATTCTACAATTAGAAAACTATTTTTGTAATTTAAAAAATCAATAAACATTAAATTTTAAAATTAATATTCATCTCTCTTTTATCTTGTATGCATTTCCATGGTGCTTTTTTACTACAAAGGATAAAAGTCAAGTTTTTTAATGCTAATTTTAGCAATTACAGGATTTAAAAAATCTGATTCCACATGTTATTCAAGACTAAACACCTATGAATACTATAAAGGTGTTTCTATTAATTTCTTACTAAATTGCTTTCTGGAAGTAACATGTTTGTGTAAAATCTTGCCAAAAATAAGAATATTAAAATGTGTTCTGCATTAAGAACAAATCCACATCATAAGTATATTAGAAGTTAACAAGATTTGGAAGTAAAAAAACATGAAACCAGAAGAACTCAGGAAAATGTGCTTGCAACTGTAAATTCTGTAATTAATTTGCTTTACAAGTTTTTTGGAGAAGCTAGGTCACCAGTTGACAGCTTGGATCTGCTTTTTATTCCGTCAAAACATATAAAAGCATACATTACTTGTGGCCGGATTGTGGTCTAAATATATTTTCCAACCAAATATCCAGTTTTGATATGAAGAAAACTACATAGTCATGTTGTTACTTAATTTTACTTCAGACATATTTTACTTCTGCCCAGCATAGAACTTGGAATTTTATTTAATTCTTGTTTCCTCAGACTTCTGTAGCTTGGGGATACTAACAATTCACGTTAATGTTAAGAACTCAAATTCCATTCCATGGACTTCTATCCTACCTTCCGGCAGGACCATCTGCAGGACCTCAGTTGCCTGTGCTTCTCAAGTATTTCTAGATGCTCCTGGATGTGCACTGTGTGTGCTCCTAGAGAGGTCTGCCTCTGCTGTTTGCATTTCTGACTATGCTACCACCCTCTGGACACCCACTACATGCCGCCATGTCTGAGGGTTGCTCTGTCTTCTCCAACAGTGGAGGCAACAAAGCCCTTTGAGTCAAAGGCTTAAAGCTTCAGAGTGTTGTGTTGGGAAGGATGTCTCATTCCTCTCTTGGCATTGTGCAGCCAGCCAGTTCCCCTCCTGCCTCAGCATCATGTTTTGAAATAGAGCAGCTCCTGGTTTTTATTTCTGATAGTCCTGCTTTCTTTCTTTGGGGCTCAGATATAAGTCCAGGCCAGGAGTTAAAAGCTAAGTGATAACCACCTCGCTGAACTCAAAATCATCCCTCCCATCCTATTGCCTAGCTCCTTCTTCTCGTATGGTTGGGTCCCTCCCAGGATGCTTCTCAGCCAACATTTAAGGTTTCTGGTGGTAGATTTCTGGTGGGTTTTTTCTACAAGTTGGCCAGACATGTCTACTAAGACTCAAGCTGAGACTCCTGTTGCACATATACTCCAAAGAGGCCACATACTGTATGCAAAAAAAAAAAAAAAAAAAGTTTAATAATCTTGGTGTTGAATGAAGTTTATTTTAATGAATTTGTTGTCAGTACAAAAAGATAAATCTGGCCTTTTCAAAGCAGCACATTATTAAGTCATTGATTCAGTCATTATCAGTCTCAAGAGGTTAAGTGGAATCAGCTGAGGTGGTTGAAATCCCCATAGATCTCTTTTACATTAGGGTAATTCAGGAGAAATTCTTGCTGAGAATCAAGGGAAAAAAAGCTGTTATTGAGGGACAAGCTTGAAAACTGAGAGAGAAGCTGGTTTCTTCTAGAGAAGTTTTACTTCAGAAGGAGGGTTCCTTCAGAAAATGAAAACTGGCTGTGAAGGAACTTAAGGAATCAGCAAGCCACAAATATTCAAGACCTTGTGAGGCTGGGAATAGGCAGGTCCTGTGGTTCGCTGTACAGTAGTAAGTGATGATGCACTATTAATACATTAATATGGAAAGAGCATGAGGATTTTGAGTAATTAGAAGGTAACTGAAAAGGGATGTAGTTAAGAGAGAATAGAACTAATTATTTTTTAAAATCCACATACTTCATAATGCCTTGTTTGTTTGTTTAAGGTGTTTTGGGGCCCAAGGCTTCCCTTGCCCTTTCCAGGAATTTTTTGTTTGTGTTTCTCTATTTTGATACTGCATTTATTTATATTGATAAGAAAGACTACCTAACTAGCCAGGCTACTAAAGTGCATTTTAATTCCAGTGTGAATTTATCCCCTGCTATGCTGGTCTTGCAGTCCTACACCAGGCAGCAATTTTCTCCAAAATGGCAACCAATGGAAAACAGATTCCAGAAAGGAAACCTCAAGCAACTCACAAGAATGGTGACAGAAATAGTTACTACAACCACAATGCGGTATCACCTCACACTTACTAGAATGGTTACTACCAGAAAGATAAGAGATAACAAATGTTGGCGTGGATGTGGAAAAACAGGAACCCTGGTGCACTGTTGGTGGGAATGTAACTGGTGCAGTCACTATGGAAAACAGTAGGGAAGTTCCTCAGAAAACTAAAAATAGAATTTCTGTATGATGCAGCAATCCCACTTTTTGGCACGTAGCCAAAAGACAAAAAATCATTATCTCAAAAAGGTATCTGTACCCCTGTATTCATTGCAGCATTATTTACAATAGCCAAGGCATGGAAATAATCTAAGTGTCCATCAATGGATCAATGAATAAAGAAAATGTGGTGTGTGTGTGTGTGTGTGTATACACAATAAATGTTATTCAGTCATAAAAAGGAAGGAAATCCTGCCATTTGCAATGACTGAATGAAACTTGAGGGCATCTGGGGCTAAGTAAAATAAGTCAGATGGAGAAAGACAAACACTGTATGATTTCACATATGTGAAATCTAAAAAAGTCAAATGCACAGAAACAGTAGAATGATGGTTGCCAGAGGCTGGCAGCTGGGGAAATGGGGAGGTGTTGGTTAAAGGGTACAAACATTCAATTATAAGATGAATAAGTTTT
The DNA here is from genome assembly GCF_009834535.1 of Camelus ferus. Classification (NCBI taxonomy): domain Eukaryota; kingdom Metazoa; phylum Chordata; class Mammalia; order Artiodactyla; family Camelidae; genus Camelus; species Camelus ferus. Next base: position 80,726,055 of record NC_045696.1, on the reverse strand, counting down.
GATGATCTAATGTACAGCATGGTGGCTATAGTTAACAGTACTTCACTGTATGCTTGAAATTTGCTAAGAGGACGAATCTTAAATGTTCTTGTCCCCCCCCCCCCGAAGGTAACTACGAGTGTGAGGTGATGGAAATATTAACTAATTTCATTGTGGTAATCACTTCACAACATATAAATATATCAAATATTCACACTGTATACCTTAAATCTATGCAATATTAAATGTCAATTTTATCTCAATAAAGCTGAGAGGAGAGAATATTTTACTATAGTTCCTAGGATAAAAGCTCTCAAAAATATAAGACCTTTTTAATGTTTTGAGTGAAATACCAAATAACATGTAATTTTAAAATCATATTTATTCATTCAAATATCTATTAACATCTGTTTATCTCTGGGCACCATTCTAGACCCTGTACTTATAGTAAGGTATGAGATACTGCCCAGGGTCTCACAGGGAGCTCACAGTCTCCTGGGGGCTCATGATATGATCCAAGGAGAGTGCCCTTCCTTACTTCAGCACTCCAAGCTCAGGCTTTCCTTGGGGACTCATCATCCATCCCCAGCTCAGTACATAGCTTCCTCTCATAGTGCTTTTGGACTCCACTCAAATATCACCTCGCTCCCTGATTCCCACCCACTCACATACCCCCAACGCTATCTAATCAACATTTCACTCTATTTATTTCCTTCAAAGATTTATATCACATTGTTACTGGAAAATAAATTGTTCACATATTTATTATTTGTCTCCTTCTACTAGAATACAAGCTCTATGAGAGCAGGGTTTTTTCCTGGCTTATTTTGGGTACATGTATTTCTAGTATCAAGAAGAGTGCCTGGTAAGCACACTATAACAGCATTGCATAAGAGAATGAATGAATGGAAGTTTGATGAATGAATGCAGCAATTAGCTTATTACAATCCAATATGATTATCACTATGGTGGAGGAAAGATATGGGTACCTCCTTGTATCTAATAAACTAGGAGTAGTAAACCATCCTAGGAGGAGACAAGGATTCCTTCCTAGAGGATGTGGAAACATGAGCTTAAGATAGGGGCCTCATCTGGAACTTCATGAAGCTCCGTATGTCTGAAGATAAAAGGAAGTGAGGAGTGGGGGGAAGAGTTGGAGAAGGACAAATGAGAAGACAGCAGGGTCCCACTCTGAAAGAACTAGTGAACCCCATTTAGCCTTTATCTTGAGGGAGGTGGGGAGCAGATAGGCCCTGAAGAATAACAGGTTGTGGTGGGGGGAGGGGGGACAGGAAATGAGGGCAGATCTCCCTTGGAGAATGCTCAACCAGAAGCATTCTGGAGAATGGGATGGAGAGCTCAGTAAGCCAGGCAACTCAGTAATTCAGGCAAGAAATGATGAAGGACTGAACTAAAACCAGGATTATGGGAACAGGGCAGAGGGAAGGGTCTGGGGAGACCATCTGGAGCAGAGGTCAGGAGTCAAGTTCAATTCCTCTAAAGCAATAGCAGAGGAAGGGGTCAAGTTCAATTCCTCAGATAGCTATAGTTCCTCAGTCGAGTTCTCCATTTCCCATTAAACAATCCCAAAGGCTGCAGCCATGTTCTTTGAGGACTATGCTGAGGCTGGGGGTGCACCTTCCAGATTAAAGGCCATATGGTCTGGAGGACAGCCCTGGGGTCAGCCATTCCTGCTGGAGGCAGAAAACTAGGACCAGGTCTTTTTGCTTTGGCTTACAGGTTAGCTTTACACTGGGCCACGTACATTCTGATACATTGGGTTGGGTAGGATCTCTATCTCCTTGCTAATCAAAATCCCTTTTAGATAAGGATATCTTTTCACTCCTACACTATCCAACAAGTACTTGGTGAAGGCCTACAATGTGCTGGGTTCTGGGAACAAAGCCCCCGCCTTCAAGCAATGTATAATTTGTGAAGGAGACAAACAAGAAGACACTTAAAATACACTGTGATAAATACTGTAATGGAAGTAAACTCACACAAAAATCACAAAGCAGAGACCCTAAGCCAAAGATGAGTTCAGGAGGGGTTGTCTTCTATCAGTTAGAGATAAGAATGGCTCCTCAAATAGAAAAACAAAAATTCTAACTGAAGGAAGATAAATACCCATTAACAAAATAATAGCTCAGGTATAAATAAACACAGGTGCATCAAAAACATCCACAGATAATAATAAGTGATATTTTTCAATGCATGAAATGTGCCAGGAGCTATGGGTCTTGTGTATTTTTTTTCTCAGTTCATCTTCATACCAACCTTATGAGGTACCAATACTCTCCTCATTTTACAGGTGAAAAAGCTGAGGTTCAGAAAGGTGAAATACTTGGCCCCAGGCCACACAAGTAGCATTAGAGCTGGGATTCACACTTGGGCAGTCTGAATGCAGAGTTCCTAATTGGGACGTGGACCTGCCCTCCACAGTTAGAGCCGTTTGTCTACTGCCCAGTCCTCCACAGTATTTAAGAGACTTGCCCACTGTCCCACATGGTATGGGTGGGGAATTCAACCCAGTTGGCAGAGCTCCAATGCTTCTGATGTTTGACACAGCCATGTCTTCAGGCTGAATATATAGTCTCTAATGAGAAAAAGAATGAGGAAATACACTATTTGAAAATGCAGAAAATTCCCTCCATTTTCTTCTCTGTTTCAGTTCTCTAAGGGATAAGCCAAGCCCTGCCTCCTGCCTAAGTACCTTGGTTCCACAGGGAACTCTGTCAGAGGTTATAAAGCCTGGGTCAGGACAGAGTGAGCTGGTGAGGCTAGCTCATCCCCATCCACTACTTACATCATTGCCCAGAGGGTCCTGAGAAAGCTGGCAGTCCTGACAGTCCTGGCAGTCATTCTCAATGAACATTTGCCTACAACTGCTATATTATGTTAACATTTAAACGCTTGTTTTTTCAAAAACAAAAATTGAGACTATGTTATATTGTTTATGAAAAACTGAAAGGTTAGCTAAAATTTACACTGATCCTTCAATATTTGCACCTCACCATCCCAAGAGCTGGCAGTCTTAGTAATAGAGTTCCCATTACCATTGATAGTCACATTTCACCAGCTCCCTCCAGTACAACTGCAAGACCTGATTTTTCCCCCTCCTAAAGGGGGCCCCAAGTTACTTTTGTGGGTGTCTGGGGTGTCTCACCTCGTCTCTTGCTGCTCCCCTCAAGGCACAAATTTGCTGGGCTCCCTTTAAGCCTTCCTCTACAAGAAGGCTGGCTCTTCTCCATCCAAATTAGGAGATACGTTTCCCACACCTCTCCCTTACACCTTTCCAGCTGGGCCCCAGCGAGCATTGCTTGTGTTTTGAGTCTCAAGAAGTTGCTTGTGAAAACAATACCCCCAGAGTCTGCTCCGAGCCGTTTTCCTCCATGGACCTCAGGGTGGAAAGAGATCTTAAGATTCATACCCCTGTTCATCTTCCTCCTCTCCCTCCCAGGTACTTGCACTGAGGAGACTCTTCCCCTCATGCTCACCAAGTAGCCCAAAATGGGGCCTTGCTCAACTTGGGGGCCCGGTCTACCAGTTCACACAACCCAGTTTAAACACTGGCCTTGGCCCAGATGCTACCTTCTCTAATAAACACAGTCACATAAAAATTATTGAGAAGATACTGAGTTATCTCTGGTAAGAGTAAGGCTGTCTTGCAGTGAGAAAGAAAAGTGAGGTAATATATATGTACGTATTTTATGGATATATATGTATGTGTATCCATAAAATCTCATTTGCAAACTTGCCTAAGCATTGCTCTTTCTCATTCAGAAAATAGGCCCCAAGAAAGCAGCTTTCTCTGCCTGTTGGAGACTTTGGTACATGCTGGGAAGCTGGGTAGACTGACGTAGAGAGGATACCACGGCCCAGGTAGTTACAGAGCCTGCCGGGTTGATGGTGGGACCCCAACAGGCAGAACAGGAAGCCAAGAGTCCATCAGTTACACTGTAACCTGAGCAAGACTGAACATCTGAGCCTTATATTTGTTTTTAAGCTAAAATAGGGATAATTATACCATCTCGACAGGGTTGTTTGGGTTCAACATAATTATATTTTGTAAACTGCACAAGCCAAAAATACTAGTTTTTTTTTTTTTTTTAATATTGCAAGGAAGAGCTAGAGCAGAAGTTTGGATGGGAGCAAAGGTAGAGAAAGGGGAAGAGGGCAGGAGGTTGAGATGAGGAGAGTGGTCTCTAAAGATTATGGGACACATGGGGGTAGCAGGCCCGGGGGAGGGACCTCAGGAGAGAGGAAAAGGTGCTGGGAGGGAAGACAAAAGGAGGCAAAAGGGGTCAAAGACACTATCTACCAAGACTGAGACATTCTGAAGAGTCCTAGATGCTCTTCCCAGTGTTCCACTGCCATCTCTGGCTTGACGTGAGAGGTAGTTTGGGCTGGCACACTGCAGAAGCCCGGGGTCTGGTAGCATGAACCAGCGCCACTCAGACTTCTAGCCTGACATTCTGTGGGGTGTGTACACATGTGTGTGCACCTGTCTTACAGGTGCAGGCCTCAACCCCAAGTCCCAGCTACACAAAACTGACAACGTGGAGGCTCCCCAGTCACCTCTAATTGCTGAGCTTTTGTTAGTACTGCTGGGGTAATACTAAAATGTTCCATTTTCAAGGGCCAGTGTGATCCTGGCAAGAGACCCAGGTAGTAGTTTGAGGAGATGGTCATGAAGCCTGGTAATAAAAACAAATTGTTTTGAAGGAATAGTTAAAAGTATGTATTGGCAGGAATTGAATAGTCAAGGTAATGGATTTCATTAATTATGAGAATATTCCTTTAAGACAATGTAATAAATGCTTCCGTGGAAGTTTCTGGTTGAAGCACTGGGCCCCACCTCAGGAAGGATTTACTTGTGTAGTTGCAAGAGAGGGCAGAGTGATTGGCACACTCTCAGACTCCAGGTACAACTCTTGTCTCTGACTGATAAGGCAACAGCTGATATCCAGAAGCCTCCGTATGAGAAGTGGTATTGCCCCAAAAGTGGGGAAAATCCTCCTGACAGTCTTGAATTCCAGTGATGGTGGTGTGGCTCTAAGGGATTCCAGGTGAGACCATTCTCACAGTCAGAAAGCAGACAATGCAGAGGAAAAGCTGTCTGATCTCCATCCTTCCCTTCTGCCCCACGTGAAGAGTCATTTACTCTGTGTGGGGAAAATGTTTCACACCCCCCTTGAAGAAGCAGGAATAAGGAGGAGCGGGTAGCAGCAAGAAGGAGGGCACGTGCTTGAATGTCTGTCTTTGTCACTGAATCACTGCCTTAGGCATCCCTGAATGTTGGAGCAAGACCTCAGGTTTTAACACAAAAAAATCCTTGAATGGAACACCACAATATCCAGCCTCCCCACCCTACCCCCCCAGGTCAGTTAACATTTTAAGGAAACTTCAAGGTGAGTATAATCCTGACTATAAAGGAAAGAACCAAGAATGGTTGAATCTTAGGCACCCAGACAGGCAGTCTGAGAAATTTTGGGATGATTTCCCTACCTCCTGTCACACCGCAGGCCAACTCCCTGACACTCAGAACTGGCCTCTGTGCATAGAAATGTACGTCTAGTGTGTAGCGGGAAGTTTGCTTTGGCTGGCCTTGGAGGGATCCATTTGTCTAGGGAGGTTTGCATGGCCCATGAAGGCACTGCCTCCCTTGCCATCTTAGCAGCTTTAAGAGGGTGGAGTATTTTTCTTTGAGGCCAAGGTTGGCGCAGAAAACTTCCTCACTGAAATTTTCTGCCAGGCTGGGTTGCTTTTCTTGCATAATTCCACCCCTGACTCTTACCCCTCCACCCTACCCCTAACTCCCCCAGCTAGCTTTTGGTCAAAGTTCTGAGATTTTGACATATGTTTGTGGGGTTGTATCTATTCCTTTCTGATGCAGTAGATGCAAAGATATGCTTTCTCTTGGGTGAAATTTACAAGCACGTTTTCCTCCTTGACAGGAACAAAGAGCCACAAATATTTCCTAAGGGGAGAAAAAAGCTTCCAGATGCAGGACTCCAAATGTGAAGGGTTTTTTCCCCTCCCTTCTTCCTTTGGCATTTTTAAAGCTTAATAATTACACTGGACATATTTATCCAGAAGAAAGCCCACAGTTTTCATCCTAACAGGGACTTCACTGAAGTCTCCAAGTTACAAATACATCTGCATCTCTGTTGCTTGGCATTGATCTCTTTCTTAAAGCAGTCACCACTGCGGTCTCGAGTTTCAACCCCGTCTATAGACGGAAGAAGATAGACGACCCTTCTTTCCTCTCACTTTTCTTAGCCCTGGTGGCACAGACTGCAGATTAATTAAAGGAGGGAAAAAAACACTTCTAAACTCTTGAACCATTAGTGAACTACTTTTAAATTATCTCCAGTTTAAGGGTTACTGAGTAGAGAATTACAAATGTCAAGAAGACCTTTCAACAAACTTTCACAATCTGTATCATATTTTTGTATTTTTTAAACTAATTAAAACATTCTAATTGGTATAATTTTGTATTTTTAGTTTGTAAGACCTACAATCTAAAAATTTTCTCTCACCATGATCAGAATAATTGTGGGAGATATTTAGCTCACATGTGGAAAATCACTACCACCCACAATTTTTAAAAAGGTTTTGAGGAAATAAGCAACTTTTATTTGATTAGAAAAACATTTCTCTCTTAAGTGTTGGCAAAGAATACACTAAGTCCTAAGAAACATCTTTGGTTAGATATCTTACCTTTACTTATAAGCAATCATGGAGACATTTCATGCAGGTAAATGGCTTTAGCCCATTTTTATCCTACCCAGGATGAAATTAAGGTGCCTATGAATCAGATTCAGCAGGTCTTGGGCTAGAGCAATATTCCACATCTCTAATAAGCTCTCAGGAGATGCTGATGCTGCAGGTCCACAGAGCACACTGTGCAGAGAGGACGTAGAGGACAGTACATCTTCCTATCCCTAAGCCACCATTCAAAGGTGAGATGTGGATACTGGCATCATGCTGCCCCAGGAATGCCAAGGGAGGGCTGTTCCCTTCAGAGACTCACTTGGTAGGTTCTTACAATAGGGTGAAACGTATTTTAATCTGTGCTATTAAAAAATTAAGTGAATCCCTCTTAAATTCAAAGCCCTAAGTTAACCACTGTATAACATATAATACTGCATAATATAAATACAATGATCTTAATTTTATCTTCTGTGCTCTGATTATCATCTCTTTAAGGACTAAAAAGTTCTCCATTGCTGTTTCTCCCCCATCCTCCCACCACTTTTCATTTTGAAATTTTTCAAACCTACTGAAAACTTGAAAGACTAAAATAACAATTTTAAACCTAGATTTACCAATCCTTAACATGCTGCCATACTCTCTCTCTCTGTGCGCACACACACACCCGTATATACGATAAATACTTACTTAGCTTATTTTAATGTTTGTGGCCAAATTGTTTGAAAATAAGTTGCAGATCTCCATAACTTTTTTTCATGTTGCTATTGTTTGTCTCCATTGACTGGCCCAGCTACAGACTAACTTGTTAACCTAGAGCTCAGTGTGTGCAGGAAACCAAGGCAGCTTGGAGTTTCCCAGACTTTCTAGGAACAGGTTTACAGAGGAGAAAGCAGATGGTGGAAACCTTTGTTCTACCTTAAAAAATCTTCAGCAGGTCACCCTTAGGTTCTATCCAGTTACCTCGCTGTATACTGTCTTTAAGAAGCTATGGAATAGTCGCACTGGAGACCACCAGAAATAGGGACTGTAACATGGGAATAACTTACTGCGCCAAACCAAATAAATACAAATGGATGGTGAGTTTGTTTCTTTCTCTGTGAGTTAATTATAGTTAATGAATTTTTGGATCTGTGCTATGAAAGACAGACAATCAGTCTTATTCCATTATGATTAAAATAATTGCCTCTGGAAACATTTTGTGGCATTACAAAAGGGATGCATTTATGCTTGTTTCATCTGTATGTACCTGACTTCATCTTTTTATTCTAAAATGATCAGGAACTAGTTCCTCTCATAAGGTCTCTGCATTATTCTGAAGGTTTCCCAGAAAATACCCCATGTATTTTGCTGACCAAGTCTAACTGGTGCTTCTTGCCATCATGCTGCTGCCTCTGTGGCTGATGACCTGAGGAAGAAGCCCACACACACTGTGATCCCCTTACTACCAGCCCCTCTCTGTATCACCTCCCCCTCCATCTCTCTCTGTAATACTGCTGAGCCCTCATCTCTTCCTGGCTCTTCAGTGTCCTACAGCACAAATGAGACCAGGCTGTAACTTTCAGAGAGACCCTGGGGAAGGCATGGGGCTCGTAGAAATGCAACATACATAACAAATACATTATTTACAACAACCACTAGCGCTGCAGTGTTCACATTCAGAGACCTAAATCCTACCTCAGCATCTCTAACTCCCAGTGGTTCCCCTGTGGTGTGGAATATCTGAGCCCCTGCCTCCTGGAAATCCAAGCTCAACTGTCCCTCAGCCCCATAAAAGGGAGTCCTTCCCTACAAGGCCGGCCCCACATCCTGCTCAGGACTGACCTCAGTCCAGGATGAATGGCAGTGGTTGTATCATTCTCTTCAGGAGAATGTGTGTCCTGTTCCTGGGTATGAACTGGCTCCCTGGCCAGTAAATCAGTCACAAGAGTTATCAGGATATTTCTCCAAGTCCAACATGTGGGCTGGACCAAGTCCATTTCAGTTCCTTTTCATGTTTTTGGTTTTGTTTTCTCCAGCATAGATTAGGTCAGCTTAGCCTTCTTGACATGGTCCAATCTTGATTCCATATCTGTAGTCACTGCAAAAATAAGAAAATAACAATTTATGAATAAATACTTATTTTTCAGACAGAGAAGAGTCTACATTCAGATATTGGTTAAAAAAAAAAAAAAAACAACTCAAAAGACACAGATAGAATCTTACTGATACACCCAATTTATACTCCAAAGCAGAACATTTAACTGCCCTTGCTCAAGCACCTGTGCTGGGGTTATTTCCTTCATTCATTTCTTCCCTGAGGGCAAAAAATAGCTTGATTAAAAAGGATCACAAAATCCGGTTTCCATCCCATAATGCAGAAACCACATGCCACCTCCAAAACAGCAGCCTGGTTATTCAAGAACCTAACTGTCCCCTCTGAGCTCTTTGTTGCATTTATGTAAAGTTATTCCAGTGCTCTGAAACAGTCTGCAATGTCTGCTTCCTAAATTCCACTGCTCAGAATTGGTATATGGTGATAGATTCTGTATCTCAGAATGGATTTTAAAGAAACTGCCAGAAAAGAAACACATTTCAAATTTTAAAAAGCAACACTTCTTTTTTCTTCTTGTTTGTTTAAGAAAACCACATGGAGGCCAAATAGTTAAGAACACCAATGACAAAAATCTTGGGAAAATTTTTTTAATACAGAGATATTTTAGAAGTAGATAAAAAATATCTTACACACAAAAACCTGTCATGATGATGTAGAATCTGAAACTTATAAAACTTGAAAAGTGCTTTTCTGTTTTTCCTCAATGGGATTTCAAATTATAAGCTAAAAGATTCAAAGTTTGAAGAGTGCCAGATCCTTTTTATGTTGGATTTTTACATATTGCTAGAGGAAAACGACACTAAAGTTCCAGCTCCGCCTTATTAATAAGAATGGATGTCAGGATACCTTGATGATGCTTTCTTTGCAGCTGACTTGAACAACACAGTAGCATAGTGGTTTATAAGTCTGGGATAAAGTAAGACAGTTTATTAATGAATGGCTTAACAGCAACTGCTTGGCTAACTGCTTTGTAGAATTCATTGAGTTCCACTAAATGGAAAGAAGTGTTTTTATTTTGTTTATCATGGCCAAACCAGGCCTCTAGTGCTGCTAAGGCAGCTGTCATGGTCTGTTGGCCCTAACTCTAGCCCCTATCTGTGAAAGAGGACACTAGCTTGATCATTTTTCAGCTAACTGGCAGCAAGCAACTGGTCAAAGCTGTAAAATGCAGATACTTCTGAAGCAGTATCTTTAAACACTGAGTTGCAGTCCATGAATGGTCGTGAAATCAATTTGGTGGATTGCATCCAGCATTTTTTAAAAAGTGAAAAAGAGAAAAAATTTATACACAGTAAAAATAAGCATGATTTGTGAAATTTTTTAATTTAATTTATATATATATACACTCATATATAAACCATTACATATGTATGTGTATATATATTATTACATATAAACCATTATGTACAAAGTACACCATGGGTACTTTGGACAATGTATTTCTCACTGTATGTCACAGTCAAACTAATTAAAAAGTCACTGCTTAGGGGGATGGTATAGCTCAGTGGTAGAGTGCTTGCTGAGCATGGACGAGGTCCTGAGTTCAATCCCCAGTACCTCCATTAAAAATAAACAAACAAACAAACAAGCCTAATTACTTCCCCGCAAAAAACAAACACTCTGATGGCAGTTGGGAGAACCACAACCATCAAATTATCTCTTATCAATGGGAAGCATTTTAAATAAATACCAACCATTTCCTTTGTTCAGCATTGGACAGCCTTCCCAGTGCATTGCTTTCTTCAACAGGCCAAGAAAACCGCACAAGGAGACTCTCTGCAAAGTCATAATGTCAACATCCACAATTGCACCATGTCTCAACCCTTCCACTCCTAGGACACACGAAAGAAATAATGTCCACGTGCCTCTGAACCATGCAACCATTTGGCCATACCTAGATTTCAGGGCTGTGGTAGAGTTAAGAAAAGGCCTTGGTTACAGAAAATTCCTTGAGACCTCTCTGTAACTTCATCTCTTTCTCCCATTCAAAAAAGCACAAGGTAATAGAAATTAGTGACAGTGGTAGGGATAAACTTGGATCTACCCTAAAACTTTTTTCAAAAACTTTCGATTTGTAATAGCTCTTATTAATAAAGATTGGAGGCATACCTCCCAATTGTGTCATTGAGACAATGTAGTGGAGAATTGCTGTAGAGAGCTAAGAATACATTCATCTCTTTGTCTCTTTCTCTAGCTACTTTTCTAGAACTGCACAGTTTTCCACACAGTTGGTCAACACCGTGTCTTTTGCAGCGGACATCCAAATACCAAACCCAGGTGGCGTGCTCAAATAGTAGTACCTAAGAGCTGTCAGAACAGGGAATGCTCATGATTTTTAAAGTTCCTGAAAGTTCACCAGCATGAGTGATCTTCCTCAAGGCTCTCTTCTTTTTTGAATTAAGATCAGTTATGGAATATACTCATCATCTCTGCCCCACTCCCCTCTCCCCTGCCTTTTTTCCCTCTTTAGGTTTAATGGATTTCAATAAAGAACAGGCTTGGGATTTAAAGGTTTGGAGGTGATAGAAATGCAAAAAGCAGATCATAATAGGTGAAAAATTCCTGTATTTCAGAACCCAAAACTTTATCTGTCTTTGATGGGAAATGGAAATTCAGGGAATTGAAGGGACTTGCCAAAAGTCATACTAATGGCAAACAGGGGAAGCCTCCTGACACTGAGATTTCCCCCACAGTAGTAGCATTTCTCCGGGTATGGATTACACTCCAGCCTGTGTGTGACTTACTAGCAACTCTTCCAACTGATAGCAGTTGTGCTTCTCAGAGTTAGGAATATTAGGCCTGGTGGAGACATTTGGGGAAGAGATAACAATGGGAAAATTTTGAGACACTACGAAAGTACTACCTAATCTATTCATTTAACCAACCATCCGTTAAGCCACAGGCCCATAGGATAAGAAGATGGACAATCCTACTCTCACGGAGTGTAGCACAGAAAAAGATCATATATACAATCAATTAATTAGGATCAATTAATTAGGATGCAATATTGGGAGGTCATAATGGTGGAATAAATAGGTGCCACATGTAAAGAAAAGTAGTGATTAATTTTAATCTGGGGCTTGAGCTGGTGTAGGGGTGTAGGGTATGTGGGTGTTGGGGGCTTATCTAGGAACTAGTTCATCTGTGAAGATAAACACTTACGTGAGCAGTCTGTTTGAGAGACCAGGTGGTCTACTGAAAGAGTCTCAGTATTTAATGTGGGAGACTGATTTAGTAGGCAGAAGGGTGGAACCTGAGATTCTGCATTTCTAACTAGACCCAGGTGATTCCTGGCTGCTCTTCCACAGACCACACTGTGAGGAGCCTAGGTCTAGTAAAATGAGTTGGGATTTCACATCAGAGAAAAGTGAGTTTTAATCCCAGCTCTATCTCCTGTAACTGATGGTCTTTGGGTAAATGAGACTCATCTTTCTTATCTGTGAAAAGAGCCATAGTGTTATATACCTTACAGCTTGTGAAGATTGGGAATGTAAGCATAATGCTCAAGACAAAGTAAAAACTCATTTAAAATTAACTCCTTTTTAGTCAATTTTGAAATACAATAAATAATCACTTTAGAAATAAATTTGGCTCCAAAAACCAAAATTCATTTAGAAAGCCCTCTCATATGAATCCATTCAAAGTCTCCTGATGCTTTTTCATACTAAATATCCCTGTATTTGTTTTTACAGCAAATTTAGGCAATAAGATTTTCCCTGAGGCAATAACAAAACAATGGCCAAGTGAGATAAGAATACAGGAAGTATTATGCCTGGTCCCATAACCTAACCACTAACCCACTCAACCTTGTCCTTAACGTAATTGATGGGTGAAACGGGAAATTTTGGAACTTCCCAATATAGCCAAGGGAAAAGGCCCTGCAATAATGAGATTTCATAAACCTAAGCTTTCTCTAATATACTTCAGAATAGTTAATCTGAAATAAACAGTAACTACACTTGCATAGGGCATTAATGTTTCTTGTCCTCATACATCAAGTCCTTTGAGCCTCAGAAAAACTGTGAGAGTCAGGAAGGTCAAATATTTCCACCTCTATTTTACAAATGAGTTAACTGGGGCCTGGAGAGGTGAAGTGACTGACTCACTTTACTGCAAATTAAGTAATAAAAAGCCCTGGCCCAGATGGCTTACCTCCAAGTAATCTGTTTTGTTTTGCCAGGGGTGGGAGGTTAGGGTGGAGAGGGAGTTGGGAGTGAGAGGCTAGAGTTTGTGTCTGGGGTGGACAGTGAGCAGCAAAGAGGTCCTGGGAGTGGAGTGCTTCTTTGCATCTGGTTGACTCCAAAGGTTTAGTGCCTTCATGAAAAAATGTTCAATATCACTAATTATCAGAGAAATTCACATCAAAACTACAATGAAGTATCACTTCACACCAGTCAGAATGGCCATGATTAAAAAGTCTATAAATGATATATGCTGAAGAGGATGTAGAGAAAGGGAACCCTCCTACACTGTTGGTGGGAATGTAGTTTGGTGCAGGTATTATGGAAAACAGTATGGGGATTCCTCAAAAAACTAAAAATAGACTTACATATGATCCAACAATCCTACTCCTGGGCATACATCCAGAGGGAACTCTTAAGACAAATGCACCTCAAGTTCATAGCAGCACTATTTACAATAGCCAAGACATGGAAACAACCTAAATGTCCATCGAAAGATGACTTGACAAAGAAGTTATGGTATATTTATATACTGGAATACTACTCAGCCATAAAAAAAGAATAAAATAATGCCATTTGCTGCAATAGAAATGAAACTGGAGATCATCATTCTAAATGAAGTAAGCCAGAAAAAGAAAAATACCATATGATACCATTTATATGTGGAACCTAAAAAAAGACACAAATGAACTTACTTATAAAACAAATAGAAAGACATAGAAAACAAACTTCATGGTTAACAGGGTCGGAGAAGGGGGTGGGAAGGGATAAGTTGAGAGTTCAGGATTTGCAGGCACTAACTGCAATATATAAAACAGATAAACAAGTTTACCTAGCTTATATTATCAAGCACAGGGAACTATATTCAATGTCTTGGTAACCTATAATGAAAAAGAATATGAAAACGAGTGTATGTATGTTATATGTATGACTGAAACATTATGCTATACACCAGAAAATGACACAAAATAGTAAACTGACTATGCTTCAATAAAATATATATAAGAAAGAAAGAAAGAAAGAAAGAAAGAAAGAAAGAAAGAAAGAAAGGAAGGAAGAATACAGAGATCCCATATACATTTGACCCAGTTTCTCCTAATGGTAATAACTTACATAACTGTAGTGCAATATCACAACTGGGAGATTACCATTAATAAAACTAATCAGTCTAACTTATTAAAAAAAGAAGTAAATTCAAAACAATTAAATAGATCTCCCAAGGTTAAATAAAAACAAAATATAGAAAGTAAAAACATTCACTTTTAAAAACAAACCAACGAAAGCGCTATAACTAACCACAAAGTCATTGCCTTTGAGAAATGCTACCTTTGAAACACAACCCAGTCAATCAACTAAGGTACTTGTTAGGAAATAAGAAAACCTAGTGTATTTGCTTTAGCTTCATCCTTAATTTTGGGACAATAAACAAATCACTTTAATCTTTCAAACCTTGTTGGTTTATATGTCTATTTTATATGTTTTATATATGTATACATATATTTTTAATTATGTATATATGTATATATATTTTTATATATATTATGTTATATATGTTATACATATGTTTATATATGGTTTATATGTTTATGTTTATAGAATTCTCAAGGATATTGTAAGATTAAAATACATAAGTAAAATATTGAGTAAAAAGTTATATAAAACAATTGGGTTTCAATCATTAATTATTGAATATTGTGTAAAAATTTCCAATGACTATCAAATATCATAATCATTCTCACTTAAGAAATATCAAGAATCTGTCTTCTGTTCCATCACTCTAGTTTTTGCTGGGCGTATTTAACATAGAAGAAAAAATGTATTGTACTTTTTAATACTTTAGATAGGCTGACTATGTGCCTTAACAAAATCTTGGCATATTTTATATTCATAATGTACCGGTGATGAAAAGAAAAATAAGCGTAATTTTATAGATAGAATAACTATGATAGAAAAAATTTCAAAATGTGATTAAGTTGGTATGTTACTATGTCATATGTGGGTTCTTCTGGTATGAAATTTAACTTACAGTATAATAGCATTAAAAGGTCTTAAAAAAAAGATTTAGTGCCTGTGTTTTCAGCAATATTTGTTAGGCTAGAGTTAAGTAAATCACACTGAAGAAGGAACAAAATCATTTTTAAAACATGAGATTTTAAAATGTTTTGGCAAATGCACAAATAGTGTTTTTGGGATTCACCCAATTTTTTTCTTGATTTCAATATGCCTTCTTTTTGGCTTCAGTTTTTTCCTGTTTTCTCTGTTTTCTGATAAAATTCCAATTTAAGGAAGTTGGCAAATTATTAAAATACTTATATGAAAGTCAGATTTCCTTTTTCCTGTAGAAATTTCAATATTTATTAGTACCTGGGAAGCATAAAGTTATCTTAATGAAGAACACTTAAGTAATGGGATTAACACTCTATGTTTTAACTGGAATTGCTATTTTGTACACTATGTGTCATTTTGATTCTTTTTTCCTTTGGATGAAATTTGTGTCCTGTTGAAATTGAAAGATGAGCTAAATTGGAAGAAAGTATAAGCTATACTTGAGAAAAATTAATAGCATATACCACTAGAAGATAAACTAGCTTATTTGACATCCTCTCCAGGAATCTTCAGTCATTGCTTTTAGACTTGGTGATCATAGACGTTTATAAAAATAACACGAAGGGACAAGACTCATTTGAGTACTCTTATAAATGTTCACAGTGCACAGCTGAAAACATGATAGAGATGGTCCTGACATTCCAGTACTTCCTCAAATATTTTCTGATCATGAAATCATCTGTTCAATATTTTAAGGCTGAATATTTTATTTTTAATTTTTAGAAGATGCAGAGTAGGACTCTGAGCTCACCTCCTCCCATGGGCACATCAAAATTACAACTATTGATGAGAGCTATCCAGAGAGTTTGATGAACTAACTGCCTTAAGAAACAGAATGTATTAGATAGACAGATATTTTTAATCCTAAATTCTTTGTTGCTTTTCAGGATCAAATTTGAGACTGGGGTGAACAGCCAGTCAATCTCTCTGAAAGCATATAACTAGTCCTTTCCTAGATTTAAAGAAGAAAGAAGAAAATTATTTGAACATTTTTTTTCTAACAATGACATCTCTGGCCCTAGTTAATAGTTCATGGTTGTTACAAAGCAGTAAAACTTGATCAACAATATGTAGGTGCCTACAGTTTAGCACATGCCAAAGCTTAAGCCTCGAATAGGTCATGTGTCATGAGGTTGGATTTACATAAGTAATGACATTTAGGAATTCCCTACAATCACAAATATTACTCACTGATGGTGTGAGTGTTTTAAATGAACTTGCCTATCTCAAGAGCATCAAATATTCAGAAAATGGAAGGGCTTACAATTTTCCTGATAAAACAAGCATCCCTGTGGATGCTTGTGATTCACTTCTATTCTAAATATAAAGACTGCAGCCTGATACTTGCTTCAGATACTTGTCCATTTCTTCTAAGACCTGTAAGGGTTTGATAAATAATACAATTTCTTTAAGCTTGTATTATTAGTAGGATCATATTTTATAATAGTACTGACCCTATAAACTTTTTTTTTTACTCACCGTATTTCTCACCTATGTTGTCACCATTGCTCAAATAATTAAACTGGATTATCTGGCTCCCAATAAAATGTAAGTAACAAAAGAAGCTTTCTAGCCTTGCCAATTGTGTTGAGGGCTCACAAGATGTAATAATTTGCGTTTATCAGTAATGAAAGAGTCACAGGTGGTGGCAATTGAATCTAAGACCATCCAATGTATTTAGGAATCTGATATAACCATTGGTGTGCTGGTAAATGTTTAACAACCACCTCTCTGAGAAGAAAAGAAAAGAAAAGAACCCTGATTTATAGTGTTTGTGGATCTCACAGTATCAGCTCCCACCATGGCCATTTTCAAGCTGACAACATGAAGTCAATTGAACTCAGAGCTAGGAAGAGATGCCACAATTGTCTCTTGTGACTTTGTAGGATCTGGCTCCATCCCTCACACTACTCAGTATAAAATGCACAAAATAGATTGCCTTTGCACAAAACTGCTAAAAAAAAAAAGTTAGTGCTCTGATCTGATACAGTGATTGGCATTCAGAAGAAAGGAATTCCAAGGCATGTCTAAACATAAAAAGCCCTTCTAGAATAACAGGGATGACATTTCACGAAATTTTAGAAAATAAGGAGTTCAAGACATCAGCTTTGGTAGCAGAGGTAAATGTTATTTTTCTTTTTCAAGATATTATCATCTAATGTTACATGGCTTTGGTGGGTGAACATTCACTAGAAATCTAAAGAAGTAAAAAGTGTATTATTCATTATTGTCAGGGAATAAGTATTTTACAGACACAATTTAAAAATATAGCTAAAGTCAACCCCTCTAATCATATGTTTAAATATTATTCTAATTATATTGCATTAAAATTTGGGGAAACTATAGCAATTCTCTGACTTCCTAGAAAAATGTATTATATTCCTAGTTCTTCTTTTAGGACATTAAAATAGACTTTAGACTGATCTGTAAAGCACTGCAGTGCAGTGAGGAGTTATTTAAATAAACTGAGCTGCGGGGGTCGCCTGCTTACTGTTGTGTGCTTGAGTATTTAGGTTGGCTTTTCATATTTCTGCCTTCGTTTCATCCTTTTCTGCCCGCTGTGAGCTGTCACTTGCTGTCTGCGTGACGGCCTCTGGCTATTTCACTGCCTCCTCCTCATTTCTAATTTGCTCCTTCTAACCTGCTGAGGGCTAGGAAACAAAGCAGCTAGCCCACCTTCTTCGCCTTCTGTATAAAGTAGACTCAGAGAGAGGGCCTAGGGGGAGTTAAAGGGCAACTATTTCAATCCATCAATTTTGACATCTAGTTTCCCTGCTGGAACTTAATCTGTACATTTCCTAAAACAAGAGGAAAAGGTGTCAGTGTGGCCATAATCCTGTACAATTGAAGTTGGGCTGAGATCTATATTGTCCACAAACTAAGATACTACTACTGTCTCTCACCTTGCAACACCTTGAAATACTGAGCGCCTTTCTTTCTGTCTCAGGACATCTCAAAGAAGAGTCCTGTCCTACTATTCAGAGTTGGGTTCCTAACATGAAATCTGTTACCTGTGCCTCCTGCTAGTCGGAGTTTCCTACGGCCCCTAACTTGTCATCTACAGTCACACAAAGACAATCTGCTTACAATTTGGTATCTTTCTTCTCTAGCTTTTCCCCTCCCCCACATAAGGTAAAATTTACATACAGAAGTACACAAATATTAAGTTTACAGTTCAATGAATTTTGATCAATGTATATACCTAAATATTCATCACCCTAATCATAATAGAAAACATTCCATCATCCCAAAGAGTTGTCTCATGCCCATTTCAGCCAACTCCCACTGCTCATAGGCAATTACTGTTCTGATTGCCTGTTCCTGAATTTTGTCTCTAACTTCTTTGGCTCAACATACAGTTTTGAGGATTTAGCCATCTCATTGTAATGTATCAGTGGTTCATTTCTTTTCATTGCTGTGTAGCGCTCTGGTGCATAAATGTACCACAATTTGCACATCCACTCCTGTTGATGAACACCTGGCTTTTACCAGTTTGGAACTGTTATGAATAATATTGCTCTAAATATTCTTGTAAAAAGTCTCTGTATGAATATATATTTTTTGTTTGTTTCTTTTGGGTAAATACCTAGGAATGGAGCTGCCGGGTCATAGGGTAGATGTATATTTAACTTAATTTATTTTCCTCAACATTTTGCTAATTGGCTTTATCAGGTATCTATTCTTCCATTCATCCATCAATTCGCTATATTTTTGGATGCATTTCAAAGTCAGTTGCAGGCATCAGTACACTTTAATCCTAAACACTTCAACATGTATATCACTAACTAGAGTTCAATATTTGTTTACAGGGTTTTTTAGGTAAAATTTATATACAGTCACATGCATAAATCTTAAGGATACTTTAATGAAAGTCAAATATAATCCAAACTCTTGCCAAGATACGGAACATTTCCTTTATGCCAGAAAGTTCCCTCTTTGCAGTCAATCCCCATCTCTGCTCCCCATAGGCAATCACTGTTATGAATTTCTTATCATGAATTAGTTTTACCTGTTCTAAAACTTTATGTAAATAGAATCATATAGTATGTACTATTTGGAGTAAGCCTTCTTTGACTTGGCGTGTTTTTTATGTTGCATGTATAAGTAGTTATTACTTTTTTTTGCTGAATATATTGCATTGAATGGATATACCACTGTTGTTTAACCATTCTCCTGTTCATGGACACCTGAGCTATTTTCCATTTTTGACTGTTATCAATAAACCTGCTATAAATATTCTAATACAATTTTTAAATTTTTGTTTCTCTTGGATAAATACCTAGGAATGGAATTACTAGGTCAGAGGGTAGGTGTATGCTTAGATTTACAAGAAATTGTTAGACTGTATTCAAAGTGGTTGCTCCGTTTTACATACCTACCAGCAATGTATGAGAGTCTCATTGCTCCACATCCTCACCAACACTTGGAATAGTCAGTCTTGTAAAATTTAGCTGTTCTAATAGGTGCAAAGTGGTATCTTATTGTGTTTTTTTATTTACTTTTCTTAAGGACTGATGATATTGAGCATCTTTTCATGTCCTTTATGGCCATCTATATATCTTCCTTTGTGGAATGTTTGTTCATGTCTTTTGTCCACTTAAAAAACTGAGTTGTATTTTTATGATTAGATTATATCAGTTATTTACATACTCTGTCAGATACACTTATTTAATACTTTCTACCAGTCTGTGGCTTGCCTTTTAAGTTTCTTAACAGTGTCTTTTGATGAGAAGACTTTTTATTTTGATGAAGTCCAATTTACTACTTTTTTATGGTTAATGCTTTTCATGTCATGTTTAAAGAAACCTTTGCCAATTCCAAAGTCACAAAGATATTCTACATTTCCTTCTGGAAGCATTATAGTTTGAGCTTTTACATTTAGCACAGTGATTTTAAAAGCATTTTCTGAAGTCTAGAAAATACTACTGGTACATGCATTGGTGATATACACAAAAGTGAGAACCAATAGCTAACTTCACTGGCTTAATTTTAAATCTTCTTCTTTCTTGAACTATTTGTTTATATTTCTACACTCTACTCAAACTGTTGTTGTTGTAAACGACAGGGAAGAATTAGTTTCTCCTCATTCTCAGTGTCAGGAGAAACTCCATTTTGTAGTCTTGCCAATCTGTTGAATTAATGTTTCCTGGTTTGTGAGCTGACTCAGAGCTGGAGTCCTCTCTGGATTGGCTGCTGTGCCCAGGGCCGTGTCTAGTACACTCATATACAGCATAGGTTCAGGCACAGAGCTGTAAAAAGTGCTGTTTGCCTGCTTTGAGTAGCAGAATCTTGACTAAAACTGTCAGACTCTTGGATCAGCTGTGTATCCTTAACAACACTGTCTTAAACTTCAGAACTTGAGAACTTTTATGGAAGTTTTGTTAACTGTAAAAGATGACAGTATACTATGGAATGCATTTAGTAAACAGTGCGTGTGTGTGTCTTTACAATAACATACACAGAATGTTTCTTCCGTGAGGTCTCCAGCCTTCCTCACTGACAAATGGTGAAAGATTCTCAAGAACCTCAGGGAATTCTCTCTTGGGCAGCTTTTTCCCTTTCCCATCGTGCCTGCACTGTCTATTGATCCTAGTCTCAGTCACTTAACACCAGTTGCAGAGAGGGTTCTGCTGTTCACGTGCATGTGCTCAATGCTCAGGTTTTTCACTTTTTTTTTTTTTTTTTGACTCTTCACCAACCACATTTCTATAACCCTAGCTAACCTTGTATTAATCTTACAGAGCAAAGGGAGGTTCCCTGTGCCTCCAGCACACTCCACACAATTCGTGGCTCCGACTGGTAGTTTGGCCCCCAGAACAGCAGCTGGTCCTCTAACAATTCTGGAGCCTTCTGCTCATGTCTTTACACTATGGCAGTGGGAAAGTTTGCACACGTCACTTTGGCCTTTGATAGAAGACAGTGTCTAGATATTCCAGGTTGAATATGGTTTGAGAGAGTCCTTGATCTTCGTATTCCTGAGGGTCACTTTTAACAGCCCCTTGATTCCAGTGGCTTTGCCCCTTATTGTGCTTCAGGTAATTCCCTGAGTACACAATCTGCATAGACTAATATAAATGCTTAAAGTCAGAGAAATACTTAAATAAAAGTATGTCTCCATATTTTAAGATAAAAAGTGGGGTTCATATTATGTCAAATAATCAGCTGAACTAAAATTTTTACTTTTTAAGTTGTTTTCACATCTCACCAACACCTTTGCTGAAATGCTTACCACTTTAATGCATGTTCATAATTCTCACTCCACAACTGATTTACTCTAAAAATATGGATATTTAGAGGGGTAGGTATAGCTCAGTGGTAGAGTGCATGTTTAGCATGCACAAAGTCCTAGGTTTAATCCTCAGTGCCTCCATTTAAAAAAAAGAAAGAAAGAAAGAAAGCAAATAGTAAGGATGCTCTTTTGCTATCACTTACATGTGGAATCTTAAAAAAAAAAAAAAAGACACAAATGAGCTTATTTACAAAACAGAAACAGACTCACAGGCATAGAAAACAAACTTATGGTTACCAGGGGGAATGAGTGGGTGGAGGGATAAATTGGGAGCTCGGGATTTGCAGATACTAACTACTATATATAAAATAAACAACAGGATCCTACTGTATAGCACCAGGAACTATATTCAGTATCCTTTTTATCCCAATGAAAAAGAGTATGAAAAGGAATATGTATGTATAACTGAATCACTATGCTGTATACCAGGAATCAACACAACATTGTAAACCAACTGTACTTTAATAATAAAAGAATTTAAATTTTTAAAAATTAAAAACAATAAAAATGTGGACATTTAATTATACAAAAGTCAGTAAACAAAATAGTTTTTTGCATGAGTGTTCCTAGGGAAACATTTTAACCATATGAAATATCATTAATTTAAAAAGTAATTAGACTAAATAAGATTTGGCAAGTTCCTACCCTAAAGAGAAATCGTTCATATATTTTTAAAAATTTGTTCATGCATATTACCATGGAGACAGTGAAGTCAAAACACACCAGCCAGTGCATTGTTCAGCCCTGCACTTCCTACTATAGATTTGATTGAGTAATTCTGGGCTACTCATTTTGAGAATTTGAGAATATAGCATTGTTTCTTTAGTAAAAATATGGGCAGCATTGAAATGTGATCAATAAGGCAGTAAGAATTAGCTCTTACTTACAATTTTTCCTCTTTCTAATGTAATAAAATAAGAAAGAGGTAAGCCTTTTCCTTCAAGTAGTTACTTTTGTGGTAAATGCAATACCTCTGATTCATCCCTCAGGGCAGCAGGGCTTGATCTTGCAAAAAGGCTGAAAAAAAAACTGCTTATTTGGTGAATGAGGCAGGTGTCCTTTTTGACTAAAGCACCAAATAAGGCAATTTTGGAGTACATTTCCTCTGCAGATGCCTTGAATATTATTCTCCATTTTCCTGCCATACAGAATAGTTAGAACAATAGGGAAATGCACCTCTTCTTCAATGAGGTTATTTGTGGTCTTGTAATTTTACCTTTACAAGACCCATGCATGACAAGCTCTCTCATCATAATGTTGCTTCTATCCCCACTGGGATTCATCTAGAAAGTCAGCATAGTTATTATTTCCATATTGTTTGTTTTACTCTGAAGACTGGCAGAAGAGGCATTCCTAACAATTTAATTCAGTCCATTTCATGAAGGAATGATGTTACCAATGGCTAGAAAAGGTAGGTTCCACATATGAGAATCTCTTCCCCAGCACTTCATGAGGACTTGGAAAGAGAAATGGCTTAGATTTATCTTGTTTTGTTTGTTTTTTAAATGAGTTGTTTGAATCCCAGAGAATAGTCAGAGGCCATCCCATTCTGCCCTCTGTCCATCCTCAGAAAAATAAAAGTGATCCTTTTGGGGGACTCTCCATTTTCGCTGCATCCAAACACTCCTGTGGAATTTTGAGGCTGACCCATTTCCTAGCAAGGTCTTTATTCAGAAATGGTCAAATCATTCAGGCAACTGAATAATTTCAGTTCTTGTGTAAAAATGTTCCTGCTGCAGCAAACAATGAAATTATTTTCTTGCAAGCACAGAAAAGACTAACTCTTTAGGTTTTCCTACTTGACTCTGTATGGAAAACATTTCAATAACAGTTCATTAATACATTTCTTTCCAATAATTAAAATATGAATATTTAATCATATAATTACATTTCATCTCAGGAGAGAGACTATGTGTATAATTTCTCCACCAATTCTTAGAGTATGGAACGCTGCAACCTCAGAGATGATACCTCTTTCAGAGCGCTTAACTTGGAACATTTACCAGAAGTCTATAGTATACATCTAGGCCATAGTTAATCTATAATTACTAACTTTGAGAGTGAGCTAATGGGAAAGGAACTACCACTTTGAATCTGCCCAGTAGATGGTCTGTTTCAGAGCACAGAGATGAAGTAGGCCTCCTTCTCCATTTTTGCTGGTTTGTACGTGGAGGTCAGGGGACAGTCTCTCTGCCTTCGGGAAGCCTCAGCCCTCCCCTCCAAGGGGAGCCAGGACAGATGGGCAGTGTGTTTGACAAGGAATCCCTGCATCCTTGCTTCAACGCCCTTCTACTCTACTTTAAAAGCAGTACTGTATTTTTTAAGTGTTGGAACTGGCAGCTCTGCCGGTCACTGGCTACACTGAACAATCCTCCATTCAAATCAGGCAGCCCAAACCCAGATTCAGTGGAAAGTTGTGATGGAGCACACAGAGGGAGGCCTCTCCACCCTCCACCGTGCGGAGGGTGAGGGTTATGTCAAGCACCCTGAGGGTTCCAGAAGGGAGAATCCAGCAGAGTTCTTATATAGCCCCTATTATACTAGTTTCACAAGGAGGATTTACGAACTGGGGGAAAAAAAAAGTTTACCTTAGTTGGCTTCCTTTTACTGGTGCCACCAGGGTCTGAGCCACCTAAAATCTCCTCCAAGCAGAAGGCCTCAGTCTCTCTCCCGCACTTTGAGATTGTGTAGTACTAACATTTCTAAGTAAACATCAGAATAAAATGTCCCTTTTAAAGGAGCCAATGCAGGGCTGCAGAGAGGAGGTAAGGGAAGGTTTGGAAGTTGCAACAAGGCAAGAAAAGAAAGAAGAGTGAAAAGGGGAGGAAGAAAGGATAGGTAGACTCTGTCGATGAGTTTAAGTCATTTTTGGCAGGTAGTGTCTGCTTAGTTTCCGTGAGGTCATACATTACCCTCCCATGATGTAAATTACCTTCTAACACACCACACACGCACACGCACACACACACCCCTCCCACTCTTTCTCTGTGCTGCCCATACAGCTCAGCTTGGATCCTGTATTAGTTTCCCAGGACTGCTATAACAAAGTATCAGAAATTGGGTGGCTTAAAACAACAGAAATGTGTTGTCTGGAGTTCTGGAGACTAGAAGTCCAAAATCGAGGCATTTGCAAAGCCAGGCTCTGTCTGACAGCTCTTGGGGAGAATCATTTTTCACTTCTACCTTCTGGTGTTTGCCAGTTGTCCTTGGTGTTCCTTGGATTTTAGATGCCTCACTCCAGTGAC
This sequence comes from Camelus ferus, assembly GCF_009834535.1. Lineage (NCBI taxonomy): Eukaryota > Metazoa > Chordata > Mammalia > Artiodactyla > Camelidae > Camelus > Camelus ferus. Next base: position 80,701,446 of record NC_045696.1, on the reverse strand, counting down.
CCAACTAACTTCTCCCTGTGTGTCTTCACATCATATACTCTGTGTGTCTATCTCTGTGTCCACATTCCCCTTTTGTAAGGACACCAGCTATGTTGGATTAAAGCCCATCCTAATGACCTCATTTTAACTTGGTTACTTCTGTAATGGTCCTCTTTTCAAATAAGGTCACATCCTGAAGTACCAGGAGTTAGGATTTCTAACACATCTTTTTCAGGGGACACATTTCAGCTCATAACACCTCCCACTTTTCTGTGCTTACCTCCGCAAAGGTGGCCCACTGCAGTAAGGGAGAAAGGAGGAATTTCTCAAAAGGGGTGAAGCTCTAGATCAGGTCAGTGGAATACACAGGGTAAGTCTGGTTTCCCTAGTACACCGAGGTATAGAAATAAAGTCTTTAGGGAGAAATAGACCCCTCACCTCTAGAGGACTCTCTGTGCACCAGGCCTGTGTTGGGTGCTTTCACAACTATCTTCTATCTGAAAACCCACCCAGTTTCTTTTCACTTTGCCTTTCCTGCAAACCCCTCCAGAGCATTTTTGCCCCATAGGAGACTATAGATATTCCTTAGAAAATAACATGACCCAGACCAATTTCTGAATTTTATAGATGTAGAAACTGATGGTCAGAGAGGCCAAATAGTCTCTCCAGTGGTGCACAACTATTTAGTGTCAGAGCTAAAGCTAGAATCCAGTTTCATTAACTCTCACTCCAACAATCTTTGTTTCAATGTTGCCTTCTGATTTGACTTGATATTATTTACATAGGGGAAATAAATTTAATCTTATTTAACTCCTAGCCTTCGGGGGAGATGAATTCCCAAGCAGAGTATATAGGAGGGTTGGCAGACACTACTTTCCCTGGGGTCATGCCACTTCCCAGTTATTTGCTCTCAGGACAAGAGCAGATTGCACATGACCAGAGTATAATATGTATGTCTTGCACCAAAATAACTTCATCCTTGCCGGGCCTGTGCAGAAGATGGGAATTCAGAGAGAAATGAATACAGCCCCTGCCTTCAAAGAGTTCGTAGTCTTGTAGAAGATTCAGAAATTTAAGCAATTAATCCCACTCTAATGGAATAAGCCTCACAGTAGAGATTTTGAACAAGTTGGGGAGGGAGCTCAGCGATGCCTAACAGTTGAACGGTTCCCAAGGACCAACGGTTTACCAGGCGTGATCAGTGGAGCCAATGGGGCCAGGAAGAGAGCTTGTGCTGTGGCATCCAGTGTTCTGAAGACCAGCAAAGGTTTTCAGTAACTGCCTGTGTAGGGTCCTTGGGGCAAACAATCCACAAGTGTCAAGACAGGAACGAGGATGGGTAGATTGGAGCCAGTTCCGTAAGATAATTGCATGCTATACTCAAAAATGTAGACTTTGTCTATGGGTAATAAAAGCCCAAAGTTAGATTTAAAGCAGGGGAATGACAGGAACCGGTTTTCTTTCTCAGGAGATAGAGAGAAAGTGTGGCTAGGACCAGGGGACCCTTGGAAGCACCAAACTTCACCTCCCTCATCAACGCCTAACATCAGCGTAGGACCGTCCCCCTGAAGTAACCGACATCAGGTGACACTCCCGACCCCGGCTAGGTTCCTGATCACACCCTAGGGCTTCCCAGAAAAACAGGAGCCCTTCGTGCACCCTGAATGCCCAGTTTACCTGTGGGAAAACCCAGCTCCAGCACCACGGAGAAAAGCCCCTGACAAGTAACTGGGAAAGAGTCAGCAGGAGGGTGTCCCTGACATTTCAGAAATCCCTTTCCCCTCTCTTTGTCCTTCTCAGTCTGTGTCATTAATTTCCAGGCTGTCTCCATAGCAGAGTCCAAAGAGCACCTTGGCATGTGTGTGGGAGTGCTATCTGGCTGAGCCCTTTGGAGCCATAGGTATGTTTTGCATTTGATACCCAAGGAAATTCTGAGTGGTAGATGAAGGCTCTTTCCCCAAAGGTTAAAAGTAATAAGACCGTCTTTGTGCCTTTGTGGTCTGACTTTTCACAGGCTATTATGAAGGCTGTGGGGGGAGAGGGTTGATCCATATAATTTGCATGTTAATGTTTGGTCTAAAAATATACACTGAGAAAGGAAAAAACATACTTTAAAATATGCTTCAAGGGAACAACATTTCAATTCTTACCATCCAAGTGCCTCGCAGTAAGGAAAAAGACATCAGCTCATTTCATATTAATTTTATTTATTACAAGCTTTCTGATATCAATAGTTACATTTAGAGTTTCAGTGAAACATCACATTTATGTGCTTATTAAACTCAGAATAGATCAAGAAAGTTCAAGAAGAGAGTCTTTCAAAATTTTCCGTTCTTCTCCTCCTTTCCTCAACAAACATGTCTCAGCCACTTGCTGGGGGCCCCCGATTGTGCTGGACGCTGGGGCTTCCCAACTTGCAGCACCCCAACATCTTATTGGGAGCTGGGATAAAGTTGGAATGGGCTTACTACCAATCCTTTCCATAATAAAAGGCAAGGAAACCATACTGCAGTGATCAGATTCATAAGGGATTTTCTGATTTATGTGAGTCAGTCTATGAAATTTTTCGCCTAAAGAGGCAAATGGAAAGTTCACCTTGAGGAAGAGAGCCCAGCTAGGAGTCTGGGCTCTCTCCTCTGAAACTTGTCTGAGAGGTCGAGCCTCTGGGGTGTTTCTGCAGGGCAGCGGGAGAGGAACTGCTGTCACCTGCTGAATCACCCTCCCCACATCCTGGCCCGCCTGCCTGCTCCCTGGGGGGTGTCTGCCCTTTCAGTAAATGCCACACTTGCCCAGAGAAAGATGAGATCACCACCTGCGTGAGTCTCAGGGATAGCCAGAGAAGGGCCTCTTCAGATGAACTGGGTCCACCCTTAGGAGGGAGGAAGACTACCCTTTCCTGTGTATTTAACCTAGCCCTTTGGACAAATAATGAATGTAATTTGGAGGTTCTCCACGGCTTTCTTCACAATTTCCATTCCCTTGTGGATAGAGAACTTTTCATGTCTCTCTCTCTCTCTCTCTTTCTATCTCTCTCTCTCTCTTTCTCTCTCCCTCTCTCTCTCTCTCTCTCTCTCTATATATATATATATACACATATATATATACATATATATATGAAATTTTGTGGAGGGGTGGGGTGTTAACACATGAAGCTTTAACAATCACAATAAAAAAAAACCACAGTGATAGTGAAAACTAGTGGGAAACATAGGTCAGGAAGTCTGGATTCTGGGTTTAGTTTTCACCTTCCTGTGTGACCTGAGGAATATCAGCTGACCTCTGTGAAATGTCCTTCATAGGGGTGTTGCATTAACCCATGGGGACATGCAGAATTGATATGCATAATGAAAAGAGAAGGTGACCTGAAGTGTTTTTCTGATAGTAAACACAGAAATAGATGCTGGAAAAGGCAGAGGTCATGGACCAATGTACAGAGGAAGACTGTGGACAATGAAAGGAACTGTCCGCACGCAACGAAAGGTAGGAAGCCCAACACATTGTTGCCCCAGTTTTATCCAGAGTCAGAATAAGCAATATTCTTCTGCTGCTGGATCAAAGCATGAGAAGAAACAAAGCATTTTTGGAGGCAAAAGAATCTTTTAAAAAATGGACACACCAGGCTGGCATAATAGCATCGTTTTTGAAGTCATATTGACACGTGCTCACTCAAACAGGTTGAATCTTTATCTTGGCAGATCCGTCTGCTGAGAACATGCACCAGCCCAGAGCCCACACTAACCCACAGGGCCTCTGCAACTAAAGATGTTCATGTGTGTTGGATTTTCATCTCAAGACACACTGAAAAGTGATGAACTTGTTTTCCTTCTTCCCCATTTCAGAGGAATGTGCCTTGCTGTTCTCACTCGGGGTTCTGAGTAATTTGCATGTGTCAGATATGACAGTGACAGATATTCAAATCACTAAACATTGAATTGGGCACTTTTTAGTTTTGGAGATACAAAGAAATGAGACATGGGCCCTGCCCTCAGAGAAAAGGCAGACGTGTAAACAAATAAATTACAACACAGCATCCTAAAAGCCATGACACACTATGACCAGAGCAGGAAGGAGGAGGAAGTGATTAACTCCTTCTGGGAAGGCTTCACAGGGGTAATAAAAATGGGGGGAGGGGAGACTGTGTTACACAGACTCTCGAATTATTTGTAGAAGTGCTGTTTTTTAAAACGTGGGCAGGGGAGGTTTTCATGATCAAATAATTTAAATAGGCTCTTTACTGTAAGGTTTACTTTTACTGTTAGAAGTGTGATTTTAGGCAAATTTATTAATTTCTCCATACCTCCATTGTCTTATCTGTAGATTGGTGATAGTAAAACACACTTTTACTATTATGATAACTGCAAGACATAGCTGTATCTATAGACAGATAGACACATGTGCACACACACACACACACACACATAATAGTCAAAAAGTGGAAACAACTCAAATGTCCATTAATTGATGAAAGTAAAAACTAAATGTGGTCTAGCCATTACAATAAAATATTATTCACCATAAAAAGGAATGAAGGGCTGATAAATGCTACTGCATGGATGAACCTTGAAAAAACTAGACTAAGTGAAACAAGCCAGTCACAAAAGGCTACATATCATATGATTTCATCGAAATGAAATTCTCAGAATAGAGAAATCATATAGACAGAAAGTAGTGGTTGTCAGGAGCTGGGAGAAGAGGGGAATAGGAAGTAACTGCTAATGGGTACAAGGTTTCTTTTTGGGGTGACAGAAGTGTTCTGGATGGAACTAGGTAGTGGTGCTGGTGGCACAACATTGTGGATGTGCTAAAAACCACTGAATTTTACACATTAAAATGGTGAATGTTACATGAATTACTTCTCAATTAAAGAAAAAATTTAAAGTGGGCCTTCAGAGACTAGTAGAGATAGGCCAGGCAAAGCGAGGGGGACACCAAGGGTCAAAGTTCAAAAGCAATAACAATCCAGCTTTGTTCAAAAAATGTTAAGAATCTTGTAGAATGGCTGTGCTGCTCAGAGTGTGGTCAGTGGACTGTGGACTGTCCATTCCATTCTGTGAGGATACAAGAAATCAAATACACTGTAGAGACGTCAGCAACCTGACATTGCAGGGTTGGTGGGCTCCAGTCCTTGGACAGGATATAAACCAAGTGTTGTCAAGTTCATGTGGTAGGTGGCATGTTGCCCATGCCGCACACTAGTCCTGCACAGTGGGACCACATACCCGACCTCAACAGATGGGAAATGAAAACAGCGGGTTCTTCACTTTGTAAAGTTTGAGACACACCATCATAGGGATACATTACAAGGAGTAACAGGCTGCAGAAATAGGCTGGGAACCAAGTGTGAAGGGTTCTATATAAGGTTCCAAACTGTAAGTAAAATAGTTTGAAATTACCTCCTTGTCCAGAATTCTTCAACCAGGTTGTGCCTAGTTATGTACCATGAATGACACTTCTTAGTATGGATTATCTCTTAGGATTAGAGAAAATAGAGGAATCAGGCAATTTCAGGAGAAAGAAAACCTGTAAAACAAAGCAAAATGAAAGCCCCTGGGAAACAATAAGGGCGCACCTATTCCATCTTGGAGGCAGCAAAATGAGCAAAACATACACGGAATCGTCAAAAGGGGGTAAAAGAGGCACATAGCACACTAATTAAGATTCAAAGATTTGTGTGGTTTTTTTGTTTTGTTTTGTTTCAGGGGGGAGGTAATGAGGTTTATTTATTTAGTTAGTTTTTCAGTGGAGGTACTGGGGATTGAACCCAGGATCTAGTGCACGCTAAGCATGCACTCTACCACTTGAGCTATACCCTCCCCACCCCAAAGATTTGTTTATATTTATTGAATAAGAGAAACCAAAATAAGCCACCCCAGGAAGAGAAACTGAGTCGAGAGCTAGGTTAATGGTAGATAGAAAAATGAGGCGGGCAGAGAAGAAGTAGGAAGTCTCACAGCTCACACTCTCCTGCAAAGGGGAGGAACTGAGCCAGCCTTCTCCACGTGTGGGAAAATACTCAACCTCTCGGAAGAAGAGCCCTATATTGATTCCAGACATTGTTATTCCTGCGTGCAGGGGGGACGAAGAAAGGAAAGGAAACCAAGGTATTGACAGAAAAACCAGCTTCTACTTTCTCAAATGTCTTGGATGTCACTGAAGCAACCACAAGACTTCCCCTGTTGTCATATGTTGACTCATTCTTCCCCAAGCCCAGGCCATTTATTTAATGTCTAGTTTTGTTAAAGTCGATGAGATTTTGTTTCAGAATCCAGGGCAGCGCTAATGTAAATGCTTGTTTGTCTGGGGTTGTGCAGAACGAAGGAAGTTCATGCTCTGCACAAGTAAAGCAATGTGTCATGTCATATTGCCAAAAGGTTGCATCACTTCTAAACTTTCCGGAAGACTGGATGGATGAGAGGTCATCTATGTTTGTTTTGTGAAGTTTGGCCTACCAGGAAATGTGTGGGTACAAGAGATATTTTAGGCCCATGAGACTCTCACTTCAGATGCTTAATCCAGCAGCATGTGCTATAAGCTTCAGTCTCTAACTAAATCTTTGAAAAGAGTGGCAAGTTGTGAAGTAAGCAGGGTTTTTGGCTGCACTAACAGAGCCACGTATAAAATCCTGTTGCCAAACAGAGACTAGAACCAGATGACAAAGACTGAAAACACACTCCATGTATGACTTTCTCTGTAAAATACTCATTATAACCTAATCCAGTAATACTCACTTCTAGGAGAATTACATAATCACTCACCAATCCATATTAATTAAGACTGCAAATTAACCTTGAAAGAAGATTTTTAAACAGAATTTTTCATGTCGGGTTTCCTTAAGACTATAATGGAATTACTTCAACAAGGAGTTTATTTAAAAAGTTTTAAGGAAGTCATTTTTAGCATACAGTTTAACAGATGTGATAATTAATGGCCCACCAGCAACCCTACCCAAGCCTGCTCACAGACATTTTATTTGTGGTCTTCACATCCTGCATAATCCAGAAGATAACAATATCGCTTCCCTAAAATAAACTGTATCTCTACTGTTTTGTGTGGTTCTGGGAGTTGAGGGGGCTACCAAGGAAAATATCACTCACACACACACACTCCCAACACACACACGCCCCGTGCCTATCCCCATCACACACATAAAGCGTAGGAAAACCCAGACGTAGGAGATATTGACACTAACAGCCAGAGGAAGGCAGGGCCCAGAGAGGGAAACAGAGGCCAGCTCCACCCCTGGAATGTACAGGAGTGAGCCAGTACATTACCTCCATTGTTTAAGCTATTTGAGTTGAGCTTCTGTTACTTGAAACCGAAAGAAGCCTTAACGGCAAAACCCAAGACGTTCATCTCCCTAGTAGACAGTACTCCTTATTATACTATTTTGGGGGTTGGAGGGGCGTCCTGAAATAGGGCAATGGAGAATACTGTCTAGGTGACTGGAGTCCAGTGCCTGTGAGACTGTCACCCCTGGAGCACAACCCCGTTTACATAAGCTACATGCAAGTGGTGCCCCCCTTGAGCTGTGATGTGTGGAGGTGGTCAGAGAGCCTCCTCCTGTGCTGATTGGCACCGTCAGCCTCTCCCCCTACTAGTGCTACTTGGTCTTGTGTAAACCAGCTTATTCTGAAACTTTCTGCCTGACACGGCTATTCTTGTCACTACCATGCCCATTTTTCACGAAATGCTGCTCAGAGAATGCTCCTCAGCCATCTCCTTTCCCTGGTTCTTCACAATGCAGATACCACCTTCTCCATGGAGAATCTTTTAGCTCAACCCCTAAGGGGGAACAAGGCCACTTCACAAAGCAGATGGGTGCCAATTATTTCTACCTAATTCCTGGCTCCATACTTCTTGGTCCTATAAATCCTTGTATTCCCCACTTTCCTAGAGGCTACAAATTCACTTCCCCAAAATAAACCTCAAGTCACATGTCCTTTCATCTTTACCAGTTCTCTGATGCAGTTTCTTCTTTCACCTGCCCTCTCCTCCCATATCAGATTTGAAATCCATCCTTCCTCTCTGCCTTTAATATAACAGTAACTCAGGAAATGTACCACCTTGTTTTTAAGAAATATTTCAAGTTTTGGAAGCCGTATTTATCAAAGCTGGAGAGTTTCTTTATATATAGGAATCTGTTGCCAGACAAGCCCTAGGTTCTTTTCTTACTGATTGTAGATAAACCTTTCTGATTCGTGGTACACATCTCCAGGGGTCCTGATAATTTATCAATAGTAGAAGGAAAAGATCTCCTCCCTTGAAAACATTCTTGATAAAAAATGAAAAACAAATTTCATTGCCAAGCCTTTAATCAGAAAAACATAAAACAACAAATGGACAATGAAAGCAATAACAAAATGTATCATTCTAAAGAAAAAGTCATCTCTTGAAGATACAAAGTACAAGTGCTAAAGAAAATAAGTTGATATACGGAAAGCCAGCTGTGTGTTCAACATTCTTCTGAGGACCAAGCTGGAAACTCTACTCAGAGCATCTTGACATTTCTGCCTGCCACCTGTTCTGCATCACTTGTTTTTCCAAGGCACACCAATTCCACACAAGTCATTCATTCATTAAACATATCTTTATCAAGTTCCTGCTGTGGACCAGCAAACATTGTAGGCACCAGGAAGGCAGCAAAGAAGGGGAGAGACAAGGTCCCTGCTCTCATGGAGTTTGTAATGTAGTGAGGGAGAAGGACCATAACCACGCAAACATGTGAATATGATAATTCCAAACTGTGACAGGTCCTACAAAGACAGTGAAACAGGATCATCTTGATCGAAACTTTTATAAATTCCCGCAGCTACTGCCCTACCTATGATCCTCGTTCCTTCTTAGCTGGAGGATGACAGTCACCTTCTACTGGTCTTCCCATTGCCTGCCTGTTGCCTGATGCACAGCTGATCATGTTATGTCTCATCTCAAAAATCTCAAAATGTGCCACAGTGCTGCCCACGTGAAATACCAACCCTTCCCCTGCCACTGGAAACACTCATGTTATGATCCCAAAATCCCTTCCAGGTCCACCTCCCACCACCCACCTTGCACATTCTGTGTTTTAGGCAAACTAGACAACTCTTGGGGCCCAGACGTTCCATGGGCTTTCCTGGGTCCCTCCCCTGCCCGGCAAACCCTGTTTAGTTCTGTGTGGCTCATGTGAGAGGACATCTACCTATTGAAGTCCCTCTGCATGCTCTTCCTCCTTTCTCTCCTCAAATACAAAAAAAATATTCTTTCCTTCCTTGGGCTCCCAAAAGAATATATCTGTCCATGGGATGTTATCTTACACTGCCTTACTTTGGAGTTTCTGCTGTCCTATCTAATCACTCTGGAGAGTAAGGATGGTGGCTCCATAATTTCTGTATTCCTTTGCCTGTAAATGTGCTTGATAAGTAGTAGCTTCTTGATAATATTTATTCTGAAAGTGATTCAGAATGAATTGAGTGACTAACAGTAACTTTTGATGATATGAATTATTCCATCATGGCTGCATCTAGTCCCCCTAGACTGAAGTTAAGTGGTGTATTTTTCTAAAAGTGAGTCTCAGTGTGCAAAAACACTTTTATTGGATAGGTAGCTGAAGCTAGGAAAAGAGCAGGAATTAATATTATTGAGCACCTACTTTGTGTCAGATATTATACTAGACACTTCACGTAGATCATCTTTCATTGAAGCAAGGAGGAGACCACCATCATGACAAAAAGCAGGCATCTCAGTTTATAAATTTCTCTTTCAAAGTTCAGGACAATTTCATTTAACAGATTCTATGTTTAGCTGTTTATTAGTTATTTTTAAAAATATTGTCCATCTTTACTTATCTCCTTCCCTGATTAGAGCAGAGATTTGTCTCTTCCTTCTACTTCTTTTTCCCCCCATTTCTGTATTTCCAGCACCTAGACAGAACAGTGCTGGGGAACCAGCATAGGCACTCAAAAAATATTTAACGATTAGATGACTTGACCTTAATGGTTTTTTAAATATCCCTACAAATTCTATCCTAGTAGGTCTTGCAGTCGGTCCCTGAGAACAAAATGACCATTTTGAACATTTGCATGTGATGATCACGTTCTTCTCTGCTGTAAATAAAACTCAAACATTTCTCCCAAGTGACCCAGCTTCACAGGTGTACATCCTGAGAACCAGAAACATCTGGGTGAAGAGGGAGGGGAAAAACCTGCAATGTTCCAACCCCACAAAACTTTTTAAAAGACAAAATGAGAGAAAGCTTTAGGAACAGCCAAAGCCTTTTGCAAGGAGAATCCCCTTGTGGAATGAGGGAAAAATTTGGAACAGAGGTTTCCCTGGGGCTGGAAGTGTTACTGGCTTCAAGTCTGAACCAACAGCACTGCTTGAGTCGGTGTGGGTTCCAAGCTCAGCGCCTGCCAAATCCAGGATTTCTCCTCCCCAATTCTGAAGACAAACCAGAGAGAAATTAAATCTGTTGGAGATCTTAGGTGCAAGGGAAAGTATATGTGGCTGCAACTAACAGAAGGAGTCATTTCTATTTATTTTTTAATACCAGGCTGTTCTTTATTTGGCGTTCCTCAGATTCTTGCATAATAGTGTTTCATTTACTTATGTGTGGGTGTTTCTAGTAATAGTACACTGTTTTCTTCAGTAAATAAGGCAGGTGGGACATTGCAATTAGAACATATATTGATTTGCCTTTTTTGAACTTGCAGGATAAAGTATTAAGCCTGTTTGTTTCCAGATATCCACCTAAATAAACACTAAAAATTCTAAACAGTAAATATTCCTTAAATTTCAGCCTAGGAGATTGCTGCATTTTTAGAGTATTTTCTCCTCTATTTGAATCTTTACTTCTTTTCCACCTGAATTGTGAAAAGAAACAAAAAAAGACAAACACACAAGTTTTTTCCCTCCTGGCCCAGGCTTTGTTTTTAATATCATCTTTAAACTGGCAACACCAAGGTCAACAGTGGCTTTTCTAAGTGGCAGATGCTTTCCCATGCCAAAAGAGACAACGGGTGAGGAAAAAGGAACAGCTGGTTTTCTGGTGCTAACACGTGATTCAAAGAGGAATATCTCTTTGATGCTTTATCCCCTTTAAATTCATCTCTTATCTCTCTAATATGCCTCTCTCTTAAAATTCAAGTTCAGCCAATATTTATTTAAATAAGTTTCCATCGTCTGCCATTCATGTTAACATATTAATAGAGTGATTTATTCCTTTATTTAATAGCTATTATTATTGAGCTCCTAATATGCACCATGCCCTATCTAGACTCTAGGGTAAAACTGCAAAGAAGAAAGGGTCTTTTTTTTCCCCTAAAGTCTAAGGGTAGATGCATAATTAAAGCATGATGGGTGCTATAATAGAGGCAAGCACAGGGTAACATGATAGAAGAAGGGGAAAACATCTAACTCTGTTACAAGAAGACCATAGAAAGGATCATGGAAAAAGTAATGAATAGGACTTAACCCACAAAGAGGGAAAGAATAAGGAAAAGTATATGCAAAAGTCCAGAGGCCACACACAGCAAGCAGCCTAATAAAACTACAGACGGTTCAGTCGTTGAAGGATATGTTGTGGAGGGTGGTGGTCAGACACAATGTGGGAGAGATCAGACTGTGAAAAGTCTTCATATCCTGTGGACAAGAGAGAGTCAATAAAGAATGTTAGACAGGGCCGAGGGAAGAGACCCAATTATAGATTCAGAAAGATCACTCTGAGTTCAATCAAAGACTGGAAACGAAGAAATCTGTTGGGAGGCTGTGGTGGTAATCTGAGGAGCAAAGGTTACCCAAACTCAGCTAGTGACAATGCAAGTGGAAATGAGCCCTCAGAGCTGAGAAACGTTTGGAGGAAATAGAATGTTCAGGATCTGGCTACTGGTTGGTTGTAAAGATCAGAGAGGAGGAAGAGTCAAGGACAATGTCCAGGAGAAAGAGCAGGTTTTAGAGGAGACATGAAGAGAAGAATTTAGTTGTGGCTTGATTGAGTGGAGATGCCCGTGGGTCATCCAGGTGTAAATATCCAGAAGACCTCGTGAAATACAGGTCTGAAATTCAGGAAAGTCTTCTGGCCCTTGGCATGATTTCAAGGGTTATTAGCATGTAAATATTTTGTTGTGGCTGTGAGAATGGATGGAATCACCTAGTCAGAGTATGTAGCAGGAAAAGGGAAGAGAACCAAAGTCAGAGACTTGAGGACACTGAGTTACACAGAAGGCAGAGGAAACAGTGTTCAAAAGGAGACTGAGAAGGGGCAGCCACAGACGTAGGAGGGAAACTAGGAGAATGGGGTTGAATAGAAGGCAAGGGAAGAGGGTGTTCCAACAGAGAAGGAAGTGGTGGACAGTGTCAAATGCTGAGAGGTCAAGTCAGTTAAGAAGTAAGAATGTTGATGAGATTTAGCAAAAAGGAGGCCATTTGTACCTGGGTGAGAGCAGTTTCTAATGGAGACATGTCGGCAGAAGCAGACTGCAGTCAGTTGAGAGGGGAGGGAGGTGAGGAAGTTGCAGAAAACATGAGTTATTTCAAGAACTTGGGCTGGGAGGAGGAAGGAGAGGGATAAGAGAAAAGTGTGGAGCAGGGGCGAGAAAGAAGGGAGAGTTGGATGGAGGATTTTTTTTTTTTTTTGAGATAAAACATGAGGATATTTAAATGGGAAGGATCCAGTGAAAATGTTGACGTCAAAATATTAACATGCCTGGGACATGCCTGAGAAGGCCCAAGATGATGAGAGCCTAGGTACAGATAGAGGGGTTAGTCCTGGGGAAGGTGTGCACTGGTATAGAGAACAGGTGAGGTGGTGGGAGGGGTGGCAGGGAAGTGTGGGCATTCTTGTGTGGCTTCTGTGTTTTTGTGGAGTGGCAGGAGAGGTGATCTGAGGGTCTAGGTGAGGTAGAAGAGTGAAGGAGTGGAGTAGAAGTTTTGAGGTGAATGGAGGAAAAGGCTTATAATAGACGTGGTGGAGACAGAAGGAACAAAGCTGACAGGGGAGGCAGGAGTTCCAGGGCAGCGCTGCTGGCCCAGGTGTTGAGGGAGTGATTGTGAAGTACACGCTCCTGAGGGTTGGGTGACCTTCTCCAGCAGTGCTCCCCAGCCCCGAGCACAAAGAAGACGGACAGCTGTGAGTGGAAGAGTTTTGCCTGAAATTCCTGCTGGAAAGGAAGCTTGAGAATGCTGCAGGAGAAGCACAAAGTTCAGGAGTGAGCCAGGCTCCCAGGAGGTGAGGGCAGTGCAACAGTTGTGATATTCATGAAAACAGTGAACTGATATAATTTTATTCTAATTGACTCCCAAAGCATAAGTCCTTCTGACTCGCATACTTGATTGTCACTGATTGGGAAGTACTACTGGCATTTAGTGGGTGAAGGTTGGGGGTGTTAAATGTCCAACATTGCCTGGGACCGTCCTGCCCACCAAGAATCGTCCTACCACACGTGGAGAGGCTGCCGCCATTGAGGAGCGCTGTGTAGGCAGCCTCCAAGCCAAGCCCCTGTTGACCCCTGTCCCCCGGTATTCACACTCTTGTCTTGTCCCTCCTACATTGTTCTAGGGTTGGTCTGTGTGATGGATACAATATGGCAGAAGTGAGTCACTCCTGAGATTAGGTTATAAAAGATCACAGCTCCTTTCTTGGTCACTCTCTCTCTCTTAGATCACTCACTCTGGAGAAAGCCATGTCATGAGCAGCCCTGCAGAAAGGCCCAATGGTGAGAAACTGAAGCCTCCTTCCAGCAGCCACGTGAGTGAGCTTGGAAACAAATCCTCTAGTTCCAGTCAAATCTTCAGAGACTGTAGCCCTGGGCAGCAGCAGGAGTGCAACCCGCCCAGCTAAGCCACTTCTGGATTCCAGACCCCAGAAGCTGTGTGAGATTATAAACATTTGTTGTTTTAAGTTGCTAAATCTGGGGAGTAATTTAGTTCAGGGCAAGACTAGACTTGATAACCAGCCACACCAGACTCAGTCCATAGGGTTCTATCATGAGTCTTGGCAGTGGTAACTCAGGATATGACATAAAGGAAGTTTGTGCTGAGTTAAAGAGAAAGGGGAAGTAGCAGCTCTTTGGGGAGAAGTTAAGAAGATAAGAGAAAGAGAAGAAAAGGAAGCATTCAGATACTTGGGTCCTAGCTTCTCCCAGTGGTGCAGTTTGTTGGCTGCATACAGGTGAGTGCCTGGCCCAAGAGTCAAGCTGGGCTGAATAGCCAGGCCTTGTTCTGCTCACCAAGCTTTGCAGCCTGGCCCAAGGGCATATCCACTTGAGGGGTATCATTTCCTAATTTTCATAAAGGACTTGTACATGCTAGCAGCCTCCCTACCACTTGTGGATCAAATAATGAAAACTGGGGAGATGGAGACAATCAGATATGTTTAAAGGTTTTCCAGAGCAGGGCACCTTTTCTAACTTCCCTGGATAGACATTGTGACAATTTCAAGTCCTTTAGAGAAACCCCAACTTTAACATGGCACTGTCCATGAAATGGCTGAGGGACAGGCCCAGGTGGACAGAAGGCCAGAGAAGTGTCCCCAAGGCCTCCCATGTCTTCCATGTTGGAGTAGTAGGGCTTCTAAAGTTCCCAGATGACCCTCATAGGGGATTGCTGAATAGAGGGCCAGTGGGCCTGTGGTAGGGTCGCTGAGGCCTAGGATAACAATGAACTTTCCCAACTGTGTCAACTCTGGCTACAGCTAGAGGATCTGCAGTACCAGCAGTAGTTCAGGTCTGAGCTGAATTAAGAGAAGGGGTACAAATTTCACAACCACAGATTTCAGCAGCAAATGTCAACAGGGTTCCCTATAACCAGGAGGGATTAGGGACACCCACCTGGAGGCCAACAGGGGCCTGTTTTAATCCAAAAACTCTAGGACAGCTCAAGGACCAGTATCTCCTCTCCCAACCTCACCTCCAGGACCAGTAAAAGAAGAAAACCTGGGTTGGGAGAAGGTACTCAGAAACATTGAATATTTACCCCCCAATACATAAAATACCCAAGTAGTTTGTTTTAAACCAAAAGATATTAAAAATCTCTTTGTGATAAGTTTATGCCCCCATCCTACCAGCTCAGGGAGTTGACTAGAGATCTATAGGAAATAGTTTATAGAGAAATTTGTTAAAGCTTTTTTTTTACATTTTCCAATTTGTAATGGATTACACTTTTGCTTCCCTTGAACCACCAATGTAGTAATTACAGCAATTACCTGATCTTCACCTTAAATTTAAAAAAAAAAAGGAAATGCTAATGCAAATACACCATTCATTTGCCTTTAGATCAAATCTCCAGTGCATTCGGGCACCCCAAAGCAAATTGTCTAAATGAAAGTATGAACAATATTGTATATTCTAGACTTCAAATAACTTGACCACTGGCTATTGTGGATCTTTCTAGAAAAACTGTTTCTCAATAAAATGTGAGAAAGATCTCAAAGATTAATAAATGTGCTAATGTGGTGGGAGTCAAGGCTCTAAGTGCCTGCAAAATTGTCTTCCTTTCCATAAAAGAACACAAAAAAAGAAGGAGGAAGAGGAAAACCGGAGAAGAGTTTAATCTTAGAATTTATGCTCATTTTTATTTTGCCCCCTCATTCTCCATTTATATATTATATTCCTCTACTTTATCTTAAAGACAAGAAATAATCTTTCTCAAACTGAAGTCAACAAACTCTCGAGATTTTCAAGTTGTTCTTGTTGCTAACTCTTTAAAGAAGGGGAGAGGTGTTATAATGGGCCAATGAACAACCAAAGCAAAATATATCTATGGATGTATAGGGACATAGAAAGTCCCCCAAAAGATGAATAGTCCATCTTCCCACTGGACTTAAGAGTCACAATGTGAAGGTGTGAACCCCGGTTCTGCACTTTACTTCCTTTGTGACTTTGTAGCAGTTATTGAACTACTTGGAATTACAGCTTACTCATGCATAAAAGGGAAATTATAGTATTAATGCTGCCTGTATCACCACTGAGTTGCTGTGAGAATTCAATGAGGTAATATTTATAAGAAAACACTATTTGAGGAAATGTCCCAAACCATCACTGATATTACACAGAAAGTATTATAGAGCTATGCAGCTTACAAAGCAAGAAATAATTCTTCTTGCCCCTGCCCCATGCCCACCATCTACCTCCTCAGCAAAACAAAGAAAAAGGAAGCTTCAGAGAATGCAGTTGCCAGAACCAGTGTCCAGGTGGTGCACAATGAGGAACAGGTAATGCTCCCAGAGTCAATAATTTGGTACTAAGGATTCTATGTCCTCAGTAACAAAGTTCTGCAGCCAACACAGGCATCCTAGGACAGGTCAGAAGACAGAAGAGAATACAGGCCAGATTCCCAGGAGCTGAGGCTTGTCAACAGTTCCTCAATGGGAAGGACCTGAAGAATGACACCAAAAGTTTTGTTACAAACCCCCATTACCTTTAGACCCTTGCTGTTTGTTGTGTGATCCATGGACCAGCCACCTCAGCATCACCTGGGAACTTGTTGGAAATGCAGCATCTCAAGCTCTGCCTCAGACATGCTGAACTAAAATCTGCATCCAGGTGAATCATATGCACATTACAATTTGAGAAGCGCTGCTTTGAACTTCATTGAACAAAAGCATGTAAGATAAAACTCATGTAGTTCTCAACACTTTTGAGTGTTCATAAGACTTCTGATTAAAGAATGCCTCTGGGTATGGTTACACATAGAAGTCTCATCCAGGTGAACTTTACCTTGCCATTACTGTCAAGATTTTGATATGCAGATGAGTAAAAACAGGTAAGTAGCACCCTTTGGAGATTTGTGTTTTAATGAATGCCTACCAGAGTCTGGGGATGCTGCGTGCTACAAGAGCACCTATTAAATACTGTAGTAAAAATTCAGTATTTTTATATTGAGCATTCATCCAAAAATCATTTACTGGACACGTAGTATAGGCAGGGCTCTATTCTTAGAAGACTAACCAAACCTGGAGTATGTAATCTTTTTTCCAACTTAAACTATAACTTCTCATAAAACTCAAGATCTATACATAATTGAATAGGTTTTAAATTAAAGAAATTCAAAGAATTTTACTCTTTTGTTTTTAACATGGATAACAGGAAAATAAATATTCTGTAGGAAAAATAGTAGGATCCATAAAATATGCACTTGAAATATATTTTCTGGTCAGTTCACATGAACAACCTGTGATCAGGAAAGGAAGAAAAATACACAAAACAAGAAAGAAGGGAGGCTCAAAGAAAGCAGATAAAGAATAAGATAGTGAGAGATGAACAGAAGAGAGACAGAGATATAAGTGAGGCAGACACCAGGTGCAATGGTATATGAGGTACTGGGCACATTAGAGCTGCTTCTGCAATACCTGATATTCATTTGAGTTCATAATAAGAGATCATTTTCTGTCACTTCTTTCTGTAAAATTCTGTACCACTTAACCATCAATGGCAGTTCTTATCAAATATTGTTGACTCTAAAATTGAGGAGCTGCAGCAGCCCTTTTGTGCTTAGAGGTACTCAGGTATCACCTCCAACTGTAAGGGTAGGATTAATTAATTATCAACAAGTATAATTTGTGGGGTTCTCATATTTATTGTGCTCTGAAAGACTTGCTGTAAGGACCTGGCCATCTAACTATTAGTCATCAAAGCAATGATATAATTAGACTGCATCTATACGCTATAATATCAGGCTAATAGTCATCTAGTCTTAATAAAAGATACCCAGGAATAGAGGTCACATCTCAGTAAATCCATGTATAATTGAAAGTTAAGGTATTGATCAGAAATCTAGAATTTATTTTAATAGAGGACCACATCGAACTGTTTGAGTGAAGAATTGTGCGACCCATTGGTTTCATTAACCACGTGAGCATTAAAAAAAATGTTTTTTTCATTTTTAAGGTAGAAATTCTTATGGGCCAGAATCTTCTCAAGGCTTACATTTGCTCCTAGGATGAAGGGGTACATAGAAGATGAGTGCATAAATCTGCTCAGACCCAGATTACATTTCATGCATTGTAACAATAATGTGCAAGGAAGCAAAGAGACCAGCAAATTCATAAATACAGAGCAATTTGAGATTTCCTCATGCAAGTTATTCTAGAAATGCCAAATATCCCGTTTATGACAGCCCAAGAGTTGAAATGTTGATAGTTGTGTTCACATGTTCACGCAGAGTGAAAAGCTTTCACATTTCAAATAAAATAAGCAGAGAGGGGAATGGGATTCATCTTACTGAAGCTCTATAAGGCACAATTATTTGGTTGGTAAATGGAAATAAAATATGCTATAGAAAGCAGAAAACATAGCTTTTAGGGAGACAGGCTGCTTTTGAAAAGATGAATCTGTGATTCCACAGTGACATAAAAGCTGAAGTGTTATTTCCTAGTCCTTATTATGTTTTAACTGTCACTGAAAGTAAAGTAATGGAAAAATTGTATTTGTACATAAAAAGCGAGTATGAATTATCCGTTTATTATAAGCATTTTATCCTTTATCTATTTAGATACAATTATAACCTTGCTCTCCAGCATTTTAGAAAACAGGATGTTGGTCAATAAAAGTTCCAGTTAAGTAAGTACATATTCATTTTCCCTGAGTTAATCTCTCTTTTATTTTGTCCTTTATTCTTTCCGCCCAAACTGGGCAAAAAAGTATGTGTCCCAGAGATTCAACTTTTCTTTCCAAAAATTAGTAGGAACAGTAAATAACTCTAACTAAATTTTCCACTGTTTTTAAGTCTCTAATATTGCTATTCAGTAAAAAGTTTTGTATGATAGATCACCAGATGTGTTGAATCTAGATTAGTAAAATACTAGATAACAGCTTTTGGCTGTAACTACCCTTTTAAAAATATTGTTTATATGTACATATTTTATCCATGTGTGCCACTATATGTATATCATTTCTGCTAGATTGTCAGCTCCATGAGGACAGTGACTATCTTGTTCTTTCTGTATTCTCAGAACATAGCATAGTTTCTAGCATATAGTAAGCATGTGACACATTTATTTACTCATTAACTAATTTTTATTGAGCACTTACTATGTTCCAGACACTGTTTCTAGATGATGAGGATATAGGATTAAAGAAGAACAAGAAAAAGAAAGTTTCTGCTCTCATGATGTTATATTTAGGGAATAACAAGGAAACAAATAAGTAAAACATACAGTATATACCTTGAGAAAACAAGTAAACTGCACAAGGGATGGAAAGAGATGAGTATGAGATGCTACCAGACACCAGGTGGTTATAGTAGAAGCTGCGCTGTGCCACCCATATCTCCTGTCAGGAAGAGACACACATTCCTCCAGCTGCCGTGAGTGGTGGCTGCTAAGAGTTCACAGCTAAGTCCTCTCTCGGACCTGGTCTTGGTGGGAGGAAGCTGCCTTGCCCAAAGTTCTGGGGTTCCCTGCATCCAATAACCACTCCATGCACTGGTACAGATCTCTCTTGCCTCAAGTGGAACCATTCTGACGGTTCAGCTCCAGAGAGTCCTGTAGGATCAGCTGAAGCCTCTGTTAGAACTGCATCAGCAGTTCAGCATCTTCCACTTCTCAATGCTGCTTCCTTCATCCTAAACTATCACAGATACTGGTCCTAAATATACTCCTCAATAAATCTCCTCATGTAAATTTCAGTCTCAGAGTAAGCAAGGAGGATAACAGCATTTGGATTTTATTCCAAGTAGAGTTGTCCAGTAGGTACTTAGTATGTGATTCTAGAGCTCAGGGAAGAAGTGGAGCTGAGGATATGGAGCTGGGAATTGTCAGAGTAGTTAAAGCCATAGAACTAAATAAAAAACACCCAGGGAGTAAGTGTAAATGGAGAATAAAATGAAGTCCAAGGGTGGATTTTGGAGCCCGCTACCACTTAGAGATCTGGAGGGATGGAAAGAAACAACAACAACAACAGCAGCATTGAAAAGAAGCAGCCATTGTGATGGCAGCACTGTGGAATGGTGCTCTGGTAACCAAAGGGGAAAATGCTTCAAGAAGGAGGGAGTTGGGATCGAACCGCATCATATCCTATGGAAAGGTCAAACTGATGAAAACTGAATTGATGATTAGATTTCACAACATAGAGGTCATTGTGAAATCGTTTGTAGTTTCAGTGGAATGGAGGCGGGCAAGAGCATAATTTATTGAAGTAGAACATATGAGCCAAGGTTTGATAAATACCTGTTATATTAAAAGAATGCATCTGTACTTCTTCCACATTTGAGAAGATATGTGATCTGTATTCCCAGTGCCGAGAACAATGCCTAGCACATGGTATGTACTCAATCCACATTTTTTCGGATAAATGAACTACGTGCTGCCATTTTTGTGAGTACACAGCATCACTGAACTAATGCTATAGAATTTTAAACTTGAGATCATAATTTTTCCTCTTAATTCAACTACCCCTTGGCTGGGGAAGTGCCACATGGCTGAGGTGGCACCAGAATTCAAACCGTTAAGGTTAAGTTCTTATTTTTATCTACTACAATATCCTAGCATATGAAACATTTGCTCTATGTAACTCTGTGAACCTAAAGTCACCTTCAGTTCAAAGTTGAGAAAAATCAAAGGTTTTTTCAGGATGCTCGAATAGTTATTTACTTAATCCCTCAGTGAGATCTCTTAATACTTCTAAGTAGATGAAATTGTATGAAACTTTCTGATTAAAATTTTACTTTTTAATTCTATATTTTTATTGGTGAAATACTGAGGAATCTACCTTGTGCTGAGTTTCCATTTTACTTAGAAAGTAACTCTTTGAAATAGAACAGCATGGGATTTAGGATCTTTCCTTCTCATCCCACGCAAAAAGTTCCCTTGCTTAATTCTTTTCAGTTAAATCTTTAATAGAGCAATAAAGCGTAAACTTTATCATTTGAACAAACTTTAAAACTCTTTCACGTTCATGATGATTCTCCTGAAAAATAGTGTTAGATGATGCAGTTCGGACTGAGATGAATTTATGTTGTGCTAGTAGTCACTTGTACTCAAAAAGGTCTAGTTTATTTTCAAAGAATCTAAGTATTTAACATCAAAAACCAGACAGTAAAAAATGCAATATTGTGAAATTTTCTAATTTATTTTATAGAGACAGATTTTGAATGTTGTACTCATAAAAGTACTACTTGTGGGTAATATCACTGAACCAGCCTTGGCAGAAACTTCAAAAAGCAACTGTCATGTGCAGAAAAATAGAGACTAGATTAACAAAATTTTACTCTCATGAGTTTTACTCATCAATACTGCTGATGCAGATGTCGAAATCAAAAGTGTGATTTATTTGTCTCATTGGCTAATATGTCATAATATTTTTCTCTGGAAGTGTCAGACAGTCTAAGAGAAAACAGAAAATGCCAGCTGTGTTCAGTTTGGCCATGGAGACAATGAGCAAGCATGAGGTAAGCCTATTTATTTTGGGTCTACACAGGCCAAGTTAAAGAGAAAGGAAGCCATTATGTAGATCATTCATCCTTCAAAACTTGTTATGGAATAAAAACAGAGTTTTTAAAATGATTCAAGGTACTTCAATAAAGTTTATCTTAAAAAAAATTTCATTTGCAGCCACTGAATGTTATAAATGATTTAGGCAAGGATGCAGAATCCACTAGATAAAAGGTAGTTGGAAAATAAGACATTCATTTGGCTTCAAAGACACATCCTACATATTACTTACTAATTACAATAGGAAATGATGCTTTTATAATGGAAAAATGCTGTAGACACAAACATGCGTATTATACACATATATGCATAATTATAAACTTTTTAAAAATTTACACACTTCTCTGCAACTTGCTTTCTTTTTTTTTTGAGGTATAATTGACATATAACATTACATTAAAGTGTACAACATAATGATGTTTATATATAGTGAAATGATCACCAAAATAAGTCTAGTTAACTTCTATCACTATATATAGTTATAAAAAAATTTTTGTGTGTGATGAGAGCTTTTAAGATCTGCTCTCTTAGCAACTTTCAAACATGCAATACAGTATTGTTAACTATAGTTGCCATGCTGTAGACTATACCCCCATGACTTACTTGTTTTATAACTGGAAATTTGACGTTTTGAGCCCCTTCACCCATTTTGCCTACCCCCAACCCCTTCAACTTGCTTTTCTCAAGCAGTAATACCTGGTAGAATTTCCAGACCAGTTAGTATCTCTCTTTAATTTGCAGTCTTTCAGTGCCTGGAAAACATTCTGTGGTTGTGGATATAGTCTGACTTATTGAGCTAGTTCCTCCACTGAGGTGATTTACTTTTTCACCCCTGATTTTCCTCCTTTACAGACAATGCTATAAAATAAGTATCCTGGTACATATATCATATGGCTGGTTCTTTGTATCAATGAGATTAACATCTAAGAGTAGATCAAATATTTGCCTATAGTAACTTATGTTAATACATATTACCAAATTACTTTTCAAGTGAGCTAATGGTTCCCATTGTTCCCACAAGAAATACCTGAGATTATTATTCTTCCTCAATCTTATTCTCACCAACAGTAGGTATTATTGCTCTGTAATTTTCCCACTTTGATGGAGAAGAAAATGATACTTCCTCAGGGCTTTAATTTGCATTCTCTCACCACGCTTCAGTTTATGCGCTTTAAATATATATTTATTGATTATTTGTGTTTGCTTATCATATTCTTTGCCTATTTTTCTACTAGATTTTTTGCATTTCCTTAATATCTAAGACTACCTTATATTACTAGAAATATTCACACTCTGTCATCTGCAGAAATTTTTCTTTAAATATGTTATTTTCCCAGTTGATCTTACAGCATCTTTGGCCATAAATATTTTAAAATTTTATACATAAATCTGTGTCTATATATGGAAATATACCTTGAGTGTTTTTATTTTAGTTAAGAATGACTCCCACACCCATAGAGAAAAAAAAGTGATTTACCAGTTTTCTTTATATAAGCTCTTTGCTTTCTTTATCAAATTTATTTCTAATTTTTTTATATTTTTGTTTTAAATTTTTTAATAGTTTTACTATGGTATAACACATATACCATAAAATATCCCAATGTAAATGTACAGTTTAATGTTTCTAATGAATTTATGTAATTGTGCAACCATCACTACAAAATCCAACTTTAGAATACTTCCATCATGCCAAAATGTTTCCTTATGGCCATTTAGTCAATTCCTTCTTCCATCTCAGCACCTGGCAACCACAGATCTACTTTCTGATTGTAGATTTGCCTTTTCTGAAAATTTCATATAAATAGAATCAGATAATATACGGTCTTTTGTTTCTAGCTTTATTTGCTAAGCTTAATGTTTTTGAGGTTGTATTAGTTTCCTGAGGTGATAACAAATTACCACAAACTGGGTAGCTTAAAACAACAGAAATTTATTGTCTCATAGTTCTGAAGGCCAGAGTCCAAAATCAAGATGTTGGCAGTGTTACATTCCCTCTGGAGGGTTCCAAGGAGAATCTAGCTTGCCTCTTCCTACTTCTGGTGGCTGTCAGCATTCCCTGTCATTCTTGGCTTATGGCCACATCATTGCAGTCTCTGCCTCTGTTGTTAATAGCCTTCTTCTGTGTATGTCTTTGTCTTTTCCTCTTCTCTCTCTCAAATCTCCTCTGCCTTTCTTTTAAGGACAATTGTCACTGAATTTAGGGCCCACCTGAATAAACAAGGATCATCTCTTCATCCCAAGATTCTTAACTGAATTACATCTGTAAAGAACTTTTTTCCAAATAGGGTAAAACTTACAGGTTCCAGAAACAAAGACATAAACAATCTTTTGGGACCACCCTCCAGTCCACTACAGAGGTTCTTCCATATGGCAGCATGCATTCGTGCTTTGTTTCTTTTCATTACCAAATATCATTCCATTGTATGGATATGCCACATTTTTTATCCATGTTTTAGCTGATGGATATTTAGGCTGTGTCTCCTTTTTGGCTATTATGCTGCTATGAACATCCATGTGCAAGTTCTTGTGTTTTCGTTTCTCATCAGTATTTATCTGGGAGTAGAGCTGCTGAGTCACATAATTGCTGTGTTTAACCTTTTTGGACACTGACAAATTGTTTTCTCAGGTGACTATACTATCTTACATGCCCCATCAACAATGTATGAGGTTCCAGTATCTCTATTTCCTCTCCAACACTTGATATCAGTGGTCTTTTTATATTACAGTCATTTTAGTGGGTCCTAAAGTGGTATCTCATTTTTGTGGCTTTAATTTGCATATTTCCTCGCTCTGTCCTTGTAGAGAGCCTGGGAGCAGTCATATCTCAAT
Organism: Camelus ferus; assembly: GCF_009834535.1. Lineage (NCBI taxonomy): Eukaryota > Metazoa > Chordata > Mammalia > Artiodactyla > Camelidae > Camelus > Camelus ferus. Next base: position 80,677,238 of record NC_045696.1, on the reverse strand, counting down.
AGCAATAAGCATACCTAGTTTCCAGATCTTGGCTTCTAAATAGATTTTCTTTTAAAGTAATCTGAGCCTTCTTAGGGAAATGTCTGATTTCAAGACCAAAGCAGGGAAAGTTAAAAACAAGCCTGGAACATCTTGCTGTGACAGAAAGTAAGGACATGATCACAGAAAGATAGGGTTCTATCAAAAGGACGTAGAAGAAAGATTGTAGATGTTCCCACTGGCAGCAGTATAGAACAATTTGATCATCAAAATAAATAATAATAAATAATAGTAAAGTAATGTAGCCCATTGAATAAAATAGGAATCCTTTAGTCCACACTGATATAAATAAATAAATAAACAAACATTTATTTATTTATTTCCTCCTTATGATAGAATGCCAACCAACAAATACAGAATAATGGAATTGGAAATGGAAATTCTCCATTTAACAGTTAGCATAGATATAAACAACTTAAACAGAAACATTGCAAGAAATTAGTGAGTAAAAGTTGGGGATATATATATTTACTGGTGTCAAAGTATCTTCCCACAAAAATACTTATTAATTACAAAGAGAAAAAGAAATTTTATAGTGGAGAAACCTGGACGATGCCACCTTACTCCATTGAGCAAATCCAGGCATCGGGCAAATCGAAATTGAATGCCACTCAAGGGTATGTAACACTTCACATTGGTCTATGCAACTTCTTCACATTATTGAGAAAACGCATTACATGAGCCCAAACTGGGGATGTCTACAAAATAACTGACCTGTGATCTTTTGAAATGATAAGGTCATGAGAGTCAAGGGAGGGCTGAGGACCTGTTCCCAGAGACTAGACAAACCTAGATGCAACACATGACCCTGAATGGATCCTTTTCCTATAAAGAACGCTCCTGGGAGAACTGGCAAAACTTAAAGGGTGTATGGAAGTTCTTCGTACTGTTCTTGCACTGTTCAGTGAGTTTGACATGATTTCAAATGAAAAAGGATAAAAATTATGTTGTTAGAGTGTACCGTTGAAATAAATCCTATTTGGTAACATGGATTATGATTTGATACTCTCTTTATTAGGTTTTGTTATTAAAATTCTCCTGGCTTCATCAAATGAATTGAGGTGCTTTCTATTTTTCCTAAGATCTTGCAATTATTCAATTATTTACTTTATAATTTTGCTAGAATTCAGATATGAAGAAATTTGATTCTGCTGCCTTTGTAAAATACTAGATCTTTAATCACTTAAAAAAAATTCTTCTACAGTGGTTTATTCAAATTTCCTGTCTTTACTTGGGTTAATTGTTATACATATTGTTTGCTAGGAAATCATGTAGGTTTCAGAATTCAGATTTATTATAAATTTGCACATATGTGTTCTTTTATTTATTTTCTTCTCTTTGGTATTTGTCTTTACATATTCTTTCTCATTCACAATCTTACATATATTTTGTTCTCTCTGTTTTCCTTAATGTCAAATAAAAATGACATTCTCCTTTTGTAAATCAAATCAAAATCAAATGATGTGATTTTGAGCTTTTTAATTTTTATAAGCTATTTTTTGTTTTCTATTTCTTTAATCTTAAGTTTTATCTCTCAATTCCTTCTTCCTATTTTGTTTTTGTTCTTTTTCTAATTGATGTAAATGATTATAAAGCTTCTATATTTTAACATCTTTATTTTTTAATAATAAGGAATTTAAGGTTATACTTTTTTTCTGTGAATGTGGCTTTTACCAAATACTATAAGCTTTGGCAGGAAATTTTTTTTCATTGCTTTCTAGATAGTGTTAAATTTTTCATTGCTTTTTTGACAGTTTTTAACTTTTTCTTTGAATTCAAAAGAAAGCTTGATATGTAATTCTTGATTCCAGTGTAAAGTTTTTGTATCCTTTTTATTTATATCTAAATTTACTGGATTATAATCAGAAAATCATAATAAAAAATACGTAAGTAGTTTTTAGAAATCTTCCACGGAATATTAAAAAAAGGAATTTCTATATTTGAGGAACTGAAAGTTCTCTCTAAATCTCTATACAGTTGGTTCTCATTATTCACAGTAGTTATGTCCTCTAAAGACACTGTGAGACTGAACCTTTGCTCCTCGGAGAGATACAGGGGTTAGGTTCCTGTGAACCTCTGGTTACATTTTTGTCAACCAATCAATACATAACTGTCCTTTATGTGTGCTTCTGTTTAAAGGCACCTTATTTAATATATACTGGTGATTCATTAACATTGAATCCACAGTCAACATCACAGTAACTCATGCCTGGATGAAGTTTATCCACCATATATGTTTTCTCCATAAGGCACATCACAGCCTTCTTGTGCTTAGGAACCTAGATGGCACTTCAGAACTTGGGGGCCATTTTAAACAGTGAAGTCACCAACAAAATGCACAAAAAAATGCCAGAACCTGACACTGAATAGACTGGGAAAAGGACACTTGTCTATAATATGAGAGCTGAAACAAGAAGGCAGAATGACTGCTCATTTGACCTCAAGTTTTTCACCATCCTGCACATGTCTGTGACTGCAAAAGTGCCAAAAGTATTGACACAGGGGTTACAGACACATTTTAGCAAGGGGGCAAATTCACAAATATAGAATCTACAAATAATGAGAATGATCATATTTATATAAACAAGCTTTGTGATTGTATTATTTGATTCCTCTATGTCTTTTTCTGTCTATCTACCTACATTCATTTGTCTATCAGAATTGGCTAATCCTGATATTCATGTCCTTTACTATAATATTTTGTTTAACAGTTGCATTTCTAATAATTTTAAAAAAATGTTTAGCTGCTGTGTTGCTTCACATAGACACTTAGGACTGTTTTATTTTCTTCATAAATTTTACTTTTTATCGTTACATGGTGTCCCTCTTTTTTCTGTTTAAAGATTTTTTTTTTAACATTTTGTTTAGAGATTTTAAACTTAAAGTCCATGTTTCATGGTATTAATAGCACCACACCTGCTTTAAGATTTTGCTCTCCTTTTACATTTTATTAATTTTTATGTGTTTTCCCACCTCTCCTATAAAATCAAACAGATATTTCCCTAGTATTACATAAAAAGAAGATGCCAACTCTTTCCCTGCTGAGACGTTTCATTATTCCACTGTTGCTCCCCACCCATGGTATTCAACGTGAAGAAGACTTCGGTTGCAATTTCCTCCTTACTCTCCTCCCAAGAGATGAAGCCTTTGGAATATTGGAATATTTTTGCTTCCTTCTTTTTCATGCCTTTTCATTTCTTTAGTTTTCCTGAGGTGGTTTATTTCTTTAAATTCCAGATTACTATTAGACATTTCCTTTTTAATACACTTCTCTATTTCTAGGATCTGTATTTAGTTACACATTCCCAGTATATCACTGTTCACTTATTTTTAATCAAACATCATAAGTTTGTTGCTCACTATGGCTATCTCTCCTCTTCAAGTTTCTATTTTGTTTGTTTTTAATTAATAAGATCTTTCTCTAGTATTTTTCCCAGATGAGTAATGAGATGTGTGACTTCTCTGAATCCTTACATATCTGCAAACACCTTTCTTGTACCCTAACAGGTGAAATAAATTTTTAAGTTGGCAATGTATTCCATTGTCTTCTAGCTTCCAGTGTTGTAAAGGAGAATTTCATGATAGTCTAATCTTTTCCTTTATAAATAACTTACAAGCTTCTATACAGAAATAATATTTTGTATTATTAATTTATATATTAATTTATCTTTGGAGTTCAAATTTTTTGCCCAGGTTATGTCTTGTCATATGTATATATATTGTCATATATGTATATACACACACATACATACATACACGCCCATATAAATATAATATATACACATAAATACATCTAGATAGATACATGTGTATGTATTTATAGCTAATTATCTATATATGATGAGAAAAGATCTATATCTATCTCTATGCCTGAAACTTGATATCCTTTCTTCAATCCAGGGAAATATTTTTTTGTCTGTATGCTTCATTTTGTTTTATTTAAATATCCTCTCCTACATGTGCACCATCTTCTTTTTCTGGAACTCCAGATAGTCTCATGTCAGTGTCCTGAAACCTCTTCCATCTCTGGACTCATGAACTACATTTTTTCCCTGTGAGCTTTGTAATATTCTTGCATCCAGTTTCCAGGCTACTAGTTGAGTTTCAACAAAAACCATTTTCTTCACTAATGAATTTTAAATTTAAAAATCATGTTTTTGTTGTTGCTGCTTTTAAATCCAGGAAGTCTATTTTGTGTAGCCCTTGTGTCTGGTTAGGTACTTCTGTTATCCTTTCTGTCCAAGTTTAAGCTGTGTTCCCTGTCCTACAGCAACTCTAATTCTTAGGAAGCCTCTTCTGAATGCTCAGCTTGTTCCTCTCTCTGGCTGCTTGGTCTTGAGTGATCTGCTCATCAGAGCTCAGCTCCAGCTGCTGGTATATGTCAAGCAGTGACAGTTCAGTGAATGGTGGCCTGCCTGGAAGTCTCTAGCCGTGAGGACTCACATGGTGACATCAGGCAGACTGTCAGGGCCCTTTAAGGCAGCAGGAGGAAGGCTGTCTGTGCTTTATCTTTTCATGCTCTCCCAGGAGAGGGATGACTCAGGCTACCTCTTTAGCCACACCCGAGGGCCAGGAAGAACATGCACACTTCCCTGGGTGGAGGGCAATCTCCCATGCCTAACTTCACCCATTTTGTTCTTTTGCTTATGTCTATTTTCTTATTTTTCTATATATATTTGTATTTTTTTGAGAAAATAATTTAATCTGAAATGTCACTGCCCTCTTCTTTCTGCTTCTAAGTTCCTTTATTCCTTAAGATAAGGAAAGACTATCCTAGAACTCCTCTGTTACCAGTTTACATTTAGTGAAATTAAGGAGGGGAGAAAAGCTCCTGGGGAAGAAGAGGTTCTATTTGATATGAGGGGATATCACTTAATAACTGAGAAATGTCTAATTTACCTTAAACCTCAGGAATATATGCTTTAACATCTACATTAAAGAAAGATGGGAAGCAGAATTTGATCCCAGAATGCACCTAAAATTCATGTAAGGGCCTGTTTCTAGAAGAAAACATGAAAATGATTATTCCCGTGTTTACAAGTCTTGTTTTTAATATATGAATTAACATTTTAAATTGACTTTTGGAAAAAGTGAAGCACAGCTACGTTGTTTTGCTAGACTGTGGTCCTACCTACAGTTCTGTTGGGAACATCAAGTTCTGTAGCCTCCAAGCAGTACTGGGCCCTTACAGAAAATATACATTATTTTTCTTTCTTTCTTTTTTATTTTTACTTTACTTTTTTACTGAGGTAAAATAAAAACATAAAATCGTGTGTTTGGGGGAGGGTATAGCTCAGTGGTAGAGGGCATGCCTAGCATGCACAAGATCCTGGGTTCAATCCCCAGTATCTCCATTAAAAAAGTAAATAAATAAACCTAATTACCTCCTCCCAAATTAATTAATTAATCAATTAAAGGTGTGAAATTGTAAAAAAAAAAAAACTCAAATAATATCACACATTTTATGTTTTTATTTTACATAAAACACAACATAAAATCAATCATTTTAAAGTGAACAATTTAGTGGCAGTAAGTTATCTCTCAGTGTTATGTAACAACCACCTCCACAAAGTTCCAAAACATTTTCATCACCCCAAAAGAAAACTCTGTATCCATTAAGCAGTTGTTGCTAACTCTCTCCTTTCCTCAGCCTTTGGCAACAACCAATCTGCTTTCTGTCTCTATAGAGTTACCTGTTCTGGATACTTCACATAAATGGAATGATACAGTATGTGACTTTGTGTCTGCTTTCTTTCACTTAACATGTTTTCAAGATTCATCCATGTTGTGGCACATATCAGTACTTTATTTCTTTTTATGGCTAAATAGTATCCCATTCTATGTATATAGCACAAATTGTTCATCCATTCATCCATTGCTGAACATTTTGATTGTTTCTACCCTTGGGCTATTGAAAATGGTGCTGCTATGAAAAAATGTGTACAAGTGTTTGTTTGAGTATCTGTTTTCAATATTTTTGGGTATCTAGAAGTGGAATTGCTGGATCATATGTTAAGTCTTTATTTGACTTTTTGAGGAATTCTATTTGATTTTTTTTTTCACTTAACTAGCATGTGGCACTTAACCTGTTTATTTCTATTAGATCAGTGAATTAACAGTCAGTCATATAGTACTATTAGGAAAATAATTATACATGTTCCTCACCACAGTTCAGCTTGTGGAGCATTTTCTCTTCCCTCATTTTCCCTAAAACTGCTTAATAAAGAAGTAAGGATACTAAGAAACCCTGCTGTTCCAAAGTACATTTTAGAAGCCAGATCTTCCAGTATAGAACTGGGAAACTTGCTGATAATCAGCAAGAGACTGACAAACACTTGAGCTACAAATTCTCACATTGTATTAATTATCTAATAATTCCAGGTGGGGAGGGGAGGGGTAGTGAAGCAAATAGAATAAGGAAATGTATGCAGTTTTCATGAAATGTTAAAACTGAATCCTTGAAATCCAGATAGCACCAGTTAATTTTTAATCCATACTCTGAAATCTAAACATAAGTGGACGAATCTTACAGAGCATGGTTTTTAAGGAGAACACCCTTTTAAAATATTTTTAACCCTTTTTAAACATTTTTCAGAAGTACACACACATACGCATTAATATATACACATGCTCAGGCTGTTTTTCTTTTTAAGAGAGGACCAGCAGTCTTAAGACAACTTGGTTTATTTTAGAAGCATAACTTTGATATTCTATTTCAATTTCCATTTTCTCCTCTTTCGCTCGCACTCGCGCGCGCGTTCTTTCTCTCTCTCTCTCTCTCTCTTTCTCTGTCTCAGTTGTTTTGAATGACAAAGAAGACACATCGAGAGGGGTAAAGAGTGCTTCAGGGGAAACTCAGGGGATATAACCACCTAATTATGAATTTCCTGAATGTGCAATTTGACCAGCAGCAACTGGACATGGTTAGTACAGTGGGCCTCACCTCCAGCTGTTCTACAAAAACAAATCAGTGAAGGGTTTCCAAGGCACGTTTTCCTTTGGACTTGTTTTAAGTTTTAACAATGCGAATAGTGCAATGTTGCTTTTTTTTTTTTTTTTTTTTTTGAAATAGGTGACAGATTGTCTGAAAAGAAGCAAGAGTTTCCTGCAACGAAAGAACTAGCCCATGGAGCATATACTTCTGTTTGAGGCAAATGCGTTTGAATCTGTGTAAGAAAATAAAAACTGCAAATCTGTCTCTTTATAGGTGGAACCAAAGCTAGAAATGTGTGCTCTGGAGGCAACTGTAAAATCATATTTCATTCTGGCATAGGGGCCAATGATTGTGTTGTGTGAGTAATGCATATATGTAATCCATGCGGTAAGCTTCGTGGACTGAGAAAAAGTCAGTGTTATTCACTGAGGTTTGGCAAGCAGGAACCATTTATTTAGAAAAATTTACATGGGCTGAAACAATGTAAAAAATGTACTGTCCATTTTGTCAGCTTGTGAACATAGCAAAAACCACAGCACTCCCATCAGTACAAAGATAGGGAGAAAAATCTCTTTTAGCCTGTTTTCTAGTTTATACTCATAGAAGAATGATTGCTCTCGTACAATAAGGGAATTTATGCTTAGTGCGTACTGTCTTTCACCAAATCAAGAGTCCAAATGAACCAGAGACCCCAAAAAACTTTGACAATATGGTACACTAAAGGGAGAGCCCAGAGCTTCATGTATTTTATTGTCAGTGTGCTTTTAGCTACGGATTCTTGAATTTCAAAGCAATTGTAAAAATCTTCACTAAGTTCATAGCAGCATACATATTCTATGGTGGAAACAAACATGAAGATAAATGAACTTGGAGAACCCTGTTAATCTTTGTGAATAGCGAGATACTGTTTTGACATTAAATTTTTTTTTAATTCAAAGGCATTTTTTAAAATACTCTTTAGGTCATAAAAGGGGCTCAAAAGTAATCTAGAGCAGGCCAGGGAAGAGGGTCTGGGCAATTGGTGAGTGAAATTGGAAGTGAGAGTGGACAGTATTCAAAACGTCTTTTTGTTTGTTTGGAGGGTGGGGTTAGGTAATTAGGTTTATTATGTTTTTTTTTTTTTATTGGAGATACTGGGAATTGAACGAAGAACATCGTGCATGCTAAGCACTCTACCACTGAACTATACCCTACCACCCAAAAAAAAGGGTGTTGTCTTTTGACTTCAGTTTCTAAAAGCTTTACAAACTGACCTCTGATGTTTCAAACTCATCTTTCACACTGCTTCCTCTAATGTCTTTTTATCAGTCTTATCTGCCATGTCAATTTAATGGCTCTAAAATTCCTGAGAGGGGAATTTCCATTTCCACCTATATAGAATTAACTGCTAACAGGAATTTCCTTCCCACCATAAAACAGCTAGAAAATCATGCAAAATATATGAAATAGCAACTTTCAGACACTGGACCAACTGGATCCCTGAAAGAATCCCTGTGGTTAGCCCAGATTGCTGCCTTGAGAAAGGCCCTGCACAGGGAGAAGGACCCCAGCATCTTGCTGAGCTGAGGAGACAGGTCAGTTTGGGGAGGCCAAGCAGCTATACTCTTAAGAGCAGAATTCAAGAGAGAGAGAGTGCTAAGCAGAGAAAGAGACCCAGAAATCTGCATAGGAGTCCCTTTGAGTTTTTGTTGAATAGCCACCTGTGTATGCATAAGGTGGAACCTCTTATTGTTGGACATGAAAAATCTTCTGTGGAAAGAAAGACTAATTACTGAGAAGCTGTAAGGTGAACAATTCCCAGAAATCACATTAATGTTTGACCAAAAAATGTTTGAATTCCCTCCATCCAAGTGGAGAAATCTGGTTGAATACTGAACCATTTAGCAGAGATCTGAGAAGGGCCATGCCTTAGAAGTGAGGCTAAATTAACTTGAGAATTAAGATTATTCTTGAAGCTCCCTAAAAAAGTTTAAAAACAAACCTCAATATGATAAAAGCTAACTGCAAGTAACCTCACTGCTTGCCAGAAAAAGTCTAGCGTTCTTTAAAGGAACACAATAAAATTTAGTACTAAATAATTCAAAAAATTCAAAATCGTCTTTATCTAATTAAAAAAAAAAAAAACGAGACATACAAGGAGATAGAAAAATGTGACACATAACTAAGTGAAAAAAATAGTAAATTGAAACAAATTCTTAAATAACAGTAATGGAATTAGCAGACATATATGCTAAAATACCTATTATAAATATGCGCTGTGTGTTCATAAATATATAATACAACATACACATAGGAAGTAAGAAAGGAAAGATATGAATAAAGTCTCAAATAAAACTTATAGAGATGAAAAATATGATATTTTAAATAAAATTTATCCTGAAGAAGTGAAAAAAGGAAGAAAGAACAGTGAGGCAAATAGAAAAGCAATAGCAAAATGGTAGATTTATACCCAACTATATAAATAATTACATTAAAATTAAATGGCCCAAACATTTCAAATAAAAATCAGAGATTGTAGGACAGAATAAAAAAGTAAAACCCACCTGGATTTTTTAAAATCTGGTGTGTGTATATATATATGCCATGTAGTATTATTTAGCTATAAAAAAGAATGAAATTCTGGTGCATGCTATAATATGGTTGAACCATGAAAACATTATGCTAAGTGAAAAAAGCCAACACAAAAGAACAGAAGTTCTACTTATATGAGGGACCTAAAATAGATAAATTCATAAAGACAAAAGTAGAATAGAAGTTACCAGGGGTGCTGTGTTGACAGGAGTGAGAAGCTATTGTTTTATAGATGCTACAGAATTTGTTTGGATTTGATTTTAAAATTCTGGAAATGGATAGTGATGTGGTTGCAAAACAATATGAATGTAGTTGGTGCCCTGAAATGTACACTTCCAAACAGTAAAAATGGTAAATTCTATGTTGTGTACATTTTACTATATAATATCATAACATAACATTTTTATGTTATTTATATTTCACATTAAAAATGGGGAAAAGGCCCAACTATATTCCACCTATTTATAAGCTCATTTTAAATATAAAGACAGATAATTTTAAATAAAATAGTAATAAAACAATATACTATGAAAACACTAAAGATAGTTGAAATGGTTCTATTTCTATCAGATGAATTTGAATTCAGAACAAGGGAGAAAGAATACTTCATAATTATAATGAGTTCAATTCATTAGGAAGACATAACAATCTTAAATATTCATTCACTTAAAAACAGAGATTCAAAATATATGAAGCAAAAATTGATAAAATGGAAAGGAAAAACAAACAAATCTTTAATTACACAGTCTTACAGAGATATTGTAGATTTGGTTCCAGACCCCACAAGAAAGTAAATATTGCAATAAAACAAGTCACACAGATTTTTTGGTTTCCCAGTGTGTATAAAATTTATCTTTATACTATACTGTAGTCTGTTAAGTGTGCAAAAGCTTTCAAGACTCATCCAGGTTGTAGCATATATCAGTTCTTAATTCGTTTTTACAAGGGTCACTGTATGGATATACAGTTGACCCTTGAACAAAGCAAGGATTAATCTGCATATAATTTATAGTTGACCCTGCTTATCTGTGGTTCCTTCACATCCACAGATTCGACCAACCACAGACCAAGTGGTACTGTAATATTTACTGCTGAAAAATGTCTCCATAGAAGTGGATCCATGCAGTTCAATCTCGTGTTGTTCAAAGGTCAGCTGTACCACATTTTGCTTATCTATTTATAAGTTGATGAACATATGGGTTGTTTCCACTTTTTGGACTAACACTGCTATGATCGTTCATGTACAGGTTTTCACGTAGACATGTGTTTTCATTTGTTTTGAGTGTATACTGAGAATAGAATTGCTGGCTCATAGGATAACTCTGTTTAACTTTCCGAGGAACTGCCAAACTGTTTTCCAAAGTGGCTGTCTGTTGTACGTTCCCCTCAGCAATGCGTGAGTGTTCCACTTTCTCCACATCTTCATTGACTCCTGTTGCTATCTGTCTTTTTGATTAAATGAGAAATGGTGATAAGATTGGTTTAACATATGAAAATCAATCCTATCAGTAGAGTTAAAAAAAAAAACCCATATGATTATCTCAATAGATGCAGCAAAAGAATCTGACAAAATTCAATACCCATTCTTTATTTAAAAAGAAAACAAAACTCTAAACAAACCACAAGTAGAAACTTCCACAATTTGAAGAGGGCATCCCTACAGCTCACGTCCCTATACCTGACATCACTGTTAATGATGGGAGATGCAAAAAGCAAGGGTATCTATTCCTTCCACTTCTATTCAACACTGTAGTGGGAGGCCTAATCAGTAGAATAAAGTGAGAAAAAGAAATAAAAGGCAAGCAGATTGCAAAGGAAGAAGTAAAATTGTATTTACTCACAGAGAACATAATCATGTACATAGAAAAGATTAAGAAATCTCCAAAAACACTACAAGATCTAAGTTTAGGAAAACTACAGGAAACCATGTTAGTATACAAAAATCAATTGTCATATTAGCCACAATTAGAAATTGAAAATTTTAAATACCACTTACAACAGCATCAAAAACATAATATACTTAAGGAAAATTTAAACAAAAAACAAACTAGACTCATACACTGAAAATTACAAAAGACTACTCAGAAAATTAAAGAAGGCCTCCATAATTAAAGAGACATAATATACAGTTTTCCCCAGATTTACCTATTGATTCAATATAATACCAACCAAAACCCCAGAAGATTTTTGTTTAGAAATTAACAAATTGATTATAAATTTTATGTGGTAATGCAAAAAATCTAAAATAGGAAAAACAGTTTTGAAAAGGAAGAATAAAGTAGGGGGAGACATACTACTTGTTTCAAGATTAACTGTAAAGCTACGTTAATCAAGATTATGGTGCCTGTGTAAGAATAGACATAGAGATCAGTGACACAGAATAGAGTCTAAAGATAGACTCATACATAAAAGGATCATTTGATTTTTGACAAAGATATACCAAGGTAATTCAGTAATGAAATAACTGTATTTTCAACAAATGATGATGGAACCATTGTATTTCCAGTTGAAAAAATATGAACTTTGACCTTTATCTTACACCATATTCAAAACTTAACCTCCAAATGGATATAGACCTAAGTGTAAGAGCTAAAATAATAAAACTTATAGGAGAAAATCTTTGTAACCTTCAGTTGGACTAAGATTTTTTTAGATAGGATGCAAAAAGCCTGAACCGAAAGAAAGAATAAATTGGACTTCATCAAGATTAATAACTTTTCCTCTTAGAATGATACTGTTCAGAAAATAAAATTCAAGCCATGGATTTTTATAAAGTATTTGCAAAACATAATCCTGATAAAGGACTTTTATTCAGACAATATAAAGAATGTTATAACTCATAGAACAACTCATGGAAAATGGAGAAAGGATTGGAACAGATACTTCACTAAAGAAGCTAAGGGAACAACAAACATGAAAAAATGCTCAAAATCCAAAATCATTAGTCATTAGGAAAGTGCAAGTTAAAACTGTGATGATATACACTGTAGGTCTATGAGAGGGCTCCAATTTAAAGACTTACAACACATAATGTCAACAAGGGTGTGGAGCAACTGGAAATCTCATACATTGCTGGTAGGAATGAAAATAGCACACCCATTTTGGCAAAGAGCTTGGCAATTTCTTAAAAAGTTAAATATGCACTGACTGTGTAACCTAGCAATTTGACTCCTATGTATTTACCCAAGATAAATGAACACATGTCCACAAAAACATTTGTTAAATGGTCATAGCAGCTTCAAGATAACAAACATTTAGAAACAAGGTAAATGTCCATCAATAAACGATGGATAAGTAAGTTTGGTATATCTATTCAATAGACTACTATTGACAGGTATGTAGAAATGAACAACTGATACATGCTATGACAGTGATGAATTGCAAAAACGTTGTGCCGAGTGAAAGAAGCCACATATAAAATGTATGATTACACTTATATGAAATTCTAGATTTAGTAACCAAAATCAGATTAGTGGTAAGCTAGGGCTGGGGGCAGGAGCAGGTGATTGGAATGGAGCAAAAGGAGACTTTGTAGGGTAACAAAAATGTGCAGTATCTTGATTAGTTACATGGGTATATTCATTTGTCAAAATTCAAGAAAATGTACATTTAAAATAGATCCTTTTATTATATATGTAAACTATACCTCAAGAAAGTTGATTTTAAAAAAATTGTACAGAAGGCAATCATTCTTGGGGTGAGAGAAATAGCTCAGTGGTAGAGCCCATGCTTAGCATGCATGAGTTCTGGCTTCAATCCCCAATACCTCCCCCAAATATAAATACATGAATAAACCTAATTACCTCTGCCTCAAAAAAAAAAAAAAAAAGCAATCATTTTGAAGAATGTGTTTCTCCCCAACAGCTTGGCTTCTTCTTTTCTTTTCTTTTCTTTTTTTTCTTCTCTTTTCTCTTTTCTCTTTTACCTTTCTTCCTTCCTTCCTTTCTTTCTTTTTCTTTCTCTCTTTCTTTCTCTTTCTTTTTCTTTCTCTTTCTTTTCTTTCTTTCTTTCTTTTTATTGTCACTGACTTTTTCTACTTTATTTTTATTTTTTAAGTTGAAGTATAGCTGATTAACAATATCGTATTAGTTTCTGATGTACAGCAAAGTGATTCAGTTATATGTACATATACACATGATATGCATATTTACTCTTTTTCAGATTTTTTCCATTATGGTTTATTACAGGATATTGAATATAGTTCCCTGTGCTACACAGTAGGACCTTTACAGTTGTTTATCTATGTTATATATAAGTTTATATCTGCTAATCCCAAAATCCTTAATTTATCACCACCCCACCACCTTTCCCCTTTGGTTACCAGAAGTTCGTTTTCTATGTCTGAGAGTCTGTTTCTGTTTCATAAGTAAGTTCATTTGTATTGTATTTTAGATTCCACATATAAATGATATCATATGGTATTGGTCTTCCTCTTTCTGACTTCACTTAGTAAAATAATCTCTAGGTCCATCCATGTTGCTGCAAATGGCAAAATTTTGCTCTATTTTGTGGCTGAGTAGTATTCCATTGTATATATATCCCACATCTTTTTTTTTTTAACATTTTTTAATTGAGTTACAGTCATTTTACAATCTTGTGTCAAATTCCAGTGTAGAGCACAATTTTTCAGTTCTACATGAATATACATATATTCATTGTCACATTTTTTTTTCGCTGTGAGCTACCACAAGATTTTGTATATATTTCCCTGTGCTATATAGTATAATCTTGTTATTCTATTCTGCATATGCCTGTCAGTATCTACAAAATTTGAAATCCCAGTCTGTCCCTTCCGACCCCTCTCCCCCTTGGCAACCACAAGTTTGTATTCTATCTTATGAGTCTGTTTCTGTTTGTATTTATGTTCTTTTTTTTTTGTTCTTTTTTTTTTTTTTTTAGATTACATATATGAGCTATCTCATATGGTATTTTTCTTTCTCTTTCTAGCTTGCTTCACTTAGAATGACATTCTCCAGGGACATCCATGTGGCTGCAGATGACGTTATGTTGTCATTTTTGTGGCTGAATAGTATTCCATTGTATAAATGTATCACATCTTCTTTATCCAGTCATCTGTTGATGGACATTTAGGCTGTTTCCATGTCTTGGCTATTGTAAATAGTGCTGCTATGAACATTGGGGTGTAGGTGTCTTTTTGAAGTAGGGTTCCTTCTGGATAAATGCCCAGGAGCGGGATTCCTGGGTCATATGGTAAGTCTATTCCTAGTCTTTTGAGGAATCTCCATACTGTTTTCCACAGTGGCTGCACCAAACTGCATTCCCAGTAACAGTGTAGGAGGGTTCCCTTTTCTCCACAGCCTCTCCAGCATTTGTCATTTGTGGGCTTTTGAATGATGGCCATTCTAGCTGGTGTGAGGTGATACCTCATTGTAGTTTTGATTTGCATTTCTTTGATAATTAGTGATATTGAGCATTTTTTCATGTGCCTATTGGTCATTTGTATTTCTTCCTTGGAGAATTGCTTGTTTAGGTCTTCTGCCCATTTTTGGATTGGGTTGATTGTTTTTTTCTTATTATGTCGTATGAGCTGCTTATATATTCTGGAGATCAAGCCTTTATTGGTTTCATCGTTTGCAAAAATTTTCTCCCATTCCATAGGTTGTCGTTTGTTTTGTTTATGGTTTCCTTTGCTGTGCAGAATCTTGTAAGTTCAATTAGGTCCCATCTGTTTATTCTTCCTTCTATTTCTATTGCTTGGGTAGACTGCCCTAGGAGAGCATTTTTGAGATGTATGTCAGATAATGTTTTGCCTATGTTTTCTTCTAGGAGTTTTATTGTATCTTGTCTTGTGTTTAAGTCTTTAATCCATTTTGAGTTTATTTTTGTGTATGGTGTAAGGGAGTGTTCTAGTTTCATTAATTTACATGCTGCTGTCCAG
Organism: Camelus ferus; assembly: GCF_009834535.1. Lineage (NCBI taxonomy): Eukaryota > Metazoa > Chordata > Mammalia > Artiodactyla > Camelidae > Camelus > Camelus ferus. The sequence continues at coordinate 80,661,795 of NC_045696.1, read as the reverse complement.
TTTTCCCAACACCATTTGCTGAAGAGACTGTCTTTATTCCATTGTATATTCTTGCCTCCTTTGTCAAAGATTAGTTGACCAAAAATTTGTGGGTTCATTTCTGGGCTCTCTATTCTGTTCCATTGGTCCATATGTCTGTTTTTGTACCAAGACCATGCTGTCTTGATGACTGTAGCTCTGTAGTATTGTCTGAAGTCTGGGAGAGTTATTCCTCCAGCCTCTTTCTTTTTCTTCAGTAATGCTTTGGCAATTCTAGGTCTTTTGTGGTTCCATACAAATTTTATTATGATTTGTTCTAGTTCTGTGAAATATGTCCTGGGTAATTTGATAGGGATTGTATTAAATCTGTAGATTGCTTTGGGCAGTGTGACCATTTAAACAATATTGATTCTTCCAATCCAGGAGCATGAGATATCTTTTCATTTTTTTAAGTCTTCTTTAATTTCCTTCATCAGTGTTTTATAGTTTTCCGTGTATAAGTCTTTCACCTCCTTGGTTAGATGTATTCCTAGGTATTTGGGTGCTATTTTAAAAGGGATTGTTTACTTTCTTTTTCTGTTGATTCATTGTTAGTGTAAAGAAATGCAACTGATTTTTGAACGTTAATCTTGTAACCTGCTACCTTGCTGAATTCTTCGATTAGTTCTAGTAGTCTGGAGCTTTTAGGGTTTTCTATATGTAGTATCATGTCATAGGCATATAGTGACACTTTACCTCTTCTTTTCCAATTTTGGTCCCTTTTATTTCTCTCTCTTGCCTGATTGCTGTAGCTAGGACTTCCAAGACTATGTTGAATAGGAGTGGTGATAGTGGGCAGCCTTGTCTTGTCCCAGATTTTAGTGGAAAGCTTTTGAGTTTTTCACCATTGAGTACTATGCTGGCTGTAGGTATGTCATATATGGCTTTTATTATGTTGAGATATGTTCTCTCTATACCCACTTTGGTGAGTTTTTATCATAAATGGGTGTTGAATTTTATCAAATGCTTTTTCTGCATCTACTGAGATGATCATGTGGTTTTTGTCCTTTCTCTTATTGATACAATGTATTACATTGATTGATTCGTGCATGTTGAACCACTTTTGTGTCCCTGGGATGAACCCTACTTGATCATGATGTGTAATCTTTTTTATGTGCTGTTGGATTCTTTTTGCTAATATTTTCCCACATCTTCTTTATCCATTCATCTGTCAATGGACATTTAGGTTGCTTCCATGTCTTGGCTATTGTAAATAGTGGTGTTATGAACGTTGGGGTGCATGTATCTTTTTGAATTATAGATTTCTCCTGATATATGCCCAGGAGTGGAATTGCTGGATTATATGTAAGTCTATTTTTAGTTTTTTAAGGAATCTCCATAGTAGCTGAACCAAATTTTTCCCACCAACAGCGTAGGAAGTTTTGTTTTTCTCCACATCCTCTCCAGCATTTGTTATTTGTGGACTTTTTAATAATGGCCATTCTTACTGATGTGAGGTGTTACTCATTGTAGTTTTGATTTGCATTTCTCTAATAGTTAGCAGCTATCTCACTCTTTCTACCCTGACTTCTCCTCCCCCACAATCATCCTGTTTCTGCTCTTAAGCCACAGCCTTCTTTCATTTGCCGGCTCTCCAAATATTTGAAGAGGTCTCTATCAATGGTTTCCTTCACCCACCCACCCACCCCCACCAAAATCTCCTCTTCTCCAGGTTAAATATTGCCAGTTCTTCAGTCATTCACATCTGATGTAGTTTCTACCCTTGATAAAAGTGAAGCTGCAAGAGCTGTATGGCTTGTGCAGGGAGGTAAGATCTGGAAGTGTCATGAAGTTCCCAACAGAGGGAGGGATATTTGCAGGGCTGGGCAACCAAAACAAAAGAAACAAAAACATAAGTGTTTACAGTGGAGAAATGTACAGGGGCCCAAATCCTGCATGGCCACATAAGCCATGGTCAAGATTTTATTTCTTCCTAAGCAGATTTTTAAAGTGGAAGAGATTGTAATCTACCCCAAGACAGTCTCCCAGCATTGGGCCCAGACAATTTTCTTCAATTAGTTTCCCCTGCTGCACACACCAGGGTACTGGTAGCTCCACAGTTCCATCATCCTTGACATAATTTCTCTTTCAAATTTCCTGCACCCTGTGAAGCACAGTGCCTTTTAAACAGCATTTACAATAGTTTTGTCTCCTGTGTTCTCTTCCATGCATCCGCTCTCTTGGCTCAACTATGTGCAGGTTATTTAACTTGGACAGCTTATTCAACTTCTCTGTTTTCTCACCTGTAAAACAATGATAACCATTGTAATAGTTTCACAGTGTTACTGTGGTGATTAAATGTATTAATATATGTGATATGCTTTGAACATTTCCAGTGCATAGTAAGCGATCTTTAAGTATTTTCTGTTACTATTTGCCCAAGGATAAAGAGGAAAATCTTGCAAGCTGCCAGACAGAATGAATTAGTTATCAGTAAAGAGGGGATAGGGAGGGGAAATAGGCTGGCAGTGAAATTCTCCTTTGTAACACTAGAAGGTAGAAGGCAATGGAATGTATTTCACTTGTCAAAATGAAAGAAAGATATTATTACATATATGTAAAATGCATGCCCCACCACATAGTAAGTGCTCTGTATGGCTTTTCTGTTATTATTATTACATAGGGCCACAGTCTGAGACTTGGAATCTATCTTCCTGGGTGATAACTGTCTCCTATCTACATTCCACACACACACACACACACACACACACACACACACACACACACATTCCACACATACAGGCATGGACTGCCACTTCTCACCTGACCCAACCTCCTCTCTGTTCTTTCCCATTTACATTTCAATTATTCCAGCCCCAGGAAGCCAGGAGGGGTCTCACATTCCATCTAAATTAATAAAGTATCTCTCCCAATTTTTCCAGGTTTGTGTCAGATATCAACAGATTTAGATTAGGGGGATTTAGAGGGAAAGAAAAAAAAAGAAGAATATACTTGGCCTACTCAAAATCATCAGAAATGTAAGAATCCTAGAAAATACCAAAACCAGAAAAGATTTTGCCTGTTTCATGAGGAAATCTCCCTTGCTTTTATTTAATTTTAAATCTCCTAACTATAAAGGATTTCATGTAATTGGAAAGTTCATTATTTCATGATTTGTATGATTTTTATAGTAGTTATCCTATTCTTTGATGGGATTGGCATTATTTTGTTAAAAACCAGATTGTTTCATTATTGCTAAGTTTGAGATTGTTTATGAAAATTGTAATTTGAAATTTTAAAATTTAAACTTTTTTGAAGAGGAAGAAAGGGTTACAAAGTCATCTAAAGTGTATTTGCCAAGAGTTTTATGTCTGAATTTTTATTCCGAGTCATTTAAAGGGAAAAGTGTTCTTATGTTTCTGATTCATTTATGGTTGAATCATCAAATTGTTGTTTTTCTAGAAGCTATTTGATGTTCCACTAGCTTTTGAATCCTTTAAGACCGTTTAACGTCTTTTCCCCTCATTATAGACTTTTTGCTCTCTTAGTGGGCTTAATCAGTCAAGGATGTGCCTTTATTTAACCAACCTTATCAAATTGAACCATTTCATGAACAGGCTCACTCTTACCTCGGGGTCCTTAACATTGGTGCTTTTCCTTGCATGAGACTCTCTTCCCTAAACATGGTTGTGGTTAGCTTTTGTATTTCATTTGTCTAAAAGTCGCCTTTTCAACAAGACTTACCCTGACCTCTGTGTTTAAAATTACAAAACTAAAATTTAATCTGTGACAACCTACACAAATAATCATGTAAATTAGCACAAAAACAACTTAGTCAAGTAAAACTTAGAATCAAAAAATGTTGGAAGGACCTTGGAGTTTCTCTGGTCCAAATGTCTCTTTTTACAGATGAAGCCTGGAGAAGTTAAGTGGCTTCCCTCAGATTAGACAACCAGTTACATCCAGAAATCCAACAGGCGTCTCACACTGAACATGCCCCCAGATGCACTCTTGTTGTTCCCTGAATCCTTTTCCCAGTTTTGGTTGATGGTAACACCATCCTTTCAGTTACCCAGGCCAAAAACCTTGGAATCATTTTTATCTTCCTTTCCTTTACAGCCCAATATCTAATCTATCAACAAATCATGTTTGCTCCATCTTCAAAATAGATACAGAATCCTCCCCCTCCTACTCCACCACACTTGTCTAAGCCGCCATCATCTCACACCTAGATTTCTGCAATAGTCTAACTGATCTCCCTGCTTCTACTCTTGCTCCCAACAGTCTATTCTCAAGGAGCAGTCAGAGTGACCCCTTTAAACCAAAGTCATTTCATGCCATTTTTGTGCTCTGTTCCAAATCCTGTAGCAGCTCCCCACTGCACTGAAGTAGTACCTCCAGAACCCACCACCATTTGGTCTCCCATATCTTCCCAACCTTATCTTCTATTGCTCTGCCCCTTTCTTGCTGCCCTCTAAATGCAGTGACCACCTCCTAGGCCTTGAACACTCCAGGCACACTCCCACCTTATGGTCTTTCCCTGGCTCTCTCCGCAGCCTGGAATGCTTTTCTTCTGGGTATCTCTAAGGTTAATTCCACCTCTTTTGTTCAGAAGACTTCTTTTCAATGAGTCTGTATCAGTCTTCTTGTTGAAAATTACAAACTGTCCATTTATACCCCAGTGACACCTGATCTCTCCTATCTTGCTCATTTTTTAAAGAACATATCACCTTCTAATATAGTATATCATTTACTTATTCATTATATTTGTCTGTCTCCTCCCTGAAGGGCAAAGATCTTTGTCTGTTTTATCATTGTATCCCCAGTGCCTAGAATAGTGCCTGGCACAAAATAAGCATCCAGTAAATATTTGTTGCAAGAAAGAAAGGGAGGAGAGAGAGAAAGAGGACAGGTCTCCTGTCCCCTAAACAGATGGTCACTGGAGTACCTTATGTTGCCTATAGCACATGGGCACAACTAACTTCACTGGAAAAAATTTTAACAAGTTGAAAACAACGTAGACCTTAGGCAAAAGCAGGAATTAGGTAATACTTATTTCCCTCTTCTTCATCAGGAAAAACTCCAACTCTATATCTCTTATTCCATCCAGAATTTTTCCAATGGAGCTATCAATTTACCTTAAATTATACAAATATTCTCACTACAGTTTTGTTTCAATATGTCACACCTCTGTAGGTTATTTACATCTTAAGAAAGAGAGCAGAAAAGGGTCCATATTTAGCCTGAAGGAATGAGTCTTCATTGGTAAAATTCCAGGCAGTATGGTATGTGAATGGTAGAAGAAGGCTCAGTTGCTCAACGTAAGTATCTGTTTACTCGAGGTAAAATTAGCCCACTCATATGGATTTAACACACTGTTTTTAAAACAGATTTAAACTAAACTGAAAAAAAATTACAGAACAAATTCAAAATGGCAATGACTTATGAGCCCAGATAAGGCAAGGTCAGTGATCTGGTTTAGAAAGATATACTCAGTAAAAGGATTGTGACATTAGTAAAATATGGTTTGGCAGAAACTTCTAATATGATGAAAGGTAAAACCACATAACAGAAAAGTAGATGTGTGTACGAACTAGAAGAAGAATGAATTGAACTAAAGGATGGATGTAAATAAGATGAAAACTAAGATTTCTCTGATAAACAAATAAGAATTAAATCAATTTTCAGGTATTTTAGGTAAAACAATCCCTCTTGCTTTTTTTTAAACCAGCCTATATATTGCAAAACACTGAGAGAGACCAGGTCAAGTTAGGAACATGGACAGATAAGACACAGTAAAGACCAAAGCAGTACAAAAAATAGATTTGGCTTTGAGTGTGACATCAGGGAACAAAATGAATTGATTGATTTAGGTATGAAAATGAAATAGCTTTGGAATGGGTTAGAAATTAGATTAAGTTTAATTCTAAGAATAAATATAATATAATAGGATCATTTTGTGGGATAAATTGTGTATTATATATTTTTGCATACACACAGAAATTTCTGGAAGTGTACACAAAAGAATTTATATATTTACTCCTGAGGAAAAGATATGGAAGTTCAGGTAGGGCATAGAAAAGGGAAACTTTACATTTTCTGTGCTTCTATACTGTTTGAGTGTATTACTTTGAGTATATTATGTAGAAAAAGTTTAACAATTGTAAAGGATAATATTTTTTAAAAGTTTAAGGAAAGATAAAAGTCTTTATACTATTTCAGATCATACTTAATAATTATGAATAGTATTTCCCTTAGTAGTTATGCAACTTTAAATACTGAATTTAAATTTTATCTTTAAACTGAGTACCGTTTATACAAAGTCAAATGGGTAAGTGCTAATAATCCTTTGAATGGAATATAAATTCAACCCCGTTTTCATTTCTTTAATGACTTTAAACCAAGATGATAAAAAAGCACTTGTCTTTTTTGTTTCTGAATTTTAGCAAGTAAATAAAATTAAACCAAGAATACTGTGCAAGCGTTACTCTTGTTAACCATGGCATACAAGTATTTCAATTCTGTTTGCCAGTATTTATGGACCATTTCTAACAGGCTCTCCATCAGGGCCTACTGGATGCAGAACTGTCCTCAGCCCTTGGAGAGTTCACAGTGTAATGAGAGAGGTCACTGAGAGCACACACTTAATCACAATAGGGTGTGATGTGTGCAAAAGAATGTGTGCAAGATACAAAGGGAGCACAGAATAAGGAATGGTTATAATCTGGGCGGGTGGGTCAGGGAAAGTTTCACAGAGGAGAGTTGTGAAGGAAGAATAGGAAATTACTAACTGAACAAAGCTTGAGGAAAGGTAGGGCATTGGAGGCATGAAATATCCTGGTGTGTTCAGAGTACCATGTCCAGTTTGTTACTGCTGGAGCTTAGGGAGGGAGGAGGGGAGAAACAGAGAGAAGATGAGGCTGAAACAGTGGACAAGCTGGAATGTGATGAGTCTTGGATACCAGGCTAGGGAAATTCGTCCATGAGGGCAGGAGTGTGTCTTTCTTGTTCACCACTGACATCTCCAGCACAGTACCTGATGCATGATAAGTAGAGCATCAATAAATGTTTTTTGAATGAATGAATGAGCCCAAGATGAGGAGAAAACTGGAGCATGTAGCACTAGATACAAAGGTCAGGGCAGGAGAGCTTTGCAACCAGGGTTGTGGATGGACACAGAAAAGGCAGGAGTTTCTTATCCCTTAACACAGGCACATTTGTGAGTATGAAAAGCATTTATCTGTTAAACGTAAATATATAAAATATCCCACAATTTTTGTAACCTGTTTTGTGATTCCTTAATTTTTGGCATACCCTGATCCTCAGCAGATGAAAACACGCCCACAGTTACCTAGGTTCCAGCATCAGATGGTACAAGTCTAAAGACAAGCCTGATCTAGAGAATAGAGCTGCACCATTAGTTGGTGGAGAAACCACTGCATTAAAAGGTCCCCCATCCCGCTTCTCTTTTTGCCATTTGGCTCATGACCTAAGCACTGTTGTAAACATGATGAACTCACCTGCTCCTCTTTCATACTGCTTCTTTCAAGAACTTTCATCTAAAGATGCCACTTGGGGAGAATATTTTTACGGGGGTGATCCTGCTCCCCCTTGGCTGAGGCTCTGGTGCTTGACCCTCTCTCGATCTCTGGGAGGCCTTGAGTGGGAATCAAAGACCATTTCCGTGGAGTGCTGAGAGAAGAGTCTGACTGCAGCAAATTGAGGATGAGGAATGATTGTGATCCCAGAGACTGTGGCTCTGAAGCACATTCTTTGTTCTAAGAGCAAAATATGTTCTCTTTAGAGGGAGAAAAAAAGAATCAGAAAAAATTGGTAGCTTGGCTCTCTATGTGGAAAACTTTCCTGTGTTACAACAATAAGAGATCTACTGCATGCCTTTCTTAACTCTCCATCATGCTCACTTCACACTTTTCCTTTGCTTATCTGTTTCTGGAACACCCTCCCCATCCTCTCTGCTTACTTAATGTCCGTTGCTACCGAATACCTATTCCTCTGCTTCTGGGAATATTTCACCACATTTCCTTTGAGAAGCCTCCTCGCCTGGTTTTAGTGAGATTGACTCCACTCTTAGCGCTACAGGTTGGCCCAGATTAGTTTAAAGCAATCACCATAGTAGGAGGGTATAGCTCAGTGGTAGAGTGATGCCTAACATGCACAAGGTCCTGGGTTCAATCCCCAGTACCTCCATTAAATAAATAAATAAATAAATAAACCTTATTACCTCCCCCCCCCAAAAAACCCTTACATCAATCACTATACCCCTTTGCTTAGGCCACCATGATTGGCCTAAGGATTGACAGATAACCTAATCAGAGCCAAGGAGGTACTAGGGTGCATTTACCAGGGATTTGGGGAAAGAGATACTTCCTTGCTTTCTCTCAAGGCCTGCTAGAAAAGATTCTGTCTTCTCCTGGACAGTGTGTTGTGAAGCTAAAGGTCTAGAACTGCTATAGACATTTCGCAGCCAGGAAAGGAAGTGGGTAAAGAATAAAGCCAACACTCTCTCATTCCCTCCACCACACTTGGGTACTTTGATGCTAAGTTATATCATTAGAGAATGGGCATAGTTACTCATCAATATCATTATTGTCAATCAAGCCCATGGCTAAAGGCCACTAGATTTAAATTCTGGAAATGCCATTTGCTAGGTATATGATCTGAGGAAAAGTCCTTAAATTTTCCATGCTTCTGTTTCCTCATCTGTGAAATGGGAATAATAAAAGCATATTATATTAGTTGCAGAGATTTTCACTTCCAGAAAGGCAGTAGACAAAGCTAATAGTGAAGATCCACCACAAACACTGATAAATTCTGGATAAAATACAAAAACCAACAATAAAGAATAAAGTGGCTTTACTCGTTAGTGAGTTAAATGTATATGTTGATGTATCTTTCAGTAATTAGATCTTCTGATAGAAACAAAAGAAAATAAACAAAAAGTATCAAAGTTTAAAAAACATTTTTAATGCTTTTGGTCTAATACATATTTGGAACCTAATAATTAGACATACATATTTCTTGTATTTGCACTATTAGAAACAAATTGATCAAATACTGGCTCACAAAAAATCAAAAATCATTAATAGAACATTGTTATATTTGAAAATTTAAAAATATATTTATTAATAATTTATATTAATTAAGAACTAATAATGGAAATTGGAAAATAATTAGATCTAAATTTCAGTGAAATTGCTCCATATCAAAACTTGTTATATACAACTAAAGCAATACTTACAGTGAAACATAGTCTTAAATGAATGTTAGATAGTGATTTAATCAGAACAGGTTAAAAAAAAAAGACAAATGAACTTATATATAAAACAGAAACAGACTCTCAGACACAGAAAACAAACTTATGGTTACCAAGGGGGAAGAGGGTAGGAAGAGATAAATTGGGAGTTTGAGATTTGCAGATACTGACTGGTATATATAAAATAGGTAAACAAGTTTATACTGTGTAGCACAGGAAACTATATTCGATATCTTATAGTAGCTTACAGTGAAAAAGAATGTGAAAATTAATATATGTATATTCATGTATGACTGAAGCAATGTGCTGTACACCAGAAACTGGCACAACATTGTAAACTGACTATACTTCAATAAAAATAAATAAATAAATCAACCAACCAACCAACCATTGAATAAAGCCAAAAAAAAAAAAAAAGGAAGAAAGAAAGAAAAGCTTCTTTGTTTCATTACTTCTGCAAAGAATTTAGGATGCATCACGAAGACTTTTAAAGAACTTTTTGTTGAAATATAACACAGAGAAAAGTACATAAACCATAAGCAAAAATATCTCCATAGATTTTATGTGGAAAAAGATCAAATGTGAAGAAAATTTATAATGTTAAAATTATAATCCACATCATTTTACACCCCAACAACAGTTAAAAAATATTTATCTTTTCAACATGATACTACCATTGACATTCTATTTCCTAAGAATAGATATAAACCTAGCAAACAAAGATGAGATAGCATACCAAACAGAAAATGTAATCTAGTAAATAAGCAGAGGAAAGAACTAGTAAAAACAGTCATACCTGCTCTATATTCCAGGAAAAACCAGGGAATTATTAGATTATCACCTAGAGTTCTAGTAGAAAACAAGCAGGAAACTGAAGGGAGTTTAATGAAGGGACTATTTACAGAATATGGGCAGGTTTAAGGGAAAGCAACAGGGCGTGATGCAACACTTGAGAATCTGTTACCACCTTGGGCGTCCTGACAGGAGCTGTGGCCTTTGGTAGAAAAACACAGCTAATGCTAGTCTGTGGCTTGACTTGGAGGGAGCCTGAAGACTAAATACTCAACCACACAATTTTCCTGTCATCCTACAACCAGTTGTACTTCATATGGTGAAACTCAACCAGAAGCTGGAGGGCAAGAAAGGGCTCCTGTTGACAGAGCCCACTGAAGGAGGTTGGCCTTCAGAGGCACAGAGCAAGAGAGAGACTGGATTTGGAGGGAAATATCCAACATTCTAGCATTAGCAAGAAATGAAATACAATTGCTAGCCTCTTCAAACTAATGTGTTCAATTGGCTTGATTCTTACTTTCTCATAGTAAAACCAAAATATGTGGAGAACAACTAGTTTATTTCCAAAAATTCCAGTGATAGTAGCTAATGAAGTTCTTAATTTTCCATGTTAAGTCGGATCCTCTGAGAGGCAGATGTGAGCATGGGATTAGACTGCAAGAGATTTACTGGGGGAAAGTCCAAGAGATGAAGGGGGATGGAGCAGGAAAGCCTCAGGGTGCAGTGCAAATCTGATACCTGTGAAAGGAGAGGAGGAAGGAAGGAGGACTAGGTAGGTAAGAGGAGACTCAGACTATAACTCAGTTCTAACAAAGTTTTGGCCAGCCCAATGAGGAGTCTCTGAGCCAAAGCTACCCATTATAGGGCCCCCTGTCCTGAAGGAATGAGCCTGCCTTCCTAACCCTGCCATGTTCAGTCACTCTCTGTGAGCAGTCTGGAGGAAATGTGTCCTCAAAGAATGTGGTGGTGGATCCAGGGGCATGGCAGCTGGAGTTGTCAGTCAACTATGCTCTTTACGGCAGGAGATCTGAGAGGCTTATTTTTCATGGTCACCACACATGTCACTTATCTCTGTGTGAATTTTAATACTAAGAGGAAAAAAAGTGGAAAGTGCTCATTACAATTAGTGCTATAAAGGGAGGAGTCAAAACCTATGTAAATGGAATTATTTGAATAACACACAAAGACCTTTATGCCCTTGAAATACCCTCTATGTTCATAATTTCTGCTATGCTGAAAATCTCTCGCCTTGGGCCAAGGCTTTAAAGACATATATTATAGATTTTCTTGGGAAAAGAATTGATCTTTAGGGCATGCCTATCCATGTCATCTTTTTTTTTCAGAGCATGACCTCTAACCTCTGGCATAACATGTGTCACTGCATGTGGTCATTCATTTACTTTTGCTATCTTTCCCACCAGGCTCCTAGAGGATAAGAATTGTGTCTTATTTGATTTTATAACACATCTGGACCTGGCACGTTGTTAAGTTGTAAAGAGTGATGGTAGAGTAAAATGATTGAATGTGTGAATTAATGAAGGTTAGTCCCTTAAGGGATCCTGAAGAAATGGCTCTAGAGCAGGTAAACTTAGATTAGGGCTACAACGGGTGCCTCATTGTTTGGTAGTAGAAGTTGGTGGATGCCTGGGAAGTGTGTGCAGAACGAGGAGAGCATAATTAATACATGTTGACTTCACAATATTCCCTTGATTTGACTGTTGTTCAGTCGACACCTAATTGTCTTGATGATACTTAACCCATTTTTCTCAACTTCCCCTGTAAAGCTATGTATATTAGAGTTCAAAGTAACCTGTCAACTCAATAATTCTAGTAAAAATAAGAAAATGATCATAACGTTAGGTGTAACAGAAGAGGCAAACAATAGATTAATTGACTTTCACCACTCTCTTGACTGATTTGGCACTGTGGAGCCAAAATTTATATAGAAGGAGAGAAGTGCTGAGGAAAAGACCTTGGGACAATTTTCTTCACCAGAACTCTGAGTCTGGTCTGATTTGGAGCTCCTGCCATGTAAGCTCCAGAGGGACTTGTAAAGAGCCTCTGTGCTCTCAGATTATTGTTTTAGAGGAAAAGAGAGGTCCATGGAGTGTAGGAGACACAATACCATTTAGAGTGATAATACCTAGATGCAGGTTGATATTCATCCGGAACATACTTACATGGTGTGAAGGCTGATGTTTGTTCTGATTGGTTGGTTTCAAAGTCATACCCAGTGCTAAATATTTTGACTATCATTCTTGCCTGAGTTCAAATTAGTTTCCTCATCTATAAAATAGGGGCAATGACGATAACACTTTCATTTCAAGGATTAAACAAGGAAATGTAAATGAAAGCACATGGTAAGCTGTGAAAGAACTATAAACATTATCATTTATTATTGCTGATAAGTAATTGCTGAAGTACTCTTATTGACAACATGCTTTAGCTCTGATGTGCTGAGAGGTAAGCACAACAAGTGTTGACTGAGTAATCACCTTCAAGATGACTTTCTTAAAGCTAGGGCCTTGGGAAGAATGTGAGTTGAGAAAGATTTAAAGGTACCAAATTTCCACACAGCTGCCATTCTATTTGCAGTCTTTATATGCACCTCATGTGGAAGAGACAATTGTTCATATCTTGGTGTTTCCACATGTGTACAGCATCATCATCATCAACAAAGTCAGCACTGCTTAAAATTAAAGATAACAGTACTTAAAATATTGACAAATGCATACAACATCCTTTTGTTTGCATGAAGACTTAGAATGCTATCTTGTGCTAATAAAAGTCATAATCTTTCGATGGGCATTACCCTCATTTTATGAATCATGCCATAAAATGAAACAGATCTAAACTGTCCTACTTTCAGAAATATCTGGATTGCTAAATTTTTATTTACTTTCCTAAATGTGCAAACTCTGATTTCAAATGCCATATATATTTTAAAACAAAGACAGAAAGGTAGGGTAAAATAATAGAGTTAATACAATTCTAACTTAGTAATTCAACAAATGTTTACTGAGCATCTATTATTTGCAAGGCAATGCTAGACATTTTGGAATAAACTAAGACCTGTAAGATATCAATTATGCTTTTAGTCTAGTTGTTCTTGAATGTATATTTATGATTAATTTTATTTGTCAACCTGGCTACTCCACAGAAGCCAGATATTTGCTCAAACAACAGTCTAGATGTTGTTGTGAAGGTATTTTTTAGATGAGTTCACATTTAAATCAGTAGACTTTGAGCAAAATGGATTACTTTCCATAATGTGAGTGGGCCTCATCCAAACAATTGAAGGCGTTAAGAGAAAAGAGGGTGCCCTCCCCCAAGGAAGGGAGAGTCTGCCTTCAGACTGCTTTCAGACTCAATCTGCAACATCAGCTCTTCCCTGGATCTTCAGTCTGCACCCCCGTAAGCACATGAACCAATTTCTTAAAATCAACTTCTCTCTGTCTCTCTCAATGTATAAATAGATACATATATCCATCCTATTGGTTCTGTTTCTCTGGAAAACGCTGATTAATCAAATACAGTACATAATCAAACTATACATTTATTTCTCAATGTGTGATAATCTCACTTAGATTACAGATTCCTTAAGGAGAGGGTTGTTTAAATTTATACTGTCTTCCTTAGAATAATTAAAATACAGCTGAACGGTAAATATTTAGTTAACACATCAAAAGTAAGTGAAAGAACATTAACATACACATAAGCATAAACATAAACAATGTATTCTTTGATCCATCACATAAAGACTATGGAATTTTAAAGATGATTACAGTTGGTTTTATTTGTCTAAGTGTTATTACAGTTCAGGAATTTTAAACAGGACTTGGCCTAAACGGTTTCATTCTAACCCTAATTATTTTTCCCTCCCTCTAGTTTGAATTGGTTTCTTGTCACTTGAAGCCAAAATAGTCCTAAGTAATATATCTCCCTCTCATAATGCTAGAATAGCATATAATAAACCAGAGATAAAATAGGTCCATTAAAATAAAGAAAAAATGAGTATGAGTTATACAATATAAAGGGACGAAGAATGGTCTTACCAGAAATCCTAGGCTAAGGATAATTGTTATAATTTGGAATAAAATTTATCTCTGACTTTCTTGGCAGCCAAGGCAAAAAAGAATCTCAATAAATTACCTTATTCTCATTGTCAAATAAAGGAAGCCTATTGCTTCATCAAGAAAGATATATTTTTGCTTGAATCAAACTGCTGGAATAAGAGAAAGCTGTTAGGGATTTTTCATGTAAGGGGCACTGAAAGAGAAGAAAATGAACTTACAAGTATTTATTTCAATAAATTACTTATTATAGGCAGAACATAAATGTGTCCATTAAATATCAGCCTCTATTTGTGTTATACACATCAATAATAATTCATTCACAAACTAATACTTTATAAAAAACCACATTGAGTATCATGTTCCAGTAATAATTTTATTTTGACCTGTCTCTTATTTAAACTTTCATGGCATGATCCTATGACTGATAACTCAAGGTGGCCTGATTCACAGTTAGATTGATTAGGGATGTTACAAATCAAGGGGAGATCAAATTAACTGAATACTTAGCTATCTCCTCATAGGCCTGACCCTGTCAATGCCATATATAATTCTGATATAAGATGTATGATAACATTTCTTTTCTGATAAACTTTCTTCATCATCGTAATGTCGTGAAATTTAAAGATGTCTCCTAGTCTATCTTACCAAACAGTGCAACATTCCCTTCTACAGCTCTACAACTATTGAATAGTTTGCATGTGGGTAGTGAGAGGAAATAAGAATGAATCACCAGGCGCCACATAAGCTCATTCAACCAAAATATATCAGGTTAATGTTATGGTTGTGAGTCCTAAACTAGCAGATACTGTGTTATCTTTATGGACAAAGTAGGATTGTGTTTGATCTATCAAATACATTATACTAGTTAATTCATCCATAGAATCCCAGAAAGTTAGAGGTAAAATGGCCTTAGATGTCATCTTACTCTATAGATACGTCAGATAAGAAGCCTGAAACCCAGAGAGGTAAAATTGTTTTCCTGAGATTATACAGCATGTCTAAGCAATAGTCCAGAGCCTGGACCATTCACCAGGCTCTTTCTATTAGGTAAGGTTAACAGTACCAGATTTTACTTAATACTATACCTTCAACTGAGGATGGAGCATAAGTGGTAACTCCTAGGGCAACTAATTTGCTCATTCCAGGGATATTTGTCTGGAATATAGACATGAGTCTAAAGTTGGGGTTGTGTCTGAGCATCTCTGGTGGGTTGGTGGGCAGACCCTTGGGACTCTGGAAAAGATCTCATGCTCAGTGAAGGGAGTTGTGCCAGGAGTCGTGCCAGGAGTCAGTTTGGTAACACTGCCTCAGTCTGTAGAGGGGACTGAGAGGGGAGTAGTAACTATGAGCATGCCATGGCTATGACTTGGGTTCTTCCTGCTGGTGACCTTTATATCTGTGTTCTAAGGATGCAGAAGAGCAGAAAGTAAAAATTGAAAAATATTTTTTCTACTCCAAACTTTTTCTCACTTTCAATAACAAATAAGTGGGTTTTTGTCATCTTTACTGGCACCACCCTAGTTTGGACCACTGTCATCTCTCTCCTGACCCACTCTAATGGGCCTTCCTTCTTCTAATCTAGTCCTTACTGTACAGGGCTCATCAACCAGGCAGAGAAATCATTTATAAAAGAAAATCAGATCTTAGAAAATGGAGAACAAACTAAGCCCAAAGTTAACAGAAGAAAAGAAATAAATATCAGAACAGAAAAATAATAGAAAAAGTCAATAAAAGTAAGAGCTGGTTTTTTGGAAAAAAAAATTAACAAACCTTCAGCTAGACTAAAAAGAAGATTCAAATAAATAAAATCAGAAATAAAGGAGGAGACACTACAACTGATACTATAGAAATACAAAGACTCAGAAGAGACTACTATGAACAGTTATACACCAACAAATTGGATAACGAAAAATGAATAAATTCCTAGAAACATACAACTTACTAAAGTTGAATCATGAAAAAATAGATAATCTGAACAGGCCAATAAAGAGTAAAGTATAATTGAATCAATAATCAAAATCTCCCAACAACAACAAAAAGCCCAGGACCATATGATTTTCCTGGTGAATTTTACCAAATATTTAAGGGAGAATTAATGCCAGTCTGTCTCAAACTCTTCCAAAAAATTAAATAGGAGGGAACTCATTTTGCGAGGCCAGCAGTACCCTGATATGAAAGACAAGTAAAGATACTCAAGAAGAGAAAACTATAGGCAAATGTCCTTGATAAATATAGACACAAAAATTCTCAATTAAATATTAGGAAACTGAATTCAAGAGCACATTAAAAGGATCATACACCATGATCAAGTGGGATTTATCCCTGGAATGCAAGTATGGTTCAACATAATCAATAAGTGTGATGCACCACAGTCATAGACTGAAAGATAAAATCATATGATCATACCAATAGGTACAGAAAAAGCATGTGACAAAATTCAACATCTTTTATGATAAAAATGTTCCCAAAATTGGGTATAGAAGGAATGTATCTCAACATAGTAAAGGCCATATATGACAAGCCCAAAGCTAACATCATACTCAATGTTGAAAAGTTGAGACCTTTTCTTCTAAGATCAGGAACAAGACAAATGTGCTCACTCTCACCACTCCTATTCAACATGTGCAGGAAGTCTTAGCCAGAGCAATTAGACAAGAAAAAGAAATAAAAGACCTCCAGTTTAGAAAGGAAGAAGAAAATTGTCTCTGTTAGCAAATGATAAGCTCTTATATAGAGAAAATCCTAACAGCCACCAAAAAACTGATAGAACTAATAAACAAATCCAATAAAATTGCAGGTACAAAGTCAATATACAGAAATCCATTGTGTTTCTACACAACAGCAACAAAACATCTGAAAAAAATAAATAAAGGAAACATTCCCATTCACAATAAACAGCATCAAAAACAATAAAATGCCAAAGAATAAATTTAATCAAGGAGGTAAAAGGTCTGCACACTGAAAATGATAATATAGCTTTTGTTGAAAGAAATTGAACAAGAAAGCAATAAATAGAAAGATATCCCCTGTTCATGGATGAGAAGAATTAATATTGTTAAAATATCCACACTAACCATAGTAATCTACAGATTCAAGACAATCCTTATTAAAATTCTACTGATGTTTTTCACGAGAATAGAAAAAAAGTCTTAAAATTCATATAAAACCATGAAAGACCTTGACTAGCCAAAGCAATCTTGAGAAAGAAGAACAAAGCTGAAAGCATCATACTTCCTAATTTCAAAGTATAGTAATCGAAACAGGATGGTATTGGCATGAGTATAGATATATAGACCAAGGGAACAGGATTCAGAGCCCAGAAGTAAACACTTACATATATGGTTAACTAATATTTGACAAAGCAGCCAAGTATACCCAATGGGGAAACTATAGTCTCTTCAATAATTGGTGTTAGGAAAACTGGATAATCACAGAAAAATAAAATTGGACCCTTATCTTACATCACTCAGAAAAATTAACTCTAAATGAATTGAAGACTTAAACATAAGATCTGAAATCATAAAACTTCTAGAAGAAAACATGGGGGGGGACTCCTGGATATTGGTCTTGGCAACAGCTTTTTGGATATGACACCAAAAGCAAAAGCACCAAAAGCAACATTAATAAGTGAGAGAACATCACACTAAAAACCTTCTGCACAACAGAAGAAACGATCAACAAAATGAAAAGCGACCTATGGCAGGGAAGAAAATACTTGCAAACCATATATCTGATAAGGGGTTAAGATCCAAAATATATGAAGAACTCAAACAACTCAATAGCAAAAAACCCAATCTTGTTATAAAGTGGGCAAAAGGAAATAGACATTTTTTCCAAAGAAAACATACATATGGCCAATAGATACATGAAAAGGTGCTCAGCATTACTAATCAGGGAAATACAAATCAAAATCACATGAAATATCACTTCACATTTGTTAGAATGGCAATTATGAGAAAGACAACAGATAACAAGGGTTGATGAGTATGTGGAGAAAAGGTTATCCTCACGTCCTGTTGGTGGGAATGTAAATTGGTGAAGCCACTATGGAAGATAGTATGGAGGTTCCTCCATAAAAGTTAAAAATAGAAAATAAAAGTTAAAAATAGAACAACTATATGATCCAGCAATCTCATTTTTGGGTATATACCTTAAAAAAATGAAATCAGAATCTCAAAGAGATATTTGCACTCCCATATTCACTGCAGCATTATTCACAACAGCTAAGAAATGGAAGCAGCGTAATTGTCTGTCTACAGATGAACTGATAAAGAAGATGTAGTATATACATATATGAGATGGAATATTATTGTCATGAGAGGTAAGGAAATCCTACCATTTCTGACAATATAGCTGGAACTTGAGGGCACTATGCTCAGTGAAATGTCAGACAGTAAAAAACAAATATGGAAAGATTTCACTTATATGTGGAATCTAAAAAAGACAAAACAAAGAAAAGACATAACGAAACAGAGTTACAGATGCAGAGAACAAACAGGTGCTTGCCAGAGGAGAGGGGTGTAGGGGAAGGAAAGAAATAGGTGAGGGAGATGAAGAGATACAAACTTCCAGCTGCAGAATAAATGAGTCTCAGGTATGAAATGTACAGCATGGGGAATATAGTCAGTAACTATGTAAATCTTTTTATGGTGACTTGTTACCTAAATTTATCATGGTGATCAGTTTGAAATGTATAGAAATATCACATCACTATGTTGTGTAACAGGAACTAACATAGTGTTGCAGGTCAGTTATATTTCAAAAACAAACAAATTAACTAACTAACTAACTCATAGAAAAAGAGATCAGATTTGTGGTTACCAGAGGCAGGGGTAGGAGATGAGGGCAGGGGAAATTGGATGAAGGTGATCAAAAGGTACAAACTTTCAGTCGTAAGGCAAATAAATACTAGGGATGTAATGTACAACATGATAAGTGTAATTAACACTGCTCTATTTTATGTATGAAAGTTGTAAGAGCGAATCCTAAGAGTTCTCATCACAAGAAAAAATTTTTTCTGTTTCTTTAATTTTGTACCTGTATGAGATGATGGATGTCCACTAAACTTACCATGATAATCATTTCTTGATGTATGTAAATCAAATAATTATGCTATATACCTTAAACTTATGCAGTGTTGTATGTCAATTGTATCTCAATAAAAATGGAAGAAAAAAAGAGAAGAAAAACTGGAAAAAAAAAAAAAAAGACCATGAGATATTAGAAGCTAAGGACCCTCTATTTGGTGATCAATGTAACAGAGTTTGTAAGAGAGAGAGAGAAGTGAGTTTGTCTGGCCTTACGGGGTAACCAAGTTGGGCTCTCCATGGTTCTACCAACAGTAGAAGGCTCAGTACAGTGGGAAGTGCCATTTTAGCTGCCCCGGTTGGGTTAGTAAGTTAGGGTTAGTAAGTTACTGAAGCAAGCTGAAAAAACATGCTCATAAACTCACAGGAAACTTCTAGAAAGGACCAGGAAAAGTACAAGGGTAGTAAGACGTCCTACAGTAATGGTTGCTGCCAGAGTTAGAGAAAGAGTATATATTAATGTTGATGTGATCAAAATTTAATTCCCTGGGTTACGTTGAGGTCTGGGACACACAGATGATGGGTGAAATATCAATGGGTATGCTTCCAAGATCTAAAGGAAATATTGTGGTAACTACACAAAAGAGGAGAAAGAATTTCAATATGATATCCAACTATTTACAAGCAGAATGGGCCCAGTTGGCTCTGCAGTAAGTTCACTTTTTTCCAATTCATTGTTTTCTGGTCAAATCTCAGAATCTTTTCTTGACTAAAATGGTTTGTGTCTGAGGCACTTAGCCTGACCTAAAAACATTTCTTTGCTTCATTTCCCCTGAAGGACACATATATCTATATCTGTATCTGTATCTATATGTATATCTATATCTACACTTATTTCTATTGAGGGCAAGTTTCGAATGTGTTTGAGGAAGATAATATTTAGCACACCTGGTGTGAAGAGGCCCAGGTATCACACAGCAGTCTTGACCTCTTAGGAAGAGAAAATGACCACAGGACTAAGTCAGGTAGGAGAGTGGGCAAGAGAGATAACAAAGACCATGAAGGAAGTCAGACCCAACTTGCTCCCCAATGGTGTGTGGTTCAGAGTAAGTCAGTGTGACAGACAGATTCATAGCTTTTGAAATAACTTTGCCTCAAATTTACCTCTAATTGGAGAAAAATTACTAGTGGTAGTTCTTGGCTTTGTCTTGTGCTTTATCAGTGACTTGGATAAGTCATGCTTGTCATACTCATCAATGTCACAAAGCTGGGAGAGGTTGCTTGATAACAAACTCAATGTCAAGAAAGTACTAGGTAGGCTGGAATGTGAGAATGAAACTTAGAAATAAAATTTAACAAAATTAAATAGTCAGCATTAATTAAAAATCCATTAAATAAAATCAGTTGTATTCCTGATGGATACCCAGCTTGACAACTTTTCATGGAAGTAGCATGAGTTAATAGGATGAGGAGCCTGTTAAGAAAATTAGCACAATATTAAACTGTAATGATATAAGCATTTTGTCCAAATTAAAGCAGGAAAGGGTACCACTCCATGGTTGTGTTCTGATTATGCCTGAAATATTAGGAACAGAATCTGAATACCCAGCTCTCAGAGCTGTTGAACAAGTAGGCCCCCAGAGGCAGTGGAAGAAAAGCATGGAGAAAGATCTGGAAGCCGTGTAATGAGATGAAGAGTTCATCAAATCAGAGATGTCCATCCAGGAAAAGAGAACAGGTTTCACAGATATGGTCAAGTCGTTGGAAGGAAGTCATGTGGAAGGTGACTGTTTTTATTTTATCTGCCTCCAGAGGGCAGAAACAGGACCCATGGGGAAAAGTTGCAAGGAGGTGGGTTTCAGAAGACTTGGTTTAGACCTAGAGTTGTTGATAAAAGGCTGTCTTGGCAAGAAGCATTTTCCCTTTTCCTGCTGGTATTCAGGCTGGGCCTGGGTGCTTAGCTGTCATTGACATGGGAGAAAAGATTCTGCTTAGGGAAGGAGAGCAGGCTGAAAACCTTGAGGTCTCTATCAACCCTGTGATTTTATGAGCCCGGAAAGCCATTCAACCTCTACCTGAAGAGTTCTGATAACTGTGGGACAGATACCCTTGTTTGAAATGACTTCTAAAAACTTATCTATCTATCTATCTATCTGTCTGTCTATCTATCTATCTGTCTGTCTGTCTGTCTATCTATCTATCTATCTATCTATCTATCTATCTATCTATCTACACCTACAATTTGTCTTGCCTTGAACGATAGTAGGGAAGGTGAAACTACAGCTTTGACTGGTTAAATTGTTTTGGGAAATGTGTTTCACTGCAGTTGCAATACTGCTCTTAGATTTTATTGACTGAGCTGGCTGTCCTTTAGTTCGTACTCTAGTAAATTCTCAGCACTCTTCAAAATAGGATTAATTGGCTTTTCATAAATGTTCATCAGATATGGCTCAGGACGTTAGAACAAAAAGTAGATGCAAGGAGTTAATGTCCTCCAAGGTCAAGATTGGGTTTCAAGATTAGAGGCAAGACTGAGCCTGCTGTGACAATCAGCAACCCCCAGCTACAGGCAGAGGAAGGATACTGAGACCGAGAACCTGACTGGGTCTTCTGGATATTAGGTATTACTAGAAAAAGTTTCGAATTTAAAAATTTTGGACTGAGAAGTATTACAGGTTTAATGGTTTGAGAGTTTTCAATGCTAGTTTCAAACTCATGCTTCCCTATATGTTAAAAGTGCATTTCTTTTGTTATGATGTAAGTTATGCAAGATCAGGAAGTGTGACTTTCAATCTTTTATTTTTTAATACGACTCAGCCTACATTGCATGGGCGATGGAAGGGTTTACAAGTCTGTGTATTTTGTCATAGGCCTTAACTTCCAGGCATCTCATTTGGATGTTAATTTTGTACTTGAGCAAGTCCTAAGCTGCTTTTGGAGCGAAGTAATGGCTATGGTTTTATAACTTAGGACCTAGGGTGGCAGATGACTTGGGTTGTCAACACCAGACAGTAATATTCATTGCCTTAGGTTGAGGCCCTCCTTCCCATTTGCAGACCCACCATCTGGGCTAAGACTTTATCATCTCCCACATATGTTCAGGGTATGCCTGTCTGACATGAACCTTGTTCTATATCCTGCTGCCAGAATAATCAGCTTTGAAATCTCCTTCAATCACTTCATGCCTTTATAACCCAGTGTGATGTCTCATTGTCTTTAATTTAAATCCCTCAACATGCAGTTGGGAGCCTTCTCAAAAGTCCCATCTTTTTCCTTGAATTTTCCAATTTTCTGTTCTATTAATTCCCTCCAGAAGAGGCATCTTCATTCATTCAATCATTCATTCATTCAAGGAGGAATCCATATTTATTTACTGAGTATCAGGTGCTTGAGGTTTTTGTTCCTCACAGCAATCTTAGCAGGGAGGCAGTATCACCCTTTAGTAAAGAAATGACTCAGGCTCAGAGAACTTTAAAAACTTGCCCAACGTCACTGGCTTTTGTCTGACTATAATTTCCATGCTTTTTCTACTACACCATACTTCCTCTCATTTTGCAAACATTTATTGGTGTTCTACTCTGTGCCAAAACTGGTGTTAGGTGTTAGGATAAGAAGACAAAAGAAACATTGAGATTATATATATGAACATACATTTAAAATTTTAAGGCATCTTAATGATTCTTCTTAATTACAACAAGTTCAGCCTAGTGGAAGAAATTGGCAGAAATAATTCTGTCTCCTGAATTTTTCTTGCCTACTTTTTTACCTCCTTTGCCAAGCCTGTCTTTCTACATTTGAATTCAAACTTCAAGCCCTCTGAAGTTTGCCCATTTATCTAGTATTTCAGATTCTTCCACATACTTTAAAATTAATCTATTCAACAAACATTTATAAGGGGGAACTATATTCAAAGAACAATGCTAGGTTGATGCTGGGGATACAAAAATGAACAGAACCTGGTCAAGTGGAAGAGATGAATAGTGACTTCAGAGCAATGTGAGAAGAGCTGAAAAGAATTATGAGACTGTGGGGCTATGGGGATGGAGGGGGTGATTTTAGCTGGAGCTCAAAGATGAGGAAATGATCTTCAGATAACCTAGAGGAAGAAATAAGCTTCAGACAGAGTGAAAGCATATGCAGAGGGAAAGAGGTGCTTGGAAATCATAGAGTTCAGCTGGGTTGGAGGTCATGGCTCACGGTCAAACCAGAGAAGCTGAGACAGGAGCTGGGGAAACACTGCTGTTTTTTTTTTTTCTTTTTCTTCTCTTCCAATGCAGACCTATGACCTAGGATTGGACCCATGTTTTAGAAAGATGGCTCCAACAGACTCTTTGAGGACATTTGGGGAAAGAAGCCAGTTAGAAGGAGGGCCCTGTTTGTCTGGATTCACCATTATCCCCTATATTTCAAAAAAAAGAATAGCAAATTCCAGAAGGAAAGGAGTTATTTCTCAGTACTCTTATGTACTTTGGGCTTTAATACAGTACTGTGTATAATAACTTTATCTGATAAATGGTTGTTATGTGTTATTTAGGTCAATGAAAGTAATACATTGCTTCTGGTCACTACCTAGTGTTGCTTTGTAGCCTAATAATTGAGGCTGAAGGTAATTATTTAAAACACCTGGGAAGCTAAAAAGTGAAGTGGCCTCTCTGGGATAGCTTCTACTTTCTTGTCTCCTGAATAATTTCAGGGCTGGGATGGGATGCAGTCGGTTAACCATTTTGAGTCTGTACAACAGGATACATTACATTTGACTTAATTAATATAAACTCAACAGTTATGTAATAATTCCCCTTGTGGCCTATGCATTGTGCTATGTTTGACAGATACAGAAATACAGATATGAGTAAGGAACAGTCTCTGTTCTTGTGAGCGCATATTGGGTGCTGAAAGGGGAGACAGACATTTTAACTTTGGTATAATAAAATCTGTTCGTGCTATGTTTACCGTATGAACAATGTGTTGTGGGAAATAGAGAACGGAGTGACAAAAGAGCTCACAAAGTTGTGAGGATTAAAAAATTGTCAATATATGTGTAAATGAAAAAATAGTCTTAGTCTTAGCTCTGTGTATTACTCAGCAAACACTACATTTATATTGGTGTCGATCTTTTGCAGAACATATAGCTCTCACCTTTCAGGAGTTGCTAGTTCCCCTAAGCCTTAGACTTTTAGTCTGGCTGAACCAAAAAGAGTTTTTGGTTAGTTATGCAGGCCAAAGTGGGGAAAGGAGGATCCCACAGCAACTGCAAATCTGAGCTTGCGGCGCCGGTTATACTCGGCAGATTACGGCAGTGGGCGGGACCCAAATCCCCATGTGGTCTCGACATCATTGACATGGCGGAATCCCCCATCTAACCCTCCTGGTTATTTGAGCGGCGGCGGCGGACGGAGGAGGCGGAGGAGAGCAGCAGCGGCGGCGGCGGGAGCAGCGAAGGGGCGGCAGGGAGCCTCAGGGCTGGTGGCTGGGAAGGCGTGGGAGACCCGGTGTGTGGCGCGCCCGGAGCCCCGCGTTTCAGCCCGAGGGAAGGTAAGGCGTGCAGGAGCGGTAGCCTAGAGGGGACCTGGACCCCTCGCCTCCGCCGCCGGGTCCCGGCGCGCTGGAAAGCCCCGGCCGGACGCCGAGTCCGCCAAAGTGCGTGCCTGTCCCGGAGCGCTCCGGGCTTCCCGAGGAAAACTTGGCGCCAGTGTGCTGGGGCGCCTCGAGCTCGTCTGGGCACCCCGGGATCATGGGGCCCGGGATGGGGTCAGTCTCCGGTTTGGGGCCGCGTCTTGCTGGGCTTCAGGCCCCCGCCCGTTCCCTTAGCTGGCCAGGACTTGGAGGAGGGAAAGAAACGGGTAGATTCTCCTTGATGGAAAACAAAACAAAACAAAACAAAAAAACCCTTGGGCAGTGGCTCCCGGGTTCTCCCTCCCCCCTCGTCCTCCTGCAGCCATCCCAGCAGATTTTGTCCGAGGAATCCGCTCCCCCTCCCGGAATCTCCGAGGCAGGAACGCTGCCCGGGAGGGGGAGGGCGGGTGGAGAGGCCGAGGAATCTTCGACGTGTCACTTTCTGAGGCTGTAGATTTCCATATGGTGGAGGGAGGAGGGCGGGCGTGTGAAGTGGGGCTGGAAGTTGGGGCCGCCTCTCCGCGCCAGGCGGGGGGCGGGCCGGGACCTCCGACCCGGGGATGCTCGCGGGGAGGGTCCTGAGCCCGCGCCGGCCCCCCGCCCGGGCCAGGCCTCTCTGGGACACTCCCCGCCTCGCCGCTGGCCACCTCCGAGCGCGCCACGTCCTCCCTCCCTGTCCTGCCCCCCAGGCTCCCCCCGGGCTGGGGGCGGTAACCGGCGGCCGCGGCCGGACTCGGCGAGCCAAGCGGTGGAAGCTCGGGCGGGGGAGCGGGGCGCGGCGGGAAGGAGCGGGCGACCCGGTGTGTGGGCCAGCATAGTTCCGGTCAGTCGGTCACCCCGAGGGGCGCCCCGGCCGGGGGTGGGGTGGGCGGGCGGAATCCACGTCCTGAGGCGGTCGGGAGGGGCCGTGCGGACCGTCTGGTGCTCGCGGCGGGGCGGGGGCCGCCGGCGTGGGAAGAGCCTGTCACTCTGGGCGGAAAGTGGGGCCTCGGGCTGTGCCCGCGATCTCTCCCAAAGGTCCGGTCCCGGCGCCCAGTGGGAGCCCGAGCCCCGGGGCCCGGTGTCCCTGGAGACGGGGCTGGGCCGCCCGGCGGCGCCGTTGGCGGGGAGGCTTCCAGGAGTCCGCGGTTGGGGTTGGAGCTTTTCGAATCCCAACTCCTACCCTGCTATCCCTGACGAAGGGAAGCAGTGGCATTTTATCCAGACAGTGCCATTTGCGGACTTCCTTGAAAGTTAAAACTTTTTATTTTCTTCTCTCTTCAGCCTAGCGTGTTCTTGAAACAAAATTTGGAATTTGGCCGCGATGGGCCAACGCTGGGACCCCAGATCCACGCGTTTCTCTCTCCATCCCTGTTGCTTTCTAGTCTCCCTCCCCTTCTTCCAGCCAGACTTAATCATATTTTGGAACAGGCGAGGTCTTTTGTTGGGTGGGCACCCCCTTGATTGCTTGTCTATTTACTTTTTAATGTGCAATTAATTTGATTTGAATTTCCTCCAGTTTCCAGGCCCTGTTAGGGAAAGCTAAGGAAGAGGGAACACGCCACTTTTTTTTTTTTTTTTTTTGATGTGGAGAGAGGTGGGGCATTGGGAAAGGGGAGGCATGGTGATTGTGGGCAAAGAGTCAGAGGGAGCAGACAGACCCGGAAGAAAAGGAATCTGCTCTGGAATAACACTTTTTTTTTTTTTTTTGAGGCTTCAGGCCTTGGGCAAAAATGCACCGCTCTGTTCTGATTTCTACTGCCTGAGTTGCTCTTCATTCTCAAGTTAAATCTGTGCCTCTGGGGCCCTGGACAACGCCTGGGGAAGAGGCCCGCAGCCCCAGCCAAGAGCAGCCCGTGGCCCTGGTTTTGTACCTTGAATGGGGGCCCTTGGTTCCCCCTAATTGGAGGCCGCCCTGTTGGAACCATCGTTCAGTAAATTTCCTAGCTCCCGTGGAGCAGCTGTTAAGGAGGGTAAAGTCTTTGGGCTTGTTTTTGATCCTGCAAGGGGACCTCACCCATGAGGGTATAATTCTCACTTTGTTCGGACACTAGAGGGTCACCCACAAGCTGGCTGAGAATGAGGAATAGCTGGTAAAAAGAAAAAGTCACTAAAAATGGTACTTAAACTCATACGTGCTTTTAAAGTGTTTGGTTTAAATGCTTCTAAGAAAAAAATTCTACGGAAAGATAATGTTCATTTAAAAGAGATGTTAAAACTGCAAGGTATCATCATGGAATAGGAGGTTGTAGCTTCTAATTACAGTATATACAATTTCAGAAAGATATTCCAGTAACCTTTTAAGACAGACTTTATAAATAGCTCACATCAGACCATGGGCTGTACTGGAGAGCCAGTCTTCTGGGGTTTCTGGAGGAATGCTTGGGATCAGTTAGGAAGCTAGCTCTTTGAGCCTAGGTACTAGTTTACTCTGTAGGAGTTTGTGCTCCTTTTCCTTAACAGCTCATTTAACGTGGTGGAATTTGATAGCGTCCTTGGAACCTAAAACCCGAAGAATTTCCCAACTTTACAGTTTTAGGAAAAAGAGGCCCAGGGAGGGGAAGTGACTTGTCAGCACTACTATCATAGATTAAAATCCAATACGGGATTGTATTAATAGCTACTCTTTCTTGGATATCTAATGGGTACTAAGTACTATGTATTGTGCTTTTTTATGTATTATCTCATTAAAATTCTAATAGTCTTTCAATTTAGCTGATGTTAAGGACATTTTACGGACAAGGCATTGAGGTTCACAGAAATTTAGTGACTTGCAGAAGACCACATAGAATTTTCTTTGATTGTGGAAATGGTTCTGTATCTGTGCTGTCCAGTGTGGCAACCACTAGGCACGTGTAGCTGTTGTACCATTTGAAATGTGGCTAGTTTGAGGAACTGTGTTTTAAATTTTATTTACTTTTAATTATTTTAAACTGCTACTCGTGGCTAGTGGTTAGTTACCATGTTGGAGAACACAATGTAGACCTTTCTGACTCCCAAATCTATTCCTATTTAACTGGGTCTTACTGCTTTTTAGATCTCGTAGTTCACTTTTCTTTCTTCCATACTACTAGAAGATGCTTACGTTCAGCTCTTAAGTGAACTCTAAATACTGAATTAGTGATAGCTCAAAAACAAACAAAAAATGTTTTTTTTTTAAATGCTTGCACGTCATAGTAAAAACTCATAGACACTTTCAGTGACACTTCCTTGTGTGGTTGAAATAATTGCTATAAGGGAATCAGAGCTTATTGGTTATTTTAGTGTAATAAAAGGTTATAAGGAGGAGGCAGTATGAAGAATCACTATTGGGAAGTTAAAAAAGAAAATGACCCCAACATCCATGCTTACCTCTTCATTGGTGATTCTTTTTGTCTTTATAAGTGTCAGGTAAATAATACAACCAAACCATCATTCACTTTCCTTTGTGTAGCTGCACAATTAATCTGAAGAATTAAAGTCATTGCTTTACTACCAAAGAATAAAATTTAAAACACTAGATTGTCTATGAATTGGGAAGAATATGTTTAAGATTGACACAGACAGCAGGAAAGATTCTTTTGGTGGCATATGGTCAAATAGTTTTCTGATTAGTGGATTTAATTTAAATCTGTTGCATTTCAGAGTTTATTTGGTAGAAGGAATTTCAACAACTTTGATTTTTATATGAAATAGTGAAAACTCCAACTCATGTTAAAGTTAAGCATTCATTTATCTGGATTTCATCCATAAACAAACTAACAATACTTTTTTCTTTCCTTTTTTTTTCCTCTTTGCATGTTGCTTTCAAGAAAAGACAGTGATAAAATAGTCTTTTTATTAGGATTTTTAAAGAGGTGACTTCCAGGTTCCCTATAAATATATCTGAATCTGCTGTACATTTCATAGTTACTGTACTGCCCAGGGATAATTGCAGTTCATAATCCTGACCCTAGAGCATTAGACGAACCTAAAAGACCTACACTAGTAAATCAGCTTTAAATTGCTCTATATTATTTTAGTGTTCTGTGGATTGCAGGGCCTCTAGCTCTGAAAATTGTAAGTTCAACCGAAAATGAGGCATCAGTTAATGAGACTGTTCAGAGAGCTGAAAAACTCTGTTCATACCCATTCCTGACTATTGGGATCATAGTTATTTTCAAAGAACCAACATAAAAACCGTGTTATAAATAGGAGTATAGTGTTCTTGTGTATGTGACAAACAGAGGAAACATGATTTGACTCGTGTAGTTCTGTTTGTAGGACATCAAGGTACTTAAAACAAATGAGAGAGAATTTTACAAGATGTTGAAATTATGGGCAAAGATTAGAAATCTTATACACCCTAGTGAGGGTCACATCTGAGTTATCAGTTTGAAATCAGAGTATCTTTTCAACCTATCTGTGTTTTCACTTTAGAAATCGTGATTACCTCTTATTCACTTTAACGAGGTTAATCCATTCAATGAGAGTTTTTTGTGGTGAGACGTTGTTTTTAAGTAAACCTTAATTCTATCCTTAACAGCTGTTGGGAATGCACTTAAGTGTTTGAGGAGAAGCTTTATTCCTTAGTTGACTGGGAATGCTTTTGAGTATAGGAAAGTGTATTTTTTGCCTTAAAATGCCCACTATGGTATGGTATTAATGTGTTTTAAAAAGGCAGAGACTGAGTTACTGTGGCTAGACAGAGGAAGCTTTCTATGGAAGCCAAGCACAGGCTCACTTGAGAGGATGACTTGATGGTTGGTACTTGAACTCTTTGCAAGCTACATCTAGTGAGCGGCCAGTAGTCACAAGCTCATCCAGAGGGGAATTGTTTGTGGTGCAGGTTTAGTATCAAGGATCGGTATGTAGGTTGGGGTGGGAATTCGGGGGTTGGGAGATTTTTAAACCACCAAGTCTAAATCAGATAAGATAGACAATAATGATCAGCCATTATAGGTGGGGAGGTTTCTCAATTTGAAAATGGATCAATCCTCAGATCTTTTTCTTTTTTGTCCCCAGTTGAGATATGCAAGTTTAACATTCTGAAACACCTGGGTTGTGATTTCCTTGGCTGATGAGATGTCCTTGGCAATACTCACTGTCAGTTCAGGCACTGGCTTCTGATGTGTTTTGTTTCTATAATATTAAAACTGCATGTCAGTTTTTAAATAACTGGAGGGAGAAGATTCATTAAAATGGTATTGAGCCAAAGTTAGCATTTTTTGAGATTCCAGTAAGTATCTGTTTAAAATGTCCCTTGTATTAAATGATTACATTTTAGTTTAAAATGTAATTTTTATTTCATTCACTTGTTTATTGACTCAGAAGGCATTTATTGAGTTCTAGACTAGATTCTTTGTTAATAGAATATTCTTTCCTGTTCTGACTTTGCTTTTGGCAAGTGCAAGGCATTCTTTTGTTTACTTACAGGGGTATTTTGCTCATATTTTTGGAATGTTGTGCAGAGAACTATGTCTACCACCAAACTCCTAGAGCAGGATGGTGACAACTTCAATCTTTGCTCCTTTCTGAAATTTGAGAAATGTTAAATTTGAGTCACACACTAGAAAACCTCATGTCTGAGTAAGTGGATGTAAATACTTAAATGTTTAAAATTCAATTTGTATTAGAGTTTAAGGCGTCTGATATATCATTGTTTTGCCTCTGAAAGATAAGATTTTTATAAAGGCAACCAGTCAGAAAAATTTGCTTAAGCAAAGTTGATACAACACTAACTCATAGTGTTCAATTATGAAAAGCTTTCTGTTGAAATAATTGTCTAGAAAATGATCTTGATATGTGAGCAAATGTAGTATGTTTGAGAAATAATGGAAGATTCTAAAATCCCAGGAAATAACATGATTTAATTTATTCTTAAGGGGCTCAGTCAGATTCTACACAGCTGGTGAAAGAGGGTCTCTATAAAAATAACTCTCTTGTTCTGGATGTAACTAATTAGGAATTTGCAGTTATCCAGGCAAGTCCAGGATAAAGTTTGGCTTCCTATTCTGTATGAAAAGGTATTACTGTAACAAGTTTCAATAGCTCATAAGGGGGAATATTTACCTAATTAGGAGAACAAACCATTTTTAAGCACCTTGGAAAAAATCAGTTTACTTAAAAGCAATGTGGAACTGCAACATGCGTTCAAGTCAGTTCTAACTGAGCTTTTACTAGAGGTGCAGGAGCCTTTGTAAGTCTTTGACTGCCATGAAATAAATACGGATTTACTCATTGCTATCACTTAAACTGGGTATAGTTTACCGGCAAAAGTTAGAACTATATTTTTGTATGCAAAATAAATCATGAGAATAAGTGAATATCTACCTCCCCTATCTCACCCCACCCCCATTAATAGACTCCAACTGTGCCTATTGTTTTAATGGTTTTCTGTTGGCTTTTGTTTTGCTGCTTGTCTCTCATAAGCACTTGATGGCACATTGGGGAGAGCAGGTGTTAAAGGTTTAGGAACATCATTATTGCTTTTAGCTACCCATCTCCTCCATGTGAATTTGGGCAGAGTTGTGGAAAGTTTTGCCAGTGGTATTTAGATAAGCTCATTACACATCCTCTCTTCTGCTTTTACTGAAGTAAGATGTTCCTGGACAGCTTATTTCCAGGTACTTTGTGAACTGACCCACAAGAAGAGTATATTTCTTTTAAAATATTTCCAGAATATTTACATCCACTTACTCAGATGTGAGGTTTTCTAGTGTGTGAATTTTTAGGGTTCATATTGACCAGTTTTTACAGTATAAGTTGTAATTTTAGGATCCTTGATATATTCTTAGATACTACTCCTTTTTCTCTTATATTTTAAAGTCTTTTCTTTTTAAACCCATTTTATGTCTTCTATTGTTTAAGTTGTTTAAGTCATTTAAGAGGAAAATACTAAGTCTTCAGATATTGCTTCTTCTGACTTTTCTGTTTTGGTTTATCTTATCTCAGGAAAAAGTTTCAATTTAGGTGAATCAGAAAAATACTCAAAAGTATGTTGAATCGGAACATTATACTGTTTTGCAGTTGTGAACATAAAAAGCTACAGCTCCTGTGGAAAACAGTTTTGCGGTTTCTCTAAAAATTAAACATAGAATCACCTAGTCCTTCCATTCCTTGGTATGTACCCAAAATAAATGAAAGCAGGGACGCAAACGGATACTTGTGCACCAGGGTTTATAGCAGCATTATTTACAATATCCCGAAGGTGGAAACAACCCAAGTGTCCGTTCACAGATGAATGGATAAACAAAATGTGTCCTATACACACGATGGAGTATTATTCTACTATAAAAAGGGATGAAATTCTGATACCTGCTACAGCATGGATGAACTTTGAAAACATTATGATGAGTGAAATAAGCTATACACAAAAGGACAAATATTGTATGTTTCCACTTACGTGAAGTACTGCAAATAGGCGAATTCATAGAGACTGAGTATAATAGGGGTTACCAGGGGCTGGGGCAAGGGGGACAGGAGTTACAGTTTAATGGGTACAGAGTTTCTGTTTGGGGTGATGAAAAAGTTGGAAATGAATAGTGGTGGTGGTTGTACAGGGTTGTGAATGTGCTTGATACCACTGAATTAGACACTTGTAAATAGTTAAAGTGGCAAATATTATGTTTATTTTATCACAGTAAAAAATTTAAAAAAAATGGAAGGAGATTTAATTTGTGTGATTTCAGTTTGCCTGTTTGTTCCCCTCGGTTTACTTCATGCTGTTCTGTAGATCATCCCCCAGCCCTAGGCCATTTTTGGAGATCAGAGTTACCTTATTTTATTAACTGACTTGAATTTAAGAGGAGATTATTTCAAAGTAGTAGATCTCTGGAGGGAAAATAAGATTTTTTAACATTCAGATGAACCAGGTAGTTTATTAATATCCACAGACTGCGTAGGAACATAATTTATCCTGAATTTCACTGTGAGTCATCCAGAAACCAGAAAATTGGATGTACAATTAGATCTGTCATATTTTCTAACCTTTGAACATTTTTTTTTCAATTTTTTGTTCGCCTTCAGTAGTTAGGAAAAACTCTGCTTTCCACTCAGAGAAATGGTCGAAGTCATCTCAGTACTCCTGTTGGAAATGCATTAGGTGCTAACATTCTTCAATTTGTTAGACTAAAAGTTATGGGGAGGGGATAGAGGGAAAGAAAGAAAGCAGTAGTATTGTTTTATTCCTCTGAACTTGTCTCTAGCACATAATGATTTCATAGTGGTGACTGCTCTGAGTATTTTTTTGCTTCTGAGAAATTGATGTTGAGTTTGGGCAGATCACTTATGAAAAGATGGGGCAGACTTTTTGTTAAGTGAATATAAAACTTAAACATCAGATGTAAGTGCATGTTAGGAATACTGAAAATAGCAGATAACAATTCAAATGGAAAGATACAAGTTTATATACAAATAAGTTCAGGGGGAAATTATCTACTGTGTTCTGTAATGTCTTTGCCATCCATAATAGTTCATTAATTCCTGAACTCCTCAAGGGAATGCTGCTGGTATGTGTGCATGCTTCGTGATCTGTATGGGTATATTTTCTTCGCCCTGTGTGTAAATGGCTTTCATATTGTAGCAGGTCATTTTTGTGGCCTAGTAATTACTCTAGAGATAGGATCGTTACCAACTGATATCAAAAGTTACTAAGAGTCACAGTCTCTGTATCTCGTAGAGATACAAAGGATTACATCACGTTCACAGACTGTTCTTTGATTTTTGACACTTTTCTAAAGAAAAGTGTCTCATTCTGTTGTAGCTCCTCATGTTCCAGACACATCATTTTACATAATTTATCATTTTCTTTAAATCCTTCTGGCACTTTATCTGTGCTTTTCAGAACCCTTGTCCTTTTCCTTGTTGTCCGATTGTGTAGGGATGATTACTGATTTAACTTAATGTCTTTCGCGGTGAGTGCATAGTAAATGCTTATTGGATGGTTGGATGAATTCCTCGGTTGAATGTGCCACTTAAACTTAGTACTTCTTCTCAGGCACTCAAGTCAGTATTTCTTCTACTGAAGTTGATCTCTTTGAAGTATGGGCCATATTGTAGGCATTGTTGTGTTTCCACAGTTTTCCTGAAAAATTTTTTTCTCCTAAGTATTAAATTAAAACAAAAGCATGAGTCACCTTCAGTGCAAACCTGGCCTTTCTCTTAGGGCTATTTTAAAGAAATGAAGTTCTCCAGAGACTTTTTCATGTCTGTATCAGATCACTAATTGATTTTGAAAATTTGAACAAATAGCTTCTATTTCTATTCCCTAAAAATGTGGCCCTCGATTATGTATGTTTTGCTTGTCTGTTGGAGTCAGTTTGGGAATTATAAATTAGAAAAATTACTTTCTGAAAAATGTAACTTTTCAGAGATTTGTAGTAGTTGAAAACAATTCTTTTATATGGAAATTCTAGAGGGAGGGATTAAGGGAAAGAAAAAAAACCCAACATGTGCCTTGCTGAGATGTTGAGGGCCCAGCAGAGAGAGTTGATGCTGCTAGACTGGTGACCAGAGTGTTTCGTGCTAAACTAAGCCATGGAGAAAGGGTCAGAGAGCATGTCATGGAAACCTGAGGAGAATGACCTCAGCCATTTGAAGGTGGAGTCAAAGGGTACCTGAGAAGGGAAGAATCTTCTGGAGGATTATAGGGCTAATGTGTGGATTTGGGGGGGTGCACCCATTCTTATTCATTATGTCTGGGGTGGGATCTGGAAATCCTTATCAAGCGTTCCAGGTGAATGATATGATCAGTCAAGTTTGGGAAACCCAGGATTGGGGACTCAGCCCTCTTGGTAATTTATCCTTTTAAGGTGTTTGACCTGATGGCTGCAATGAAGAGAGGTGGGCGGAGCACTTAGGACACCAGAGAGAGGATTCCAATTAGAATTGAAGAGTTCCTCAGAAGGGTTTTATCATCACATGCTTTGGGGTAAAACGATAACCAGCCCTTGGCAGTTTTACATGGAAACGAGGACCCTTGTCATTTGAGCACTACTTCCAAACACTGACTACAAATTGGATGTAAAATACAATAGTGACCAGCAATTCTCGATCACATACCCTGTGCCAGGCACTTATGTGTATGTGTGTATATATGTGTATATATTCCATGTTCATTAAATTATGAAAGGTAGATGGTATTTGTTTTCCTATATGTTTCCAGTATCCACCGCCGAAGGCAGAACATACCCGGTGCCCTGTAAATGTTTGTTGAGTAAACTAAGATTAGAAGACATGCTCAAAAGTGTTGAAAAGATCACCTAAACTGATCCCAGAACTTCTTTTTCCAGCTATATGACACTGCTTCTTTAATAGTTCACATTAAATGTCTTATTTGTATCTCCAGACTTGGGACAGTGTCTGTGTTCCCAGGCAGCCAGATGCTAAGACTAAGTATTAGTTGAATGCCACCCATGTATTCAACCTGTCTGTGGTCCAGAAACCTAAAATTTATTTTTGAAACAATAATAATATTCTGGACATCTCCAAAGATGGAGATTTTCCTAGATTGTTTTCTGTAATAGCACCTTAACCTTGGAATGAGAGAAACCAGAGAATAAAAGTATACTTCATAGAAAGTAATGTATAAGAAACTCAGTATAGTGAATGGGAAAAATCTAGAGAAGTTGGTTAAGAAATGGTCGTGAAACATGACTCAGACATTTGAGGAATTTTATGAAAGAGAGCCCTTTTCACTCAGGGGCAGTACAGTTTTGTTCATCTCACATTCCCTCTCTTCAGTGCCTTTCATTTGAGTTAATTTATATAGAGTAAGATCCTGTACTTATAATTTGCACCTGGAAAAGCAAGGCCTCCGCATTCCTAATACTAACCCTCTCTGTCCTTGCAAGGCTAACAGTTTGTGGTGTTTGGGTTGCACCGAAGGCAGCCACAGGGATGGGACGAGCCCAGAACTGACTGGAGCATGCCTCGTCTCTGCAAAGAGCAGCCCCCGTGGTGAATAAAAGGTGACCTCAGGATTCCGAGGAGCCCTGTGCTTTCCCAGACGGTCGAGACGGCCTGGGGAGCTGGCAGCCCTAAATGCTTCCTTTGTTAGAAATCATTGAGCTCCCCACTCCATCTTTAGAAAGTGAGTTCACCAAAGGTGAGTTAAGGACAAGGCTTTGAAGTCGGACCTGACATGCTTTCTCCTGTGTTTGTGTTGGGGGCGGTGTGGATGAAGAGCCTAATGAAGATGCAGCGCCCAAGGTGATGTTCCCTGAAACTGCTTCTTGCCGCTTCACAGAAATGCTGCTCGTGGGCCAGAAGGAGCTGTGTGCTTCTCTGGGGATTGTGTTTCCACGGGATGGTGAGGACTGTTAGAACAACTTTCTCTTGTTTCTCAAAACTTCTGCCCAGAAGGGAGGCTATAAATGGTGAAACGTTCACAATGGGTGGCACCACAGAGAAGTGCTCCCCCGTGCTGGGCTGCCCTCCGCTGGGTGCAGCTGGGGGCCGGGAAGCCTTCGGCCGGTCACCCAGCTTTCCTTCTCTGTGGTTTGATCCTCATGACACAGAGCACCACAGGGTCAAACTAACTTTTAAGAGTAACTTAATTGGAAAACAGCTGTTTTATACCTTAAGATGTAAGCAGTTCTACGAAAAAGGAGTATGTTTTAGTTTTAGGATTTGGGCATTTTATGTGTTGATTTTAAATTGCTTGGACCCTCTTCTGTCTGACCCTTCACATACTTTCATCACCTTCACCTGAAGGTGGGGATTTACTTACTTAATTTCAGGTAAGAGAGACTGAAATTGTCCCTGTGTACACTCATCTTCAAGGAAATTATAAAATCAGTAGCATTGAGCCTCCTAGAAGGGAATTAAGTTCAGTTTTTAAAATGCTGTCCTTTAAAAATTATTTATCTCTTTAATGAACATTTTTCACTATTTATTCTTAGTGCATGAAAACACTGGAAGTGGGTATCCTTGTTGTACCACAAGTAAAGAGCGATAATTCCCAAAGCCCTAGCTGTGCCCCTGAGTTTTAGACCTAGTCAGTCAACTGCAGATGGTCTTCACCTTACTTCCCCACAGACGTTTCAGACTCAATCTACCTGTTGTCGTTTTTTTTTTTTTTTTGAAGAGAGATGGAGGAGGGAGAAGAAATGGATAGCAATTTTTAAAGCTTGGATTTTACTTCAGGCTTTAATTAGCAATGGATATCTTTAATTTACCATAAAATTTCTTTATTAATGAAGAAACATAGCTATTGCCAGGGTTATTTGATTTTGACATATTCTAATCTTGCTGTGTGGTTACTGTGTAGTAGCTTTCCCGGATCTGAATGAAACCTGCGACAATCTGAGTAATTTAAAAGCATAGCTTTTTAGGTTTTGCCATTTGCTTGTCATATTAAATTTAAACATGGAAACAATGTCACTTCTGATTTATGTTTTACTTTCCAATTCTCTTAGTTCAGTTTCCTTAGGAGTTCAAACCCATTAGGGCATAATAGTTGGCTAAAAAGAGAAAGAACTGAGGATACTAATAAACTTCTCCACTAGATTACCTTAGCTTTATTTCGTTTGGAGTAACTTTGAGCCCCAAGTGATTGCCATTAACCTAGTTCTGCAAGTGTTCCTTCCTTGCTTTTGTGAGGAGCGGGGGTTGTAGGAGGGAGTGGAGGGGAGCAGGCCAGGGTTTGGGAAGGATGTAGTTCCAATGAAGGTGAGCGAGTTTGTTCCTATTATGTTTTATGTGGGATGATAACGTTTTCCAAATTCTAGTTTCCACTGAGTCATCTGTGAGTTCAGTAGAGGGGCAATTCTAGTCTGCTGTCAGATGTTCTGCTTGGCAGGTTAATGAAGAACTTCTTTTTAAAAGTGTTTTAAACACAAATTGCTGTTTTTGTGTATCTTCAATAACTGTCAATTTGGCCAAGAAATAACTTTTATATCATTTTTCATGAAAACTCATAGAATGATTTTTCTAGATAGTTTAATTGCAAGATAGTTTAGATTAAAAGGAAACATCTCTTTGGAGAAACCATGCTGCTTGGGAATTCTTTAGTCCCCATCTGTAAACAATAGCAGATTATCACTTACAGTTTTCGTATTTGGGGATCATGGGAAACTACTCACTTAACTTGGAACTAGTATTTTTGGTAAGAAGGTAAATCCTTTGTCATCATTTATAGTGGGCTGATTGAGCCCATGTGCTCTGGCAGCTGAGCCCTGCGTTTGAGACCCCACTGCAGATTTCTCTGACTTTGGTTAAGCTACTGAATCTCAGTGACTCAGTTAAAAGGAATTGTTAGGACTGTTTGGCTCCATATGGTGCTTTGTCAAGTGCTTAGCAAGTGATAGTTGCTGTTTTATTACTCTATTCACTGACTACAGGCAGATTTAATTGTTGGACACATTTCTTAATGGAATGGTAGTTATCTAAAGACATTTCCCAATTACTCTGAAAGTGTATATGAATACTAACCATCAGTTTTGTCTTGGCCTTGCCACTGACTCCTTGCGTGTTCTTGGCCAAGTGACGGCTTTGTAGCTCCCCTCCAAAGTCATATTTGAGCTGTTTACCCTAGTAAAGTAATGTGGGCATAAAGTGAAATATAATATATGTAAGAAGCACTTTGAGGGGGGTGGAAAAGCAGGTCTGAATGCCAAGAAGTATTTAATTAAACAAGTGCTACTTCTACCAACATTTTTCTTCTTCCCTGCCTCCTGAAAGAGAGATGGTCCCTTTTTAAGCTCTACTTCCTATCCTAAAATCTAGGATCAAAGGAGAGTTGTAATAAAGGAGAGTCACTCCCTCCCATTCCCTCTCTTTTTTGTGGATGTTGTTCTAACTTTTTAGGACAGGAGGTCGGGCCTGATGTTAGTGGGTGAAACCATGGGGCTCCCAGGACCTGCCTTTCATCTCTGGGTCACCACCTCGGACAGTGTTCTTCACCTCTGTAACAGTCTGAAGACACCACTGCTGGGGAGCAGCGCACTGCAGGCCGAGACCTTGAAGTGGGTCTAGAAGTCTCAGCCACCTTCGCGGCTCGTTGTTGTTCGGATGCTCATTTCTTTAGAATAACATAGAATGTTTGGCAGAGGTGTCAATGACTAAAAGAGTTTTCTCTGCTTTGGCGGTGCCTAAGTCTCACCGGCTTCTTGTAAATTGGAAGCCGAGCTCCAAAAAAGTAAGAGAAGAAAAACAAAACTGAATTCTAGCTGGTTGTTTACTGGCAGGGTTGTTCTAGACATAAACACAGTTGAATGGAAAGGATAATAGGGATTGGAGCCTGTGTTGCTCCGTGAGAGTGAATGAGCCAGTGTTAGACCTTCATGTTGGAGAAAAAAACAACATTCACCTTTTAAAAAAACAAAACAAAAACAAAAATAAAGCAGTCATTGCAGGCTGACTGATGAAAATTAAAGGTCAGTTTCTTCACTGCCCCACCTCACTGAGCGCCTGGGGCCATGTTAATAGTGGCAATCCTATTATTTTCTTGCAGTAGGCAGGAAATGCTGTCTACACCCATTAGATTTGTTTCAGTGGCCCCTGGCTGGAAATGAAGAAAATTTAATTTTTGAACTTGCTGGGAGTTAAAAAAAAAAAAAAATCACAGTGCTGCATAGAGGTTGATTTTTGGGCTGGAATAAAAACAGTGTCATTTGAGAAAACTTGTTCTCAATCTCTATTATAGGAACATTAGGCCCTTATTCACATTTGAAATCATGAATGAACTTAAATGCAAGTTATGTGTGTAGAAAACCTTTCTGAATATTGTCAGAACTGGCTCAGTTCTGGACTTTTTATCGTATGTTTGCCGAGTGCTCAGTTTCTCACATATTCCACTGGCTGCTGGAAATTTGCTTGAAGAAAGGCTTTGTCACAAGGTTGTTTTTTTTTTTTGTTGTTGTTGTTTTGTTTTTTAGAAGATTAGTTTGCTTTTCAAAAACAGCATTCATCTTGAAATTTATATATTCATTAGGGCAATCAATTACCTTGCAGTTTTGATAGCAAGAAGAAAAAATTGATATTAATGTTACAGAGAAAATATGTGAGCCTGTGCTTGCCAATTGTAATCATACTGCCTTTCAGAGTTATGTTTCCTAATCTCATGCTTACTTGGTTTCCATTATTCTGTGTCCTTTGCTTAAGAATGAGATCTTTTAAAAAATGATTTTCTTTTAGCAAGTTGATATCCCTCCTACATCTTTACGTTTTTAAGTAAGTCAAAAGATCTTGATTGCCATTTTGATGTTTGATTTTTTGGGATGTTCTGTTACAGATTCACAGCTGGTATATAATTCATTCTTCTAAGACAATATCAGATTTTCCCATGAGAGGCGGGTCTTAAGTTGAAGGGGCTTGCTTAAAGTCATAGGCGTGGCCAGCGCGAGAAGAAGCAGGTGTTTGTCTTTGTGTCCACAGGAGGTAAAAGAAACTATTATATTTTAATGGATCTGTAATTCTTACTGAACAGGACCTCTTGTGTTAGCACCTTTACTTCAGGTCGTTGTATTCATTTTGCATTGACGATACACTTAGAGCTTTTTCTTTGTTTCCTGAAATGATACATTGAAAAGGGGTTTCTAAGACTTTGTAGCAAAGAACAGTGAACCATGGAGTTTTTATGACTATTGTCCTTTCTCTTTGTCTTAATTCTTAAAACCTTTAGTAGTGTGCCTATAGTGGTGACCATTTTGCCTCTGACATTTTGCTTCTGGTTGTTATCAATGTGAGCAGTTTTCATAATGCTTATTTCCCTCATTTATTTGTCACCATAAGTACCGACAAGAAGAAGCAAAGCATGGGATTCTTGTAGTAGTATTTTTTGTAACAACTGTAGTATTACAATTATGTGTGTGTTTTGTAAAATATATTTTGGTGATAGCACATGACATAGTACATATTTGGGGGGACATTTTAAAATACAAATTTATTTTTCAGTTATAAATGAAATGGTACTTTCTAGTAACCTTTTCTGTAGGGGTTTTTTTTTTTTTTTTTGGACACCTCTGAAACTGTTCCTCCTCAAGACTCCTGACACTAATTGTACCCTATGGTGTGGGGAATTTGAAACTAACACACAAAAATAGTTAAAGGGCTTTGGAAAATTTCATGTGATACTGGGAGTCAAATGGTTTGATCTAAAAAAAAATTGTTTGCTTGATTGGAAATTTAGGTTTAAATGTTTGTATGGATTATTAACTGGCTGAAATCTGTTACCGATTGGCCATCCTATTTGAAATACATCTGGTCTATTTAAGTTTGGCAAGAAATCAGTGCAAAGATACAAGTTAGGCGTTATTATTTATTTTTCTAAGTCAGTAACGCAAATCATGTTTTGCCATGGAAAAGTAATCATTGAGAACATTACACCTGATAGCCTGTATAAACTTGCCTAACCTTTACCATAATGATACTTCTTCCAGGATGCTGACCAGATGATTGCGTATAAGGATGTTTATCTATAGTCCAGTGAATTAAAACTTGTAGATACATAGAGGGCACGTATCACTTCTTCCTTGTGTTGTTTTTTTGAATGATCTGGTTAGTGAGAGCCTTCATTTTGAAATGTTTCAAACCAATTAGGCATCTTTTGACCTAAATCTTCCAGCCTTCAGCTTTAAGGGATACATATTTGTAAAAATTTGTAAGAATGTGAGTATTTAGCCAGGTAGTCAGTTCCTGTTAGCTGTGAGAGGGCCTGGGCCTCAGTTGACTGGTGTTTATTAAAAACTTGTTTTTTGCAGAATGTTCTTCCATCATGAAGAGAGGACTCTCATAGTGAACAGTGAACCCCTCATAGAGATCCAGTTGACACCAATTCTCTAATGTTCTCTCAGGATTCTCATGACTTAACCTTGTATTGAACCTCTGAAAAAGTATTGGAAGATGGTAGATTTTAATTGGAAATGATAAAATTCTTCTTTTAGATGCCAGTCAGTCCCCTTGCCCTTGGGTGGGGGGTCCTAGTGGTATGTTCACAGTTGTGGGTGGAATTTGGAGGAGGAGAATTGGTAGCGGTGGAGGACTGGCAGAGGATAAGGCATTTTATGAGTTGGATACATGCCCAGGCTTTCTACTGTATCCACCAGGTGATGAGGCTGATTCCCCACCGTGGTGGGAGAAAACCCTAGCGGCCCACTCCACACTTTTCATTTCTCCTTTAGAACCAGGAGACGGTAGGGACTGATAGGCTGCAGAACCTGAATCTTAGGGAGCCTTCAGTTCAGTCAGAGCTG
Source organism: Camelus ferus (assembly GCF_009834535.1). Classification (NCBI taxonomy): domain Eukaryota; kingdom Metazoa; phylum Chordata; class Mammalia; order Artiodactyla; family Camelidae; genus Camelus; species Camelus ferus. The sequence continues at coordinate 80,619,923 of NC_045696.1, read as the reverse complement.
GTATTTGTCTAACTGTAAAGGTGTAGCAAGGAATGGAACAGGGAGACTGCTAATTCCTATTTGTCTTCTCCACTTTTATAGAACTAACTTCAGGGCGGGGACCACGTCTTTCCTTTTCTCTTTCTATAGTAACAAACAATAAATGTTCCATAAGTTTATTTGAATAAATAACTTAATAATGGAGCAAGACATAATGTTGTTTTGACACTGAGATACCATGTGTTTGAACCACAGGAAAACTTGTTTGCTTTTAATTTTAAAGCTCTTCTAATTCTTGGAAGAAATATGGAACTTTTAATTTAAAATAACAGATGCCTGAAAATAAGTGAAGATCGAAAAGATTGTTGGTGTTTGGTAATAGTGAAGAACTATTTGTTTTGCAAGTAATACATTCAAACTAGCTTAAGCAAAAAAAGGTTGGAGTCATTGGACGGGAAATGAGGGCAGTGTCCCTGGACCTTGTGAGGCCTTGGAACCAGCCCTGGGAAGTCTGGGAGCCAAGATTGCTTTTCTTCCTCCTTCCCTTTCTCCTTCCTTTTTTTTTTTTTTTTTTTTTTTTCTTTTTGGTACTTCTTCTGTAGAGTCCATCTTATATAAATGCTGGATGCATCTAAAGTCATAAAGCTTTACCAGTTTTTATTTTTCCTTCCAAAGTGGCAGTCTGCACATTACTTTTTAGTAATGAATTGAAGGTATGGATGGATGGTAGATACATTGTCTTAGGGTCATTTTGTAGCAAATTCCTTTCCCAGGGTGCCATGTATAGTCAGTTTGTGGGAGGAAAGTTACATAAAGAATGACTGCTATTCAACAAAGTAATGATAATCTATATTTTCCTGTCTCTTGTTTCTTTAGAATGAACTGCACTGAGACATGGCTAGGTTGATTTCTTCCCTTAAATCATCTCAGAAACTGTGCCCAGTCCATTAATTACTTTGTTCAGTGGACAGGAAATGGTTATGTTTGTACAAGTTACACAATCTTAACTAAGTCGGAGCAAGGAACCAGAGAGGTCTCTGATCTTTTTTTGTTGTTGTTGCAGAATTAACCATTTGGATCCACAAACTTACACACGATGCATGAACCAGGTTACTGGGGGCCTGTTACCCAAAATCATGATTTGTTTTACTTACAGAATGGCTGCTTGTTTAGGGATACTGAGAAAAGTGGTTGCAGGAGATCATCATGCTGGTAGTGACGTTAAGTCTGTGAGGTTTTACTTCCCTCTTAACAGTTTCTTATGCATGCAGTAGAGGAGCTGTCCTGAAGCTGGTGCCCTGCCGGCACTACCAGGGAGGGTCAGCCTCTGCTCTCTCTCCCCCATCCTCCCTTGCAGGCTGTTGTAAGTTTGTTCTTCTTTTCTGTGGTTGGCAAGTTGCTTTCTTCTCCCAGCCCCTTGGCTATCACCTTACTACCCCAGTCGTCTACTTTTCTGCATCCTAAAAGTGAAATTTTTCTCTATCACCATTTGATGATTCTTTAAGCTTTATGATTAGTATTTTGCAATTTGAGCAGAGCTGATTTAAGTATAGTATTTCTAAGTACTCTTCTGCCTTTGACTGACTGTTCATTCATTTATTCATCCACCTCTCATTTTGGCTTGCGTTAATTATTTCCTGAAGCCTGTGTATCACTGAGAGAAAATAAAATCTTAAGTAAGAGAATAACTAATAGAGGTCAAACTGAGAGAAGAATGAATGAAGAATTAAATGAATTTAGGCAGAGTCAGAAAACAGTCTCCCTCCTTAATACGCAAGCTGTCTGTGACTCCTTTGAAACAAGTGGAATTTTGATACATGAGCCACTGCCGCAAAATCATATTTACTCTCAGAGCTAATGAAGATTCCTCTTTTGAATGACCCATTGCCATTCCTTGTTTGCTTGTATCTTTTGCTCTCTTTCTTTCTTGTTAAATACTTTGGAAGCAAGTCTTGATTTTTGTGTATTTTCCCCATTTTTTTTCAAATGTTCCATACTTCCTTAAAACTTGTTCTTTTCTTATAGTGCTTTTTCCTGTTTACCAAATCATCCCCTTGACCTCAAAATCACAGTGTCTTCAGTAAGTTCTGCCTTTCCTTGTACATTTTCCTCTTGTTTAGAACCTTGCAGTTAATGCCCTCTCCTACTTCATTCCTTCTAGCAATTTCCTTTGATGGTGATACTTGCCTTGGAATTTCCACTTGAGCCTCTTAAACCCTTGGGGAAAGGTAATTCTGTCAGCATTCACTTCTTCTCCCGTTCCAAAAGACTAGGGACAAAGAATCCTTCTTATGCATTCCTTAGAGCTGAAGAATCTGCTCTAAGTTTTCTGCCATCATTTTCTTACCAGGGTCTGAATTCTCTGTGAAGGTGCCTGATTCAATCGCCCATCTCTTCCCTGGTCTCAGTGTAGGACACAAGGGTTACATTTGGAATGGGCTCCAGACACTCAGATATCATTACTTTGGTAATGACTGCATGATGCTTTGAAGGCAGACAAACAGAATAGTTTCTCTAAGAGATGAGCTGGGTAAAATCAGGGTGCGATGATCTCTAATGACTTTTCCAGCTCTCTTATTCTGAATCTGTGAATTTATCTTTAGGGAAGTTTGTTCATCAGAAAGGCAAAACCATCATTACCCATTTTATATTTTTTATTTGTAAGCTATCTGCAGTTTAACTTTGTAATCAGAAGCTAGTTACTGTTTGCTCATCTATAAAATTCCTTATAACTTTGTAAGAAACAGTTTTACTACCAGATACAATTATTGATTGTTCAGTTTTAAAATGTTTTACTTTAAAGGCAGTTCTCCAGTGGAAAGTATAATATGAGAGATACCTTTCATGTCTTTGAAATATGGGAAAAATGTTTTATTACATTAAAATTTAATAAATTTAAAACAAATATTTGCAGGCTGCCTATAGCCATGGCTGGTTGACATCCTTCCATTCATTGTGCTCCAGAAGAGGGTCACCAGATTTAAGACTGAGCTTTCAGATTGTTCTCACTATCAGTGGCATGTTACATGAAATTGATTTTGAACTTTTCAGATTTATATTTTTGGCAGAGATGTTGAGAACTTTGATTTTTCTTCACCATCACTGTGTGTATGTGGCACATAGTAGGTTCTCCATTTGGTTTATTGGATGAATAAAGGAAGTGATCCTGCTGGTCAGTGGGATTTAAAAAGTTGTCTCCACTAGCATTACAGATCACCACTGATCACCCCTGTTGTCTTCTGTGTTGTGTGACCCCAAGTTTGTTGTGACCTTACAGACATCTCAGTCACTGCAGGAGACAGACTCCTAAATTTTCTGGTGGGCTCCCATGTCTTATTTCTGGCAAACTGAAATATAAATCGACATATAAAGATTTCGCTCTAGTTTAGAAATGGCCTTTTTCGTGAAACATGCAGGAAGTCCTGCCTCCTGCCTGCGAAGCAGGGTGATAGGATCACACCTGAAAAAACGCCGCCTTGTTCAGAAGTGATACAATCGCTTTTCAGTTTGGAATATTGATAAGTGGGCAGATTTCTTTGGAAGCACGTTGTTTTTACTACACGTGTAAAACTCCAGGGAGCACTGAATAGGAGATGAGATGCTCCCTTTTGGCTGTGCGTTAGCAATGTGGCAGTTACTGATCTGTCATTTACTTTGAAAAGAAATTACAAAGTTTTGGCCTCCTGCCTGGAGTAGCTCCAGATGGTCAGAAAAGATTTTTGTACTGAAGTCAAAAGAGTATATTGCAGTGATGGAATTGGGCTTGTCATGTTTATATTAGAGCACTGACTTCCCACTTTATCCCTTTGCAAAGTTTTTCCTTCCTTTTCTTTTCTCTTTTTTTTTTTTTCCTGAGGGAGTAAAGGGAAGAAAATGCTGCCTTAGAGTTATGGCATCTAAATTTGGAATACTTTTGTTCCTGGTGAGAGTGATGTAGAGGTATGGTGTGTGGTCCATAGAATTGTTTTTTTAATCTTAGTACCCCTGGTATTAAGTATTTAGAGGACTCACGGAGAACTGAGATGTGAAAACACACCAAGATCACTCTAGCTGATTTGGAAACGGGGGTCAGAAGCTTCATTTGGGTTGCATGTGCTTATCTGACAGACTGGCTGTTAGCCCACAACTGTTATTTAGTGGCCTTCCTTAGTCGATTGGCCCATCTTCGATGGGAGCTAGGCATTACTGCATCTTTTGTCTGTTTCCCCATGATTCTGTGGTCAATAGGGTAACGAAGAAGCATGGGTGGGAGGTGGGACCTGGGCAGATGAGCATGGTATTAACCAATAGTTCCCAGACTTTGCTCTTCTGGGCACTGACGCTTAAGTCCCACACATGACCTTATGTACCGCCATGTCAACTTTGGAAGGGGAATAATGTGATTCCTATTTTCTGGACGAGAAAACAGATTCAGAGTAATACTATAATCTGCCCACGGTAGTTAAGTAGGTAACTCTCTTTTGCTGCCTGCTCACAGTTTTGGAGAAATTTATTACAAGTTTCCTGCCCCTTCAGGTTAGAGGTGACTGTAGGCTGCAGGAAATAAAGCTCATTTTCCTCTGGGAATCTTGGGCCTGTTCAAACTGAGCCTTGAAGTAAAGCTTGGTCACAAGGCTGAGATTAAGACGTAAACCTACAGGCTGCTGCTCACACACTGCTTTCGGTTACTCTTGTGGTTACTGAGTAACTCGGTGAGTTTGAAGAACATTAACAGAGTTTTATATCTTCGAAGAAAATCAGCACATGGGGAAGTGACATTAAGTTGCATACCACAAGAAGGAATTTGTGTCTGTTTTGAGATGTTGGTGTATAAATTGGAGACAATGAAAAAAATTCATAATTTAGATTGTTGCACTCTTAGTTGACTGGGTACTGGACACAGGTTGCTCTTTTGAAGCACTTTTCTTAAAAAGCATAAAGACTTGTGTTCTTTACAGGTCGGTGCTTCCCTGTGCAGACCTTGAACTTGGTCAGCAGTCTTCTCCCCCACTGGCCCCCACAAGCTACCAGAATCGTCCTTTAGACTGTGATTCTGCTTCATAATTTTGTCTTCTTTTTAAATCTCCACTGTTTAGACATTGTTCATGCAGTATTATTTTTTCTATGTATATTATATGGTACTTTAATTAGTTCATGAGTTCTTTTGGGATTGCATCCTAAATTGCAGAACACCTTGTTCTGATTGATGTGCTTTTTGAAGTCTTGTTACCTTTTTTGATGAAAAGGATCAAAGTGGTGTGGAGGCAGATTAGTCTGGCTTAATGTAAATCTGATCTCTGAGGCTTTTCTACATTCACAAAGGCACCAGAGTGGGGCTCTTCTTTTCTTGTTGCTAGTTTATTACAATTACGAATGAAACACTAATGCTATTATATAAAAGATCATAAAACAGAGGTACATTTTTTAGTGTTTTCTATGTCCAAAAAAAAAAAAAAAAAAGAGACAACACTGTGAATCATAGGGCTACAATTGGACTACAGTTACATCAAGAGGATCTTACATGAAATTTTGTTGCAGTCTTTGCCCCTGTATCAGGGGAGTGAAATGTCATCATCACTCTTAGGAAAAAAGACTTAAGAAACCTGTTAAGAGTGTGTAGAAGTTTTTATCTTCTTAGATACTTGTGGTCCTGAAGTTAGTACTACATACAGAACAGGCTCTTTCAGACCTTGGGATCCGAGTAATTTTTCCTGGTGCTTACTTATTAAATGCATTTGAGAGGCTCCCCCCTACCCCCACCCCATTTGTTTTGAAGAGACTTCCTCTGAGAATTAGTGGTAGAGTATTTGTTCAGAGAGCCCCACACAGAGGGTGTGGTGTTGCCCCTGTTCCAGGTTGTGCATCGTGGTATTACCCGAAGGCTGGAGAGAGCAGAGAATGTCCAGGGCATCTTCTCCCGCTGCCTCGGTGCCCACGTGCTCCGGGAACAGTAGTCAGCGTGCTGTCCGGGCAGTGTGGCTGCCTGCGTTCCCACTGCCCGGAGCGCCCCCTCTGCTCCCCCTCTGCCCTCAGGCATGGGGCGACTGCCCAGATTTTAGCTCTACCTTTCCTAACACCCATCTTGTTGGAACCCATCCCACAGCCCCCATAGCTGTTTTCAGATGCTTCTGTTTGGTCATTAGCTACCTATCTCTTCCCCAACTGGACTCGGACTCTGGGCTCCTGGAGATTCACCTTTTATGTCTTGAGTATCAGGAGTGATGCTATGTTGATTGAGTGAGGAAGCATATGGAAGAAGGAAATAAGAAATTAGTGATTGACTGGTCCAAGCCCGGCTTCCATACTATCAGTACTCATCCTTTCTCTTTCCTCATTTTACTTGAATTACTATGTGGTCTCTCCTTTCAGACCACTGATGGAGTGTCTGGGCCATGACGGTTTTTGAGGAGTACCATTTATAGCAAGAGTAAAAATGTTTTGTAAGGTAATCATAATCATAATCATATGATATATATTCTTACTATACGTAGATTCAGTGCTTACTCTGTGCCATGCTTTTAAGTGCTTTATGTGCATTTCTTCATTTAATCTTCACAGTTTCATGAGGTAGGTACTTTATCATTTTCATTTTGTAAATGAAGAAACTGAGGTACTGAGAGGGCAAGAGACTTGCCTGAAGTTAAAAGCTAGTAAGTTGTGGAGTCAGGATTTGAACCTAGTCAGTTGTGGAAAATTGTGTGGGATAGGAGAGGGCATAATAAAATCTTCTCCCTGAAACTGCATATTCCTTTATCAGTCTCTTCTGTATTACGCATTGCATTATTCCTCCTACAGTTATTTGGGTCAGCTTCTTGTGCTTTTGCTGAGAAATGCCATTGTCGGCTTCCTTGACTTGATAACTGCCTGTTAAGGTTTGCCACGCGAGAGGTTGATGATAGCTTTGCTGTTGGCTGCTCCTTCCATTTGAAGTAGACAGTTTTGTATATCTTAGTGAGATCGAATCAGAATTTCCTTGGTATTTATTTATTAATTTTATTTTGCTAAGCAAAATGTTTTATAAAATGTTCGCTGGCTTTTATGTAGCTAGAATAAGCAAAGACAGGGTTACCGCAATTAGGCAGAGGTTGATACCTTCAAAGAACTAGTGAATTCTAGTTAGTCATCGTTGTGTGCCTTTGATCTCATTGACTTGCCTCAATACCTGGACTCTTCAGCCTCCCGTTCAGAGTGCCTTGGCGGCCTTACTCAGTTGTGCCCAGATGTTCTAGTCAGGTGGCTCCCGTTTCATCATTACATGAGGGAGGTTGTGAAATCTGGCTGACAGTTCTATTCAGTCATCTTCATTTAATTGGGTCTTGTTTTCCCCTTTCCCGTTCTAAGTAGGGGAATAGCCTGAAGCCAATTTTTGGTGGGGGTTGGGGTTGGCTACTAAAGCAATTTACAAGCTGATTTCTTTTATTTAAATAGCACTTTATTTAAAAAGCAGTTTTCTATATATTATGGAGTCATTCCCACAGGACCCTGTGAAGTAAACGAAGTGTGGATTGGCTCAGTGTGGAGATGAGAAAACCTAACCTGAAAGTGTGCACCTTTCCTTAGGGCACCATGGGAAATAAAGGGAAAAATCAGGCAACAGTTACAATTTCTTGATTCTAGATCTCCCTCTCCCTTTTTCTCCTGTGTTGCATTTTATTGTCTCAGAACTGACTAACCTCTAACTGAAAATCTGTAGGTGCACATCTTCTTCACTTATAATGATATGAACATTACAATATTTTCATAGTGCTAACATTTTCCTAGACTCTTATTAGAATATTTTGACATTCCCATTTTTACAAATGAAGGACAGAGTTAGAAATCACCCAAATTACTATAATTGTGTAATTTTAGATGTTCGAGTACTAAACTGGGATCTGTCTACAGAATGCAGCCTCTTAATAGCCTTAAAAAAAAGGCACATCTTGGAGTCAAGAGTTTATGATATTAAAATAAGACCCTTGGCTATTTCTGGAGTGTGTTAGCTAATCTACCTTGTGGTTTTCTTTCCGTGGAATTGGTGAAGAAAGAGACAAATAAAATCCCAAACCGAGTCACAGGAAAGAATGAACACTCCTCTGGGCATACCGTTGTGTGGGATAGTCATAAATTCTACTGCCTGTGATGGCTGATGCGCGGGGAAGAGCAGAGTTGTAGCTCCCTGGCTGTGGACGGTGAGACCGGTGCACATGTGGTATGACTTTTAACCCTTACCTTTTTTACTTTAAACCAAAAAACCGTATATTTTTCTTAGGTGAGTTTGTTTTTTAAAGATGGTAATTATGAAAAATTTCAAACATATACTACAAATGTAGAGGATAGCAGTGGGTCCCTGTGTTCTTGTCACCTGCCCTTAACATCCGTCAGCTCATGGTCATACTCGTTTAGTCTTTACCCCTGTTCATCCCCACTCCCTGCTGTACTGTTTTGATGCAGACCCCACACCTCTTATTTAATCTCTAGTTATTTCACCATTTTTTTTTCAGCATAAGTTTTCTTCTAGTTGAAAACTTTCCAAATGAAATATTGGCATTTTTGCTACACAAATTGGTGATTGGGAATATAAAATTTCTAACTAATCAGTACTTTTCAAGTTGACTTTGGTTTTGGCTCACAAACTTTTTTTTTCCTGAAATGGGAAAAAAGGTTATTTGTAGTAACAAACAAGTGAGTCTTTTGGTAGTATTAAAAATTAGCTTATTTTTCAGACTTAACTTTTTTTCTTATTCAAAAGAATTACTTTTTCATCAACTTTCAAACTTTTGTGTAGGACCATAATGTTGTTCAGTTTTATGTGTTTCCAGCCTTTATATTTCTCAGCTTTTTCAAACAGGATGAACTTTAGTGTACCGTAAGTTTATGCAATCATCAATTTAGGCACTGCTGATTTGGAATTTTCAGTAAATTGGATATAATTTTAATAGCAGGTTTCTATTCAGGGAACATATTTGTGAATTTAACCTGACATGGAAAAACTAACCTGGTTTATATATACATGCAATTAATTGAGTGATTAAATTTATTATGAGTAATAAAATCTGAATTAATCTTTATTCTTTCTAGATTAAGATCCTGTTTTGTGAAAGGTAGTCAAACTTAAAAGGCAAGTTTTGGCTCATGAACCTTATCTTTTCTCTTAAGTGTTCTAAGATAGCATGGAGATTGGCTGTTACAGCCAGTCACACATACTAAAAGGAACAAAATACTCATTAACTAGAAAGGCTATGAGCATTTTTAAGGCCTTGAAGCATACTTAGGGCTTCATAATAATAACAGCAAATATTTGCTTAGTCTTGCTGTTCTGAGCACTTGCTGCTTTGAGCACTTAACGCATTTAATCCTTACCGCAGTCCTGTGAGGATGGGTGCTGTAATTATCCTTGTTTTACAGACAGGAAACAGGTATGGGGAGTAAGTAACCTGTCCCAGTTCCAGAGCCATAAGTGGTTGAACCAGGGGTAGAATTCAGTAGTTGGACTCCAGAGTGTTGGCTCTTAACAGCTCTGCTCAAGTGCCTCACTTGGTTTCCAAGCGGAAATACTAGTTCCTGTGCAAAATACTTGTCCCTCACCTTTTCATCAGTGAGAGTCTGGCCATTGTAGAGAAGTGCTGCCCCATAGAATTTTGTGAAATGATGGAACTATCATACTATCTACAGTATCCAGTTGGATAACCACTAATCACATCGAGCCCTTGAAATGTGGCTAATGTGACTAAGGAACAAAATTTCAAGTTCTGTTTATTTTTAATTAATTTAAATTTAAATTTAAATAGTCCCATGGAGCTTCAGTATTGGACATTGCCATTTGAGAGCCCAAAAGACCTGGGAGAACTTATAGTTTGCGTTTTCCTGGGGGTAATGACAACCTCTTGACATTTTATGACCGTCAGTATCTCGACCTCATTTGGGCTGTCAATGGTTGTATCATTAAATAGTAATGATTTTAATGAGAGTGAAAATATTTTTACAAATGAGATAGTTGACTGTTTAAAACCTTAATACTTAACAACAAAATACTGTTTGATCACCAACAGAAGAGATCCTCAGCGTACCACATCTGGAGACATCTCCTTGTTAATTGCTTTGTAGCTGAGCAGAAATTGCTTTGAAAGTCCCTTTGCTTTTTAGCCTTGGAGGGGAGTTCTTGCTTTGTAATGAGTCCAGCTCCCTGGTCAAGCTTAACATCAAGGAGTGATGGATGATAAGACAGTAACATGGCCTTTGTGGGCCAAAAGCAGCCCTTCAGAGCAAGCACGTGGCTCACCTTTCTCGTCCAACCTGCCTCAGTAGAATTGTGTTGAAAGAGCTCCCATCTATGAAGATACAACAAGAAAACTCAGTGGTAATGAAGCCAGATTTTATTTCAAATGAGACCACATAAACTATGATTTAGTTGATAAATCGTGCCTCCTATAATGTGCTTTCATCTCAGCCTTTATGAGGCCCTTAAACCTAATTATTTTAATCTTTTCTTTATGTTGATGAAAAGGGCCAGAGTGGTGGTTTCCATCAGCAATGGTGGGGATCTGAAATGCAGGCAAGCAGAGTCTCCAGATGGTGGCGGGTTTTGGACCTTAGCCACCAGGCAGACATAATTAAACATGTCTGCAGTCCCCTCATTTAGCAGTTCTGAAGCAGACATTTTCTTTGTTTATGGGATTGAACTGTTGTTATTGGCATATAAGTGAAGAACTAGAAGTACTATCGCCCGGTGCTGAAAGTCAGCCAGCCAGTGTTTCACACTGGATCTGGAACTCTGCTTTGAAAGGTTTGAGTGGAGAGAAGCTTCCACCAAACTTTGGGAATTAGCATGGTGGTGGGAAGTTTTCAACAGGTCCTGTTGGCTCAGTTCTTATTTGTAATTTTCAAACGTAGCAAAGTTGGAATGTAGAGAACCAGGACTGGGTGTGAAACTGGATTGGGACTTGAGGGAGGGAAGTACTGAATGGCAGGTGAAACATACCGGCTTCCTGGCTTCAGCTTCTTACTAAAGTTGGGTGGATCATTTGGTTGCTGTGGACTTTTTTTCCACTTGGTAAAACTTCTTTCAGGATGGGAAACCATGTATCACTAGAGAGTGATTTGACTTCTTGAAAAGAGAATTACAGTTTATTTGTAGAATGAAAGGTAGCTATGATGAGTGAGTTCCCATGTTTACTCTGACTGTTTCATTGCCAATAAACTCTCTATTTACACTTTTAATGATGATTTAAGGAGCAGGTGAACGTTATTTAAAGGCATTTGCAGTGAGTTTTTCTCCTGCAGGTGACTGTACAGTGTGTTCTGTAGCTACCTTTTTCACTGAAGCTCTAGAACTGAGTTGGCTTCAGTGATGAGTCTGTGCTTCTGTAGTTTGAGTAAGTTTACTGACTTTGCTTCATGTCCTTTTCACTGAGAAACTTATTATTTTAGCCAGAAAAATAAAATTACCTTTCTTTTGTGCTTTTTTTTTCCCTGGCCCCTTTCCTTTCCATATGAGCCTTACTAATGGGAAGCCAGGCCTTCTGTGATGAGTTTGGGATAATGTTGCACTGCATCTTCAAGCAAACGTTGTATCACAGGATGGTGACTCTGGATGAAAACTTCCTCTGGCTATGACCTTGCAAAAGATGTATTAAAATACAGTTGTCTCCAACTGAATTTTGACATAATTTGGACCCTGTTATTCCAGTTGCTTAATTGAAAATACGCCTCTGCCTTTAGACATGTCTTCATACAGTTGATGGGATGCTGGTGCTGAACCATATATAGCTTGTGACTGTTGTGACTGGCACTGAGGTAGCCCCATTGCTGTGCAAGTAGTAGCAGTGGTTCCAAAATTCCACCGGGCGGCATTCACATCTAGTTCTCTATTTACAAATCCTGCGGACTCTATAACTGAGAAGCTGCACATGTGCGTGAGTGTGTGCTCACACATATCAAATCAGTCCACACGCACACACACAGCAGCAGCTTGTCCCAAGGACTTGGAGTGACAATCGAGTCTTCAACTCTTCTTAAAAAGGAAAAATTTGCACAAAGTTAAAACTTAAGTAAGTAAAAGACATCCGATTAGTTCTGTTTTAAGAGCAGCCCTTGACTTCACGCTTTTGCATGTTAGAACTTGTCTTAGAGTCGATGAGGCTTGTTGCGCATGACTCTGTACTCTTGCCTTCTGGCTGTAGAGGATGATTTCCTGGTGAAGGATGTCGCAGGTGTCTTAGTTTGCTACTTTTTAGCATGAGGTATGCTTTAAGGGCCGGGGAAAAAATCAGGTAATTTAAGTCTGTTTTGAGACACATGGAAAGGAAGCTATTTTGTAACTATTGGGCACGTGAAACTTGGCAGGACCCAAGTCAATTAGTGGCCACAGTCACGTGACTGATTACCGGTTGGGGACCCACAGTTAGCTTATTGCAGACCTACATCTGGCATAATTGATGTTGTCATCAGTATTAAACTACTCACCCTGCTCTGCCAACCTTCCTGCAATAACAAAAGTTTCTTGCTTTACATGTGTGCAAGTTTGTGTGACTCTATGTGTGTATAGAATTAGAGTTTTAACCATGACCCAATCACAACTAGTTGAACTTCTTGATTTTAATAACACATTAGAAAAACTCAGGATTCCATTACTTCCCTACTCCCTGTATTTGGGAAGCCTGTGGGTTTCTTCTTACCAAGTCGAATAAGAGGAAGATTGCTCCAAACCATGTTATCCTGTACCTAGGACCTGAAAGGAATACAGAGAAGGACAGGCCTCCAAAACTTGCACACTGACTTAAAACATGAATTAATATAAATTTTAAATGTTCGTTGCTGGTTTGTCATGGAAGTTAGTGGGTTGTTTCCTGAAGGGTTTGCTGTAAGGAGTCATTTTGTTCTCTGAGAGAAGGGTGGAGGGTAGTGAAGATGTAGGTGGGACTGGATTGGTAGGGAATTGTATGAGCAGGTCTCATTCATGCTTCCTTCCTACTTTGCTGCAGATACTTAAAGATTAGAAGTTAACTTCCCTTTATGGGGAAAAAACATGGCAAGGGATGTTCCAATTTCAGAGATTTTAATTTACGTTTTGCAGCTTATCTCAGGGCAGAATTTCTTTTGGTTAAGAGTTATCTAATACTTTTTTTTTTTTTTGGACAATAAGATGTTTTTACTTGTCTTTGTGTCTTCTGAAACTTCAAAAGAAGAGGCCTTTATTTTAATTTTTCCTTAATGGTTTTTATCATATTTGAGCTCTTGAGCACTGTAAAAATGGTATATGTATATGAAGTCCCCATTATCTCTTTTTCCTGAAAATTTATAGATCAGATCATCAGAAGATAAATACAGTTGTATTTTTACAACTGTAGGTTTACAACAAACAATTTTAATCTGTTAGGCACTGGGGAGGCCATCTAACTCTGCATTCCAACCAGTGCCAAAACTCCCCTATGTGACATTTTGACACATGGTCATGAGACTGTGCTAGAGTTACTGTGATCCACTAACGAGACAGTTGGACAGGGGTCCTGGAGACCAGCTCCCAGGCCTGGTTCTACCCCTAACTATCAGTTGGCTTTTGGGTATCTTTACCATTATGATTAATGAGGTGAAAGAATCAGACCAGATGGTCACTAAGGTTTCTTTCAGTTCTTGATTTCTGTGAATATTTGCTAACAAAGTTTCTTTAACTTTAAGAAATAGTTAATTTTTTGGACATGTTTCATTTTTATAATGAACCCAAATGGTCATGGTTAAAGATCGATTTTCTGTTAGCACTGTTTTTCCACGTATTTTGATTGGGACCCACGTTGAGACACATACTTTACCTTGTAGTCCAGTGTATAGACATACATGGAAATTTTCAATATGTATAACCAAACCAAGAGTCTTATAAATCAGTACTTGCCTTTACTCTTTGTGGTGCAGTTCTATACTATTCTATTTTATTTAAAGGAATGCCAGTTAGTGACCCACTAAATTGATTATATGACCCAAGAATGGGTCTTGACCTGTAATTCAAAAAACTCTACTCCATAGCCACCTGGAACAAGTGTGTTTCTTCTTCCACGTGACAGCCTCTCAAACTCGACTTCAGCTGGCTTGGTTGCCTTTACTGCTTCTCTCCTACAGGCTGAAGGTCCCCAGGGTTCAAAGCTTTTCCGTGTATGAGTCGATATTTTGACTCCCCACCACTGTGATCACTGTGATGAACTGTGGTAACTTAACGTTTGTGTCCTTCTTAAAGTAACGGCGACCAGAGGAAATGTAATTTCAAAATACAATTTAACTAAGGCCAGCCCTTTCTTCTGCTTCCTTTCCTGCTAATGCCCACTACACGTTACACAGTTTTCCTGCAAATACTTGTTCCGCACATGTTTACTGAGCACTGCTGTGTGTTAGGACTGTTTGTAGTGTTTGGGGATACAGCAGTGGGCAGAAGCCCAGTCCCTGCTCTCGGAGAGCTGTGTCGTAGGGAGCCGTGCTGGCTGCTGGAGTGTGTCCGCGGTGGCAGCCGGGACCGCGCCCTCGGAGTGCTCCCTCAGCGCGCAGTCTCGAGGGCTCCTGTATAGCTCTGTGTTGTGTGCTGGTTAAGGCATTTCCCCTCCGAATTGTGAGCTCTTCCTGCCTTTCCACTTCACCGCACATCTCAGCGAAGATGAAATGGCAGCTTCTTGGGGAGATAATATATGTATGAAGCATTTTAAAATGTTAATTCTTCAAAAATAAGTTAAGTGGAAATTAGAGCTTAAAAAAGGACCAAAGTACAAAAATACTAAATTATTTTTCCTGAGTTTCAGAGTGAAGATTGAAAGTTTCTTTAGTATGTGATGAAAGCCCATGAGTTCAGGTCGCAAGGGCATCAAGAGGGGTCTTTAACTTTTGGGGACAATGACGTATACTCTTAAAATTTAAACTATTTCTAGAGTGACTTTGGCATGGTTAAATTTGGACCAATGTTAATAGTTTTAGTTTATAGTTAAAAACTGAATTCAGTTAACTAAAATGGGCATTATATATCAAGTAATACATTGGGGAAGAGCTTTGAGTCAGTGAAGTAAAAATGTGGTTCCTATCTTCAAAGCTTGCATTTGAGCTAGAATATCTACGTACATGAAATGATATAAACTAGTGATCAGGCCACATAAGTACAACTTGAATGTGATTATAGATAAGTAGAGCAAATAACTGGAGACCTAGAATTGGAAGGAGGTGGGAGTGGATTGTTCTAAGTTGAATGTAACTTAAGGAATCGAAAGCATTAAAAAAATCTGCTTAGGTGAAGTTGCAGTTTATTTACCTTTTAAAAAATAGTTAGAATTTCTTTTATTTGAAAAATTAGCAAAGTAGGAATTTTTGGAGAAGATGTAAATATATTTCTAACATGGGGAACTAGTATTTAGAATGAAAGAGCAGGGGAGCAAGCCTTCAATATGACATTATTCAGTCAGAATGGAATTGTATTGATTCCGGGGTGTGGATGTTTCTATGTGGTGGCATTTTCACACAGGACTTTTCCTTTACTTTATTCTGAACTACATAAATATCAATTAAAGCTTTCTAGTCCAAGTTAACAGATGGCGATGTATGCTGGATTTATAAACAAAGCCCTAGAACAATACTACACTTAATTGATGAATGCTCTCTCCCTTCTCTGAAGAAAGATTTTGGCCTCCAGTGTGGTTGTCTGAGAGAGAATTAATGAATTCTTTTCTATGACCTCATGTAGAAGGACTCTCACTATAGAAATAGTTGATTTTTCCCCCCAAGAAGACAACTTGAACACTTGTTAAGTTGCCTAGTAATTTTGAGTTCACAAAGATGGATTGAAAAAGTATTTGAGCAACTTGTATTAAAGTCACCTTAAAAAAAAAAAAGTCATATTTTTGTCTTTGGAGTAGAATGATGATTCACAACCAAAAAATAGTACCTAAAATAAAATGCTCAGAAAAGGAGAGCACGTCTAGTTCTGTGATTTCAGGCAAATTAGATTTATTTTAAACTTTTTTTCTGTGAACTTCCACTTGACATTCTTTAACATGAGATGACACTTTATGCTTAAAATGCACCCTTCCCCACTTACTTAAGATAAGTGAAAATGCTGTTTTGTAATAGTGCCATGCAAATGGAATCTTGGGGTTTGGAAAGGCGAGCCCAGGTGTCCACGTCCAGTGGAATGCTCATCCCTGTGCATAAGAAGGCGAGAGGAGCCGTTTGACCAGTATGACAATGTCGGTAGAAAATACTCATTCTCATTTGTTTGGAAATGATATATTTCAGATTGTGAAGAAGGCTATCTCATCTCTTCATCGTAGCTTCTTTGAAACAAGCACTAGGTTGATTCAGGTAAATATTTAAATATACTGAAGCATTTGGATTGCAGCAGATGAAAACACTGGCGCCTTTGGTTGAGGGCAATGTGTACAAAATGCTTTTGACTTTAATGATAGCTTTCTGCCTGCTGCCACCCAGGCGTCTTTCTTGTGCTCCTTGGTTTGAGGGTGGCAGTTCACATAAAAGTTCTGGAGCTTCCTGCCCAAGGCGGCCTTTTGCAGGGAGTTCTCCTGGGGGTGAGTGTCGCATGACTGCCCTGGGAATGTGTTTACTTGACTAGCTCTTGACGCTTGGATATAGGAGATGAAGAACGCACTGACCTCTTTTTTTGGATGTGTTTTTTTGGTTGTTGTTTAAGCTCTGATGTAGGTATTTTAGCAACCTTTGAGATAATAATGGCACACACCATATGGAAGTTGTGTGTTGTAGGACCTTAGCTGGGATTGACATTTGTATAAATCAGCATCCTCCCAGAATTAGGAAGACATGACATCAAAAATATGAATTCATAATTTCTTCTGTTAAGTACTATACATGTCATACCGTTAAAACTACACTGTAAGGATCTGGGATGAGGTCTCCGTATCCTCTGTCCTATGCTGATTGGGGTAAGAGACTAAATCTGCATTGAGCTGTATTGAGCAATCTGCAAGGTCCTCATGCCTGTTAAGTTCAGCGTTGGTCTCTGCCTTCCTGCAAAGCCGCCGTTTACCGTTGGAGGGATTTTGTGTGGAGAGCTGCAACTCCAGGTGCTCCTACTAGTGTTACAGGAGGAGAGACCAGGAAGAATAAGCCAGCAAGCGAATTGGGCTGATATTGATACAAAGACTTCAGATAATTAGGAAGAACTTTTGCAGGCAGGACGTTTTAATTTAATTTAATTTTAATTTTTTAATATTTATCTATCTATCTATCTATCTATCTATCTATCTATTTATTTATTTATTTATTTATTTATTTTAGCAGTCAGGACGTTTTTCCCATCAAAACAGGCATCTTGGGGGTATTCCTGTGTTGCCATTGTCAAGGTCTTACGTTCGCACTCAGTTGTATATACACAGAAGTTTGTGGAGATGGTAAATAATGCCTGGACAGCCACGATCTGGGAAATTGTCGATATCCTTTAAGATGATGAAATTCAGTTTCTAGTAAGGAAAGAAAGGACCTAGAGCAGTTTTTAAAGTGAGGTGTTTGTTCGGGGAGGGGAGCAAGACTGAGTTCTGATCAGTGCTGCGCCTTATTTTTTGGGTCTCTGCTTGTCATGAGAGAAGTATTGTTCCTGGAAATGAAAAAGCGTGGAGGCAGAAACTATTTCTTTGGGGAAGAAAAAAGATAAGAGGGTGGATTTTTGCACCGCTGGACTAGCTGTGGGCTTGGCAGCCTCGGGAACTGAAACCTTGTCTGTGTGGCTGTGGAAAATCTCGAATGCTTGGTTTTAAAATGGAAATCACAAACAGGGTCCTAAGACAAAAGAATGACATTAAGATAATAGAGGGTGGAGAAAGAGAAAAAGATGAATAAATAAAGCCAGTTATTGTTTTTCTTTTTTTAAAGGATGTATTAGGAATTTGTTTAAACCCCTAAATCAAGAAAACAGAGCTGTGGCAAAATCTAAAATACGAACAAGTTTTATCTTATGAAAAGTTCATGCTTCACTCTTAGGCCTAGTGCTAATGACATTCAGTTACCTGAAAGAATTATTTAAAAGGGAGGCTACCCAGTTTCATTAACTGCCTTGTGTCCAGGGCTTCGGAAGATCAGACGTCTCGTGAATTGACTATTGAGCTTGAGTGTGGTTCAACTGTTGCCTTATCCTGAGAGCTCTCACCCTTCAGCTCAAAGGCATCCTTTTGAATCTTCAAGTTTTGGCAGTACCCTTGAAGGAATGGAAGCTGCCCGCACCTGCTGTTTCACTTTGGCGTAAAGCCAGAAGGCCCAGCTCTCACCTGTAATTTGATGGTTGTCGTTCACTGAGGCCCCAAAGAGGAGTTAGTTACACCTTGAATTGAATGTGTTTATTAAGGACATTCCATGATTACACATAAAATAAATGTCTGTTAGATTCTCTGCATCTAGCTGTTAGGTAGTTTGAAGTTCTAACTCATCTTTTTTATATGAATTTCCTTAGAAATTAGAATCAGCTGAGAACTTCAGTTGCTTAAGTTGTTTCCCAGTGTTTGGAAATAGTGTATTAATGCTTTTTTGAGAATTGATTAACTAACCATCAGGGTGTCATTTTAGTCTAATGTTTTAGTTTAAAAGTTGCTGCATAAAGATTGAAAGTTGTGATTTATAGTAGTTTTTCAAAGATTCATCTGTCTAGTCGGTCAACTTTTTTATCTGTGTACTACTTTCAGGATTGAGTCAAAGACACTGATTGTTACTAGTAGTTTTCAGTTAATATGAGGAAAATGTGAAGTAAGAGTCAGGTTACCTTTTGGATTCTCCCATTTAGCAACCACAGAAATTTGCTTCTGTTTTTACCTCTCCCAATCATCACTATTTTTTCCACTAATCAGAAATGTAACCCTGGTTTCTGTGGTATTTCTTTTGTCTCACTGGCTCTTTGATCTTTGTTCTCTTTGTTTTTTCTTTACACAGAGCAAACCTTACTGACTTGAGTCTGGAATTTTGAGGTAATGGTAGTTATACTAATATTGTGGGGATTTTTATGTTTGTGTGTGAAAAGTGACTGTGTAAAGTGACTTACTGGGTTTTACAGTTTATAGGTGAAAATCTTAGGAACTTGTTCCATGTAGACATTGTAACAAAGGCATTTATTTGATATGAAAGTTATTTTCTGTCTTTTAAAATCTATGTAATGTACTGACTACATTGTTAAAGACTTTGTTTTTATTAGTGCAGTCTGGGGTTCACAGCAAAATTGAGAGGAGGACATGGAGATTTCCCACATGCCTCCCTACCTTCCGCACATGCACAGCCTCTCCCATTATCAATCTCCCCCACCAGAGTGGTACAGTTGTTATAATTGATGACTCTACATTGACACATTGTTATCACCCAACATCTGAATACATTTTTGAATGTGGAAAATAAAATTGTGAGCAGTCTTGTAAATTAGAAGGTTGAGTGGCTGTGTTGGTAAAGTTAGTAATAGGTGACAGATTTTGTATTCATACCTGTTTGCAATTAGTCACGCCTTTTGTCAGTTCCTCAGAGCAATTAGATTAGCACATTAAGTTTTTGGGTTTCAGAAATGAGCTTCAAAGTGTAAGGTAGTTAATGCTTACCTAATTGGCTAGGAAGAGTGTTTATTTCTTTTTAGGGAAATAATTTCCTCTTGTTTCATATTATCCAGCACATTGGTTGAGTGAAATTAATTGTTAACTTGAAACACATTTATTTTCTATGGGTGTAAATATTCCCAGAGTACATTTGACACTTTGATAATACTTAATTGTGGATTAGGTTCAGGGTTCCATGTGATATGTTGACATGCAAGTCAGAGGAGCCTATTACATTTACAAAAGTTCAATAACAAGAAACTCATCATTAACTAGGATTGCAGGAAGTAAGGAAATAGTGTTTTGGAATTTGCAATCTTTTATGTGTGGGAATTCTTTTCTGTACCAGTCTTGTAAATTAATATGAAAGCCTGACGAATATATATTTTTTCTCTTATAAACATTTCTCCTACCCCGAAATAATTTGAATAAAGTCAGCTTTATTCCTGTCTGCTGTAGTCATTTACTTTCTATGGATAAATAGTATTCCTTGTTATTTGCAAGGCTGATGTAACAGCACATCTGTTATATGCTTGGCATTTCTGCTTCTGGTGAAATGCTATTTGTGAAGATTTATCTGATCCAGATGTGTGACCGGCAAGCTACATTTCTAATTATAAGGACAGCCAAATTCCATTATAAGCACATCATGGGATTATAGGGCCAGGAGGCATCTTGAGAGGACATCTAGTTCATTCTCCAGCTTTTCAGCAGGACCACACTTCATAAACCACTCCAGCACTGAACAAAGCAGCAAAGAATGTTCCATCCATGTATAGGCTGAATGTGGAATCATTAGGATTATAACTAGAAAAAGAGACGAGTCCTTCTTGTCCAGCCCTCTTGCTTTGTGGGTAAACAGAGTCAGGCCCAGAGAAGTCTGACTTAATCTGGACTTCTAGGACTCTTCCTAGGACTGCCTCTGCTGTTTTCTGAAGTGGCCTGAGCTGAGGGAGAGAGGGTGGAAGACTTGATTGGAAATGCCAGGTTCACATCCAGATGTAGCTCTCTGGTTACTTCATTTAGAAGTGAGAGGTGATGAATTAGTGACGGCTGGATTCCATTGGAGTTTATTAATCATTTCTGAAACCTAACATGGAATGAGATCTTCCACAATAGCATGTGTATGTGTTTGTGTACACCAGTGATAAAGCACAGAGGAAATTGGGCTTGCATTTATAGCCAGAGGGTTTGCAAATGTTGTACATAAGCTTACTAAGAATGACATCTCTGAATAAATACGTGATTCTTCAACTTGATTTGACATTGTTGAGTCTAGGTTTGATTTTACACTAAGCTACTGGTGACCCTGTTGCTGTTTGATCATCGCTGACAGGAGACAAGGGACTCTGGCACCACAGACAGGAGCATACCAAACAGCATGAGCGCCAGCATGCTTGCGTCAGTTCCTCCTTGTTCCTAAGTCCCACAGGGTGATGTGGAGCGTCCAGGTGGAACTGTGTACACAGTGGGATTGTGGTTCTGCTGAGGGACACTACGCTTGGGGAAGCCAGGGCTTTTGTAGCACGCAGTAAGTGAACCTGCTTTTGTCCAGAGGAGAGCCACTATCCCATCTGACAAGGTTGTTCACTGTAAACAGAACTCTGAGAAATAGCCTGGACAAAAATGGTCAGGGCTTTGCCTTTTTAGCATACCTGGCATGACGTGGGAAACTGTCTCACAATGACAGTGTCCTGTAATTTCTGTCCATTTGGATGCTGTAAGGAAGACATGATCGAATAAAACACATTAGTGGCAACCTCACAGATAGTAAAGGACATTATGCAACTGTTAAAAAGCAAATTCATAGTAAGAGAAATTGGTAAGTGCTGGATAATCAGAAGAATGAAAATGGGAGGAAAATATGAAGAGCATAACTTTATTCCTTCTGAAATTGACATCTTATTGTGCTATTTCAGGATGTGGTCAGATCACATTATAAATGATCACAACCAGAAAACATCAGGGATTTTAAATCTCGTTTCTACACTGTTCAATCCATACGTCTCTTGTGAAATGAAAGTGGTAGCTGTGTGAACCCAGGCACAGGTTTGGCTGTTTCTTCACTGCATTGTGGCCTTGAGGTGCTTTGCTTTTTTAGTTTTTATTTTTTTATTTTTTAGAAAAGTTATTTGTACTCTTTATTTAAAAAAAAAAAAGAAAAAAGAAAAAGTTTCCCCCCAAACAATAGGGAGGCATACAAGAGTAAAAGCCTCCTTTTTACAGTGTCCTTCTAGCCCAGCCGGAGTTCACAGAGGTGGCCATAGTTCTTTGGCCATTGGATCAGGCAACATTAGAAGGGAGAGGAAATGTTAATGATTTTAGTGGCTACTTTTTGCTTTTGAAGAATCAGAATCTAAGTATGTGGGACATTTAAGAGGTATTCTGAATGTCTAGAAAGAATCATAATACTGCCTCATAAATCTAGCACTAAAATATTATATGTTCACTTTTCTCAACAGTAACTAAAGATTGTCTTACTATAACGGGCACTAGCTGGGTCAGGTAATAACATCTTTGTCTTATGGATAAAGAAACTGAGTTCTACAAAACTTACTTTGCCCCGTGGTTACATGTGAGCTGGGTTAGGCTTCTTACTGCTTAGAAAAGATTTTGGCCCCAAATAAAACCCTTGTAAGACATGAGACTAAATCTGTAGTGCTCTTAAGTCTGCTTATCCTGCTCTGTTTTTTTAAGTGTCACTTTCTTACGTACTACACAACTTGTTACTTTCATGGCTTGTTTTGCCTTACTAGAATGTGAACTCGGCCAGAACAAGGGTTTTTTATCTTTTTGTTTCTCTTGTGCACTGGTGAATTACCAATGTCTGGAACAGCATCTAACCTCTTGTAGGTGCTGAGTAAATTTGGTCATTAAATGAATCGGCACGTGGTATATTATCATACCTGGCGCTGTAGATCAATGAGAGTTCTTAGATAATGTTTCCAGCTTTGGGCAAGCGATTGGACATCTCTGGGTAACACTGATCGTCTCATCTGATAGGATCAGGTTTAATCTGTAAACTGGACAGGGGGACATGGCCTGCAGCAGATTTTGTTTTCGGCTTTGCAGTGTTTTTTAAAATATGGAAGCAACATTTGAAAATTAAGGGGTTTCATATAAAACAGGATTTCTGGTTTCTCATGAAAACCTGGCAGCAGGGGCTTGGGTCCCTGTGTGGCAGTGAAGGGCGTGAGCCCGGCATCACCTTGCTGTTCAGACAGGGGCATTTGCTCTCTTTGCAGTGGTCCGCGCCGCTCTCTGCTGACTCCTAGATACTAGGCTGACTGCCAGCTGTTCTTTTTCATCATGTGCAGTTTAATTTTTAAGTTTTTAAATATGAAGAAATATTTCTCTGTAGCCATGTTTTCCAAACGAGGAAACAAGGAAGGTAAACCACTTCACTTGTGCGGCAGTTAGGTGTTTGAGCCTCGCAGCCCCTCGATGTGATGATTATCTAAGACGTCCGCTTCTTTCAGGTCTAGACTTCTTATGATGGTAGTTAGGATTGCTGGCGGTATGCGACAGGGAAGAGATAGTGGCTCAAGACTTAGAAGAATGAACTTCAGTGGACGGGGTAGCATGGAATGTGAGACTGGGAAAAATGCTTCCTTTGTTGAACGGCTACTGCCTGATGGGTTCAGATGTTGAAAGTGTGTGGCCACATTGCTGAGTGCTCAGGTGCAGTGTTTGAAGGGCTCTAAAGGTGTATATTCTCTATTTGTACTATTTTCTGTCTAAGGAGATTGTATTTTTCTATTTGTAATAAGTGGCAGGAAATGCAAAAAATGTAGAAAAGTGTTTGGAAAAAGTGATACTTCATCCAGGAAAAGTGGATGTTTTAGGTTTGTTTTTTCCTTAAAGACTTGAAAAATTGAGCTTTGGATCTCTTAAATTTTTTTTTTTTTTTTTTTTTTTAATAAGAGGGAGGTGATTAGGTTTGGGGTTTTTTTTTTTTTTTTTTTTGAACCCAGGACCTCATGCATGCTAGGCATGCACTATACCACTGAGCTATCCCCTGGATCCCTTTTAATAGAAGGACAAAGGGCATACTCTTCCTAGAGGAAACTTGAGTAACTACACAATTTCAAATCATGCTTAATGTGGAAATATGACTTATATTTTTGTCATTATATAGGTGAATAAGATTGTGCAGTCCTTTAGATTCTTGAATTCCTTGTTTGATTACAGAGCTAACCATTGAATCCAATTTTCTTTGACTCTTTACCTAAAGATTGGGCTAAATTCTTCCATGAAGAAAGTGTAAGTGAAGTGCTGCTAACATATCATTAGTTAATCTCTGTAAAATAAAGATTTCACATAACTTCATTAGGAGAGTTGAAAATAATTAAGTAGCTTGAGCAGTGAACAGCAGTCCTTGGGAAAAGTTTGTGTGTTCAGAAAAGTTTGACCCTGGAGAGATTCTCATATTAGTTCTTTAAAGTCCAGCATTAAAGAACCTCTGGCTGTTCAATCCAGAATTCTCAAGCTTACTTGACAGCAGAATTCCTTTTTAACATAAGACGTTATCAGCATGAAGCAGAATATTTGTTCTACGGCATATAGTTTGGAAACTATCACCTTGGATGCACTTAGAAAAAACCAGAGATACCACATGTAGTTGGTTCCTGTTTCCAAATGGGTTTATCTGTTGCCCTCACCTTTACTTGGGTTTGCAGTTACATTTCTTCCAGGCTACTCCCAGAGACATCAGGCAGTGACATGGCTAAGACTTAGTGTAGAATCCAGATGGACTGTAGAGGATAGTTTTGAGTCATCTTTCTTTTGTTTAGAAAACAAATATATCTATATTGATTTCCTATTTTTTGGGTCGTATGCTTCTAGTTAAAGCATGTAACTTACCATGCCTGTGCTGTCAGCTCCCACTGCAGGTGTAGCCATCTTTTTCTTATCCTGTTGTTTTTTTTGGGGGGGAAACTTACAGTGACTAACATAGATAATACTTGTTTTTTCAGTAGTTGGCCTGGTTTGGGACTTCGTAGATAGAACCTAATGGACTGGGGGAAAGACAGTGGGATAATTAACATTTTTGGAATTTGATAAGTAAGAGTGGGTGTATATATGTGTGGGTGTTGTAAAGAGCTTATAACTTGGTTAGGTTTCCTTTATAAACTTAGGTAGAACATACACTTAGAAATTTGAAGTGATTTGAGAGGCAAGAGACCTTAACTCTTCCGTTAATCAGTGGTATGACCTCTCAAAAATAAGGGGTGGATTAGATAATCTTGAAGGTGCTGCTGACTTTAAAAAAAAAAACCTTAAAAATTTTATTGTGAATTTTAAGTGCTAAGGTTGTGTTTTTGGAATTAAAATAGGTTGTAACATGCTGCAAGAGAAATCAAACCCTCTTGGTGGAAAAGTTAATGCTGATGTAAAAATATGATTTGGAATCTTTGGTATTTGCCAGGGGCTACAAAGGATTAAATGATTCTCCATTTGCAGTCTTCTTGTACCACATGAAGGCTGCGGGAGAATTTAAGGGCCCTGGGCTGACCTCATTCAGAGATCTGTAGGTTGCCATCCACGATGGCAGTAAGGGTAGTGTAGTGTGTACTACTGCTGCCTTTGGATCTTGACATTTTTACCATTCATCACCTCAGAGTAAGTAATGAGAAGCTTAGAACCGGGGAAGTGTTTACCACATCTTGTCCCTGGAAAAGGCTGCAGCCTAAAGATGCTTATTGTTCAAGGTGTGACCTGAGTGAATGTTGTATGGCTATTGTAAGTTTTCTTTAAAGATATGTGGCTAAACAAAGTACTTTCTAGGGAAAATTTCTTTCAGCTAGAACTTTATTTATGACTCTGATCCCAAGTTAGTGAAACTACTACATTAGGATCACAGAATTTAGAACTGGAAGGGAATTTGCAGATCATCTAGTCCAACCACATCGTGTTGCAGATACATGAAGCCTCTGAGAAACCTAAGTCGCACAGCTGATATTCATAATAAAACAAATTAAACCCAAATCTCCAGATTGCCACCGAGATCCTCTTTCCTCATATTATGTAGATTTCAGGCAATGTATGCAGTGCTAGAATTCCTTGTGACATATTTAAAAAATTGGCGTATAGTTTACATACAGCAAATTGCACAAATCTGAATCTTCACAGGGATATTTTGACATGTAATTGATCATTTAGAAACTGATTTTAAAGTAAATTCTACAAAAGGTAGCTGTTGTGAGAGTGATATTTGTGTTGACAGCATTCTAAAAAGTATGTGATGTTTAAAGTGATTAGCTTGCACGGAAGATATTTATCCAGCAGTAAGACTTTTTTTTTAATGTTTCCCTGTGCTATACAGAAGAAATCTGTTTTTTATCTATTTTTATATATAGTGGTTAACATTTGCAAATCTCAAACTCCCAAATTTATCTTTTCCCACCCCCTTTCCCTGGTAACCATAAGATTGTTTACTAAGACTTTTAAGATGTATAGACAATGGCCAAATAATATTCAGGGTTCTGGTTTAACTGATAGGGAAAGTAGCTTTCTTATGGACAGAAAAGGCATTGAGAGAGAGCTGACTTGACATGGTGTTGAATTTCACACAATTAGCTTTGAATGAATAGTATTTTCACTGTACTGTGAGCTTTTTAAACTCACAGTGAGTGATACCCATAGGACTTTGCATAAGTAAAAATTAGTTTAGAACAAATTATTTATTTTACTAATTCTAATTTCTGAATTAAATAGATGAATAATGAATGCATGAAAACATCTTTTAGAATATATGTTACAGGGGTACAGTATAAGATTAGGGCAAGATGTTTTACTACAGGATTTTCTTAAACCCTGGAAAAAAACAGTAAGAATTCATTAGTGAATGTTGGCGACAGAATGCGATGTGGCACAGCCGTCTGCAGAGATTTGGAGGATTTCCCTGTGACAGTCTGTACTGAATTATCAGTTGATTGAAGGTAGGGGGTAGGTGGCAACATATACCACACCCAAGTTGAATGTCAGATTTATTAAGCCCTCAAGCAGTATGATGATTTTAGATTTTAATTTCAGTCGTAGCAATGTCTTAAATACCTTTGACAGAGGATTTTGGAACATTTTTAAAAAGTCTCAATAAGGCTGTCTTGTAAAGATCAGGGGGATGGAAGTTTGAAAATCTCACTATTTGTTATTTGAAGGTCTTTTGAAATCTTAACCCAATTACAAAGTTAGCCAAATGTGCAAAACTGGATTTCCAGTGTCTGCATAGTGCCAGGCTCATAAGACACCCAATAAATATTTGGAAAACTGAGGGAATGAATTTGCAGCTCTGTCAACTCTGCTTTATGTGATCTCAATCATACATGTGATTTCAACATGTATTATTCATTGATAGTAGTGCTCTGGTTGTAGTATCTGTCAGATGTGATGTCTGTAAAATGAGCTGAGTAGTTGTGCTTAATCCTAATATCGTAATTATTAAGTGTTGATTAAAATTTTACAATATTAGTCAATTTTGAATTCTCAGACATAAATATTGTCTCTGAAATGATAAACATATTAGAGGTGGAGATCAGAGGCTTTGTGTCTACAACTTGTCCAGCATCAAGTGTATCTCCTCTTTTCTGCTACTGCATTTCTTGGTTGAACAATCGAGTGGAGTGGTCCCTGGTGCTTTTTCTAACCAGTGGATGGCAAGTATGTGACATGGATCTGCACAGTCTTTAATTTCACTACCTTGGCAGCCATGTCTAATTATCACTGTGCCAGGGCAGTGAGTCTTTCTCAGCACTGCAGGGCAGACAGGCACCGAATCAATCGGAGTGGGCATGTGAGAAAAAAACTGGGGCTGTCACCAAACAGCTACGTTAAGAAGCTGGAGAGGGATTTGTGCTTAGAACACAGAAAAAGTTCTTAAATGAATCAGAATAACCCAGGTTTCCTGATTCTCAAGTGTAGTTTTTTCTTTTTTATCACTTTGACTTCTCATGTCACAGGATAGGATTGTGAAAATAAACTGAAATGATATCCTTACTTAGGGTTCAGCTCACAAAATTAAAACTAAGTCATTCTATACCTTGTTTTATCTAGGTACTGAGGATAATGTAGCTAATTTAATTCTTCATCCCAGTAATCTCTTCAGTGACTATGAAGAGTTTGGGAAATTTACTGAAATAAGGCAGGGGTTATAGAGCTGGGGAGAGGGAATAGAATGAAATAAAACTTTTCTGAAGTGCTTGGGAAAATATTTTTTTAAAGTAGCAATTGTTAGAGGTACAAGTATGTCTTATCTGTTAAGTAGAGCAGGTAGGAGCTCCACTTGGCGATGCTCTTGAAAGTTTGAGCCTCATTTAAATTTGTTGTAGATGCTTCTTTTCATATGTTTAAATGGGATGTTTCTCAATTATTTTGAATTATCAAGATTTTTATTTATTTAATATTAAAATGTGAAAAGAGGCTGCAGTTTTAAAGAGGTGCAAATTTTTCCATAATTAGCAAACACCTGAAAAAATTATTAGAAATTACAGTAATCTGATTTTTTTTTTTAGATTTAGGAATGGGCATTGTAGTATCAAGCACTTTGTAACTTCCCAGTGTTCTAAAGAGTATATATATATATTTATATACATGTATGTATGTGTTTGTGTTTGTATATATTTGTTTTGGAGCATCTTAATTTTAGCTTTATGGAATTAACCTTGTCACTACAGTTGCTAGAAATATAAGAATGTATATATTTATATATACCTATCAAATGTGATACAAAACTTACTAGCGTCTTCAGAAAGTTGGCTTTTATTTTAGCACATGTGGAATTTGTGTTTGTTCATCTTCACGAGTAATCACTGAAGAGCAATTTTCAAAATTGTGTTCCTTCCAGGAATATCAGCTGGAGTGCTCTGGCATTTCACTGACCTTGTGTTGTGTGTATGGGTTGGGGGCAGAGATGAATGGCTTTACTTCAGAGAATAAGATTGCAGATTATTATTTACAAGATGGGCCAGTTTTCTTTGTTCGTTTCATGACCATGGCATGGACCTCTGACCTTAAGGACTTTTCTCTCAAATGCTTCTGTAAAGCCGTCGTCTCTAACAGGAAAACCAATGCACACTACAGGTCTCTTTGAGAGGGGGTGGTAGTGTCTTCTTGGAAAAGAACAGCAAACCTCGTGTGTCAGACAGAAGCAGTACAGAAGTGACAGGTCTCCCCACGCTGAAGATCTGTTTAGATACCTCAGCAAACCCAGAAGTATGAATAAACTGAACTTAAAGGAGTGGCTTCTTAGGTATTAAGGAATTCATCAAACATGTGAGTGAGTACCACATGCCAGTGCCTTACACCAGTATCCTGAGGACCTTTTAATAGGTACACATTCTCCAGTCTTAGAAAAGAAAATTCTTCATCAAGTTATTTAATTTCCCCCTACATCAGATAGGGGAGAAAGTTGCATAAGACACAGTATTTGGATGTAATAAGTGAACCGAATGGAGGAAAGGGTCCTGGCCTTGAGTGTCTCTTGAATCTTTAGAGATGCTCAAGCCATCAGATGTGGAAGAAAGTCCAGCAGTCCTTCACCCTCCTTTCACTCTTGAGACAAAGGCCCAAAGGGTTCTTAGAGGTCATTGTGAGTTGGAGTAATCTTGAGGTGTCTAATTTAAGCAGCAGATAAGACCTGGACAGAATGAGTGGATGTTCTAGGAAAGAGGAGAGTAACAAGAACAAAATTTCAGTGGTCACATGCTCCCTGGAGCGTTACCACACTGGTTAGAAGGGAGAGTTGTGTGGGTAGAATAGGAAATACAGTGATATAGGGAGGGTGACTCTAGAGGATCTGTTCGGCCTGAGAAGTGTTTTTGAGGTACAGAATATATTTAGCTTATATATACAGCATTAGGAAAGATCTAAGACTGTTAACTTGAGTGTATTTTACGGCTTTTCTGGGGTGCTTAGTGAAAATGCACCACTGCCCTTCCTCGGATGAGGGCTATCCAGGCCTCTCTCCAGAGAGTCTGATTTAGTAGCTGTGAGGTGGACTGAGGGCTCTGTATTTTTAAGCAGCTTTGGGATATATTTCACAAACCATACAGTTTACTCATCTATGATGTAAAATTCAGTATTTTTTTTTTAGCATAATCACAAGGTTGTACAGCCATCACCACTATCAAATTCTAGAACACTCTGTACCTTCTAAAAGAAACCTCGTGCTACCTAATAGCACTCACTTCCCACCCCACTCCCACACCTAGCCAGCCCCAGGCACCCAGGAGTCTACTTTCTGTCTCTAAAAATTCACCTATTCCGGACATTTCATGAAAAGGAAATCATATGGCCTTTTGTGACTGGCGTTTTCACTTAGAAAATGTATGAACCTTGGAAAATTGTTACGCTCTCGGGTTAGTTCTTCATTCCTTTTTATTGCTGAATAACTTTCCCCTGTATGCGTATACCACGTATGGTTTATTCTAGAGTTGATAGATGTTCGGGTGGTTTCTCTTCTTTTGGCTTTTATGAATAATGCTGCTAGAACATTTGTGAGGAGTGTGCATTTCTGAACAAGTGCCCCACCTGACCGTGCTGCAGAAGTTCCTGCACCACACCTGGAGAAACACTGACCGGCGCAGTCACGTCAGCAGAGCTCCTGCTTCCGCAGTGCGCAGTCCCTTGTGCACATCTCTCATGAGCGGTACCCTAGTCTCTGTGTGAAGAAGGGCTGGTTTGTGTGAGACTGGGTAGTGGCCAAGTGGAAGTGACGTTCTGGAAGGTATTACGTGGTCTATGCTCAGGGATGAGTGGACGAAGGATGGCAGAGAGGGTTAGTAGGCAGGATAAGTTGGTTTGGAATCTAGAAGTCATTTGATTCAATTCCTGAACTAGGGCGCTGCTCCTGCTGGTAGTGGTAATAGACAGGGTTAGAGGTAACAGACTTTATTAAAGGAAGACTCTTTTCAATGGCTGTGATTTTAAAATAGTCAACACTATATTTTTAACTGACTCAGACACAGTTATGTCTAATTCTGACCTTATCTATTCCTATCATCCTGTTATTCTAAATAGTGTTTTTATGGACTGTTTGAGAGAGGAAATCCGGGATAACTAACTGAAGGGTATAGAATAATAAAAAAAAAATGCTGGGTTATGATATTTTGAAGCCTCTGGTCAAGTAGGGATGTTTAGATACTGTGCAAACCTGTGTCAGAACTGAACTTTTTGAGATTTCTTTTTATGTATTCTATTTTTTTTTTTATTTTCAATTTTATTTTTTTCCCTTAACGGAGGCGCTGGGAATTGAATCCAGGACCTCATGAGTGCCAGGCATGTGCTCTACCACTGAGCTACACCCCCGTCCCCTCAAAGTTCCTTTTTAGGTTCGGGATTCTCTGATATATCTTGAAACTGAAAATAGCTTCTAGGAGTGAGTTGTCATCGCTGCTAGTCAGCTCAGCTGTGCCTGGGTGACGAGGAAACCATACCTGCGAGCTATTGCACAGATTTAGAAGATGGGGCTGCCACAATCAGTGACTCTTATCAGGAAGTAGTAGGTGTTTGTATAATAGGATTATCATTGACTAGTGATCCATTATCCACTAGATTCTCATTTTTTTCATTAGATTATTTGACAGATATGATGAGATTGGTTTTAAGATGCTCCCCATTCTGTATGCATTTTTTCCCCTAACAAAAAATCACCAAAAAAAAAAAAAAATCAGGACATATTGATAAAAAATCCTTCATCCTGCCTACCTCACCATAAACAATGTGAACACTTTGGTGTATTTTCTTCTATTTTTGTTCTGTGTGAAAAATAAACATATTCCTAGTTTTGCAGAAATAAGACTACAGTGTAGACCTTCTGTTTGTTAACCTGTTATTCCTCTGTTTTATTTCCTATTTAAACTGTGTGCTGTGTACCTCTTCCTTTGTTGGCAGATCGATTTCAACAGCTTTTAAAATTGGTAGCATAGTCTTCCATTGCATGGATGAGATAGCTTCCAACTTTTCACTATTTTATGTTGTGATATACTTTATACTGAGATATTTTAGGTCACATTATATAATTTGCCAGTCTGGTTTCTGTTAATAACTTTACTGGCAGCAGTACACCTAGATGCTAAGGTTTAAGTGTTTTGGGCCAAAGTGCCATCAACCTTGATTCTTGGTGTACATATTCTGATGAGAGGAAAGGGTAAGTTTATAGTTGGGAAGGAAGTATTGTGAACAGTTAACATAAAACAGCCTATAACTCTTAAGAAATAGAAAGTAAAACTACTTTTTAGAAACATATACATATACAAATAGAAACAAAGAATTAAATTAATAGTAACTTGTGGGGACGCTTCAGTTCCTAATTCTGTTTACATACTTGCACACAATCTAAGAGTATTTTGTCACTATAACCTGGTATCTATCATATAGGAAGATGCACATTGGTCATCTCAGCTGAATGTCATGTATTCCCTGGTCCCCTGTTTATGTGCCAAGGTCAAGAACCCTGAAGATTTTGCTACTTTTTTCTGAAAATGTCACTTAGGAACTAGTTCTTGTTAACTTTTGAAAAGTCATTTGTGTTGTCATAAATATGAAATATCAAAAATAAAAGATAGGCAGATCTGTATTGTGTAAACTCTCTCCCCTCTAACTGCAGATTTCATGTGGGAAGAAACAAATGAAACATCACAGCATACATAATGGTGGATGTTTCTGGGTGATGTGACTATGAATACTTGAAACTTTCTTCCTGCTTTTCTGTTTTTCCAGATTCTTAGAGTGAACATGTATTATATGTTATAATATTTGGGGTGTGGGAATTAAAATATGGGACAAATATTTTTAGAAGGTTTCGGATGAGAGAGGGTGGGATGGAAAGAAACCACGAATATGAGTGGGTAGTTACTTTTCCACTGAGAATGAGGCCTGCCAACCCTGAGGGAACTCTAACTCCACCCTGTACTTTTCATAGCTGGAGTTTTTGAAGTCCTTTGTGTTGGTTAGGGACTAGCATGGTTAGCACAGCTAAGTAAGTATGTAACAGATTTCTATTATTAGTTTATCTTTGCCGAGTCTCATTTGATTGACAGAGAGTTCTCCACCTAGAAAGTTCGATTTATTTTGGCAGCTCAAAGAGGATTTTTGAGAGTGCTTGTTATCTAAAAAAAGTAAGGCTGGGGAACCTGCCTTTCCCCTCCTCCCTTTAAAAAAAAACTGGGTTGGTCCTAGTGAGCATGCCTAATCTAGAGATTACTCAGCAAGCATGACCTGAGGGCTGGTTTTGTAAATGTTACCAAGCCTGTTACTTACCCAGCAGATGTTCTTGCATCGTAGTGTCCCATATTCGGGGTGAGTGGTGGAAGTAGCTGTGTGGGACGTGGATCCGTATCCTTTAGAGCTTTACCTTATGTTGTACAATAGTTTGGAAGTATTTCATAACAAAAATTTAAAGTCACATGGTGCAAAGTGGATTGAATTTTATGGGTTTTTAAAAGTCAACTATTACTATTATAAAAATTAGAGATGCTCATTGTAGGATGCTTTAAAAAATATAGTAATTACAAAAGAAAAAAATGTAACTTACTCATTTCATTTTCCGTAGGTTAACCATAGTTAACATTTTGGTTCTATTTCATTTCAGTCTTGTGAACAATTATATGTACATATATGCTCTGTGTACATTTCACTAACTATTGTGTTGTGAGCATTTCCTTGTGATACTTACGGTTTACTGTTTCTATATTGCAGTAGTGACTTCCTGAAGCTAGTTAAGTGGTATTATTTGTAGTTGGGGTGGGTGCAGCTAGCTTTTATTTTACAGTGGCTGCCTTAAGTATTAGACATCCAATAAACCCTTGAGACATATGTGTTAACTGTGATGTTGTTTGTTGCTATGTTCAGATTGATAGATCATTAATGCTGGAAGGATCCTTGATCTTGGAGTCTAGTCCTGTAATTAGAGAAATGAGAAAAATAAGCCAGAGGAGTTGCTCATTGCCCATTTTCATTAAGTTATTTAATAGTCTAAGAATATTTCTGCAGGAAGCAACTGTTACCTCTCTTTTATAGGTCAAGAAACTGGGTTAGTGAGAATTTAATCAACATTTTGAAAGAACCTGGTTGTGTTTTGTAAAAGCTTAGGTAGAGAGGAAAAAGTCAAACTGGTAGTTTAGTAGTGTAGTATTGAATTGACAGAACTTACTTATTAATTGGATTTTTCAACCAGCAGCTGATTGATTTAATGGCATGTGTGGTCACCTTTATTTCCTCACATATTTGTGCAGAAGTCGTTGATCTGCTGATAATGTCCACTTTCCTATTTGAGAAGTTAAAATAATAATTTTTTTTTGCTTTGCAGTTAAGCAAAATGGTCAGTGTTTAAGGAATTATAATTTTCAGTAGAGATTGAAGTGACTGTTGAAGTTTTGATTTTTTTAAATTGCATAGTCAATACTAACACCTTTCATTAGTTTTGAAAAGCAATAGCTTCTTTGGAGTATTTTCCAGTTTATTTGAGGAAAAATGCTGTGGCCTTATGATTCTTTTTGAAACAAAGCGACACCCTGAGAGATTAGCTCAAGAACTGAAATGGAGCTGTTGACCGTTTCCCTTTCACCTGGGGAGGGACTGGGGGAATGATTGTGGGCAACACCGAGCTTTGTCGACCCTGAAGTGTAGGCAGCTGGGGCCTGTGAACGTGGCATTGGCAGTAGTTCTCTGTCCTGAGCCTTGGAAAGTTCTCCCTGGAACCGTCGGAGGTGCTCTTAGCGAGGCCTGCTTCCTTTGTGAGCACCTATTGTGGACGCCCCCGCTGAATGGGAGGTTTGTGAGAAGTGGTTTCCCACCAGCACACAATGCTGCCTCTTGGCAATGTAAATATACATTCTGCTTGGGGTCAGGCTCACGGCGACTGGCCAGAACGCCCTTGCAAAGAAAGATTCTGTAGTTCCATTTATTTATAGTGGCCAGTGGAAAATTAATATTCTTGTTAAATCTATTTTTAAAAATAAAAGGGAGGCCTCTTATCTAACAGTGTGTGTGCTGAATGCAAATCAATTAGCTGTGGCATATTTTGATTTTGCTAATTTGTTGCTCCAGGAAATGAATGTCACCATCTTGCTAACTGTTCTGTCTATAAACTTAGGTTCTCATTTTCAGAGTTACCTTATGCCTCAAAAAACTCCTTTGGGGTTCTCTGATCAAAGACATAACAGGCTTTGGCAAAAGAAAATAAAGTAGTGACCTTAGAAAATACTAGATCAAATCATCTCCAGATTTGGGATGGGTTCGTTGAGCAGTAAATGAAGGTCTAGAGGTCAGAGCAGATAAGAGACTTTCTCGGGAATGGCAACACAAAATTACTTGTCCTTATTTCCTTGGAATCGATCATTTGCTTTGAATCCAGGCATGTGTATGATTACTTGAGAGATTGAATGGAATCGCCATCGAATGGGCCTGGATTTATTGGGGTCAGGTCCCACCCTGTCTCTTAGTGTTTGTTGACATTCCCAGCAGGGGAGTACCTGGTCCCCAACATCCATTTTCTTATCCCTCCAGCCTGCTGCTCTTCTCTCAAGATTTTACCAAATAAATTTTCCCCCATAGTGCTTTAAAGAGTGTAACATAAACTCCTGGAAAGAAAAATTCATGCTAGAATTTGGATACCTTTTCATTTGGATTCATTTGTTCTTTATTCAGACGCTGCCAGGTGAATTGTGGATGTGCAGAGTATAAAATAAAGACAGCAGTCTTTGTCTACTAGAAAGTGAATTTAAATTTTTCTTGTATTTTTACATCTAAGCTGCTTGGTGTGGAGCAGTGGTTGTCAAAGTGTGGTTTGGGGGACCCTTGGGCATTCCTGAGACCTTTTTAATGGGGTTCATGAGGTCATAACTATTAATAATCCTAAAATGTTATTTGTCTTTTTAAATCTTATGCTTCTGAGTTCTTCAGTAGTATTAACTGAAAAATGTTTTGTGTCTTTAATGCTTTCGCATGAGGAGAAATATGAAAATTGACTTGGAAACACACATTTTGTATTAGAATTGAAATTTTAAACTATTTTTCTGGGAAGATTTTAAAGTCTGTTAGTGAACTCCTTAAGTATAGAATTTGAATGATTTCAGCACAAAAGAGTGTCTTGCACAGAGCAGAACCTAAAGAAGTATTTATTAAATAAATGAAGGCAACCCCCTTACATTTTTTAACAAATTATATTAGTGTAATTAGTGATGTCATCATTATTCATAGGGAGTGTTTAAAATATAGGCAAGTACCATGCTTTGAAACATTTAGATTCATCTATTTGCATATAAGGCATTATACACTAACTATCATTTCATCTATTAAGAGAAATCTCCTTGGTGCTCTGTGGTACGTGACAGGCTTTTTCTTTAATGGAAAGAAAATGTTTTTTTCCGAAGAATTCCACATTTTTGTATTTTCAAAAATATTAGTCTGGATTAAAGTGTTTGCTCATGTTAAATTTTTATTGTAATGGACTAAAATCTGAAGTAGTAAATAGATGTTCCCTTTCATGTGTCTTTGCACCTGCTAATTTGTTTCTTCGTGAGTGTTGTTACTTCATGCGAATTTTCTGTTTCAGTACCTTATGCATTCTAAGGAACACCTGGTATTTGCTTTGTGTTCAGTCATATTAGGTGAAATACAGAACTGCTTATGAGAATGTCATCAGTTGTAGTGATGCTTTAAGAAATAACTTGTTTTAAAAAACTTGCTTTTAAACTGATCTTCAGTGTATCATATACTGTTCTCATTGATTTCTCCACCCTCCCCCACATAGGGGTAGAGGAAAGACTCAGATTTTTTTGGAAAAAAATATTTGAACCAACATCTGAAATGACTAATGGAATGTCAGAAATCTTTGAAATACATATTAAGTATAACTGAATAAAACATCATTGATGCTTCCACTGTGCTGAAGTTAACAGCTTCCGAGCTCTTCCTTGTAATAAGTGTTTTATAACATCTATTCAATTCAACAAAACTGAATTTGTTGAGTAAACACGATTGAATTCTATATGGACTGATTAAAGAAACCATTTTAGTATCCTACTGACAAATCAGAAATGAAGATTGAGGAAGGGAGTGTGCTTTGAAGACAAATTCATCTTACGGAACACTTAAGACTAGAAAAGATGCCACAGCTGGGAAGCCAAATTTAGACATTGGTGCTTATCTCAGATGAAAGGTTTCTTAGAGCACGGAGGTCTGTTGACTGGTTTTGTCAGAAGTGTCCAACATGGACTTGGGTTATAGAATATAACATTTCAGTGTAATGCTATTTAATCTCACGCTTTTGTTTCCTAGAATCCACCAATTCTGGTACAGTCCCTGGCACATGATCATGCCCAATAAACATTTGTTAAAAGAATGGATGATTATCTTTGGTCATGTCCTTTTGTTTGATGCTATTTTAGAAGGTTCATTTCAGCTTAAGTCCTTCTTTTGGGATACTGAAAATAATAGAGTCTTGAAACCCTTTGTACCAAGACACCTTGTTCTGAGTCTCTCATCAGTAACTTGCTTAGCTGCCCTCCTCTGTGAAGTACTTTGGCTTTTGTGTTTAATCATGGCGCAGCTCAGTGCAAATCACCATGGAGGATATAATGTTAGTAGTTTATAGTTTGGTTTCTGCTGGTTTCTTTTTCTCCCTCATTTTTAACCATCTGGACTACATGATAATACAGTAGTCTTGCTTAACCTTCCCTAAGCAGCTTTAAAAAATGTTTTAAAAATCATTAAATTTGTATGTTGGTAAGGATACACCAAAAACTCACAGTTG
The DNA here is from genome assembly GCF_009834535.1 of Camelus ferus. Classification (NCBI taxonomy): domain Eukaryota; kingdom Metazoa; phylum Chordata; class Mammalia; order Artiodactyla; family Camelidae; genus Camelus; species Camelus ferus. The sequence goes on along the minus strand of NC_045696.1, from coordinate 80,582,675 downwards.
TTGCCTCTGCGTACAGGGAACTGGGGACTGGATAGGAGAGAAATGTACTTTAGCTGTCTTTGAAAGTTATCTTTTGAATTTTGTACTATGTGCTTGTTTTATCTAATTTTTAAAATTCACTAACCTATGAATTTTTCATCAGCCTTTCCACTTCTATGTTTTGTTGCCAGATTCTTAGATGTTATAATCAGTTCCTTCAGAGAGCATTGACTTTTTTTTTTTTAAATGGAGGTGCTGCCGAAGAATAGGTTCTTGCCTCGCGCAGGAAAGAATTCAAGAGCAAGGCATAGTAAAGTGAAAGCAAGTTTATTTAGAGAGATGCACACTCCATAGACAGAGAGCATGGGCAGTCTCCGAAGGCAAGAGAGAGCTACCACAAGGTGCAGAGTTGTTAGATTTTATGGGCTTGGTAACTTTATATGCTAACAAGTAGGAGATCATTCCAACTGCTTTGGGAAAGGAGCAGGGATTTCCAGGAACTGGGCCCTCACCCACCTTTTGACCTTTTATGGTCAGCCTCGGAACTGTCACGGCACCCGTGGATGTGCCATGAGGCTCAAGGTCTACTGAAAATTGAATCTTCTGCCATCTTGGTTCTAACCAGTTTGTCCTGTCCTCAATTGCTGTGTCATTCCTTCAGTGGTTGTGCCCTTTCCTCCTGTCTCAGAGGTCCTGGGGATTGAACCCAGGACCTTGTGTATGCTAAGCAGTTACTTGATTTGGCAACACATTCCTCCTCCCCTCACCCCCCAAATAAAGGGTGTTATGCATGGCTGTTAAGTACACAAGTAGTTGCACAAATGTGAATTTAATTCACAGTAGATCTCTTAAGACAGAGTAATAAAATGCATTTTGGATTTCAGTAGAGGGGAATCTAGCAGTTGGCTTAAAACACCCACATTGCAGATGAAGAAACTGAGACCCAGAGGGCCTGTTGCAGGCCCATTTTGAGCCATAACCCTGACCAGCAGCAGGACAAAGTGCTGTGGGGCTTCCAGGCAGGTGGCAGTGCCCGAGGGCTGGGTGAGAGGTGAGCTGCTCTTGCTAGGAAGGTGAACATGTCTTCTGACTCCCCATCTCATCTCTCTGCCTCTGGCCCGAGCTGCTTGGAGGTAAATTGGTTCGGAGGTGGAAAGGCTTAGAGCTGGAGGGGGGCTTTAGGAGTGACTTTTCCCATTCTTGGACTGCAGTTTTCTAGACTTTCTCTCAACTTCCTATAGAAAAAGATCTAAGGAAACAACCACACAATTCGAAATCTCACTGAAAATAAATATTTTCAGGTATTCTCATCTTTGGATAAAGTATGTGACAAAGCTAGCTAGCTTGTGTATGTGTGAAAATAAGGGCTCACAGCTTTGGAATGTTTCTTTGTAGATGCTAGACTGCCATCCTTGGGACCTGAGAGAGGGGTGTGAGATCTGTTGTGCTGTGTGTACCCAGAGTCTAGGTGTTCTAATAAAAATGTCTGTGTCTGCTGACTTCTTTACATATTGTTTAAAAACAACGAACAGAGCAAATGGACCTTTGGTTGGTAAACTTGTAGTTGGGCCCCCTTTCCTTTTTAGTTAATATTTGCAGAACTGAGCTGTTTACATGTGGATGTGGATCTGAGGTCCAGAGATTGTGTCTGTACAGTGATGTAATTTTTTTCCTTTAGTTTTTGTTTCCTTAAAAATTTGGGTTACATTAATGGGGCTGCAGAAGCAACCAGTCTCTGTATATTCATGGAAAATTATAAAAGCAGCCTCAGATTACATATAATCCTTGGATATATAGTTTTTCTTTTTTTCTTCTTAGAAAATTGTGCCTTCCAGATCTGGTAGTCTGGAATTCAGGCATGACTATGCTTTGCCAAGTTTAAAAAAAAAATCTATTTATTCTTGAAGGCAGGGCCTGTACGTTGGACTACCTGGCATCCTCCTTGGTCTCTGGAGCACAGTGGAAGTTCTTTTATTTTGTTACTTGAAACATTTATTGTTATTTGTTTTAATCTGTGGCAGCAGTGGTGGTGGTGTTTTTAGTCTAAACCCCATTTCACAGGATTTCTCTGAGGATTTAAACGTTGCCACTTAATTCTCCTGTGTTTATAACTGGATGCAAAAAGCAAGAATGTTTTTAAGCTTAAGAACTTTTTCAGACAACTGTGATTTAACTTCACTAATGAACCCGTATCAGACAAGAAGACAAATTCCAGACTGTTTGTGCCTCAACCAACCAGCTGGGTGCATACCTCCAGGTACTGCTCATGTCTCAAGAGGTTTTTCTGCATGAACAGTTATCACCACTCCTTCTTTCATTCAAGTGGCAAGCCGTGGCAAGAGCCTTTCTTCCACAGCTGTGCAGAGCTCAGCTGTAAAATTAGATTTCATTGGCATAAAAACACAGTGATTACTATCCCTATTTAGTCAATACATTTTTTTTTAACATTTTACTTAGATTCTTCCTTTCATGCAGAAGGCTCAGATTATACTCATGTAAAAGAGAGAAATTAACAGGTTTTTAGAGTTTGAGTAAACCTTTTTAGACTTGCGTAAACCTCCTTTTAGATTTCATTTAATCTGTATGAAGTAAACACAGTAGGCAATGTTATTTTGAAACATAGTCGGTTAAGAGCAAAAAGGAACCTTAAAGGTGAATCTATAATCTTGTCATTTTGTAAAAGAAGAAATTAATTGCCCAAATTCAGAGCTAATTATTGCCAACCCTCAAATTAGAACTCATGTTTTCCAGAACTCAGTTTGGGGTCTCTCTGGTACTTTCTTACTTTAATATACTGGTCCTTTGAACAGTTTTTAGTGAAGGGGCTGTGAACAGTTCTAATAAAAATCCTTAGTTTCTCTCCGTATCCTTTTCAGGGCACAATTTCATTTGATTTTAGAAAAAGTAAAGGAGAGTGTTTGCTTGTACAAGTACCTTTCCTCATGGTTGCCCAGAGTGTGCAGGAGAGAGGGTACAAGGAGAAGCACTAAAACCACCCCAGCCTTCTCCTGTCCAATGGCAGTGCCCCACATCAGGTTTCATGGCCATGTGCTCATTCCGCATGGTCAGAGCCAGCGCTGCGGCCACTGGCTTAGTGTTACCAGAAGGGAAAGAAAAGCCCTGCTTTTATAGCAGCAGGGACGTGATAAAAACAATCTGATGTGTGTTGATGGATGAGCAGAGTTTTCTCAATTTCAGAGGTAAAGGAGGTTGCACAGTGTTTCTATTTTGTTTTAATCATTTTTTTCTTTCTATTGATGCTGTTGGTGTTTCCATAGTAACTATCAGAAAGCTGTTTCTAGTTTTGCCCAGAAGGCTAGAAATGTTTTGAGAGTTTCTAGGTCTTGAAATATCAGTCGAGGGGTTTACCTTTCAAAACCAGAATGAAGCAGGGAGGTAAGAGGTTTTTCTGATGAGGAAAATAAAATAGCAAATGATACTTTCTTTGATAATCTCATTAGTTGTAGGAATATGTATAAATAACTTTTTAAAAGCTTGTTTTCTTTTTTCTTCTCTCCTTTCTCAACATTTCTCTCTTTCCCTTCCTCCTCCCTCCCTCTTTGTCTTTCTAAATCTTGCTGATAAAGTTCAGAATGGTAGACCACACATTTGGAAGTGGTCAGTCCTAGTGACTGAGGGCATACGCACACCTAACAGCCACCTGTATGAGAAGGAAGTCCATGAAAGCAGTTTTTCTTTGTTTCTTTTTTCTATGCTATATGATTCTCTGCCAAATTTTGACTTTTTAAGATTTTTCTTTTTTACTCTAGTCGTGGCATAAACAAGTGTAAATCAACTGCACAAATGTTTGTCATAATTTAAGTTTTAGTAGGTGTAGGTTTTATATTGGAGGCCATTTGAAAACTTGTAACACTCATAAAACATTAGCTAGCTGATAATTGTATTGTATTAAAAGAGACAGCAATTTCTTAGTAACCTCTCAAATCCATCTGGCCCAAACACATCACAGCAAGACAAAAGCTCCTGGGTTTTTTTGGTTTGTTTTTTTGTGATTCAGTGTTTATCTTTTTTTCATTTTGACTACTGATGAGTTTTTTCTTGCCTTAGTGAATTAGGAAAATTTTCTTGTCTTTATTACTATTTAAAAAAAATGGCTGGAACGTTTCTGATATGTTTGGGATAATTTTCTGAAACCTGGTCCACAATAGATTTTTACTATTAGAAATCATTTAGCCTTTTCAGTAGAGAAGGCACTTTTCTTGCAGTATGAATCAAGCTCTGATTTTACTAATGTGCCCATGAGAATATTTTTCTCAGACTGCAGAACAATCATGTAGCAAGCAAAATGTTTACATGCTGTTTAGATTACTTGATGGTGATTGGTTAATGTATATTTTATTGGAAAAGATACAAGCTTTATGGAATCACAACTTTAGTGGTATGAATTCTGAAAATGATTATTATTTGATTATTTACTTACTTAGTTGCTTTATAGGTCTCTATAATTGATGGGTTTCTATCCATATCCCATTCATCCAAAAACTTATTTTGTTTCTGAAAGTGCATTTGAATTGCAGGATGAAAACAGAAAGTTAAAACTGATAATGTGCCTTTTTTTTTAATTGAGGTATAACTGACACACATTTATTGGTTCTCATACTGCATTTACTTTTTTACATACTTCCATGGGATAGTTTAGAAGTCAGTCAAAAGCTTCATCAGAGTATAGATGAAGTGAGCCTGGGGGCCTGCCCCAGCGCTGGCCTGAGGTTTAACTGAGGAAGTCCATCTCTTTTCACCCAGCCGGGCCACCTCATTTGGCTCTGATGGTTATACTTTGTTCCTTTTGGTGCTGTTAGTTTCTTTTTCTCTTGTCATCTGAAACTAATTTGTGTACTGTACTGCTAACTCACATCTTGAATTAATGTAAGGAAATTTGGGTCATCGGCCCATGGAGTGAAGACCAGGACATTTTGTTACTAATTTGAAGGCCGGGTCCACAGACTTAAAACTCTCCCAGCAGTGATTAAGGCTTTGGTTTTTTCAAGTTAGAAATTCTTCCTAGTATATAATTGCTTTCTCTGACCTTTGGAAATGGATCTGTGGTTCTCTCCTGAGAAACAGGATATTTATGAAATTGGCCAGTATGTTTCTTGGTATAGGCTGGGCCAAAATACTATGGAAAACCCTTTTAGACTTGGAGTAGGGAAGCAAAATAAGAGGAAAAAGTAATAATCTACTTGCCTAGAGTCATGTAAAAACTGAAGACCCTTTGTAATATTCTTTTAAAATAAGATGTTCTGTAAAAGCTTTGCGGGCATGTTTGGGTGGAATTAAATGTCTTACTAACAGTGAGGATCTGTTCGTTTTGTTATTCAGAGTGCCTAGCCCCCTCCCCTGCATTAGTGTAGAAGTTCTTTAGTAATGCTGGGCTTGCTAGCAGGTAATGAAGGTAACAAACGAGTTGCTCTCAGGAGAGAGGGAAGTTAACCACAAGTGCTCACTGTGGCACCCCTTCCCTGTCGATCAGAAGAACAGAGCTGACTGGGCATGAAGCACTTGTGGTTTTAGTGTTAGGATGTGTGGTTAGGGGGAGAGGTTGTGAGGGCCTGTGGTTGTCACCAAATTCTTTGAAATGGAAGTATGGGTAAGAATAAAAAGAATAGGGGTGAAACCTTGGCGCTCCACGTGAGAAAAAAGTTTAGAGGATTCGAAAAAAGCATTGTAGTAGAGATCATCTGTTTTCCATTGGTTTATTTGGATTAGTTTTCGCAGCATATTTATTCTCTATTTGTAAAGGGTAGTGGTCTAAAGAATGGATTCATTGCAAGAACTCTGTTGTGTGTGAGAGGGATGGTGTGGATGTAGTACAGCCTTGAATAAAATGCATGAGTTCTGTGATAGCTTTGGCCCCGTCAGATACACATCTGTCTCGGGGAGAAGTAACCCAGACTGGGATAATGAGGATTTTGTCAGGGTGATTTCTCATGAGACTTTCTGACTGAAACGAGAAACAGTTCCAGCCCAGCTATCCAGAGATAACACATCTGGCCTGCTCAGCTTCCCTCCCAGCTGATAATCAGCAAGTGGCCAGGGAAGATGGTACAGAGGCCCCAGAGGCTGCTCCTCTGTGTGTGTATATAGTAATCTGGCTTCCCAGCCCAAGGAAGATGTAAGACAGCAAATTCAGGATTTGGTGCTCAGATTTGAGGGGGTGTGGTTTTTGATATGGCCTAATGAGGAGTGGAGAAGAAAACATAGAAATTAAACTCAAAGGAACAGTGAATTTCTCAAATACGTAAGGTCAAAATGCTGCAGTAATTCCCTAGTACATCACTTTGTGACTAAACACAGTATTGTTTAGTAGTGACACAGTAATGACCCTACGCCCCTATGAAAAAATTAAGTTATGGCCTGCCTGCTCTATAATGCAGTGGAAAAATGTGTACTTTCCACCCACAGGCATTATAAATAAAATCTTTGATCCTTAAAGTTAACTGTTTGCATAGTAAGCTTTCCACATTCATTGCTTCATCCTTTTAATTTCATTTTAAAAGTTCCATCGGCTTTCTTAGGCATGTCACATTCTCCAGGTCTCCCCAGAGCAGTGGGGCTGAGGCGTACCTGTTTAAGTTGAGTACACGTGTAATTTTGTGTGGGTTACCAGCCAAAACAGGAGACTCACTTTTGGGAAGCTGTCACCATTAAATGATTGATTCATGGCAAGCCTTCCCAAGTCTCTTGGCCCAACTTAACCTTCTTTAACTGTCAGTAGTTAGGGGCTGAGTGGTTTTCCCAATTTACAACCTGATCATTTGACTTCCCATTTGTAGTTGGAAAAGTCATTACTCTCCCTCTCAACCTCCTCCATCACTAGAGATTAACCCAAAATATGGTAATAGCCATAGTACATACTTCTTTGTATCCTAAACTATGTTTTGCATCTACGGTTTTCATTCTTTTGTAATACTTCCTGCCTTTTCTCTTGTCCTTTTTGTAGTCCACGGCACTAAATTCTTCCTGTTCTATGATAATTTAAGGACGGGTTGGCAGGCAGTTGCCTTGTTAAATAGCTGTGCGTTATTTTGGCTAGAGATAATTGATTGCTCTTTCTGTATGTCCGTTGCATTCCAGGCAAATAGATGTATCCTATGTATGTACATGGAGTGTAGAAAGGGATATTTAAACATTGTTGGCTGCGTGAATCACCCATCTAGATCAGTCTCTTACCTTGCATTCCAGTCAGGATGAAGTCTAGTTTACCTTTGGTGAAACTCTTAGGGATTAGAAGGTAGGCCTTGGATTTTAGCAAGATGGTGGCCTACGGAAAGAGGATGAACAACTTCGGTTATGAGAAGTGAGATTCTGTGGCAGGGTTGACTTTGTTCATTCTTCCATTTTTCTCCGTGATTAAAAGTGGTTGAGTTGAAACACCAGGAGTGTATGATGTTCATAAATCTCCACTGTATGCTGTCTAAGGAGTGACTGTACATACAGTTCACTTTTTAATGTGCAGTTCCCCCCATCTTCACCTCCCTTGCTCCCCTCCCGTTAATCTGCAGCAACCACAGCACATCTGTGAGATGGATAATCCATCAGCTAGTAGTAAAAATACAGGATTCAGGCATCTTTTTCTGTATAGAATAGCTGCATTACTCAAGTTGCCTTTACAGTTTTCAGAAGCAAATGAAATGATCTCTTTGTGCCAGTGGATTTGGCTTCTTTGGGGTTTTTGCTACTACATACAGGCCCCATGCTATCTCATCCTACACCCGTGAGACGTTTGTGGACCAGGGGTCTGTCCTTTTATCCCACACTTGGAATTGGGGTTTAACTCTACAATTTGGACTTGACACCTGTGCTTAAGAGTGCTACCTAGCCGGGCTGGATTGCTGTTTTGTTGATCGCAAGTCCTGTTGTTTACTAGTTGTTTACTACGCTGCCAACCAGAGGTTTCTTAAATTGGGATTGTCAGTGTTAGACATAATGTTGGTGTTGAGACATTCTTTGGCATTAGGGACGGGCAACCAGGGGTGCCTGAATTTTATACAAGATCGCAGTTATATCCTCCTGCCAGTACCTGTGTGTGTCTCCCCCCGCTGACCCTGAAACAACAAAAAATAGAAACAAAATAGCACTGTTAACTGGATTTGAGTCTCAGACCCCAATATCGAAAACTTCAGTTAGCTGACTTGGACCACATGGGACTTAAATAGCTTCAGCCCAGAGCAGGTCCTAAGGACCTTCATCCTTCTTCCCCCTCAGCCCCTGAGTCCCCTAAACCTGTGTCATTATTTACTACTCTGTCCTGATGGAAGGACCTAGAGGCAGGCCCTGGAAAATCAGTTTACTCTTCTGATTTTTTGGGTGAAAAAAGAGAGAGCAGGTTCCATCTTTATGCTTGTCTGTGACATCACCAGGACCATTCCATATGGGAGAAGACTTCAGTGCTCACTACTTCGGCAGAGGAGAGGGGGGAGGACAGAGCCATATCTCCATAAGCTCACCAACAAGCGTCTTGTAACTCTTTAGGGAAGAGAGAGGACAAGGTGGATGTGAGCACAGGAGTGCTTGTTTCCCACTGGATGCTTTATCCTCAGACCCCTAATGTAAATTACTGCCCTGTTTATCCAACCTGCAGTGTTGAAGAAATATTAAATAAAGCATTACACTTAGGAAATAGACCTGTGTAATATCATGAGTGTGAGGGAAAGTAGCCATTCTTTTCTCATGCACTATAGGATTAAGTATATTAGAAGTAGAGTTGAGATGGACATTAGTACCCATTAGTAGTGCTGCTCAGAATCAATCAGCGATGTCATGATAGTGTCAGTGGAAGTTATCTTCGTTAATTTTATTGTGGAAGAATCTTTCCTACATTAGGATAAACTATTGGCCTTGGGTTTTGTACTTTTATTTGTTTAGGAACTGAATAATTGCCTCATAAAACAGCATGATGGTACTGTTAACACTGAATTATAAGACCTGTTATTATAGAATGTACTTCCCTCTTAGGGACAAGACTTCATTGTCTCATGCTTAAAATAATTAATTTCTTCAAATGAGGTTATAATGAATAGTGTAAAATTTTACCTATTTACAATGAAAAAGTTTACAATCTCTTGGGCGGCTTTTGATACTTCCAGGGAAGGAGTTTCTTTTGGATGGGATTGGTGGAAGGGAGATATGTTTAATGTTTAGAATGGAGGTGTTTGAGAATGAGAAGAAATAATTTATTTCTGTCACACCTGAGACAAATTAGAGATAATTATTGAAGGATTTGCCCCACTGTTTTGCCTGATTTGGGTACTGAGTATTAAAGGATTCATTTACCAAATACTCTTGAATTTGAAAGTATTCAAATTTTTTTTTGAATGGGGGACTTTTTTATGAATGAGAAAAAAATTTAAATGACCTGTATGGCAGTTTATTTCTGAACTGACTTAAAATAATGTGTGTGTGTGTGTGTGTGTGTGTGTGTGTGTGTGTGTGTTTATTCTTTGTCCATGCTGTTAAACTTTTTGTGGCAAAAATTTTAGGTGTAAGTGAAGGATCCATGTATGCTTCTTAAAGAACAGATTATAACTCTAAATAAGAATTTATTGTTATTTTCCTGATGTTTCATTGAAAAGCTAGATATTCGTGGCAAGTACTGTTAAGGAGTGAAAGTGGTCTTGGTGTTGTTTTAAATACTTAAATGAAAATCATTTGTTATGTGGAAACAATGGAATCTGTGTTTCAGCCTTGTTCTGTACAAGGTGTCGTGTACTGTCAGATGCAGGAAAGCTCAAGATATACACAAGGGATAAAGATGTAAATGTGCAACAGGTTAAATTCAATTCAAGGAAATGATGGGAGAGAGATATTTAGAATATGATTAATTACCAAATTAATGGCAAGATCAGAAATTGCAGCAGTTGCAGTGTAGGTAGTTAACCTTTGTGTATTTGGTTGGATTAACTGCTTATGAACAGTATTTGGAGCCTAATAAAAAAGATAAACTGTTCTTATAGGTCATTCTCTTTGGCCTTATTTTCTATGATTACCTTAAAGATAATGATAACAAACACTGGCCGCTGACCAGTATTCGTTTGACACTTTCACCTCCTCAAAATGCCACCTCATTTTATTCTCAGAAGGATTCTTGCGGTTAGCGGAGTTACTATTATTCATGCTTTTAAAATTTAACATTTTTAACATAATGAATAATAGTGTAAACATATATTCATATGTTTTTAAAATTTATAAGTAAATGACAGAGCTGAGGCACTGGACATTGAGTTCAGTTGGCCACTTGGAGACTCAGGTCTGTGGTCTCCTGGTTCAGGCTATTTCCTTGCCTTCGCTTCACCCCTTTTAGGGGCCTAACACAATAACACAAATGGAAGAATTTGAGTTTCAGCTGACCTCATGACAGTTCACTTAAATTGTTGACTTGTTACAGGTGAATTTTGGGGGTTCTGAGTCCTTTTTAAAAAAATGGTGATTTTTCTTTCAGGAAGCCAGTTGAGGGAAATTCTCCATGAATGTACGTCACAATGATGATGACCGACCAGATCCCTCTGGAACTGCCACCGTTGCTGAATGGAGAGGTAGCCATGATGCCTCACTTGGTGAATGGAGATGCAGCTCAGCAGGTCGGTGCAGCAGGAGGGGAATTTAAGTCAGATTGTCTAAGGGAGAAACATAAGCCCAGAAGTTGTTTTATTTTGTGATTCACAGATCTGTGATTTTGAACCTTTATAGTTTGCTAGATGTAAGGGTTTTCATCGTAGAATAACTGTATAATTTTTAAGACTATCAGAAATTACAGTTTTTGAGAAAGCAAATCTTATCTAATCCAGTTAGTATTCTTGAAACATCAAAAAAAGAAAAAGTCTGGGTTTTAAAGTGAATCATTTTGAAAATATGTACAAGTCTTTGGGGAAAAAACCTGCCATTTGCTCATGTTAGACACTGTGCTTAACTGGCTTGCCTGGTTGGCCAGAGCAGGATGCCCAGAGGGTAGGTTGGGTTTTGATCTCACACAGTGGGTGACCCCCAACAAGAGATGCACATGTATGTGTAAACCCCCCCGGCTGCTGGAGCAGTCTTTCCAAGTGTAGGGCCTGCTGCTCAGGAAATGATGATACTTACTTTCCATAAACCTCTTTTGTCACTAGTTACTTAACATTACAGAGTAGAAAAGTTATTCCTGAGGTCGTTCCTGTAGCACGTGGGAAAAAATTTAAGCGGTAAGTAAGACTTTAAAAATTATTAGAGATGGAAGTATTGTCTCTGATAACATTATTTACATATTTTAATTGACTACTGAAACTGGGTTCCCTCAGTCTTGTACTAAATAAATGTCATTTTTATGAAAAGTAGAATTGGGAACAGTTGCTTGAAAAATATATACCCAAAATATATTAATAATTCAGATGAGTTAATTGGCCACTTACTTGAAATTAGTACATTGCCCCCCTACCCCAGTCATACATTAACATTCTTTGTCCATCACAGTACATTAATACATTGTGTATCCCTCTGTTGGATCATACTTTGTGGCTTATATATAATTTATTATTATTTATAATTATATATATATTACTTTCTCCTGCATTAGACTGTAAACTTCTTAAGAACAAAGAACATCTAATAGGTGCTTAATAAATATTTATCAGTTGAATAAACTTCCCTTTCTGCCACTGGTACGGGTATCTCCCTTCCTGACTCCTGATTCTCTCTCTTGGCTCATTTCCACCAACCTATCGTAGTGTCTTTTACCTTAAGCACATAAATAACTACACCTCTCGCCCACCCAACTAAACCAGACCCCCTTCCTTGACTCCATGTTTCCCTCCTGTTACCACGTCATACTCTGCTCCCCTTTACAGCAGTAATTCTCTAAACAGAGCCTCTGCTTCCTTACCTCCGTTCCTCTCCAGCTCCGGAGGCTCCACTTGCTTCTTCTCATCTTTGTGTTCCAGTCTGTCACCAGGTCCGGTCGACCTTCTCTCAGGAACACTGCTGAAACCACGCTTTGCCGCGTCCACTGCATTTCCACAACAGCTCTCCCCAGGGTAGGACAGCCCTTCTCCCTGGTCTCACTGCTCTTACTTTCGCCTCACCAGAGAGCATTTGCCACACAGCAGTCTGCTCTTCTGGAAACATAAATGCATCATATCGCTGTCCTGCTTGCACCTGAGATAAAACCCAAGCGTAGTCCGTGCTTTGTCCTTGCCTCTTGTCGTCCTTCTCCCACTCTGCGCCCGCCACTCACGGGAAGGTCTCAGTAGTGCCGTGGCTGGTTTCAAGAGGCGGTGTTGGATCTCCTTTCTTTTCACTGATTAAAAGATTAAGAAGCGCAAGATATTTAAATATGACTAAACTCGGAAAGCTGCTAAAGGGCTCTCAAATGTTGTCACCGGATTCCAGTTTACACACGTCCCTAGGAGACCTGGGCCACCCGTCCCTGTTGTTGTGCACCATTCCTGTGTGTTGATGGTTTTTCCCTCATTTCTGTAATTCACTTTGCATAAATTGGCCTTTTGTAGTTTGTAAGCCAACATACAGAGCCCTTGGGATTTTCCAATTTTCTCTTCAGAAGTAAACTGTTTTGTACCCAGAAATGAGCAAAGACTGAAAAGTTGGGACCGCCTCAGAAGGCCACGTGGTGTTTTCTACTCTGTGTATCTACCTCAGCTCTTAAGTAGAACCTGTTTAATAATTTTGGTAAATAAAACCACATTTTATGTTCATCCAAGAAGCTTTCTGTAAAGCCAAGAAGTGGGAACATTTCTTAATTAGTCTTTTGTAAACAGTCACAAATATCAAGCTCTCTCAGATGGGGAGGGCACTGACTCTAGAAAAATGCCATCGGGAGGAAGTGTTCCGGTCTTTCTAATGAGTGAGTGTGTTTGACTGTGCTGGGAGCCTGGACATCCATAGGCTGTGTGAGCCCAGCTGCTGACTAGCAGGGACCCTGAACTTCCCAGGAACGGGGCGCAGTTGTTGAGTGGGCAGAGTGTTTGAAACACCCCTCTCAGCAGGAGCGGCCCGAGGTTTATCTTGCCTTGGTGCTGCCTCTGTGTCCCTGAGCTCGGTCTACGCAGTGGCCCGTGTGCTGCTGGTTTTCTGTCTCTCTCTGCCCCCCGAGTCCCCATTCTGTGTCTCCCTCACTCCCTCAAGCCTTCCCTCTTTCCTTTGGGCCCTCACATTTGGCTTTGGCTGAGCTGCGTCTGGTAGAGTCCTCAGGGCCTGTGTGTGGAGCCTGGGCTAAGGCACAAGGGGAAGGCAGGCCCGAAGAGCAAGCAAATACAGAAATGATGGAGAAATACCAGGGAGGAAGTAGGGGAAGGGGAGAGCCAGTTGTGGGGGGTGGTCACCGAGAAGAATAGGAAATGAAAGTGAGGATCCAAGACAGGACCCGAGAGGCTGGGACGGCATGAGTTCTGAGTGCTTGCCTGGGGCATCTGCCCGTGTTGACTGCTTGCTCCTAAGAGCACACGCAGTGTGGTGCTCAGGTGGGTTTGTGTGAAAGGATCGGGACACAGGGCACACAACAGAGAAAATTATCTATGCTGATGTTTTCTGAGGTTTTATTGTGCTGTCCCTGTGAGGCAGTACTTTTTCATCTTAACAAGGACCATTCGGAGGCACAGGGCTGACTTCAGTGATGGACATTGCAGGCACCGTCCGACAGACCCCAGGGTGACATTTTAAGGGAGAGGCACCTGCACCTCCCAAATTATACCACTGTAAGGAGCCAACCACTGGCCACTGGCCCTGCCTCTCCATTTCTGTTAGGAGTGTATATGGTGAAGCTTACCTTGTAAGTGTTTACAGTGTTCTTAATACTTTGCAGCTGTGTGGAGGACATTCTAAACATTTCTTTATATGCAAAAGAACCACCACAGTTATGAGAAAGCTCTTCAGTCCCCACAGCCCTCCTCCTCCTGATTTCTGTCCTGATGGTTTCTGGATTTAATTAAGATGAGTCCTTGGCAAGATTCTCTGCTCTGTGCTGGCTCTCTAAAAAAGAGATGCTGTTAATTTTCATTATCTGAAGTCATGTTAAGTTGGAAACCATGTTTTGTTATTTTATGTAGGTAGCAGGAAAAGGATGATTCTATTCTTAAAATGAAAAGCCATTCTCATTATGAGTGATGATTTCAAAAAGTATTTATCAACTAAGAGATGAGCAAGAACAACAATAATAAATACCCAAGATGGACAGAAGGAACTTCACGGATTTCCTTATTTAAGAGATTTATTGAGATACAATCCACAGCCTATGTAATTTACTTATTTAAAGTGTACAGTTTGACAGAATTGATTATATTCACCGAATTGTGCAACCACAACTACAGTTAGTTTTTGAACATTTTATCACCCTAAAAGGAAGCCCGCTAGCAGTCCCTCTCTGTTCCCTTCTCTCCCCAGTTTCCAGGCAACCACTAAACCTACTTTCTATCTCTGTAGATAATTTGCCCATTCTGGATATTTTATATAAATGAAATCATACAATTTGTGGTCTTTTATGTCTGGCTTCTTTGACTGAGCATAATGCTTTTAAGGCTCATCCATGTTGTCGTGTGTCAGTACAGGCGTAACTGAGATACGGCAGGTTCAGTCCCAGACCACCGCAACGAAGTGGGTGTCACCGTAAAGTGAGTCACATGAAGGTTTTGGTTTCTCAGTGCATGTAAAAGTTCTGTTTACACTGTACTGTAGTCTTTTAAGTGCACAATATCATGTCTAAAAAAACACTGTGCATACCTTAATTTAAAAATACTACATTGTTAAAAAAATACTAACCATCATCTGAGCCTTCAGTGAGTTGCAATCTTTTTGCAGTAGTAGCATTAAAGCTCACTAATCACAGATCACCATAACAAATATAATACTAATGAAAAAGTTTGCAATATTGCAAGAATTACCAAACTGTGACACAGAGACACGAAGTGAGCAAATACTGTTGGAAAAATGGCACTGATAGACTTGCTTCACATGGGATTGCCGCATTAAACTTCCAGTTTGTAAAAACCACAGTATCTCTGAAGTGCAACAGAGCAAAAGCTCAATAAAGTGAGGTATACCTGAACTTTTTACCTTTTTTATTGCTAAATAATACTCTGTTGTATGGCTAATACCACATTTTATTTATCAGTTAGTCAGTTGATGGACATTTGGATTGTTGTTCGCTCTTTTTGGCCTTTATGAATATTTGTGTGCAAATTTATTTCTGGATGTATGTTTTCATTTCTCTTGGGTATATACCTAGGGGTGAAATTAAACAGCTTTATTTTTAACTATTGTTTTCTAGATAAAGTAGCTCTGTGTCTCCAAGTATAATTCTACCTCTGAGTAGATCAACACAGCTAAATAAAGTTTGCTCCCTTTAATATGCCTAACTGCATACTATTCTTAAAGTATAAAAGTCAGGTTTCCACCTGAATTTTTGTGTGTGGCTATATAAATTACAGTGAATGCCCGTCAGTAATCAAAATATTAGTGTTTCATATGTTACGTTTCAGAACCTAATGTTCTGAAACATTTTCAGAACCTAGTGGTGTATTAATTTAACTCTGTTAAGGACTTTTGGTACATCATAGAGATTTTAAGAAGTAGCAACTAGTTTTTCACATGAAAGAGTAAACATCAGCCTAATTTCCAACTTGTTATGTTGGTTTAATATTTTAATAATCTCTGAAGAATTACAGCAGCTGCCACTTAAATAAACCATTAGGTTAAGAACAGAGTGTTAACATCGAATTTACTGATTTTCTTATTTAATATGTGACAGTTATAACCTCCATGATGGTGGTATGCCGCTTTATATTCTTAGTGAATGTAAAGGGAATCAGTGGGGTGGGGATAGGTTTAGATGCCTCTTGTCCTGACTAAACACAGCACGTAGCAAATATTTTGTCATTTTTACTTACATCTTGCTTTTCTTTTTTCTTTTAAGCTCCCAGAATATTAAATTTTAATGAGTATTCTTAATGTCTCTTCCTCAGGAAGTAGATCTCCTTAAATGTAAACAGAAGACTTGTCCTTCCCGCCAGCTTGGTATAGCATGTTAACAGGCGTGCCCTGGTAGACGGGACGTTAAAGCTGCCTCAGTCATGTCCACTTGTCTTGACTTTTGCCTGTTTCTGTTGATCAGCATTTAGCATGTCATTTTCTTGGGAGTGAGTTTTTTTTTTTTCCCTTTTGTTTCTTGTTTTTGAAAGCCTTTGTTTCCCCTAGACAGACTACACAGCCAGAGTTTTCCTGGAGCATTCTTTTGAGTACACACTTCCAGACAGCACATTAAACATATTAAAACTTTCCACGTTCAGATGGTGCTCGTCACCGGCATGTCTTTTACATCAAATGTGATTCTCCTCCTAATCCTGTGACCTTTTCTGTTCTGGTTGATATCGTCTTAATAACTTTTCCCTGGCGGCTCTCTTCTTGCATTCAGTAGTTCAAATCCTCTCACCACCCAGGTTTACTCTTCAAACATACTGATGGCCGTGGTGTCAAGGGGACCCAGGAGGCGTTTTACAATCAGTATAATGTAGAAAAAGGAACAAACAGCTTTTGGGACGCTTGCCCAGGAAAAAGAAGGATATTCAAATGAGAGTGGGACCGGCAGTTAAAACAGAAGCTGCAGCTATTAGTGCTGAGTAACTTTGCACAACAGCTCCTTTTATGATAGAATCCTATTTAGAGGCTGGGGCTTGAGCTTGACAGTAAAAAAAAGTTCGGCTGGTCAAATGTTGGGTTTGGGAAACCAAACATGGGGAAGCTCAGTTTTGGGTCAGACTCTTCAGCTTCAGGATATATGAGAAATGTGTGACTTGTGCAGATGCTTAAAGAAAACTGTTATTGCAAACTGCCATCCACGTTCTCTTCTACTCAAACTTATGAAGGCCTCTGGTATCAAGATATTGTCAGCCTCTCTTCTTTGAGATTTGGGGTGGAAAGGAGGAGTGAGTGAGTATGACTTCTGACTGAATCAAGGAGTGACTGAATACTAGATTTGTTCATTTTAATAAGCATTTGTCAAATGTCTTCTATGCCAGGACTGTATTAGGTGCTGGCGACACAGAGATGAATAAGACACTGTTTTTGCCCTAAAGGAATGAGCTGTCTAGTTGGGAAGCAAAGTCTGGTTTAAAAAAAAAAAAAAAAGGAAAAAAGGGCTGTATTTACACGTGTGTAGGACCATGGGGGAGTGCCTGGATTGCAGAATGTATCAGTGCCTTGGGAGCACGGAGAAGAGGTAGGTCAGGGAGTGGGGCAGGCAGGCAGGAAGACAGACCAGGCTGGGAACCGTGTCTGTGGAGACTGAGCCTGAACAGAGATCTCCCTGGAAGTGAGTGAGGACTGCTGCTCAAGCTCTGCATGTCATGTGCTCAGTTTCCACTTTATGAGATGAGCATAGCTGTACGAATGAGATAGTCAGTGGAGGGCTAACGTTAGCGGTGCCCCGAGCAAACCGTATCTGCGCATTCTACCATCTCTTTTCTGGAACTGAATATTCAGTATTCTTGCTAGTGAATCTGTTTGTCCTCTGATGCATCCAGTCTGGCGATCCACCCCTGGCTTCTTGATGTCTATTCCTCAGGATTACCGACGCCACAGAGGTGCAGACCACGAGCACCCTTTAATGGGGGCTGCTTTCCAGCAGCGCAGGCAGCCATGCCCGTTTCTGAAGGCTTCCTTTTAACTGTAAAAAATGGTGTGAACTTATCCAGGTCTGTGGTCTGATTTTACAATCCTCTCTGTCTTAGGTTTGCCAATTCCGCTCACTACAAAGGCTTCCGAAAAGGCATAGCCGGTGCATAATCTCTGTCTCATAAAGGAAAATGTTGATGCCATATTATCAGAGGGTGGTGCTCGATGTGGCACCCATAATAATTATGACATATGACATATAATTATGACAGCTCTGAGCTGTCTGGGTTGAGAGACACTTCAGAATTTAATTAGCCAAAGGCAATAATAATATGATACAAGATGTAGCCAGTATCCTTCAAACGGTAGAAACAGAGCTGCCTTCAAAAAGGCAGAGGATTAAGGAAAAACACTGGCGTGGCAAGGTTGCACTGCAAAATAACAGCAATTTGAAACTCTACAGTAGTTTTAACATTATGATTGTTTTCAACTTATTGCAGTGTTTGACTGTCTGGTTGCACTGTAAGCTCCAGGAGAGCAGAGGCTGTGTGTCTGTTCATGCTGTGCCTGGTGTCTGAGGTAGCATTCACTAAGTCCTTCAGAACGGATGAAGGATGAGTGAAATGAACAAAATGAAATTTATTCATCTAAACCGGGGTTTGAAAACTGGCTACCTGTTGCAATTGTCATACAGGCATCCTTTTTTTTTTAAATCTTCATAGTTGACAAAAAAAATAATTAGGTGTCTGTATTTAGAAATGGGAAGATTTACACAATATTCTGGATCTCTTAGTTTTTACTGAAACCTAGAAGATCCAATAACCGGGCTAGTCATCCCACTGGGCAACTGTTGGCCAGCAAAAAGTAGCAGCCACCATCTTTAGATGGGGGGCGTCGTCCTCAGGCCCCACTCTGTCCCCTTCACTTGGTTTCCAAACTTGCCTGGGTTCTGTGGTCATCTGAATTTGGAACCTGAGAATTGCTAATTTTTTAACCTTTGAAATTGCATCTTGTGCTCAGGGATGTAGGGTTTTAAATATAGCAAAAATGTTTAAGATTTTTCAGACACGCTCATTGTATATCATACCATTGAGGTGATTTTAAGCCTCTTCGTTTTCTACTTTATGACTTGTAAAGTGAACTATTGTGGGCTCTGGTTCATGTGACTTTGTAGAAGGGTTTCATTATGTCTTACAACTTAGGACCCATGTATTCTTTCTTATTTTTTTAAAGTTTTTCTTTCTTTTTTTAATGAAAGTACTCTCACCCCCAAACTTCCCGTTGTTGTTTTTAATGGCAGTATTGAGGACTGAACCCAGGACCTCATGCATGTTAAGCACATGCTCTACCACTGAGCTATACCACCCCCTCCCCGGGACCCATGTATTCTTTTTTTTTTTTTTTTTTTTGGTCTCTGCTTTTCAGTGAACACTATTTGAGTCCCCAGTCAGTGCCACACTGAGCACTCACCAAAGCAGACGAAAGGCAGAAGAAACGACCAGGAGCCTTGGTTTTACTGTTTACAGACTTGTTGGGGGACATTAAACTCAGAGGCAAAGTGTCAGCGTTCCAAGGGGAAGAGATGCCAGTACTTGTGTTTACAGTCTTTTTTACAGTCTCCAAGAATTGAGTCTTCCTAAAGTACTTAAATGAAATAGAATTTTTTAAAAGTAAATGTTACCTAGTATTGTCTAGATGAGGCATTTTTATTTAAATCATTTTATACTGACTTTCTCTTTGAATAAAGTTAAACTCGATAGGTTTCCAACCTCTAACTTCTATTCTTTTTTTTGGAAAATGTGTATTTGTCATGTTGAATGAGATGTGAAAGCCATTGATGTATCTTACAGTGCAGTAAAAATAATATGTGTATGCACATGTGCGCGCACACACACACACACACACACACACAAAGAAAAGATGGGACAGTTCTCAACCCAGAACGTGTTAAGACATATGTTTACACATAATCATTTTCTTATTTACAGACTCTTCTTTTTTTGTCCAAATGACTGACTTAAAAGTATGACTATATAGAAACTACATGTTATACTCCGAACAAGACAATAGGGAGCAAACTGCTTAAAATTAGTAATGTCAGTGTCCTAGTTCCAAATTCAGATGCAGAAAATAAACAGCCTGCCGAGGAGCCTGTTGCTGAAGCAGCAGAGTAGTGTGTCTAGGTACTCTGGGATGTGGGTGCCTTCAGAATACCTTCGTTTTCCTATTTGAATTGGGATTGGCCAGAACGAGATGCCACTTAGTACGTTTCCGGCCAGCTCTACTGTTGTGGTAAATGGAAGCTGAGCTGTGGTGGGCCTCCAGAAGAAACGGAATTCACGTGCTCCCTCAGCCTTCATGCCTGCATTGGTATTGCTTCTCAGCCCTGGGACTTTTTCGTTAACAGGCGGTCATCATATAGATGACTGCTGAGCGGAAATGTGTTCTATGTGCAGCAGGTATGTTTGGCACAACCATGAGCTAGAATCCATTGACCAGGATCCATTCATTATTGCCCATTTCTTGCTCCTTGCAGTATAGTAGATGTGCACTTGGATAAAATGGACAGTCTACACCTAGAAAATTACTTTGCTAAGGGTTTCTGATTCACTATAATTAGGCAACTAGTTAGGCAGAGCAGAGCTGGAGGCACCTAGTCTGGTTTGGGGGGCAGTTTGACTGGAGAGTATTTGTATCAGTAAACCTGTCATTAGGGTTCCATTCCTACTACAGTTGACCCTTGAACAGCGTGGATTTGAATTACGTGGGTCCACTTATACACTTATTTATATTTTTCAGTAGTAAATACTACAGATCTGTACCATCTACAATTGGCTGAATCTACAGATGTGCAACCTATGGCCCACTTACGTGGAGTGCCAACTCTAAGTTATACACAGATTTCTGACTGCATGGAGGATTGGTGCCCCTAACCTTTGCGTTTTCCAAGGGTCAATTGTATTTTTTAAAAATGGAAATGAATTCTTGTGAGCCAAACCTAGATTTGTAGAGAAATGGACTTGTGTTGTTACCCAGTTGTGTTGCATGACTTTTCATTTTTAGAAGGGGTCTTTAAAATGTTCTTGTGTTTTCCAAGTAGATTGAAAAATTCAGCACTGAAACGTGTTACTTGTATAGAAGTTTCTTCGGTCTCTACGTATATTGGAATATTGGGTTGTCATTCTGGTTTATGGGGGAATCCATGACACACCGAAGCCCGTGTTTGGGTTAGTGATGTTGTTTGGTAGCTCAACTGGCCAGAGCTATGCAGCTCATTTATATCTTTTCTGATTTGTTTCACATTGACAATGCATCTATTTAAAACTCATCTTAATTCTCATCACCTTGGCAAAAAACCCATATATAAAGCATCTTTATAGAGTGACTTACTTTATAATTTATTCTGTGACTTTAGTCATTACCGAAAATAAGTGCATTATAAAATATGAATTACAAAGAAATCCCTATTTTTCTTACAAGGTTTGTGATGGGAAATCAGGCCTTAGGCTTATATATACCCTGTCTGTGGATAATATCTGTTCTAGAGAGCCAGGGAATCAAGTGAGGGTGGAGTTGGGTCATAGAGGACATTATCCTTTAGTAGATGAGTGTTCACATCCCGTTTGCTTCTCAGACTGTTTTCCCGGTTTCTTAGTTTTAAGTGGTTTACTCAGGGTCAGACACTGAGAATCTTCTCATTTTCTATTGACTGCCTCTCCGTATACCACGTTGCTTAAAGCTGCCTTGGAACTGTGAAGAGCTTCCGTTAGAGGAGACTTGAAGCTAGGCATCACACCAGGTGTGTGCTCCTTCTTTGGAGGGAGGCACTGGCTCATTTTCTAGCAATTATTCTAGAATCATGGGGGTAATGTAAGCTAAAAGATTCTGTAAGAGTCCAGAGATTTCAGTGCCTTAATAATGTAAAAGATATATTAAAGTTCAGATTTTTGACATTGAAAGAATGCCAAGTATCTAACTAAAGCTTGGCATTTACCTTAAACTTAAATGTTACTTTGCAAGCTTCCTGATCACCAGAAGGCTTTTAGTCTCAATTTTAGTTTCAACCTTTAGTTGAGTAGTTACTTGTTAAATTGTTGGAAAGAATGGATTTTATTGGAGATTTTGGTTTCTTTGTTCCCTGTCTGATGGAGGAAACGAATAATAACTATTTGAGTGCTTATGATGGGCTGAGAATAGTGCTCTGCACTTATATACATGATTCCATCCAGTGAACATACACCGTATAAGGTGGCGATCGTTTTTATAGACAGAACCAGAGGTGAGAAAGGTTAAGTACTTTGCAGCTGGCAAATCATGGGACTAGGTTTCAAATCTATTTATATCCTACCTTCCAGGAAGGGTGGAGTAGCTTGGGTTGGGCACATCTCCCATGTCTTGTTCAGGTAAACAGTTGGGGAGAGACAAGGGACCGGGTTCTACACGGTAGAAAATTTTAAAGCTTACAAAGAAGAGTATTCCTGTTGTCACCTTATATGATCTTCACATCAGCTCTGGAAGATGGCATGATTCTGGCTCTGGAGCGTCTAAGAATTGCGGACCAAGCAGTGGGAGTTTCCACAGCCTGGAGGCATTGGCTGAGTTTGGAGGAGTTGGGGGTGAAGTCATTTTAGGCCTAGGTCATCAGAGCTGCTCCCTTCTTTCTTTCCTTAGGTAATGGTTCTCTCTCTGAGATTAGCTGTAGCAGGCAGTTCTCTCTAGGGTCAGCAGCTGCTGGGAGATGGTGGTGACCAGAGAAGGGCAGCCGGGGTTCCTCGTCCCTGGGAGTCTCACTCTGGGAGCCAGGAGAGGGCTTTTGTCTTCCTTCTTTTGCTCCCAAACTCCGTCTTTCATTTCCATTCAAAAATTACATCACCCAGAGGCACAGTTTTTGTGTCTTAAGAAATCCAAAAACTTGTTGTAAGACTTGAACCTATTAGATTATTTTTTTAAATTCTGAATTTTTAATTATTTCTCTTAAGTAATGCCAGTATAAAAAAAAAAAAAACTAAGTTTATCCTTCAAAGAGAAAGAAAATGACCACTTTACTCCATGAGCATTTCTGAAGCATCTCACCTCCGCTCACTCCTGTCTCAGGGGAGATACAGAATTAGGTGTCACGCAGTATTTGTACTGTGAGCCACGATACCACACCCCTTTGCTAGTGAGTTCCTCATTTTCTTTGTTTTAGATGGATGAATGGCTGCTTGGAGTTTGACTCTCCTCAAGATGTTAATTATATGTTTCAAAATCCTGTGTTCTGTTAAAAATCACTTACGCATAGCCTTGGAAAGAAGTGGAGGCGGGGAGGTGCTTCAGGGGTGCACAATATTGTTTTGGAGGCCATGGGAAATAAATCTTAAGTTCATTTACCACCAAGACATATTTAGTCAGTGTCTATAAACAAAAGAAGGCACAGTGTGCCTGGACGTTATTTGTCCCAGATGGAGTTTAAACTTGGCTCATTATACTGCACTGATGTCATGGCGCATAAACTGGCCCGAGTTAGAGACGTGCATAGAATCTGCTGTGTGCTTGTATGTGCTGAGAGCGTGCGGGGAGGAGGGAGGGGCTGGCTGGAAAATCTTTGTCACATTTTTCCTTTGCTGTCTGCAGAGCCTAGTGTCAGTCCTGAATTTGGACTTGGCGCAGAGTGAGGGAAGAATCGGAATAATCTGTTCACTTGTGCAAGTCGGAATGTGTATGCACTCAGGGATGTTGTTCTTCCAAGACTGAGAGTAAATGCATCAGGCTTTCCATCAGTTGCTTATGATGCTCTAGTACTAAAATCTAGAAAGAAAAATCTTAAAGCACTACATTTTTGAAGAGCGTTCTCACTCTGTTTACCTTGAAATCTTCAATCTGGATAGTTTCTTTAAACTTTTTGATGGTGTTAAGTATCCAGCTGTATAATTCTGTTTTCTCAGACTGGATGGTAGATAACCTCTCAGACTAGTTGCCTAAGGTTTAAAAAGGCAGATGCCTGTTACTTCTTAGAGAATCTGGCCAAGTTTAATTCTTCCTGTGTGCTTTTAGGCGGCAGCTTATGGGTCAGAAAAGGGTCCTCTCCTGGAGTTTTGAGCACTTAATAGGAAATTTCCACATACTGTACTGTTACTTTATTACATTTTGTTGCTGACTTTCGTTACGATAATCTTAATTAGAAGCATTTCCAAGTAATTCAAACCATTTTGTGGATATAAAGGGCTTAGACTTCAGAACTTCTGTGAATGGATTCCAAAGTCACTATTGTTGCTAGGATCCACGGAAGCTGAACAGACACTGGAATGTGAATGACTTGGGAGGTGATCCTTTAAGGAAAGCCAGAATGTTTCCCAAACAGAATCTGGTCAGAGGTGAGAATTGACTGGTTTTAGCTTTTATTGAGAACATGAAACATGGCAGATTTGGTAAATTTTTTTTCTTTAGACTCTCTCATTAGAGGCCATATTTTTTCTTAACTGAGAGACTTGTCACTGATAGAAATTTGAAGAAAAAGAAGTATTAACAACAATGATTTATTGAGCACATACTATGTGTAAGGCCTTCTACCAGGGCTGTACTGGTGTTACCCTAATCCTTGGAGCACACACAGGATGTCAGTGTGATTTCTCTTTTCAGAGGAGGAAATGCAGAGTTAGGCTGGGTGCCCTCCCTGTCTGGCGCAGCTAGGATTCAACTGTGAGCTGTCCGATTTGCTCTTCTCACTGTGTATCTGTGGTATGTTATGTTTAAACTATTAGTTAAAAAATGGCTTGAAACTAAAATGAGATTATCACAAAGTGACTTAACTACTCAGTGTTTATATATAATAATGTTACTTAGAAGACAGCTCTGGCCTAAACTCCATCTGATTTTCCCTCAGCACATAGTGTAGCAGGGAGATACACAAACATGTAGAAGAAACATGTACTGTTACGTTCTTATTTTTCAAAATCTTAGAAAGTACTTAAGATTCATCTTGAATTTAATGATTAAGTTGTGGGTGGTACTTTTTTTCTTTTCTGTGAGTCCTTGACTTAGTTTTCAGATTCTTTTTTGTGTGTGTATGATATGATAAAAGGCAAATTATAACTTAAAGATACAAAAAATGAACTAACTAGCTTGAAATGGAATTATTTAGGAATCAGAAAGTAGATGTTTTAGGGATATGATTAACTTGGGACCCTTGAAAATAAGTAATGATTCTCCTTTGACTCATAATTATGTTTGTTTCCCGATAGTCCTGTTACCTTCCTTTCCTTTTGCTCAGCACGCCAACCAGCGGTATAGTTGATGAACAACGTAATCCGCTGTTGGATTGACAAGTTTACTGGAAGTAAAGAAAGGAATGCTAGGTTGGCTGGTGAATGCTTTGGGGGTTAGCATTTTAGAGCAGCAGCCAAAGAGAAGAAAGAGGGCCAGAAAAAGTCTAGGAAAAGGTGGAGACACAAGAGAGGAACAGACTGTGGAGGCCTATCAGTGGTGGGAGTGGTGGAGATGGAAATGACAGAATCCCAGCTCGATAACAGAATCAGAGAAAGGGACAGGAAGTAGGAAAAATTAAGTTGTTATGGGGACGGGGAGAGCCATACACATTACTCCACCCTTGTAATCTGAGAACCCCAGTGTCGACAGAGAGGGAGGGCAGAATTCCTTAGCAGCAAACCTGGTGATCTGCATCGTCACACTGAAAGGTTGAACCATCAGTTGTTTTTGAAAACGCTTACTTAGAACAACATAACCCCTGAAACATGTCACAGATGGGTGCTTCATTCATATCTTTACCCATCTCCATGTGTCCAGTGTCTCCCATCCCAGTTTGAGTTTCTCACTACTATCATTTATCTGATAATGTTGCTTTCCTACTGGAAAATTCTGTGCACAGGATAAAGTCAAGACTTGAAGTGGGGGCAAACAAAGACTTTTCTCAGGCGGGCCTGGCTTCACCCCTCTGCCCTGCACACATGCCTGCGCCGTTACAGCCACATGGGCCTGCGAGCACACTGGACTTCTAAACGCACCGGGCCCACCAGGCCTCCGTGCGTGTACCGTGTAATTGTTCTTTTGCTTATCCTTTCACTCACCCTTTAAGCGTCACTCTCAACTGTAACTTTTCCTGGTTTCTTTTGTTTCCGTGGTAGTTGATAGCAAATAATCATGTTTTATGACAGCTAACTGTATTTTCTACTCTCACACCGATACACAAACGGGTAGGCGTTCATCTTTCTCATCCTAGAATCATCAGGGCTTAATAAAGTGCCTGGTACATGGTAACTACTCAGCCAATGTTTGTTTAATACTTAAGTTTTCAATAATTGCATTAAGTAGTGATTTAAATAAGTTTAATATAATCAATACCAAGGCAAGGCCTGAATAAGTGATGATGATATACTGCGCAGTGGCAGGGAGGGGCTGGGGGCTCTTCCACAAAATCCTTCCAAAACCCTAGAATATGGCATTTGTATTCATTTCCGATTTTATGCTAGTGGACACAAAATGCAAGGCGATGGTAGTGCTAATTTTAAGCAATTAAGAAATTACAGTAATAAGAAACATCAACTCTAGAATGCTTAATGCAAAAACGCTGGGAACTGATTTTTCTGTCAGAGGGATGAGAATATTCTTCACGGGTGCATTATTTCTTGATTGTATCTTAGAGGGGAAGAATCGTGTTAAGTGAACGATGTGGCCAACATTGAAGTAGATTTTAAAAGCAGTGGAATATTGGGAACGTAGGCAGTTAAATATGATTCTTAAAAGTTAAATATGGCGTTAGGATTCCCACAGTGGAGCTGTACGTTTAGGCTCGTTGCACAGCGCACCAGAGATATGTGACATTCATTAGCACACCCGCGTGGGTCGTGCTGCTCTGTCTCAGCCGATCAAAACCAGACGTGAGGTGGCTGGATCTAAATGAAGGGAGGTATGTGAGAGTCAGTGTGCAAAGCACATTCAAAGTGGGGCTGATTAGGTGAAAAGTGGCCTGAGCTGCTGATTCCCCATCAGTGTGGCCAGAGCCCAGCTTGGGGACATGGGGGGCGTGGATGGATTTGAAGGGTAGAAAGGGCTTGTACCTCATATGGTGGACATTTTTAACAGGGATTGACCCTGAAACAGTGATGATGGGAACCAAACGTTGTTCTCGGCAAACATAATTTTCAGCTAAAGGAGTACTCAGCAATTCTGTGAAAAACGTATCTAATAAAAGTGAAAAAATTTTGATTTAAATAAACATAATGGTGCTCCAGTTGCACAGGGATATTTGGTGGCTCTTACTGTTAGCCAGGGAAAAACTACACTTAGGCTTAACATAGAATTTTGGTCTTTTATGTTTTTGGTTTTTATCTTGAAAGTCCTGTAGTTGAAACTTTAGACTTGGGCATTTGTGGCTCTATTAAAAGAGGCTTTTAACCTAGTTTGGGCCATCTATATTACATTTGGCATTTTTTCCATTTAAGTTAATGCTACATTTTTATTCTTAGCAAACAGCTCTTTTTTGTAATAGAATCTCCTTGTTCAGGGCAGAATACAATTAGAGGGAGTGGAAATGTATAACTTCTTACAGGTTGCCATTCTATTTTCCTTCTAGCCCTTACTACTATCTGTAAATGTTTTGTTTTTGTTTAAATGATTCCCAGCCCCCATCCCACTCAAGCTCCGTTTGTCAGCCTGAGGTGGGCAGAACTTTGTGTTGTCTGAGGCTCTGTTCCCAATGCCTGGGGGAGTGCTTGACGCGTGCTGAGGACTCGTTAATATTTGCTAGACTGAGAGTAGTAGTAATTCTTCTGAGGACACTTATTTCATGAAATGCAGTTATTGAACTCATTTGAATTACAGTTTATCCTTGAACAACATGGGTCTGAACTGTGTGAATCCACTTACACACAGATTTTTTTTTTTCCCACTGAATGCGTACTGTAGTACTACACCGCCTGCAGTTGGTTGAATCCGAGGTTGTGGAGGGCTGACTGTAAAGTTGCAAGCAGATTTTGAACTCTGCAGAGGGTTGTCAGGTGTTATGTATTTTCAGCAGGCACTGGTGTAATTTCAGTGCATAAAAATATTCTCCTTGGTTCATCTAATTTATCTTTCCTTGGTTACCTATTAATCCATTCCTGTCTTTTTGCTGTTGTTGTTAATGACAGGTGACTTTTGGGAAGCATAGAAGCTTAAGACTCAGTCTTCTCAAGAGTCATCTTTTATTTTTCTTAGGCCTGCTGTTGAGCCGTGAGAAGTGGCATCTAGTGATTGGGATTGTCAAGTGGTTAGCTTACGAGGTTTGTCTTAGGATTCTAGGGAAATTCAAGGACTTGACAGTGACTTTATGAGAATAAATCTGGCCCATAACAAACACAGCTGTTTGTTGTTAGTTAAGGGATGGACTTCTCACCACTTAGCTGCTGTATGGAGAGTAAGGGGCTCTGCCTCAGAGGGTGAGCACAGATTTCCTAGAAGAGAACCCGCCCTCAGCCTTTGGGGATGTGCCTTTGACCCAGTTCAGTGCATTCTCTCCTTACAGCCATTTATTGAAGTGTCTCCATAAAGAAGTGACTCTGAAACCCACACTCACCGGGGGGCAGATGTGTGGTAGCGGAGAAGAGCGTGCATCTTGGTCAGACAGGGCTGGATTCCACTGCCTGTTTGGTTATTTTGTAGTTTTGTGACTTCAGACAAGGTACTTATCCTCTTTAAGCCTCATAGTCCCCAGCTCTGAAATCTGCATGTCCTTGTGCCTCAATCCAGTGTATAAGAAAGTACTGTTGGAAGCTCCCTGGTCTTGTGTGTTCTTTTTCTACCAGCTTTGGATTCAGGCTTCAGGTTGGACACGTGAGCAGGTGAGTCTTTCAGTACTTTCCCATTATCTTCCAGGAACTTCCTGTTGAACTGCTCACATTATAAATCTTGGGATGTTTTCTTTGTATCACAAAGCTAATTATTGGTCATTTGCAGCTCATCATCTTGCTTTTCCTGATTTGGAGAAAAGAAACAGGACTCAAAATAACAAATGATGCCTGTCTTTCAGTTTTGCTTGAGGCCAGTTGTGGTCTTGGCACAGATGTGAGGTTCTCAAAGGTGTCTTAATGAATGGTTTGGGCCCTTCAGGGCCTGGACAGAGCTTGCTAAGATGTTTCTGGAGTTTGGGAATCTGGAGAGTATTGTGCATGTGCGTGCGTGCGTCCGCGTGTGTGTGTTGTATGTGTGCTTGTGTCCAGAAAGAAGGTGCTACTATCCCCCTCATGGAGTCAAAGGTCACTTTTTAAGTTACTAGATCTTCCTGGATAGAATCTGTCCTTACGTGGAACTCTTCTGCAGCTTTTAGGTTGTATGTATTATTTTTTTCCCCCCAAAGAGATCTGTGGGATAGTCATAAATGCTGGCTCTAAATGAGAATGTTCATTCATATATGAAACAGCACGGAGTAAGACAAGCCTCATAGAATGTGGCAAGTGGAAAAAGCTCCAGTAGTGAAACATGATCTCTTCTCCTAGCACAGTTTATATCTCAATTATCTGGGTATGGGATTTAACTTTTAAGAATGCTGCAAATATAACATTTTAGCTTTCGTCAGTCAGCACTGCTCTCCCAGCAGAAGCTTTTGTAATGGACACGTGTGGCGGTGATTGGTCGGGAGGCTGGTAATATTTTATCTCAGGCATAAATTAGGAATTTGCCTCCAGGAGAAGTCTTAGATACTGTTGATCTTCTGGTTAATCAGCCACCCAAAATTTAAGTTGCAAAAGTAGCTTTCCTTTGTCTCTTCTGATGAATTAGAAACAGAGTTAGATTTAGATTTATACCTTTAAGGAAAGATGTGTTACACCTGTTTCAGTTGTCTTGTTGGGTGAAGCTTTCCCAGAAAGCTGTGTTTAGCCTTTTATTCAATTGTGTTAATTCTGCCTCTTGTTTTATTGTTTCTTTAGACTCTGGAAGAATGGTCACATATTTTTCATTAAGCCTTAATAAACTACCTTCCGTTATTTCGGGCTGCTTGGTTCATATAGCACTAACAGATTTGAAACAGATCTCATGAAGCAGTAGTAGCTTGAAGTATGCTCTTATGATATGATTAACATGGTTCTATTTTAACATCTCTGGGGAAAAAAAATCTATCAGTGGTAAAAATGTTTTTCTCTCTCTCTCTTTTTTTTCCTCCTCTGACAAGAGACAGAGTACAGCATGACTTGTTTTAATGCTGACTTTGGAAAAGCAGGAAATGCTTAGTGAGTGGACAAAAAATGATGAGGTTGGGACAGTGATGTTATGTTTTACACTCTGTATTTAAGAGAACTTGTAACCATTATGTCCGCTTTGTGGCTTCAGAGAGGAAGAAGGAGGGAGGTGGGGAGGAAGGGGAAGGAAGGGGGTGGGGAGAGAGAGATTGGGAGAGACTGATTGACTTGTGTGGTAGAAGGTTGTGCCAGGGAGCCTGCCAGGGGGTGACTCATGCTCCTCAAATCTGCGTGATGCAAGGCCTGCTGCCGCCATCTCCTCCATGTCTGGTCAGGGACAGATCATCGGGCTGGTGTGTGTCAAAACTTTGTTTTTCTCTCTCCTTTATTGACAGTGAAAACAGTAAGGTGGTCAGTCTTACTCAGTATAATAAAGTGCTTTCTTTTAAAATATCTCAGTGCCAAGATGAATACGGTTTGCTCAAATAATGACTTTTGCTCTTACTAAGAAAAATTGATCTTGGGACACAGGGGATTTGCCTGGTTTCTGAGGTAATTTGGTAGATTATAATCTGGTTGCCATAGCAACACAGCAGCAGGGAAAATTACAGGAACTAAACATTTGAAGAGAGGTATTTTAATAGAATGCGTACAAGCCCTTTACCTATCATCTTTCTCGCTGAAGAAGCGGTGGGGGTCAGGAATGGGCAAGCAGAGAGGGGAGCAGAGGGAGGGAAGAGGCATAAATGGCTTTTGGAGGCTGGATGCCTCCGGGCCATTCTTTGAATTGTGGCCTGGTGTCAGTGACCACACAGGAACCATTACAGACGCTTTTCATGCAATATGATAAGCAGATAATGTGACAGAAGCTGGAACATACTCCACTTCGGACCCTTTTCTTGCCTGGGACTTCCCATAATTCTGGGGAATTGTACTTTCAGACTCAGCATTTAAGACATGCTGTCTGACAGTTAACGAGTGTGGCAGAAGAGAGTACGTGAATTTGGGATTGTCATAGGATGTTTGAGGTGTACTCTTGATGTCCGCTGATTTTTTTTTTTTCCGAACTAATTAATTCTACAGGCATGTATTACAGGCCTGTCCCTAGAGGTTTAAACACAAAGCAGTCGATCTCTGCTCATTGCAGTGATGCTAGAATTGATGTAAGGACTTTTAAAAAGACATAGGTAAATTTCTTTATTGGAGTATTGTTTTATTCCGTTGTAGTTGAGTAATGTTCTGTGTGCATGTAAAAATAAAGTTAAATCAAAACTATTTTCATGTTAAGAATGACTTTTAAAAAGTTGGTTTCCAGAAAGCAATCGAAATGTCTTAATCACTCCGTGGAGATCTGAAGGGATTTCCTTTTGAGTTCTTAAAATGGCCCAGTGTGTTTACATTGGTGAGAATTTGAATATTTAAGACTGAAATATTATGGACACAGTTACTGTACAGGAAAAACAAACTGCCTTGAAATAACTTAACGATTCAAGATAACAAGAAGCACCAGGGATGAAGCCTATACTGCTTTTCCCTGAATGCTTCTGCTTCTCCAGTTAATGTATTTCCAGATTAAAAAAATTTTAATATCCCAGCAGTGTCTCCTGTGGTGAATTATTAGAAGAAACCAAATACATGGATATTAAAGGTTTAGTTTTTAAAGATGAAATGATTTTGACCTCAATAATAGTTTTTTAAAAAACAGATAAATTGTGGTCCATCCATAAAGTTGATTTTTAAAATTGTATATTACGAAAGCTTAATTTTGGAGTTAAAATGATTGTTTGCAGTGGTTTTTCTTATGTTTTACGACTTTCATTCATTCAGTAAAAAATAATTCTCCAGCACTTATTCTGTGTCTGATCTTGCCCGTATAGAGCCTAGATTAAAGGAAAGACTGACACTAAAGAAATCCCTTAACTAATTGCAGTTGTAAATTTAGTTCCTTCCTCCTTAGTTCTTTCATTTAGTTCCTTTAGATAACAAAAGGAAAAATCACTAATTTATATCCAAATATAAATTAAAGAAGATAATCCAAGCTTAAAAACTGTAGTTAAAAATCGTCTTGTGCAAGATTAACACTATTAGAATAATGACTATATATTTCTAGAAACTGGAAGGCTGTCAGTGTCGCATTCAGCTAAATGAGATTAAAACTAAAACTCTGAGGCTCTTGAAAGAACATACTTTACCATAGCCGTGTATGGTCTAGTTATTTGGAAGTTATCTTCTGAAAACTAAATGTCTATGTTGTATGACTAAAACACTGACATTTAGGTAATAGGTTTAAAAATTTGTTTGATGGGACCTTTTTGTAATATTATTCATTTATTTTATGCTGTTCGTTACTGTTTCCAGGTGCTGTTCACAGATGCTTTTTTTCCATACATTTTTCTTATAAATTGCTTTCTACTATTATGCAATGAAATCATATAAGTCAAGTCAGTGATAGACACCTGTGAATGATTTGTAGCAGTGTTAGTTCAGAACCTCATTTCTCTTTGCAGTTTTCCTTTATAAGTATAGTTTTTGGTCTTTTTTCTTCTTTTAACTATTGCTTCTAAATTAGTGAAAGAAAATATCTTAAAATTGAGGGTTTTTTGTTTTTTTTTTTAAGTTAACACAAGCAACACAGGAGAAATAAGTTTAGCTAAATTGAAATGCATGTGCTTTAACCTAGTCAAATTTGAACCAGGTCTAAAGACATATCCTAAGTTTTGTGTTTATACAAGATTCTGTGCCACATACTTCTTGTCTAGTACATAAATTTAGGCAGTGAAACTGTTGAAGAGAAATCCCAGATGTTCTAGTATTAAATTGAAATTAATGTGTTATTTTGGCAGGTTATTCTTGTTCAAGTTAATCCAGGTGAGACTTTTACAATAAGAGCGGAGGATGGAACACTTCAGTGCATTCAAGGTAAGGAAGTTTTTTGCAAGCTTTCTAAGCAAAGGAGTTTTCCTTTATTTATTATTTTATGGCAGTAAAGTTTATCTCTGAGTCTTTATGTGATTTTCTAGAGGTAAATTTTATCTTGGATTTTTTTTTCACTTTCATTAGGGGCTCCTTAATGCTGAGGTAGGCCTGTGATATATAAGTGACAAAGTTAAACACCTTGAGTATTCTACTGACTTTCAAATTAAATTAACTTAGGAAAGCCTGCACTGTCTTCATATATTATGAAAATTGGTAGCCCTAAAAAATGCAGAGATTTTAAAAGAGCTTAAAATTCCCATTGAGAACAGCAAGTACTTTTTCAAATATAGATAAAAGTTTAAAATATATATTGTGATGCTATCCAAATGATGCTTTTAGAGGGAAAAAATCTGTATTTAAGTATCATTTATTATTGAGTAACAAATTCCTCAAATTTGATGATTTAAAGCCATGTTTGTCTATACTTTCTTTGGGCCGAGAATTTAGTCACAGCTTACCTGTGTCCTATGACTCTGGGTCTCTCAAAGTGCAAAATTCCAGGTGTGGACTAGAGCTGTAGTCACTGTAAGGCATGTTTGAGGCTCAGTGTGTTTCTAGTCTTGCTCAAGTAGTTGTTGGCAGGATTTGGCTTTTTGCCGGCTGTTGGCAGGAGGCTTCCCTCAGTTCCTTACTAAGTGGCTTCTCCATGGGGGCACTTCCATTATGGCAGCTGGCTTCATTGGAGCACCAACTGAAGGGCAAGAGGGAGTACTATGTCCAGCCTGCTCCAGAAAGGGGATTACACAGGGTGGGAATGCCAGCAGACAGGACTCATTGGAGGCCCTTTCAGAAGGCTGCCCACCACAGTCCATCCTCTGCCCTCAGTAGTTCATGTCTCTCTCATATGCACGATACCCCCTCCCAAGAACTGCAGAAGTCTTATCGCATTATGGCATCAGCTCAGAGTCTGGAATTTTGTCATCTAAGTAAGCTCCAGGCGAGGCTCTTTGGGTGTAGTTCTTTAACTACGGCTCCGAGGGCATTTCAGTGAATTTTCAGTTTGTGTAATACCAGTGCTTCTTCTCTGTTGTTCACTTTGGAAAGAAAGAGGCTTAGGTACTCTGATCCATGTGGAGTTCTGTGTAGGAAGAGCAATCCAGATCTGGAATTAGTCTGTAAATACTGCCATGTTGGAGGGTATTGTTTGTAACAGCTCTTTTTGGCAGTGATTGGGATTATGGGGCAAATGGTAAATTGGCCTGTAATTGAGTTTAATACTAGGTTATTGATTGGACTGGAATCTGACCAGAGGTCTTGTTTTTAATACTTGGGTTTGCTCACTAATATATAAACAAAATGAAAGGAAATGCCCTTTAGTTTTAGTTTTCCATAATGAGCTACACAGAAAAAGTTGATTTTTCTATTGCTTTGCATAATAGCAGAGTGTGCTGCTGTATAGTTTTATTACTTATTTTTGTAACCATAAGAACAAGAATTTAGGAAGAAAAATAAAACTCATTAGGCTAGAATTCTAATGAGTTTTAATTGCAGTTAATCTGAAATGATTTAACCATTTCATTAATGGTTTTAGTGATTGCATTTCTCTCATCATTGTGTCCCTGAAATTGATCTTTGGTGTTCTAAAACATTTAAAATTCAAACCTAGTCTTTGTTAATGAATCAGACAAAGAAACTTCAGGTAAAAGAAGAGAGGAAATAAATATTTTAAAATAGTATGGGATACAGAATCTTACACCTACTTGTGGTATTATAATAAACAGATATTAACAACAAATAAAATCTCAAAATCCACTCTATATCTTAAAAATAAAAAACACTAGATGAAAAGTCATTTTACCTACACAGAATGAAGGTGGTGTTTCTAGTTCAGTAAGAGAATAGCTGAGTTTCTGGTCATGGTAACTTTGGAGTCCCATGAATTGGCAAGTAGACTGTCTCCCCCTACAACTGAATATGTATAATAGAATCTATAAAAGCAAATTGCTGGATGGATCATCTTATATAAAATCCACTCTTTGGTACCAGCTGCTTTTACTTTTGGTGTCTAAGGAGTGTGTGTGTGTGTGTGTGTGTGTGTGTGTGTGTATTGAAAGAGCCTCTTTCTCACTTATTTTTTTGAGTCTAACTGGTATATTCTGCAGGGAATGTTGCAAGTATATTGCTCTGTTCACAATAGGAGTTTTGTATTTATTCATGATGGTACTTGGAGATAAGTGAAACTAACATCCCTTTCAGTGATTTAAAAAAAATGATACTGACTAAAGAAGAATTGTGGAGCCATTTATCTTTGACTTCCCCAGCCTTCCTATTTGTTCTCTTTTGAACACCTAGGTACTGTTGTTATGTTCTTTTGGGTCATGATGGTACCTGGCCCAACTAATTGAAATAATACTGGACAGGATGAGAGGGACTAGGACCTGGAACCACAAGTGGTCTGCTAGGGCTTGGGAAGCACTGGATGACAGGGTCAACTGCAGGAACTGGAAGGAACCCATGGGTAGCCACTCAGTGTGTAACAGGCCACTCAGTGTATAGCAGACCCACTGACGGCAACTCATGTATAACAGTTGGTCACTCAGCCTGGGTACCCTTGTCCCCGCCTTCGTTTGCATTCTAGTATGAGTTAGTGAATGCTTCATTCAGGATGGGTAGAGCATACCAACGTAGAATGTGAAGGGAATATATTTGTAAATTCCAACACAAGTTGTTATCCTTTCACTTGATTAACATCCCTGTTATTGCTGATATTCAACTCCTAGGCTGTGTATTCTCTCATTGAATAGGTGTAATAGATACATTTGCAAAAACTGAGGCCCATAGAGGTTAATTCATGCACCTAAAGTCACAGTGAGAAAAGCAGGATCTAGTTTACATCCCTGGTGTCTCTGACTCCAGTGCATGAGCTCTTTATTGCCTGTGCTCTGTGGCTTTACATCAGGGAATCATGAACTCAAGTCGACACCACTCTCTTGGGCACATGACAAGAGCAAAGTGGGTTCCTATTCCTGGCGTAACAGGATCCCTGAAATGATACTAGGATGAATACTCAGGAAGGCAGGATGAGATAGAGATGGTTTGCAGAGCAAAAGTGGGTGGTGGAGACTGGGTCTTTGGAATAAGATAGGGACTCCGTTAAGAGAAGTGAGAGCAAGATAGTTTGTTTGATACAGGGAGTATTGATTTAGAACTCCTGAAATTATTTCTGCCCAAAGCCGGGACTGAGCCCAAAATTGGGGTGGGCTGAGCTGAGCTTCTGTTCGAGGTGGGGCTTCTGGCTTCAGATGCTGGAAGAGGAGGGGTCCAATGGGAGAGGACTGCTTAGGCAAGGATCTGAAATTGAGTCATAAAGATTTCTGAAAGAAGTTATTTGCATTTTACTAGGGATTAAAGTTACGAGAATGAAGCTGTAGTTAGGCTCTTTCTACACCAGCCAGCAGATAGGGAGGTGGTTTTTTTTTTTTTTTTTTTTTTTTTTTTGCAGGGGATGGGTGGCAGTTGGTGGTGGTGGCCTTCCTGGAAATTTTGAAGTAATACCCATTGCTTATGCCATGGTTGAAACTGTCAGCGTAATAGCTTTGCTGTTTCAACACTAGCCAGCAGGTTAGGGATTGCTGTGGTGGAAGATTCGAGGTAGGGAGTGGAGTTGGTTTCGGGCCTTCCTAGAAACTTTGAAATTACACCATATGAGGTCAACCCCCTTTGCTTGTAGTTGAATTTGTGAGCTTAATTATTTTCTCTGTAGGACATTTATGACATCACTAGAAAGACTCCAGAGGCTCATTGTGATGCCATGAAAAGGCAGTTTGGAAATCCAAAGCAAATCAATGTAAAGAATATGGTTACTCTGGGGGGAAAAAAAAAGATTTTGTTTTCATGGGAATGTCCTTGGTGATAATGAAGGAAGAAAAACACAGGAAACATACAATATGCTGTGAAAGCAGATTCATTTCTAATGGAATATTTCTCAATATTTTCCATGAAACATGAATCATAGGTCTGGAAGGGGCCACAGAAGGTCATGGTTTATGCTCACTTGGAAGCAGCACTATACCTATGGCATTCTGGACAGAAGATTTTTCTTTCCTAGGCCAGATGAAAGTGTATAAAGAGCTAATTGTTAGGGAAAAAAGAATCTTAGCAATCAATATGAATTCTTTCCTTTGCTTAAGTTCAGGAATTAATAGAGGGCAGCTGCAGGCCTCTCCCATTATCTTCATATCCTTGTCTGGGCTGAGGTGCTGGCAGTGCAGCCTTCCTTCCTGTCCACACATGCCATCTTTTTATCTGGGCTGTTTCTCTGCTCCCTGTAAAACCCTCAGCCAAAACAAATACCACACTTCCTTTAAGTGCCTGGTCTGTCTCCTTCGGGAGGATCACTCCCGTCCGTTCTGACCTTTCTCTGTTCCTGGAGGAGCAGGTAGAGGTAGCACTGCGTGTTACCATCTGGTTATATGTGCAAACCTTTCCTTAGCCCTTGAATTAGATGGAATTCAGTTGTGACAGGAAACAGTATATCCTCTACCCTACCCGCCAGCCACGCAGCCTGACAGTGATTACTGACTGGACCCTTGACTAGCTCTGGCATTACATCAGATGTGATGATTGTTCTTTTAACTTTTACTCTTATGCTGGGAGCTTAAAGATGCTTAGTTAAGTGCTTTTACTGGTCTTTAAAGTCTCTATAGAAGAACTTTCAAATTTCAAATCACATTATAATTGAAGCTTATCAGTTTCCTTTAAAAAATGTGTAAGTCTAAAGAACTTTCATATTGACCTGTATTAATGCTGCAATTTTTATGTATTTCAAGACTTACCTCTCAGATCGTGAGCCTGAAGAAAACAGGTGATGGTCATGGTGGCATAGCAAAAAACAGATTAAAGTAAAAAGCTTAGGAAGCACCATTATTCTAATAAAGAATAATATTTAAAGGTATGTAATTGCTAATGTTTTTTTGTCCATAAAAATCCAGCCATCTTTACAGAAATGATTTACTTGGCTGACTTGTGTTAAATAGATAAGAGAGCCTGAAGTAACAGCAGAATGTGTGGCAGGAGGGAAGAAGCTTGAGGAGAGCCCTGCCCTGAGGTGGCTATCATTTGGATGGCTTTAGGATGTGAAACTTGTTCCCTGTCCTGCCTGCTCTCCTTGCCCCTCTTCAGCTCTGTGTCTGACTCTCCGCCTGCCCCAGTGAGTGTGGGAACCGTGTCATTGATGAACTGCACGCCCTGCTCATGGGCCCTGTGAATGACACCATTGAGAACACTTCCGCATTTCTGAATCTCCTCGTTTGTCTCCCACTCCCGCCCCTCCACATTCAGAATCCAGACTGCCACAGGGACCTCGATGTTACTTTTTTGTTTTTCTCGTTTGGTACTTTATGTCCATTTATTAGGCTTGTTTGGCACATTAAAACACCAACCTGTCATTCTTTCTAAGAATTTTATGATGGGTCCTAGGGAACTCTCATTGTCTGTTACTGTTGTTTATTGGGAAATGACATGAGTGATGTCATAGTTAGGGTTTACAAGCTGGGGGACACTGTTTCACAAGCAAAGCTTCTGTATGGTCTATGCCTTTAAAGCAGACTCTGCATATAAATGAGAAAGTCCTGTTTTACTGGCTTAAAACCAAGGAAGAGGGCCTGTTGCAAATGAAGTCTGTCTTCCAGGGTTGTTTGAACCCTTGCTTTGGCTTAAATTTGCAACCAGCTTTTTCAGCAAAACTATTTTGGTGGTTTGAAAGTGAAATTAGTGTAGTGTGACTGCCTTTAAATCATTTAGACTCTTTGCAAACTTTCATTACATCAAACATGTAATTGATTATTATTTGACTGTATTTAATTACTTATGGAATGTTTGTAAAGGGAAATAATTTCTTCTATTATGAGATTAGTATTTTGAGAGCTGCTTTTTCTACATAAGAAACTACCTTGAAAGTCCGTTTCTTTCGCATTTGGGGGTGTTTGTGAGGGATCACTAATCTGAAATGTTACTGTGATCAGTTAGACCTCACTTGAAAAAATCTTTTAGAATTGAAAATACCAGGTCTTTTGCCCAGGCTAGCCCCAGTGTCCTACTCATCTTTCTGACTGATCTGAAGCTGTATTTGGTGAGAGTCAGTACATAATCCTCCAGTGAGGCTCTAGGCTGAGAGAATCTGAGTTTCTAGGAAAATCTGAACTACTCCACCAACTTGCCAGCTCTTATAACTTGAATGTTAGCTTCAAGACAGATCAGTCTTTGCCTGTGTGTGTGTGTGTGTAATATTGGTGAAATGTTGATGAAAAATCACTTACCATTTGGAGCATACCTATCTCTGAAATGTTTGGGAGTCTTATTTATTGAGCATGATGATTTGCCTTTACTTGCATACATGGACATGCACAGCCATTTGTGCAAACAGGTATTCTGTATGCTGACCTGATAGGCCCCTTTTCAAACAATAGCTTGCTGCCTAGTAAGGGGAAGTTGACCAGCAGGGTGGGCTCCATAAGGGCCGGTAAGTACTGATGGGCCCAGAGCAGGAAGTCCAGCTTATGGAAGGGGTGGGAGGAAAGTTGGTGACGGTGGCTGTCATTGTGCTGGGACTGAGTAATGTCATGAGACTGGATTACCTCAGAGCCAAACTATGCTGCTTCCCAGGAGGTGTACAGTCCCCTCTCGAGGGACACAGCCAGTGTGTCTGCTGCTTTCTGCCATTCCTAGTTATCTTGATTGTTTTTGGCTATTCTTGCATTTACATAATTAAGACAAAAACTTTTTACCCAAAATTAAATTGTCAGACTTTCTTTGGCCTTTTCCTCCAAGTAAAGTTTGAGTGATTTTAATTCTTGGAAGTTATAAAGATTATGTTTTAAGAGTAAACACTGTGTAGTGTGAATCCCTGGACATTTGCTAGCTGGTGAATGGTTAAATTCTTAGCCTCAGCTTCCTCTCTTAAAATGGGGACAGTGATAACACCTGTCCAATAAGGTTGTGAGATAATCCCTTCTAAGTACCATCATCATCCTCGTCATCCTCATCCAGCCGTGTAATATACACAGGTTTGCTGATTATGTTTTATAGAGAGATGTCATGATCAGTTGTGGGCAATAACTTGATTATCTAACTGGTGGAAATCAGTTGAAGTTCTAGCCCCCATTTCATTGCCTACTTATAATAGGCTTGCTTTCATGAGGTTGATGGTGATAGCAGCAGTTCAGACATTTCAGATGAAGGTTTATGGGGATGTATACATATATCATTCAGATACAAGATTGTGGATAAAACAAAGGTTCCACGGCGTCATGCGTTTAAAGTAAGTTTTGTTGTAGCTGAAGCTTCACTTGTTGCTTTTCTTTTGGATAATAGCAGTTAACTCTCACAGCATGTCCGAGAGGCCATATTCAGACAGGCCTGCAAAACAGTTCCTATGGGTACACCTTCCCGCCTTTAGGTCTTGCCACTTACATTTTAAATAAATTCCATACTTCTTTTAATCTTTAATGTGTCCTGCTGTTCGACAGTACTGAAGGGGCAGTAAGGCCTATTGGTAAGATCATTATGGGTTTTGGACTGGGATTGCCTGGCTTAGAAATCCCCTGCATGCTAGTTGTGTATCATAAAATCAGCTACTTCTCTACACCTCAGTTTCCTCATCTATAGAATTGGAATAATAATAATATGTCTTAAGGGATTGCTATGGGGATTAAATGACATACTGTAGAAAGCACTCAAAACAGTTTCTGAGTCAGTGTAAGGGCCCAGTAAATAGGACTGTTAGGCCTCCAGTCTTCATTACAGCTAGACATTGAATCACCTATTATTTTTGTTACCTGTCATTTTAAAGCATTTTGGGAAAGCCTATGTGAACTTGAGGTATTGGTTAGGAGTTTTTAGTTGTCTTCACATTTTAGTCATAATGCTTCAAAATAATACATTTAAAAATTATGCAGTGGGAGTTTAGCTTCTGTGCCCTTTTGTCTTGCAGGCTTGTTTGACAATGATTAAAATGTCATTTCTGAGGGTACTATTGCTTGGAGTTCCTTAAATATCAGAGACCTTTGTATGCTAGATAATTCCGAAGCGCTGACTGTCATACTACCTCAGTTGTCTGCCACATTTTATTTCATAGTTTGTAGTCTTTTAGTTCTTGCTTTATTATTCTTCATGTATTTTTTACCTTTGTTTTTACATTTAAATTTTGAAGTGGAAAATTTCATGGTAGAAGTGTCTTTAAAGAAAACTGTAAGGGGTTCTTCAAGGGTAGGGGTCAAATCTTAGTGATCCTTGTATCCTGGTCCCGATCCAGCACCTCTTAGGTGTTCAGAAAAAAGGAAAGTCATTTCCTACTGTACTGCTAAAAAAAATCCATTTCAAAATGTTGGGAAAAGTCTCTTGTTAATTCACAGAGGTTCTTTTGTCTTATTGTTATTATACTTAAGTAGTTAAATTTGGTTATTTTTACTCTCAGTTCCTCAAGTTAAGAGAGTAAATGCTGGTATGACGGTGTTTTCAAAAGCACACAGTAATTCTGAAGACGTCCATAAGTAGGTCAGCTCCTCTTCCCTGCAAAAAGCATGAGGGCATGATCATTATATTCATTTTCTTGGTAACATTTTTCCTTTGTGAGGAGTAGGCTAGGAACACCTTGGAAAAACATTTTTAAGGCTATTTTCTAGTGAAGGATAGACTAACTTTATCTTTTTTGTATTATTAGGAAATAATTTAGATTACTCATTAATATTTTGTTGTTATCATGCAGTTTAAAATTATAGCATTTATCTGTCGCAGTAAACTCAATAAATTCTGTTTCAGACCCAGGAATAGATAAATTACCTTATAAATTGTAAATGAATTTGGTTACTGAATTATATGGAGTTGGGATAGTAATTCTTCTCTTTCTTCATCCATAGTACAACTGAAGGGGTGAGGGAGGTGGTGAGATAGGTGGTGGGGAGGGGCAGGAAGGAGGGGAAGAGAGCCTGTGTTAGGGCAGTGGTGGTGGGGTGTGGAAGTGGGAACGGAATTGAGATGTTTAGGAGATAGCCACGACCTGCTGACCTTTATGGACACTTTATATATTGCAGTATAACAGAGCCAGAATTAACATCAGTT
This sequence comes from Camelus ferus, assembly GCF_009834535.1. Classification (NCBI taxonomy): domain Eukaryota; kingdom Metazoa; phylum Chordata; class Mammalia; order Artiodactyla; family Camelidae; genus Camelus; species Camelus ferus. The sequence continues at coordinate 80,540,904 of NC_045696.1, read as the reverse complement.
TTGTGGTGTCTTTCTGGCTATAGGAATTTTTATATTTTCACTTAATTTAAAAAGCTTCCAATTATTAGCAAATTATAATTTCTGTTTTAAACTGATAAGGAGGCGAAGCATCAAGAGAAGTCTTCAGGAATAGGAGTGGAAATTCGAAGAGATAAATAGAAGCATTATTCTTAGGGTATTTTTGAGTGAAAGTGTTATTCTCTGTTAGTGGGCTGACTAGATGAATTTTACCTGTTTTGTTCTGCAGTTCTCATTAAAGTGGATATACACACTATTTATCTCATGTAAATGTCAAATTAAGCTCTGCTTGTTCTTTTCTTGAAGTGCCAAGTCTTTACCAGTTGTCTAGGATTGGATTATCTTGGTTATCCGGGGTTGGATCTTTTAACATCAGTTCACTGTGCCTTAACGCTAGACTCGGCAGCATCAGTTTCCTGTGTCTGCTGTACCAGAGCCCAAGCCGTGCGGACAAAACGAGTGCTTCTGCACCGCTGGAACTGAGCTTGTCTCCTTCAGTGGAGGAAGAACAGGCTTTACGGGTAGTATAACCAAACGTTTATACTTAAATTGCCTGAGTGTAAGCATGAAATAGTCACAAAATGTTAAAATACAGAAAAAGCGTGGCTTGTTATCCCATAAGTTAGAAATCAAGACCTGAGATTAATTTAGTGAATTTATTTTTTTGTTTGTTTTTTTCCTTTTTCAGTTTTATTAGGTAGAATTATTACAGTTTGACTGCACATATACATTATATTGCATGTATGGTTAGTTTATTCTTAATGATCAAGACTAGTTCTTATTCTGTGGGTCAAGCATTCACATTTTGAGTGATGTAGTTCTTGCCTTATTTTCTTAAGGCAAAGAACATCTCTAACATCTCAGGATTTTAAAGCTGGTTGTATTAACATAGTGGATTGTAACTTTTGCACATCAGAGTTACCTGGGGGGCTTTAAAAAATGCACAAGTTGATCTGCAGGCTAACTGTAGGTAATTGTCAGATTGTAGGGGGTAACACCTGGGCATTAGTCTTGAAAGGTAATATGCAGTGGAGATTGAGAATGTCTGGTTAACCTAACCATCAGGACAGTTTAAGAAATTCTCATGGTACCCTTTCCCAAGTACCCCACACCACACATGCTGCGTACCTGTCTGTCCATCCAGGTTAGTCTTCTTTAAGGTATGCAAAGTGCTTAAAGGTCTTTTATCTTGTATTTGTATACTTCTTAAGTAAACTCTATGTGGTGGTTGTCTTTATTGAACCTAATAATTAAAATTGCTGTTTAGCTTTTTTAATAAACTTCTGTAAGTAATAAACAAGCGTTACCAAACATAAATTTGAGTTGACTTCTTTCAGCAGAGAATGGATTTATTTTACCTTTATTTAGATGTAAACACAATAGCTCACCTATTGTAAACTATTAAAATTCAAAGTTGATTAAAATAGGTAAGATTGTGCAAGGTGGATGAAGTTGAAAGGTGAGATGAGAAGATAACATCTTTCAACTTGCTGCTTGCAGAAGCTGCTTTTGGCCCTGTTTCCACTTGACTCTGTGGAAGAATTGGGCTGAGACTGTTGCTTTCCTCTTTGTTTTCCTTCATAAATTTTGCCTCATGCCTTAAATGGTGTAGGTGCCCCGGAAACAGCTTGGTGTCTGACTCAGGTGGTTCCTCCAGCATTCCTGAATCCCCAGGGTATTACATTTGGCAGATGCTGACAATTACCAGTAACTTTAATATGGATTGGAATCACCTGGAGGGCTTGTTAAACCACCGATTGCTGGTACCGCCCCCCCCAGCGTTTCTGGTCTGGGATAGGTGGGCCCTGAGAATTTGTACTTATAAGAAGTTCCAAGGTGATACCGATGTTCGTGGTTCTGAGACCAGGCTTTGAAAACAACTGAGGTAGGAGGTTTTTGGGGGTGAGGGGAGCTTGTAAGAAGAGGAGATTTATAGAGGTAGTGCCCTTGAATGGAAGAGAAAATTCTCAGGATTAAGTTTGGTCACAAAGTGAAGAAAAGGAAGAAAATCCTTATGAATGCAGAAAAATGAAAAATAATGATTGGCTTAAATTCTTAAGTTGGAATCTCAAAGATATAATTTTTTTCTTGTTCTGAAAAAATTTCCCCTTGCTCTCCTATGGTTTTAATGAACTGAGGTTTTAATCAGGGACTCTTTTCAAAGGATTTGTTTGTGGAGCCTTTCAGTTTACATCTTCTAGTACAATTGCTATTTTATCAGGAATTCCTTTTTCTTCTCCATGCCTCAGTTCCCACATAGAATAAATATGATTGCTGAAGATATCCTAGGACTTTAAGGTTTAATGAATAGTAGTATGTAGTATTTGGGGATGACTGAGTTAGGAAACTCATGCAAATGTGAAAAATAGTGTAACAGATAAACAGTATCTGACACTGTGTTCAGTAAGCAAGTCAGCTGGGTCATAGTAAAAAAAAAAAACAAAAACAAACAAACAAAAAACAAAGCCAAAAGGGGAGGATAAAAAGTGGGGGAACTGATATGGAAGTGGGCTTCACTCTGTAAAGTATTCTAAAGAAACAGGAAGGTTTTTAAAGCATAAAACTAGGGGAAAAGGAAGTGACTCAGAATTCAAAATAGATAGGACTCTACACCAGTAAGGATCTGGAGTGGGAAGAACGTGGCCTGCAGAACAGAGCAGAAGCAATCCATGAGAAGCAGTTGCGGTTAGTGAACGGACTCCATAGTAACGTGGAAAACAGGATTATACATATTCCCTTTTTTTCCTCCTGTGGACAGGGCACCATTGTAGAAATTTAGAACGTTGTGCTCTGTTTTAAAAATCTGTTTCAAGGGTCAAATTGAATTCCAGACCAATTGTTAGTAATTAAAGTTGCAGCTCTTGAGAGGAGTTTTCTCATGGTCACTAGATAAGTTCTGATGCTGTTCTGTGAGTTGAGCTCATTGATCATTTTTCTACTCATTGCACCTGTCATGCTGGTATCAGCAATTAACATTCCTCAGAGGTGAATAGAATGCCAGCCTCCATCTCAGATGGAGCTCGAGAACAACAGGTGCATTCTACCTGTTTCTTGGCTATACCCGGTGCAGTCCGAAGGCAAGTAATTAACCATAGAACAGACTTTGGAGAAAATGAGATTCTTTAGAATTTGAGCCAGAGTGCTGAAAAGTAGCTCTGGGTAATGTATTTAGGAGACATAGGAAATGGCTCAACAGGAAGGGTGAAATAGCCTTGCTAATCTGGTTCCCTTCCTCGATACAAGTCTTAATTGTGCGCCTTCAACAGACCCTCTTTTTTTTTTTTAATTGACTTAGGTTCACATCAAAGGTCATTAGACTTGAACTCATACAGTAAAAATCAGTAGATTATATTGTGAATTTTTCCTCTTCCCTTTAAATGAAGAAAACTGACAGAACCTTCTGGCTTGGGTTAGAGAAAGAGAATGCCCTGATATACTTTAACCCCCTTGCCATTCAAACTGGGTCCACTGATCAAGGCCTCACGGTCCTCACCTCCAAGTGAGAGGATTGGACCAGATCGTTTCTAAAATTCTTCTTCGCTCAGTTTCTCTTTCCTCTGTAATTTTAATTCCTCTAGAGTTTTCTGCCATTTAGATCTTCTTAATTTCATGCAAAGACTAAAGCTTTGCTTAAATAGGTTCAAATGTGGGCAGATTTCAAGAGCCTAATTATCTAGAATTTTCTATTTGAAAGTGAGATGTTAAATTATCATTTAGGACTCTTAAGGTAAGGTACTACATTAATTTCTCTAAAATCTTGTCAGCATAAGTTCAATCCTGACTAGTAGCAAAAAAAGAAATTACCCAGTATATAATTTTTTCTTGTTTTAATAATTGCCATATTTGAAATTGTACGTATGTACCAATTGTATGCCAGCTGGCTTTATATCACTTGTCAATCCTGGTTGCATATTTGAATCACCTGCAATTAAAAAAAAATGCTTTAGTCCTCACCTCCAGATATTTAGATGTAGTTGGTACCCAGTGTATTTTTAAGGATAGAATTGTCATCAGTATTTAGTTACCATTGCGTTCAGTAAACCAGTTGGTGAATTTTATTTTATGTCCTCTGATGTTTAGAGTATCAAATTATTTGTGAATGGAAAAAACCCTAAAAACACAACGTGATACTTTCTCCTCTGAGGTGCACTGCCTCAGCTGAAGGCTGTGTGTGCCCTGGCTCCACACTTGTGCCGACTGCTTACCCAGAAGCTGGCCGAGATCACCTTGCTGCTGCCTGTCTCTCTTCTCTGAGACAGCACATATGGTTGTCCTTTTTGTATTGGTTTCAGAGGTTATTTGCTGTCATTTTACTGACTCAAAGATGCTATTAATTTTAAGATACCGCGGTAATTTACGTATCTCTTCATGAGAAAGTACTGTCAGTTAAACTGACTTGCCTTAACTGTAAGGTGCTTTCCTTTTTTTTGAGAGCTTAAGATGAGGAAAACAAAAATATTTGGAATCAATGAAATACATTTCTTTAGTTTTCAGTTTCTCTTTCAGATTTAATTAGATCTTTAAAAATCACAAATTGATTGGAATTTTTCCTATTTTTGTGTTTGCATAACCATTTTGTGTGGGCGTCTGTGTAAAAATTAAAATAGCTTACTATTCTGTTTACCTCTCAGTTGTAGAAATACGACTCATGTGTTTAAACATTGTACCTTCTAAATATGCCCTGGAGAATTTAGATACAAATCATAATCTTGTGATGCTCTTTGTTAGCTTTAGCATCTCACCAAATGTCTCTGCTTCACTCTGCCAAAAGGCTTACTTTTTTAATGTGTGTATGTGTGTGCATACACACCTACACACGTACAGTGTGTATGAGTTCGCAGTGTTATCACTTGTGTCTTCTCTGTTTTGTCTAACTTTTTGATAAATCTAAACTTTGGGTTTTAAAAAATTTCAAGGCTCTTCTGTTGTTCATGTGTATGCTGGCTGTTGCAGCTTTATCCTATTGAAAACAACACAGCCCAGGTCAGCAGTCTTATCACATGCTTCTAACGTTTATGCAGAAAACACTTTGTTTTCTTTGCCTTCTCTTCACCCCCTTTTCCCCTTCTTTCCCTCCTCCCTCCCTTCCTTCTTTCCTTCCTACATACCTACTGTGTTAACCAAGAAACGTTATTACTTTTGGATCTATAGTATCTGCCTCTAAAAAATTCCCTTGCGTAAGACTCAATTTATGCCAGATGTACAAGCAGCATATGCGATTTGGTAGTTTTTATTTCTGAGATGCATTTAAAGCTTTATTGTAGTTTATCAGGGCGTTAGAATATTTTCTTTGGTGAAAATGCTATGGATTTCTGTAAAGCCTGTGGTGGCCAGTTCAATTTGGAATACTTGTTTGGTTTTCAGTAAATTAGTAGGTAGCCAAATCTAATATTTTATTTTTCCCCCCTGTAAGGAGGTGCTGGTGAGATCCACTTAAGGGTACTCAGTGCTGTCTGACGACCAGGCTTGATGAAGTGGCCCCTCAGATTTTATATCACTAAGTTTCTAAGTACTTAGAGTTGCTTTTGTTTTGGTGCCTCGTTCCTCTTCATGGGAAAGTTAGTTCTGTAGCCACATGTGGTCTCCTGGCTCTGTGTGTCTTCCTTTTCTGGTTTGTTCCCAGTGCCTTTATTGCTGTAGACGTCTCTCAGAAGCTGCATTATCCCGTTTGCACTTGGGTTTGTGTGTGCATGCACGTTCTTGGGGTAGTTAACGCCTTCTCTCTGCACAGGAGCTCAGCCCCCGTCCGGAACTCTTAGGGTCAGGCCACCTTTGCTGTGTCTGCAGGGTTTATGTGTGTTACTTGGTCTGCTCTCCATCCTCTGCCTCTGCTCTCGTGTCCTGAACTACTTTCTTTGTCTTCACCTCCTTTCTCTCTTGTTTCTTTGATAACTACTCTCCATGGGATGGGCTCTTTTCTTTAACAAACCTGGTATTTTTGGAGAGAAAGATTTGACTCTTGGGCATCCACTGAAGACCTTCCTCCAAGAGTGGAAGAGAGAGCCCTCAACCTAGGAGGTTTCTGAGAGAAATTGTGTTCCTTCTTTTTTACAGGCTCTCTGGTCTAAATTTGTGACAAAGTAAGAAACTCCTAGTTATCCTAGTTGCATAGGAGTCCTGCTGTTTCAGCATTTAACCTTGATCGTGCTGGTTTACATGAGCAGGATTGGTTTTGGACCTAACTGAGCAGCTGCATGAAACACAGTGTTGCCATTTATGCAGTGTATCTTTTTGTACAAAACAATTTGTTGGCTTCTTGTCATGAACTCATCCTCTGAGATACCATGATAACATCTGGCATGCCTTATTTGTTTACTGTTTTTCTTGTGTGTGTTTAGAAGCAAAAAAAGGCCCGTAGTGGTCACTTTTGTGTGTCAGCCCTTTGGGTCAGGTTTTCCGTCCTGACTCACTGTGTGTCAGGACTGTGGAGATGGGTTGGAGGGTGTGCAGAATTTCCTCCGTCGGACCCAAGAGCCAGAAAGCCACGACGAAGTTTGATTTGGCTTGGGGCAGCCTTTTCCAAATATGAATTTGGATGCAGTACAGTACGTCCTCTAAGAAAAGGAGGAGAAGGGAAACCAATAACTCTCTAACTAGAAGTATTTGGGGAGTATTTAGACAGGGGAAACTCTAAGCCGTGGTATTTGGAGTCTCCCCTAAGCTTGTGTCGCAATGGTACGCAGAGACCAGTCTTCTTTTCTCCAGGCCGAGCGCTCCCTTCGCTTGGGAAAGCCATAGAGCAGCCTCTGTCCTGCGGGTGCTGCACGCACGCTGACTTGCTCCAGACAGTCTCGAATGTGACCTGGCAGCCAGCGCTGTTTCCTGCTGACGTGGCCTCCCACCACTGAGCAGAACAGAGCCGGCTCAGTGTGCTGAGGAAGGAGCGGCCCAGGGCATGAATCACCAGCGGGATAAGGAACACATTAAGAGGGGAAAGCGCCTAGCTGTTCAGGTTTCCTTCTAGATAGACTTAAAAGACACCTTTTTTTATAGGAAGGGAGGAGGAGGAAGAAAAACAGGAGTGAAGAATGCTACAAGAATCAGACAGTGATTTGTTTGGCCACAGGAAGGGTTTCTTATCAGCAGGAGCTGACTTCTGGGGTGAGACCCAGTCTGCCGCAGACATCTGAGAGGATGCTCGAGGAGGCCAGACTGGGCTGCAGCCCGCAGCCTGCTCAGGCCCCGCTCCGGCAGAGGTCGGTGGGAGTATGAGCTCCCGGTCAGATCCTGCAGATGGACGTTCCAAGAAGCAAAGCAAAACTGTAGTCTGTGTCTTGGTGGAAAAATTGCTCTCAGCTTGGTAGGAACTGGAGAAAGGGATTCTTGAGAAGCTGTTGAGGAGCAAAAATCCTTTTGCGTGGCTTTCCCGTCAGCGGTGTCAGAAGCCTGTTGGATACTCAGTGTTGGCTTACGTTCCACCCACTGCTTGGTACTTTGGATTTGCTCATTTGGAAAGGTCCAAGTACAACTCCTTGTTACCTTCTAATAGGCTGAAAAAATCAAGCTGTCATGGAAGTTTTTAGTGAGATGGGACTTCGGTTCTGATCTAGACATTCAGTGACTTCATCAGTTTTTAAAGGTAATTGTAGAACTTTTCCTCAGATTATTTTACAGAGACATTTTCTGTACCAAACCAGTGGAGCGGATGTGATGGAGGGCAGAAGGCCCCAGGCACACCTGCTTATCTTTCTTTTGGTAAGGCCTGTAAAACTTTCCCCCTGACTACCTTGCCCTCCTGGCGTGCATATGTTGAAAAACCACTGGTTGATGCACCCTTCCCATATTGTAGGTGAGGAAATTGTGCCTCAGGTAGGTCAGTTTGTTAGGTAATGTTATAATGACATTCAGAGTGCCTTAGAATGAAAGTTCTTTGATCTGCCTCTTGCTATTGAGCCTTCATTATCTCTTAGTGCCCTGTTGGAGGAGCCTCCTCCATCTCCTTGCCCCCAGCACAGATTTGGGGCAGGCGTTGTTGCTGTGCACTGTGTGTGTGTGTGTGTGTAGGCTGGAGAGCTAGACATCAGACTACAACTCAAATGGTGTGAGTGTGACCTCGATGGTGTCACTACTCTAGGAGTGAGGTGAATTGGGGGGTGGCAGTAAGACTGAAGATGAAGGGAACCATTTGAAAGGAAGAGCCGTCAGCACTTTTTAAGCATAGTTAAGTTTTAAAGTATGGTTTAAATTACAGAAATTTGATACAGAAAATTAACCAAAAGAACTTAGGCAAAGATGCTTCTCAAATGCCCAGCCAAGGCAGTAGGGGGAGCGTGGAGCCTGTCTGCCGTAGATGCGGGGAGAATTCCCTACTTCCCAGTTTCCTGCACCCTTTAGGTTTAAGATTCAGCGAGTCCTCATTGAGGACTCTTTTCTGGAGATGGCCAACAAGTCTGATTCCTGATTTTCTTTACTGTTTCAGTGTCCCTGCGTAATTGCTGGTGGCTTTTGCCATGTGGTGTAACCCTTAGTTCCTGGTATATAATTTATTTATATAATTCACTTGACTGTGTCTGGAGGGTTGTTTACCCTGGATGATGGAACAAACCTGAGGCAGAGTCAGGTCTCGCATATGAACCGCATTTCGTGATTCAGTGTTGGCTTTCCCTACATAGCCCCCAAATCTAGTAAGTAGGTGGACTTGGACTTAAGATTTTGGAAATTACTTAAATTGGTCTTATTTTTCAGTATTTTTTCTTTCCTGAAAGCCACTTTCTTCTGTTGCTCCCCAGATTACTACCCTCAGCTCAGTAAACAGAAGCCTCTGCCCTAGTAAATGAATTGTCAGGAAAGAGCAAGCAAGATAGGAATGGAAGGGAGGGGATGGGATATTAAATGCATAATAGATCTACTTGCATTTTCAGTAAAGTCACCTGACTTCCTTTAAAAAGGCTTTGATTTCAAAGGCCATGCATGGGTAGAATTAGAAAGTTGTTTAAACCGTTCATGGTGTTTTGTTGCTGTTTTTGGAGGTTGGGTTTTCACTTTGTGAAGATGAGAAGGGGAGAAAGTTTTATCTGTTAATCTTGTTTCAGTGGCGGAGATGCTATATATGCAATTAAATGCTTTTAGTCCACTCATACTAAGAAAAAAAATACTCAGCTGCTTTTTTCCAAATGTTCTTGGTAGGTCTGCTCTTCAGATACCACTGTGAATAGGAAGCCAGGGCGGTGGAGGGATCATTCTTTTGTGTGGTGGTAATAAGATAATTTCTGCATTACAAACTTTCAGGACACTCTTTGTTTAAATGAAACTTCAGAGTCTTTGGAAAGCCACATTACCAACCCTCTTTGCTTCGTTAAAAAAAAAAAAGTCTTTATTAATTTCATGTTTTGCTGTCATCAGTTGCATAAACTTACACCATTGTTTTGAATAAAAGAATTCAGGCCATGATTTGTTTGGTGTCTTGTCTTTTCTCCTTCTGTCTCCCAAGTACAATTTGACCAAGTCTGGTTAAGAGTTGCTATTGTTCCCACCACCAGCCACCCACTCAGAGTCAGCGTTTAACTGCCAAGTGTCAGTTCACCCTGGTATTGGAGGAAGGCAAGAGGAAGTGTTCAGGGTTGAGTGCAGAATTACTGCCAGGAGGCTGGGAGGCTGGTAGTGGGCAGGCCTTCACAAGGGCTGCCAGCAAGAGATGGGCGCAGGAATTTCCTTTATCCTGCAAGAGGGAACCGGGTAGGCCCGAGGGTGTTGCGTTGCCAGCCAGGATCTCAAGCGGTTTCTTGTACTGTTTGCTAGTCCAGCCTGGGAAGCTTTATTTGTGGAGGGATCTGACGTGAAAAATGGCCATTGTGATTTTTGAAATATTTTTCAGTGCTCATTCTCCTAAGCATCCAGAATTTATTTGGTTAAAAAGCAGCTAATTAATCTGTTTGATCTTGATGTGGAAATGAACCATATCAAATTCCAGGTCACATCGCTTTCCCTTGTAGAATGTTTGCTTAACCTTTCGAGGTACATTTCATCAGATTATGGGCTATAGAGAGTTTATTTGTATTCGTCCTCAGTATTCTAATCTATATGGTGGCATGTCTATTATTCTAATAATGCTCTTAAATGTAAACCTAATTTTGTCTACAAATAAGAAAAGTCACATTTACAAATGGATTATAAAAAGTTGTAGGTGCAGTGTGTAACTTAATCATACAAGCAGTCTCCCATATATGGCACTGTTCTTGAAGACTTCTTTGCCATCTGGTCCCATTTATCTCAGACAAGGAAAAAAGAAACACTGCTTTTTTTCTTGCTTTTTAATTCTCATTAAGCTGCCAGCTAAAATTATTATGCTTACTTAAAACATGAAGAAATCAAAGTTGAGAATGGCTAAGTAACTTATCCACAGTAGTATAAATAGCAGAACCAGATTTTGATCTCAAGATGATTCCAAAGCTCCTGATATTAAAAAAACCAAAACTTTTTATTCTGAAATAATTATATATTCACAGGAAGTTGGAAAAAAACGTATTGAGAGATCCCCTCTATCTTTGACCCAGTTTTGCCTAATGTAATAACATCTTGTATAAACATAATGTAATATCAAACCCAGGAATTAACGTTGGTACAGCCCACAGAGTTTATTCAGATTTTACCAACTGTCCATGTACATGTATTTGTGTGTGTGGGTAGGCTTGTGTAGTCACTACTACAATCAAGAACTATTCTTTTGCCAAAAGGCTCTCCTCTGTTCTCCTGGCATCCCTTACTGTTAGCAACCACTAAACTCTTCTTTATCTCTATGATTTTGTGACTTAATATCGTATGATTGGAATCTTACAGTATGTAATTTTTTGAGATTGGCTTTTTTCCCTCTGAGCATACTTGGAGGTCTATCCAAGTTGTATGTACCAGTAGTTCCTTTTTAGTGCTGAGTAGTATTCCATAATATGGACAGATCACAGTTTAGCAGTTCACCTGCTGAAGGACATTTGGTTCTAGTTTTTGGCGGTTAAAAATAAAAATGCCCGACTACAGTGCCGTGTTGTATTATAATTGCATATGTAGTTTTGTAAAGAAACTGCCAAGCTTTTCCAGCTTGTGTGTGTCTATTTCTGGATCCCCTGTTTCTGTTCACTGATCTATATATTTATCCCTTCTCTAATACCACAGTCTTAATTACTGTAGCTATATAAAGTAAGCCTTAGAATTTTTTAAAATGAATTTTATCATCAGTATTGAAGATAAATAAAAGACTCAATAGAAATATGTCAGTTCTCCTTAAATGAGTACTTATGAGTTTTCATTTAGAAGTGCTGGGTTAGCTTTGACTTATCTTGAGAAAATCAGTAGAAAAACCACAAAGGAAGTACACACACACAAAAATGAAGACAAATGAAATAATAATTGATTTGTAAGTCTGAAGTTCTGTACAGCTGTCACTGAGGCCCCCAAGGACTAGAATGATCATAAAGTCTAGATCTTTGGGTCTCTTTGGGTTGAAATAACAGCTGTTGATAATCAGAAAAGGAACCACATGAGCTGAAAGTTTCTTTTTTTTTTTTTCAAGTTAGTGTCTAGATCCATTTTTTAAAATTTCACCACTCATTTGTGTATTGTAAGATATCTTACCCTTACAGAAGCCTTCTGTATGTTTTGCCATCTTTAGAGAGCACAGACATTGCAACATTTTAGATTTGATGAGGAGATAGAGGTCAATTAATTTAACCTTCTCATTTTACAGGTAGGAAACAGGGTTCTTTTGTAAATGGGCCGATCCATTTGCAGAATGGCAAACAGCCTGTCCAAGTGAGAGAGTATCTTGATCCAGGGCAGCCAGTCACTTCCAGTTCATCAGCTTTTACATGGGGAAGCAGATCATTTGGGCCCAGCTGAACTGAACTGATAACTCACTAAAAGTTGTGGAAAGCCCATCAGTCCCTGATATATCCCAGCACCATCCCATCTGTCTTGAGTCTTGACTGTTGATGTGGAAACTGTACAGGAGCCGCATCCTCATGAACTTTGAGATTTGAAATAGGCTTCTGTGACTCTAAACCTCAGGGCCAAAGGCTTGGAGGACCACTTCACTGGTCAGCTCTGCATGGAGGTGAGTGCCTTTGGATCCATGTTCCCCCAAATAAAATTGTACATTGAGGTCCAGCCTGCACATCTGGATCTTCTCCTGGCTTCAGCATGTTTGTGTCCTGGGTCTCTTGCAGAGGGTACATATATGTGTGTGGGAGTGGGCAGCTCTCTCCTTGTGGGTGGAGTCTCAATCTTCTGCCTCCCTGTAAACTGTTCTTTTTCATCTGACATGGCCCTGAGGCCAAGGGCAGCAGTGGGTATCACAGTACTACGCCAGTTCTTTTGAATGGGACCCTCTGTTCATAGGCCTGTGCCTGGGGGACTAAAGTTTGGCTGTGCTCTGTGGGCCTTGCCTGTTGTGGATTTAGCATCCCACCTGCTAGGGAGGAGCTGCCCCTTGTGCCCCCCAGGGCTTGACTACATTTCTTGAAGTTTCTTCTCTATGGCTTTGTTCTTTATGCTCACCAGCCAGCTACTTAGTCTGGTCCTTGCTATGGTCCATGTTAGCATCTTCTAGAGTTTAGACCCCAACTCTAAGAAGTCATATTAAATCTTAATGAGAGAGCTGCTAAAAAGTCAAGACATTGAAAACTGCCTCCTAAACAATATCAGTCCACTCCTTTCAGTGGTGTTGTGGAACAGAGAAAGGAGAAGGCCAACTATAAATCAGAAATGTCAGTTTGGTGGGCTGGGGAGGTACGATCCAATAGTGGAAAAAGATGAATAGAAACGTCTATATAACTATATTTTAAAGTGTACTTATTGTTTATAAAGATTAGAAAAAACTTTAATAATGTTGGCCTTTGGTTTTATAATTAGGCTTTTACAATGGAGAAGCCACATAATAGTAAGTTATTACTAAACATTTATATTGGCTGTAACTATTATAAATAGTATAAATTCAGAACAATGGAAGAAATCCCTATTTTCACCTTTGGATTTTTTTTTTTTTTTACCCCAACTTACTTTTGAAAGAATTGCTGGCAATATACAGATAAGTATACTATATATTAAGATAAAATAAATTTTTAAAAAGTGAAAAAAATCATGCAAGGAAAATAAGATCACCAAAGTGAGAGGGAGCCAGGGGTGATTTTTGATTTTTCCAAAGCTCTTAAACAGTGATTATTCTTGGTACCGTATTTCTATACTTTTCCAGTTGTGTTCGTTTTTAACTGTTAGGTAGAACTCTCATTAGGATAGGATTGAATGACATTGGAAGTGTTTTAGTTTCACGTCTGCATTTAGGCAGGCTGTTGGACATTGGTGGGCTGGAATATGAACTCACTGATCGTTTTTCCAATCCTGTTATTTTCCAGTGTGGTTTGGAAAAAAAAAAATCTCTACATACGAAGTCAAGAAAGCTCAAGGAAACCTTCTGGTTAATGAATTTAGTAAGTTTCAGATTTTCCTCTCATGGAGAGCCCTGGAAAATCATTTCAGAAAAGAGGTTATGGGTCACTTATAGAAGAAACTGCTTTGCATGCATATAAGACTTAGCACGTTCTGCAGGCTGCCATGGATTCTTGCTCAGCTTCTGATGGATGACTATTGATTACTGTACCAAGAATCGGAAACAAAGCCATTTTGTGCAGCATTTAGGTTTATGACTAGTCAGATTTCTCCGAGGCTTTGGGGCTGAATGTAGAAGTTTATCTGACACATGCACGTATTTACTGAAGCCTTACAACTTGAGGACTGTTTCTATTATTTATGGCAGGGATCACCTGTAATACAATTTTTAAAAATAATAACAGTTTTATTGAGGTATAATTCACATACCTTACAATTCACCTAGGTCAAGTGTACAATTCAGTGGTTCAGTGTATTCACAGTTGTGCAGCTATCACCACAATCAATTTTGGAACATTTTCATCACTTGGAAAGATCCTGTACCCATTAGCTGTCACCCCCAATTTCCCTACACCCCGGCCCTAGGCAACTGCTAATCTATTTTCTATCTCTATAGAGTTCCTTATTATGGACATTTTATATAAATGGAATTATATAATATGTAGTCTTTTATGATTAACTTTTTTCACTTAACATAGTTTTTAAGGTTTATCCATTTTGTAGCTTGTATCAGTACACCATTTCCTTTTATTGCCAGATTAAATATTCCATTGTATGGACATACCACATTTTAATCCATTCATCAACTGATGGACATTTGAGTTGTTTCCACTTTTTAGCTATTATTAATAATGCTGTCAGGAACATCTGTGTACAAGTTTTTGTGTGGACATATGTTTTTATTTCTCTTGGGTATATACCTAGGAGTGGAATTGCTAGGTCATGTGTTAACTCTATATTTTTTTTGAGGAACTGCCAGACTGTTTTCCAAAGTTGTTGCAACATTTTACACTCCTGCTGGCAATGTATGAGCTTTCCCAGTTTCTCCACATCCTCACCAACACTTGGTTATTACTGTTTTTATAGGGGGGAGAGGGTTATAATGCAATTTTAGGTTTTTTTTTTCCTTTCTTTTCTTTGCATTGTTAGCATTTGTCCCTTCAAGGGATTGGTATTTATATACCCAAGGAGGTAGGATGTGGTTAACTCTGGGATGACTGTGAGCTGTAATGAAGCTCTGTGCTAGAACCAGCATGCTTCTTGATTTCTAACCTTGACCTCAGATCCCAGCATTGACCAAACCACATAGATGCTACAAAAAAATAATTCTTTTTAGAAGCTCACATCAGATCTTTTTGAGCTTAATCTTGAGCTGTATCAGATGTACAACGAGAATGCGTAAAATATATGTATAGTTAAAGAACAATTATAAAGGAAATACTCGTAAACCCACCTAGATTGTAAAACAGAAATTTGTAGTTCTAGGTAACAGTTAATAATGAAGATGACTGAATATTGTGAACATGAGTAATCATTAACAAATCTCTTCTGTGCCCTTCCTTATCACATCTCCCCACCTGCCTCCTCTCAACCCCCTCCAGTTCACTAACTTTTTGAAATAATTTTTTTTTGGTTGTTTTTCCTTGTAGTTTTACTGCAAGCATATGAGCACATGTGCATACACACACACACACACACACACACACACACACACACACACGCACAGAAGTGTAGATTAGTTTGCTTGTTTTTAAACTTTATAAATAAAACCATCCATACTATATGCATCATTTCCTAACGTTTGCTATAATTAGTTTACACGTTTCACAGATATTATGTGGTGGTCATGTTTTTGTTACCAGATAGTGCTCCAGTTCCTTATTTCTACACTCCTTCCTTGGGGAGCGTTTGTGTTGTTCCTGGTTTTTGGATGCGCTGAGCAGTGCTGCTACACTCTTGTCCCTGTCTCCAGGTCTGCAGTTTCTCTGGAATATTTACCAAAGAATAGAATTGCAGCTTTGCTGGGTAATGCCAGACTCTCAAAACACTGTAATTCTTTCTTCCACAACCTTATCAGTCTTTAATATTTTCAGACTTTAAATATTTTGCCCGTCTGGTGGGTAGTTCTTGTAATGATATCTCATCATGGTTTTAATTTGCATTTCTCCTAGTGTTTTTATTCCTTTTAAAATTTCACCCAGCACATGTGGAGTTCTATTTTTTATTTCCTTGAAGCAAAGTGGACATTGAGTTACCTGGAAATCCTGTCTGTGCTATTGAAAAATCACTGGTATATTCCCTCGATTATAATATAACTGAGAACTAGATCACTTAGGTGAATGCCATCAGATTTTTTTCCAATCCAGTGATTTTTTTCTCTTGCCATGTAAATTTTTGAATAAAGTTAAAAATGTATGAACTTGTTTATTTAGGTTACCAACTTGGTACCTTTTCCCTAACATATAGGCAACTACAGGCAGTACGTCTGTGGTTTGCTAATATTGGTCTTCTAAGTCCAGTTTATATAAATTGTCACTTGTTTATGATGAATCAAGTACTTACACTTCAGAGGAATTCATAACATCTGGTTTAAAAGATTCTAGCTATTCAGAAATAATACCTTTTTGTGTGTGCGTGCTTGTGTGTTGGTGTGAGTACGTGTCTTTGTGTACACGTGTATATGTGTGGAAGGAAGTGCTGAAAGATGCGGCATTTTGATTGCGTTGACTACTGTTTCGTACCAGGGGAGGAAAGTTACTGTTCGGAAAGGGGGAAACTAGTATTTTGAAAACCTAACAGTAACCTAAAAGCAAATGTTGCTTAATTTAATAGGAAAGAATAAGACTATCACTTCAAGTATGAGGAAATGGAAACTTCTTTGAATGAAATTTTTTTATATGAAATTTTAAACTTTTTTGATATGAAATTTAAAAAATGTATTTATAAATACTCACTATATGATTCCTATGAGAGGAAAATTCCACTTGTACTGGGAGGATTTGCTTTTTTTTCCTCTAACTTAAAAACATAGATACAGATACAAGTGATGTAGAGTCCTGTCGGGTGATTTCTCCGGTGCTTTAGGAGAGAAAAATTAACTGAGTTACTGCCTTGATGTCTAGTTCTTGAATATCAATGACTTTAGGTTGTTGTTTGGGGGAAAATATTTTGTCTAATCATATGAAATATTTTATTACGTTTTTTAGTTAGTAGCATAATTATTTATATGCCTTACTCTTGAGTATATTTTTTTCAAGATATCTTAGGAATATTTGAACTCTTATGTTTGTAAGGGAAGCCTACCCAAAAGTGAATTCTATGCTTCAGTGAATTTTGGTGGTGGCAGAGGTGGGGGGGGTGGTTTCAAGGAAGAATGAAGCAAGCAGATTCTCTCATTGATACTAAAAATTGAAATAGGACCACTGAATCGCTTTACATTTTTTTGTTTTGTTTTTATAATTGAATATTTTAGACCAAATTAGTTTGTTTCCACCTGCGTACAGCTGCAGTCTCTAATAAACTTGCTTTAGGTTGAGTTTTCATACTGTACCATACAGAGTGGAAATGAATTTATTAGTACACTAAATTTTGACTCTAAAGTCATAAATTTTTATTTTGTTTTCTATAACTAAAATCCCATTTTATAGACTGTCTCATAAAGATGTCCATTTTATAGAACAGTGTTTACATGTGGTGGTGGGAGATACAAAAAAACTGACAAATTGTTTACTTACATGATGGATGGATGTTCACTATCTTGAATTTTGTCATAATCTTCCTGAATCACATTACATTATGAAATCCAGGAATATTCCACACACACACACACACACACACACACACACACACACGTATATATATATATATATGTATATGTATACGTGTGTGTGTGTATGCTAGAAAATAAATTGATTATCAGGAGACACTGTTTCATTCTATTTTTGTTCTTTGGAGATATTTCTGTTTCCTCAGTGAATGCTCAAGCACCGTGGGAATATGAGGCAGTGGGTACCAGAAGAAGGCTTCTCAGATACCTTTTATACACAAAGGGCCTAAAGTGCACAGACTTATGTTAAGAAATATATTGACACTTTAGGAAACTATATTTAATTCATTTCAACCAGCAATTTAAGGTATGTTGCATTTTGCCAGGAGCAAGGGTTGCTGGGCACATTTCAGACCGTTGAAGTTGAAACCAAAGAGATTAGATTGTACAGAATCAAGAAACTGTAAAATATGTATATTTCAGAGTAAACGTCTATATGAAGTGTATTTTAGATTTTGTGGCCCAGATTTATTAATCTAGCTCAGAACATGTGTGTGCATTGACTTTGGAAGCTACCCATTCCATTCTGAATTATGAGGATTGTGATCTTGTAGCCAAACTCATGACTATTTTTCCAGTATTTATTGGACTGCTTTGATCACTGCTATATTTCTAGTGCCTCAATCAATACCTGCCACAGAGTAGGTTCTCTGAATTTTTGCTGAATGACTTCATGAATTGAATGAATGAATGAGTGATCATTGGCCCTCTGTTGACTGAGAGCATATAAGCTATGTTGAGTTGTTTGATCTCTCACCATTGAAATGGTTCTTAAAATTACAGTCAGAAGTAATTCACCTGAAGAATGCATGTGCTCTTGTCATGGTCTGCTTGTTCCAGACGCTCTGGAATCTAGATCCTAAGTCTCTGGTGTGTTCATTTTTCTTTTAAGAGTAATTATGACTGTCTCAGGTAATGGCTAAAGAATCAGAATCTATAAGAACTCTTTTTTTCTTTTTTAACATTTTTTATTGATTTATAATCATTTTACAATGTTGTGTCAATATAAGAACTCTTGATAGTCCCAACAGTGATTTGTTTCTATACCCATTCAAATGGGTTAGAATTTTGGAGATCCATTCATCTCTGTTCCTCTTCAGCTCTTTCCCAGAGAAGGTAATAAAAAG
Source organism: Camelus ferus (assembly GCF_009834535.1). Taxonomy (NCBI): domain Eukaryota; kingdom Metazoa; phylum Chordata; class Mammalia; order Artiodactyla; family Camelidae; genus Camelus; species Camelus ferus. Next base: position 80,522,559 of record NC_045696.1, on the reverse strand, counting down.
AGATTGAAAATGGTGTCATTTACTTTTCTGTTGCTACCTCAAATGCATCTTTTGTAGAACAGAGATGAGTGTCCTTTGTGCCATTTGCATTGTCTTGTTAATTATCCTAATTGCTTTGTGAGGTTGGAATAGTGGTTAGCCTATTTTACAGATTGAGAAACTAAGGCTCTCAAATGCTCCATTATTTGCTCCCTAGAATGTGCGCTCCATGAAGGCTGCAGTTGTGTCTGTCTTGTTCACCATTGTGTTTTCATTATGTAGTACAGTGCCTGGCACACGATGGATAAATACTTTGGCTTTACTTTTGGCTGGGATCACATGACTTCTTAGTGGAAGCACTGAGAGATTGCTTGTGGTTTTTACTCATTCCACAGCTTTTGAGCTCTTTTCGCTGTAGTTCTTTTAGTTTTCTAGGAGATGATTATGAGCTGCACATCTCTCAGAAAAAGGGGTCATATTCCAGTGGCGTACTTATTTTGAACTTCCCAGTGTGGACAGGATTTTGGTGTGGCATCTGTTTTAATGCTGCGGTGAGGTCTTTTCTCTACACAGAACAGGCTAATGACTGTATCGTTGGCTGCTCAGTGTGCTTGCTCATGTAATGTATTACTTATTCCCATTTTTTTCAGATTTGTATATATTTTTTCAAATTGTCATATTTTCAAATTGTTATAACCAGTGAAAATAACTAAAAGTATTAGCTGATAACTGACCATTGTCACACATATTGCTGTTTTCTTAGCATGATTCGCTTCTATGAGCCCAGTAGTTTCATACAGCAGTCCGCCCCTCCTACTCTCCTACTAATCATATAGAAGGACTCGACCAGGTTAGTTTAGCTCTCTTTTCTTTTACTCTGATTTTTGCCATTTCGAAGTTACGGGAATTTGGGAAGGCGTTGCTGTCTCTACCATTCTGTTGCACCTCTGCCCAGATATTGCAGCGGAACTGAGCAGACTGTCAGTGGGATGCTGGCGGTGGCTTGTACCATCTCCCAAGACCTGACTGTCAAATTTTCAGACATCTTGGGACCTGGTTGTTAAACAGTCATCATTAAACATTAAGATACACAAGGGCTTACAATTTAAATTATATTTAGTAACAAAGATAATAAATACGTAATACTCCTCCCCTCCTGATTTTTCACTACACGTTGCTGCTGTCTACACTTTTGAGGTTTTCTAGGTCTGTCGATCTAAATGGTGGAAATGCTACATAGCAGTGTGTTGCTGGGCATGTCTTTCCAAGTCTTGATCAGTGATGTCATGTTGCTGGGTTGATATTGGCCATGGCAGGAATATTTATGCCAAGAAAACTGGCACACACTACAATCCAGGACATACCTTCCCCTTTTTTTTCCTGGAGAGCCATTTGTCGTTAAATATTTATAACCACGGACTCAGTGGGATGCCTGGAAACGAGGAGAATGATACTGCCATCTTTTGTGTTTGTATCATTAATATTTAGTCGCAGTGAGGGAAAGAAAAGCTCATAGATAGGGGGACAACAGTGGGGAAGAAAGTTAGGCTACAGAGGTGTGCCTTAGTCTCATGTCTGCTTCTGTGCTTAGATGATGTGTATGCTAAAACTGTACTGATTAATTTACTGGTATTGCGGATTATTTTTAGAAGATTTTCTTTTAAAAGGATTCAGCTTTAGAAAACAATTACCCAACATCTTATTCTTAGCTAAAAGTCTTTTATAATAATCATTTAGTTTTTTTGTGTGTAAATGTTATTGCATGTAAGCAATTCTAGAATAATTTCATAAATTTTTAGAGCTCAGGGAGTCCAGCTTGCTTTTGAGACAAAAATTTTTTTGAGATGTCTTCATTCATTTTTTAAAAAATTGAGGTAAATTTGGTATGTAACATTATGTTATGTAAGGTTCCGATATACCAACTTGCACTCGTTTTTAATCATGCAGTGGTGGTGACAGATGTATGTGTATGTGTGTATAACTAATAACTCAGTGTTTTATAATTTAGACCCACTTTTAGATACTTACACATGGGCCTTGAAGTCAAACAGCCAAGAGAGATTGCTCAAAGTTTTCCTCACTCCTACCTTGATGTAAAAGTTTGGCTTACGCCAGTCAGTCCTGTTTTCTTGAGTGACACGCAGAATGCACGCATCACTGATCTTCACCAGCAGGCCCATGTCAGCGCCCACAGTCAGTTCTGTGCCGAGGATGCCTTGAACACCCGTGGAACACCAAGAGCCGCGTCCGTGCTGCCAGCGGGGCCCAACAGCCCTGTAGAAAAGCCACTGAAGGGGTGGCCTGAGTGGGGCTCTGGAATGTTGTGCAACTTTCTGCCGGATGCCCATTGCTCAGAGTGAAGGTCTGCCTGTAGAAACAGGCCAGTGGGTGTTCTTGGAGGTGGAGGAGTGGGGTCTGGTGCTTGTGTGTGCTCACAAAGTAGTTACTAAATATTAGAATAGATGCAGGGATTAAATGCTCCCTACGAAGATGTTTTTCAATCAGGATGGTTTTGTTTGCTGCCAGGATTGCACATTTGGTGGAAACAACATTGAAGTACAGTGGAGATGAGTCATACATTTCCTAGCCACTTAGCCAGTATCAAATGATTAAAAACCATTTCATGGATAGGGCCATGCAGCCAGAAAAACCTACAGGGATTGATTTTATGATACCTACCCTTTGAAAAGAGCGGGCTGAGTTAACTGTTCTCATTAGGAAGCATGCCATGTAACACTGAATGATGAAAGCAGTGTGTGTGCCAAGTAGGTTGCTCTGATCCATTCACTTCTACTGGATGACATACTTTGTTCCCCATTCTGAAAGCTCACTGTTAATATTTCCATTTAAATAGCATTTTATGAAAATTTTCACGCAGTACCTTCACATTTTATGTGTAAAACAAAGAAGGAAATTCATTGCTTAATTAAACTTAAAAATTCTTAAAAACTAGAATTTTTAAAAACTAAAGGATCCTGTAAGACTGACTTCAACGCATCAGCATAAGCCACTGCGGTCAGTTTCTGTGCTGCCTCTGCTGTTTTACACAGAACGGGCTTCCTTTCGAGGTTTACTGTTTACCTTCCTTCAAGGAGAATTTTTAACACTCAAATCTAAGTTTTTGGTTTAAATTTCATTATCTTGTTATTTAATTGATATGTTGAAAAGTATTAGCCAGGTTCTCCCCCTCCTTCTCCTACTGATTTTTAAAAACAGAAATTCGAGTCTAAAGGGGATAATTATTTCCTAATTCTCTAGATTCCTGTAGCATCTTCCTCCCTAGGATCTGGCCATACCTTCTCTGTCATTCTTTAGTTGAGTTTAGAATATTCAGGATTATGGACGAATCATGTATTTGTCATCTCCCTTTCCCCACCTCTCAAGTGAATCAACCACAGGTGACCCACAGAATAGAGGACCTTGTGGGTCAGGGCAGATACCAAAACTTCACCTGTGCTGTGATAATGGCTGGGGTTGGGGGGTAGGCAAGGTTTATGATTCCTTGACTACAGATGCATCATTTCTTACCTGCCTGTTGCCCCCATTCTCCATTCCAGTCTGGCTTCCAGAGCTGATGGAGAGAGGAAGGGAGGATGTAACCACTTGTTCCCCTCCTGCTTCCTCCTGGAGCTGCTTAAGGCTCGGGGAGAATGTGCAGAAGGCAAGCTTCCAGTGAGCGGAGACTCTGAGAATGTTACATAGGAGCAGGGCTGTGTATAACTTCTACTCCTTTCACTTGGTCTTCTCAGAACTTCCTATGGAAACCATTAGGAGAGTGCAGATGAAACATACTTTGTAAATGTAGTTTTCAGCTATTGAAACATGCCCTTCCTGTTATTGACCTTTTTTAAAATAGCTTTGAGTTCAAACCAAGACAATAGAATTTCATTATGCAAATCTTTGAGCCACTTTTAGAGCATCACTGCCTTAGGATTGCTCTAATGTTAAAAGTCTTCTTTGTTTACTGTAAGATAAAACCTTTGTGTTTAGTTGGAAAAGAAAGGGACTCCTTGGAGACCCTTGCCAGTGGCTGTGTGAAGGTAGGCGGCTGAGACCTGTGCACAAAGGCCTTCTGTGCTGGGTCTCTGTGGCCCTACAAAGGTGGTAAGCCAAGCCCGGGGGGAAGTCTACAGAAATGCAAAACTGAAGCTCCCTGTCCTGCTATTTCAAAATGAAGGTGCTCCTTTATTTATAAAACAAAGTGACACACCAGACAAGTAACATAAACATTTCATATGATTCTGTTAAGGCAGGCTAAGAACATACTTTAAAAACACATAGTTCAAAAGCATGTGTTCGTCTTCTCCCAAATTAACTGCCGTTTTATGTGAGTATGATCTAGTACTTTATACTTCTTATTTAGTAGAAAATTCCGCTTGATTTCTGTTTTCCTTGTTGTAGATGTGGTACATATTACTACTGGAAACTTGGATATCCGGCATTTCCTTCCCGCCTCGATTCTTTTTATTAAAGAATGGGATGTCTTTTTAAAACTCTCTTCATCTCTTGGTATGAATAGGTAACATGATACTGGTGGAGGTGGGCTTGGGGGAGGTTTAGTGGGAGGAATTGCATGCTTTTGGCATTCCTGAGAGGAAAACAGCTGTATTCACCATTTTTTTGGAGGGGTGGGGTAGCAGGGAGAAGTACGGGGGCATCTCCCCTGACACTCAGAATTCCAGCGTTTTACAGCTGAGCACAAACAGCTTGGCAGTTGTGCCTGGAGTGCGTGTGCATGTGTGTTACAGCTCTGATTATTCGCCAACAGAAAACAGCTGTATACATTACTAATGAAAGTACTTTGAAATAAAAAAATCCAATAGTGGGGTTTCCCCCTATAAACACCAGATGTGTACAGTGGCTTTCTCCTGTGCCTACCCTGTATGTTAGCACCATTGTTCAGGGTTAGAAATGGAAGCCAGCATGTGAAAGGTGGACACGTGGTGAAAGTAGGTATGTTTGTAGCAAAATAAGGTATGTTGTGGTTGACTAGAAACATTTGAAAGTTTATTATTTTAAGAGAGCCATTGCTGCCCAGCCAGTCATTCCATTCCTCCTCCTTTGCCTCCTACAAAAAGAAAACATTGTGTGCCTGCAACATATGCTCCATTATCAGCCTTCAGACACCCAGTGGTCTAAATCGTTTAGCGGCTTTTAGTGCTGTCAGTAGGTAAATGGTAGTTTAAGGGATTTACAATTTAATATGTCCTCTGAAGCGTGTCTGGAAATGGACTTTTTTTTTTTTTAACCTGTAGGAATTTCTGTACTTAAGGAATAACTAAGATTAGAAGTAGGAATATCTAGAATTACTTCGATCTCAATTTCTAGATTTTTTTCTGTGTGGCAAAGCAAATGTCTAAGGTTACAAATTTAAGAGAAAATTCAAAGATCCTGTCACTTTTTAAAAATTCTAAAACAATATGTTCTTGTGGGAAGGAGCATTCCTGACTGGTCCTGGGGAAGAAATGAAGTAGAACTGGTATTGAGGAGATCTCTCTCTCTGAGGGAACACAGCAAAAACACATTTCCAAGAACTTGCCTGGGGAGTTCCCATATTATTTTAAACCTTACAGGTCAAATAGCTTGATATTAATAGAGAATTAGACATATGGGTTTGATATTTTAATACCTGTTTTTAATATGCATTTATATCACTCAGATCTTCTGTCTTCCACTTGTCCAATCAAGTCATGATTTTTAAAAAGTCACAGTTTAAATGTAAGGAGCCTATCTCTTTTCCTTTCTTTCATTTAAAAAAAATTCTTCAATGAAAGATGAGAGCCCAAAAGTGGGTTACTAAGGGTTTATTCTGTTCTGAGTGTTGTCAGTTTTACTACAGCTTTATTGAATCTTATATCTTAATGCCTCTCGTTCATGTAATGTGGGCATTGAAATGGTTTAGTTTGTTGTGAGGAAATTCCTATAAAATCATTTATAGAAAACTTTGAAAGTTAAATTATTAACTTTTCCTAAGGAGTTTCTTAAGGGAATTTTCCTTTCCCCTTCTCATGAGTCAGAGAAAAAGAAACTGGAATTAGTAAGAAGTGTTAGAAATACAATAAAATGAAGGAAGAATATTACGAGAATTTTTGCTCTAGGGTAAACGACAAGCCAATTTGTAGAATTCTTTTTTCTGCTTGTCATCAGGTTATCTGTTTCCTCTTTTGGGCGTCTCCCTGGTGGTGGTCCCAAGCCTTGTATCACAGATTCTTTTATCACAAGGGTCCTAAACTTGACTATAACTCCTTTAAAATAAAGCTTAAGGGTAACCAAACACCTTAATAGAGATTTCTCTATTAAGATACATGGGATAAACTATTTTAATGGGTCCTTTGAACTCACTGCTTCTAGAAGACTGGATGTGTAATTTTTGAGCTACTGTGTGAATTGCGTTGAAGATCTTTGAAGCCTCAAGATGTCCTAGGACGAGAAGGCTGTAGCAGGGAAATGGGAATGGTGGTTGCGGCCAGTGAGACTCATTTGGTGTTGATATAGCACGGCTCAGGAATGTGTTATTTACAGGGAAAGCTCTGAGTCCATCAGCAAACTGAGAATCCATTCATGGGTGCAGTGAAAGATACCCATAGGGGAAATGTTTCTGAGCTCTGTGGGCACTTCCTCAGACTGGGGGAATTTGGGCTGATTTTGGTGGGGGCTGTGAAAACTGCCGCTTTCACACCTTTAGGTGCAGAATGACTCCCATTTTCCCCTGACCATCGTGCGGATTCATCGTTCAGCTTGTTATGACCGAAAGCGTCTGAACATGTTTGGGGGAGACTGTTCTTGTTCCCTAGTGGGAAAATTCTAAAAGATCACAAGTTTCCAAATGCTGACCTTTACTCCAGAGGTAGTTTTTTCTGCCTGCTTTATTTTCTCCTGCATGGTTGGACCCCCACGTTGTTTTAGTCTTGTGAATTGAAACCTGTTTTTACAACATGGAGTCCATTATTTTTAACCTGAAAACCATGAAAATTGTCTATTTAAAACTCCCAAATCTGAATGGTGGTTTCATCTTGCTTAAAATTCTTTCTAGTGCTTTTAAGCCAACAGAAGAAAAAATACAATTTGTTAACTGCAACAGCTGCTCCCTGAGTATCTTTATGTTAATGTTTTGAGTCCATGGATTTGAAAGATTTTTAGAAAGAGCATCTGGATTAATGTGGTCCTATTCCAACCTCAGTCTTGAGGAGTGGAATCAGCCTCTTCAAAACAAACAGAAGCCTCATACAGATTGAAAGGGTGACTGCAAAGGCATGGTAAAATTTCTATAAAATTGTAAAGGAGAATGAAGACAAACGGTCTTGGTTAGGCTGTGGGTGAACAGCCTCTTACTGGATTTGGTATGGTGTTTATCTAGCTGCTGTGGTAAATGAGGTGAAGTCTTTTGCGTATACAGTTAATTCCCAATTATTCATACATGCTTTGGCCAAATTGCTGATTCTCTATGGACTTTGGAGACCTTTCCTCTGCCCCGCCCCCCCCCCCCCATTTGTCGTCCATCCGGTCCCATGGCCTGGTTTCCTCTCTCGCCAAGCTTTCTCAGAGGGGTTCCCAGCTGCTCTCCTCATTTTTATTTTTGTTTCCTTATCAGGCCCTTGTTATTTTGCTTTCTCTGCTGTGTTCCCTTGAATCCCTGACAGTGCAGGGTTCTTGTCTGATTCAGCTTTTGTTTCTCAATTATCTCAGATGAGTGGTAGAGAAACTAGTTACCCGCTAGGGGAAAACTCTACGGAAGGTGATGTCTGCTGCTCCTTGCTTACCCCTCTGTCTTCTTTGGGCCTTTGTGGAACGAAGGAGTGGAGACAGAGTAGAGCAAGAGTCTTCCCCCAAACATTTCCAAGCTGCTCTTTTAGCTGGTTTCTTCAGGATGTGACAGTTCTGTGGGGGGGGGGGGGGTGTTAACGCTAAACGCTTAAATGGTCTTTTCATCCTTTTTCCTTTTTTGTTCTCAACTTGGATATTTGTTCCATTTGCTGAAACACAAGTCATTAGAAAGGGGCCTTTTAGAGTATGTGTATCTGAGGAAAGTTCAAATTTGGGATGGGGTTGCAGCTACAGAGGTAAAATGACCTTCAATGGCTCTTTGTGGAACAAATATCTAATTTATTGAGTTCTTATATTTTGAATGCTATCGAAGATATAAAATGAATTTGACCTAGATTCTGGCTTTAAGGAGGTTTAAATAAATCTAGGAGAGGAGTCTACACAGAAAACTGTAAATCTAAAACCAATACATAAACTCATGATTAACATGATATGTGAGCAACTTGCAGATGTAGATGGAGTGTTTGGGCTCTCCCAGAGGTCACTGTTGCTCTGGGAAGGGACCAGAGTTAGTAGAGATATGAAAATTGTGCCCTAAAATTCCCTGTCTGCACTCAGGGGATGGAAATGAAAACTCTTCTATACCAAACAGTTTTATCTCTGCCGTTTTTATAAACTTGTTTTTGTTTCTTTTTGAATATTAAGTGTCTACATAGAATATAATTTTCCTCCATCAAGGGAGAGTTTACGATAGGTATGCAGGCCCTACTTGGCTAAAATGTTAGTTAAAGGAATGCGGTTCTGTGTTCAATTCTCAAACCAACTACAAAGCCAGGCAGTTGGTTGACAAGGCCTTTGATGAGCCCATCAGATTCCAGATGAACCACCACTAAAGCATGTGTGCACTGGATTCATACAAGAACCCACTACTCTCTCACTAGCAGCTGATGGTATTTATTGTGGTTCCACTGAAGCTTTTGTTTTCTCAGACCAAATGAGATGAAAGTCAGCAAATTTTAAGGAAGAGGATCTATCAGAGAGGGAGGATATAGTAATAACAAGGCTGAAACTATGGGAAGTGGACACAATTCCTAGAGCGTGGTAGTTTCCAGTGAGGTGTCCATTTTAAGTATTGATACTGTAAGAGGGTTAACTTTCCATGGGATGTCTCAGCTTGTTTGTTGTATTCATCAGATGTTTGCCTTAAAATAAGAGCCAAATAAAAATAATCTCTGAATTGGGTTAGAAAACTTAGTTCCTGCTGTGGCTGCAGATTTCATGGGGAAGATGAAGGATGGGCCAGTGATTAGAGACGGTTTTGCAGCTTCCCTTTAGAGTTCGTCCTCGTGATGGTGATGGCTAAGTGAGAGCATGTGAGCCTGCTTTTTGGTAGGAGAGTGCTATAGGAACAAGAGTTCATCTGAAACTATAGCTCAGTATTTATTAACGTGAGGCTGATACTGCTTTTCTGAATGATCTGCAGTGCCTGTTAAAAATTCAAATTCCTGGGCCTAATCCTAGGTCTGCTGAGCCAGAATCTCTAAGAGCAAGAATCTGAGAATCTGCATTTTCACAGACTCCTCGGGCGTTTCTTCTGCACTTTACGCTAGAGCTCCGTACGCTGGAAGTTGGAGCCTTTTGACGTTGCCAGTTGTGAAACTTCGCTATTGGGTAGCAGGGGAGTGTGAATGTGGCAGCTCAGTCAGAGCTGGAGACAAGTTTACTAAATGAAGGTGTTGCTAAACATTTCTGCTGTCTTAGAAACAAGGATGAAAGGCTCATGTCTTGAAAGCTTATTATGTGATACACTTAATTTACTTACATGATACAATTTTCCTCATAGCCCTGAGGAAGGTACAGTTTTTATCACCCCTATTTTTTGCACAGGGACAGACTGAGAGTCAGAAAGGCTAGATAAGTTGCTCAGGACCACACAACTAGTCACAAAGGACCTGAACTTGAACTCTGATCTGTCTGAGCTTGAAGCTCTCAGCCGCTGTCCGTTCTAGATTGACAGTTGTGGATGGTCACAGCCAGTAGGGTTGGGAGAAGCAGACAGAGGCTAAGACATCACTACAGCAATGGGTTAGTATGGCCAGAACGCTGGCCCGTGGAAGCCAGACGGACTGAAACCCCGGCCGACCCAATAGACGTGGTACACTGCTGTGTGAAGTTAAGGCCTAGGAGAGACATTTGTAGGAAGCTGGCTGCATTGTCACCTGAAAGCTCATATGTGGACTTTCTAAAGGAAGGTGGGAAGAAGAGATCACACGTTTTACTTAAAACTGCCTGTGAACCCTTCATATGGCTTTTCAAAACAGTACTCATTTGTTTTCTCTTGACAGATGGTAAGACGTAGACGGGTAAGAGTTAAGGGGCCTGTCTGAAGTTTTGCGGGGGATCCGGGCTTCAGTTGTGGGAGTAATGGGCAAAAGGGAAGAGAGAAAACAACAAAAGCTTGACATGTGGAGACCAGGACATGTGAGCCAGGACGTCCCTGTAGCCCCACATTCTTGTCATTTCATTATGTCTCGGGACCAGAGATCTTGCAGAGAATGATGGTGAAAGGAACAAAAATGTGGGTTGTAATAGTTTACAGATAAGGAGAGTTGGAAGAAGCTTGACATAGTTTGTGGGTAAAAGGCCTGTGTACCTTCTGCGAGCCTCAGTGTTTCACTTCCACGTTGCCCCGTCAGTTCAGCTCTCTCACACTCCCAGTGGGTAAGCTCTTTTTTTTTTGACTTTCGTATTTCTGTCTTGTGATTAAATATGAATGACATAAATATTAGCATTTGACCAGAAAATTGGTTTGTCTTTGGAATGTACAGTTACTCTGTATTTGCTAATCTACGGACCATGAAATCTCAGAAAAATAACAGTTGTGATCAAGGTAAATACAGGATGTAATTGCAGAAAGTCCTTTGAGGCAATTAAAACATCTGTGTTAAAACAAAACATTCATTCCACAGATACAAGGGGGGATGGTATGAACTGGGACACCTGGGGTTTTGTGCCCACATCCTCCCTGCCCACAGCATACACGCGCTCCCCAGCTGTAAGAGTTGACACAGGTGATTTTCTCTCCTGGACCTTAGTTTCCTCATCTGTCTGATGAGAGGAGTTAGTGGATGACCCCTCCTTTGTGTTTTACATTTCATGATCATCAGCCATAGTTGGTGGTGACCCTAACTGGCCCCATTTTGACCTGATGACTCCTGGAAACATTTGTCTTCCTCCTCCTCTCTTCACATTAGCATTTTTTTGAGTGCACTCTTCCTTGAACTTAGTGGGGCCACAGGCAAAGCAAGCTTGTCTCCCTCTGAAGCACATAGAAGTGGGTGTGGATGGTCCCTTGGCGCCAGCCGTGCCTCTGCTGTCCTTCCAGCTGGATGGTGTTTCTCAAATGTATACTATGGGTCTTCATGGTGTTTGGGAGAAGTGCAGAATGCTAGACTTCTTGAAGATCTATTGAGGAATCTCTGGGAGTAAGGCTGTGGAATCTGTATTTTAATTAGTCTCCAAAGTGACCTTTGGGCTTACTACAAGTTGAGAGCCTGAATGATTCAGCTCTAAGTATGTGCTGTGGTCTCTAGACGTAACCCATGGTTCTCTGAAGCCAGGGGCCATGCTGTATGCGTGTATGTGTGTGTATAAATAAAACTCAGAAGAAATTGTAATCATCTGGTTTGTTCGTTCGTGTAACAAATATTTGCATGCTTACTGTATACAAAGCCCTGTGTTAGTTGCTGTGGGAAGGAAGGCAGAAAGGACAGATCTCAGGGACTGATGGGATATGTGGGACTTGGGAGAGGTCACAGCAGGTTTACATCTCGTGTGGAAATCTAGTTGTGCCGTTAAGAAAAATGGGCACATAGGCACAGCGGGCAGCAGCTTTGGGACAGAAGATGCCTGTGTAAATGGGAGCCTACAAAGTGATGATAAAAGATACCTGAATTTCTGGAACCAGTTATAAAAGTTGGTACCACTCACTAATTCATCGTATTTTAGAGTTGGGAGGGATCGTTTAGATGCTGTTTCAGTCACTTCAGAAGCAGGAGAAACCGGTCATTTGGAGGCTGTGGTTTAGGTCAGGAAAAAAATGTAATGAGGGAAGCTGTTATGTATAAAAGTGACCTTTCCTCTCAGACTTGAGAGAAGCTGCTTTTCTTAATAAACTCTTAATTGATTTTGAATCTCTATCAGAGTAACCCTTAGAAATAAGATTTGAAATGATACAGACATTCTAAGCAGATAATATTCATTTGACATTTTTAAAGAAAGAATGCCTTTAGAACTTACTTTTCATGGTCAACTGGAGTATTGGCATGTTTTCTTTAAAAATAGCCGCTCAGTACCCTGGTCCCTCCTTAGGTTCTGGGGGGAGGGGAGCACAGACTGCTGTTCACTGATTGAGTGGATTTCCTTGCCTCTTAGTGTTTTCCCAGACAGCTTAGTAAATGAAAGTTGTACATTATTGCTTTGCTTTTTTTCTTCCCCCTTTGGCCTGAGTAGCCTATTGAGTTTCAAAGGGTCTTGGGATTCCAAACCAGATGTAGAGTGTGCCTTTCTCAACAGCAGTGGCTTCAGCATTGAGATTTTTTTTTGCACTTCTGGCTGTGACTTCTCTTTGTCCCACCAGAATCAGCATGGTAGGTTGGGAGAAATCCTTTGCCAGCAGGACAGGAAGCAGCGAGTGAGGCTGGGCTCAGTGGAGGAGAACAATTCAAGGAGCTGGTGTGGTCACAGGAAGGATAGAGTCAGGAAGAAGCATGAGTCAGGCTGGTGGCCATCGTGGTCTGCTCACACCAGCAGCAGCTGGAGATCTGGGGCCGAAGGTTGAGTCAGAGCAGCCTGGACAGAGGTCTGGGCAGTGCAGTGGGTGGGGTGTGCCAGACACCAAGAGAACTTCCTTAGGCTCAGAGCTTCCTGGGCTCTTCCTGTTGTGTGGGAACTGATGATCAACACCTTGCACGCTGGCCCATCCATTGTCCATAGCATCAGCCTGGCAGAGCCATGGAGCCAGTACTGGGCACACTTTTGCCAGAAGCACTTGCAGGATGAGTGATCAGGGTATGATTTGCATTTGGCACCGTGAGCAGTGCTCATCAGCTGCAGTCAAATGCAAACTGTAAGAACCTGTTTAGGGGCAGGGGACTCTTAACACTGAATCTTGATTAAGTGTTCTCTACTGAGAGTCTCATGCGTATTTTTAATGCCAGTGGAATGATAATTGGAGTTAATCTTAAGGGTTCTTATAGTAGAATGTTTCATTTGGTGGCATGATGTAATGAACTTCGGGCATGTGACTGAGAAATAGAGATGAAGTATTTTATTTGTTTAAAAAAGTGTTAAAAAGGAACTCTGTGAGTGTTAATACACAGCTTTCTGCTCCAAAGCCCCACCCCTTTGCTACACTAGCGGCAGAGAAACTACAGAAAGCTGATTGTGTTGTCTGTTTGGCAAGTCAAAGCAAGATACAGCAATCTAGAAGATGAGTATCTTAGATTGCTTTCACTTTCTGTGACATGAAGGTTCAAAATAGAAGAAATAAGAAGCCCTTAGGCGGTTCCTCTTTGGAATTTGGACAGATCCAGGTCATCCCTATACTTCTCTGTGCTTTTTAAGAAGTTAAGACTTTCTGATTAGTGGGTCAGAATTTGTCTGATAGCTTTTAAGTTTGATTATTTAAAAACATGGTTTGTGACACAAAATTTACGTGTATAATTTCTGATAAAATAGGAAATGAAAATTGCCCTCTTGCTCTCGATTTCATTATCAGAGTTTTACAATTACCATGTACCCTAGGATTTCTCGTGGATGGTATAGCTCAGCAGTAGAGTGCATGCGCAGCATGCACAAGTTCGTGGGTTCAATCCCCAGTACTACCATTAAATAAATAAATAAATAAAACCTAATCCTCCCCCCAATTATAAATAAAATAATTAAAAAATAAAAACCTAGGATTTGTCCTTTAGTTTACAAATACATTAAAAGTCTGATTTTCGTTTCTCTTAGACTGTGTCATTAAAGTGATTTGTTTTGCTTAATTATATGTCCAGGATGGTTCTTAGAGAATTTTGTCAGAATGTGTGTCATATTAACCAGTGACTTTTTTGCTTGCTCAAATATAGTTAAGTGACTTACTGGTCTTACTGCCTGTTTACTTTGTAAGAAAATGCTATCTGTGTTTTCTCTTTGGATGATATTACATTTCTTTTGGTCTTTAGTGGCATTTCATGCTTTCACCCATCCAAGTTTTGCTAGTGTTAGATAGCAGTTTATGTGCTCAGTCTATTCTTCTTCTTGACTAAGATAACCCTTTTAAATATTACTGAATTCATTTTAAAATTCATTATAAAATCATTATAAATTCATTATAAAATTATATATTTATATTAGAGAGAGATGCTTTCCCTTCCTTCCACAGCCTCCCTTCCACTTTCAGTGTAAGGCTAGAAGTCTCATCATCTGACAGGTGTGATAACTTTGCAATATTTAACCAGTTATATTGAAACTAAGGTTCCTAGCCCTCTCTGCGAGTTTTGACATAGTGATTTGCATTAACATCACTAGCTGACTTTTATTCATTCTCATTTTATGCTAGGTACGTGGCTAGCTGTGTAACCTGCTTCTGACCTCCATAATTACTTTACGACATAGGTGCTATTATTTAAAATACAAATGAAGAAGTAGAGGTATAGGAAATTTAAGTAATTTATCCAAAGTCAAGTAACTATGAGGGAGATTTGAACGCAGGTCCTTATTGACCTCAGAGCCCTGAGTTTTCATCTCTGCTCTGCTGCCTCTTGCACTGTTCTTGTATTCAGCCTGTGCTAATGAGCACTGACCCTGCCGCTTGTGGTTCTGCCTGCTGAGAGGACAGCAGACTGGAACAAATGGAGTTGAGAGGAAACAGACAACAAAGAAATAAACATATAACATCACCAGAGGTGGTGATGGCTATGAGGAAAATACTGGTAAGAGTAATGGAAGGAGTGTGCTTTCTGGCAAAACTTTAACAATGTAAGATATTGTTCTAGTCGTTGGTTCTGCCCAACAGCCCAGGACAGTATGAAGAAAAGGCAAAAAAAAAAAAAAAAAATCAGACTTTCTATAAAGTTTCACACTTACTGACAAATGGCTTGTCAGCCTGCGAACTGGAAGAGCTCACTGTTTGTGTACTTCACAGGGGAGTGTGACCAGGCAGAAGGTGCATGAGAAGGAGGCTGGGTAAATGCTGAGAGCGCCAGCATTGCGGTTACTCCCGAGTTACAATACCAGCCTTTCAGATAGCGGTTGTGAGGAGTTTTCTTCTGGAGCTTTCCTTTTCTGTAGGAAATACTGTTTTAAATCCATTTCATTAAAAAGTGCCAGTTAGCAGAAGTCTTCTGTTTTATCCCTTTTGATAATGCCCACAAATGAATTTTTAAAGATTCAGAAGCAAGGGGAAGAAAAAGACAAAATTCAAACATTAAGAAAGAATGTTGTGGCTGTCTAGAAGCCGGTGTTCAAGCACTGAAAAATTATGTGTAAAGTTTTTTTTCAGGAGTGTAGGAAACAGCCATTACTATTGGGCATTTTGAGGTTGTGTGTTTTTATGAATGACTGTTGCCATGAACTTTCATCTAGCACCAGAGCCATCTCAGCTCCATCGTCCATCGTTTGGTTCTTGTCTAGTAGGTTCTCGTCAGGTTCATAATGTCTTTCACATGAGGCATAACCTTTTCATTTATAAAAGGTTGGAGAAAGGATTTCCCATTTATTCCTACCAGGTAGACTTGAAAAATGTCCTGGCCTCTTTCTGGCTCATTGTCTCCTTCCACCACACCCACTGATGAGTGTGATAGCCTGGAAATTGATTAGAGACAGGCCATCCAGAGAGACAAGGAAGACACTTAACCTTACGCAAGGCCTCGTGTCTGAGGAATTCATTGTGCCATAAACCTGAGCATTTCTATTTTCATTCCTTTCGTTCTTATTTTGAGAAAGCTTGAGATACTCAGCTCTTCCACAGAATGCACTTACTCTGTTTTCAAGAGTTTTAAGATTGAGTTAGTTCTTTTCGAAGTAATCTTCTTAGATTTGAAAAGGAATGCTTTGATTTAAAAACTTATGGACGAAACATAATTTCCTTCTGTTTGCAATACGTCGTTTTACTCTGTATCCTTTTATTTAGAGTATGCTTATCAGAGTTGTAGGAAAATTTAACAACTGTTGCCAGAAAACAGGCCGATAGATTCTGTGAACTTTGTATTGGTAATTTAGTTCCTTACAAAAAAATAATATGTCTAATGTATTCACTGTGTTTTCTAATTACAAGGAAGTAATTATACTGCACTAATTAATGTGGATTTTGTGCCTTCTTTGCCTCTCTTTCAAAAATTCAATGCGATAAGTGTATATTGAATTCTCCCTGAATTGCCGGCTCTGGGGAGCTATCACTGCTTTTGGAGACCATACCTTTTATTTTACTTGGAGACCAAGATTTTAAAAGACCAGGAAATAAAGAGGAGAGTGAATATAACTGACAAAAAGTGACTGGAAATGTTACAAGCCTCTCAGGAGAGAGGCTAAAAGAGGAAGAGTATTGAAAGCTGAAGTAAGGCTTTCAAAAGTTGGGAAGCTTAAAGAATTTCCATGAATTAAACATCCTTACAATTACTTTTAATACTCTCCCTCTTCCAACAATGGAACTTTTTCTATGATGCTTTGTCTACTGTAGTTTTTTAATTTATGGAACTTGGAAAAAGCAAATTATTAGTTCATATATTATTATCTGTTTCTTTTTGATGTCTAAATAAAATTTGGGATTATATATGCTTTTTCTCCTCACCTCTGTGATAATATTTGGTTAAAAAAAACTCCAAATTTGGGAATTTGAGCATTGTGGCAAAGTACTTCTAAAAGCATCTGAAATGCTTGCTTTATAAATTCAGTTAAGAACTTCAAGATTTATAGGTGGGACACACTTATGGAGGATGGCCCAGAGAAACACCCCTAGACTTACTGCCGGCCCCCACAGTCTGAGAGGCTTGACCAACCGAATAAACTTAACCAAGAAGGAAAATGCACATGCCATTTCCCCAGATTCCTGGTTTCTAGTGCCTTGGCACTATGCTGTCTTTATTCCTATTTCACAGAACCTATGCTGGAAAATGAAATAGATGTGAGAATAACGAGGATTCTAACGGTCCTCATTTAGCACCTCCCTGCCTTTGTTGTTGTCTTTTAATAGATGAGGTGATGAAGAAAGGTTGAGGTTGAAGATTTTTCCCATCTCAGTGTTTTTTTCCTCTTATTCTGTCCTCTCTCCTACTTCATCCATCTAAAAGTGGGGATAGAACTCCCTTTTTAAAAAATGGCTGTATTGCATGTTTTAAGACAGCATCTTAAAATCTGTTATTTTTTAAAAATTTATTTATTTGAAAAATAAATGGGATTGTTTTAGGTGAAAACATTACTTGACCCTGCTTGTTCACTGGGCAGTAGTCATGTGTAACAAAGTTACTTCCTTGGTGCTGACTGTTGGGTCACTCTGACCAGCCCAGTCCGAAAAAGTGAGTTTCATGCGAGTGGGGATGCTATGCTGGGTGTCTTGTTCACCTCTATGCCCTTTCAAGCCAATACCTGGCACTTGGGCACTCAGCAAATGTTGGAGGAATGATTGCTAAATACATGAATCATTGATCAGTTCTAGAGAGTGCATAATTGAGATAGTAAAAATTTCAGGCATGGTTATTTCAATTAATTCTGCAATTCGTAAACCAACTTCAATAAATCTTGGCCTGAGTACATACTACAAGTATGTTTAGTCAACTTCTTTATTTGTATTATTAACTAAAATTCAACCGCAGAAATATACATTGAGTTATAATTAAAATTTCGTTTTTATTGTTACGCTAAGAAGTGGTACTATTGAGACAGAGTTTTTCCCTCACTTTTTCGAAGAGTGCTGATGCTGAATTTGACTAAAGTGAAAAGATTTCAAGCCCATGAACCATTCTGAGCACACACTCTGCACATTTTGCCTTCTGGCCTTTGTTTTATTTTGTTTGTTTGTTTTTTATTTTAATTTAATTTAATTATTTTGGGGTGGGAGGTAATTAGGTTAATTAGTTAATTTATTTAATGGCGGTCCCGGGGATGGAACCCAGGACCTCATGCATGCTAAGCATGCACTCTTCCACTTGAGCTATACCCTCCCCTCTTGGCCTTTGTTTTAGATTCCGTACCTCCAGTGCCCCAACCTCTCATTAAAATGTGAAGCTCCTCCCTTCACTATGGGCCAGATCAGATGTCTTAGTTATCTTGAAACATTTTTAGATTGCCTTGTACAATTTTGTACTCAGTTACATTATTTTGTTCATTCTTGTTTTATCACTGCCAGAGTGTTTCCCCTACTACTAGAAGAAGGGCCCTAGGAATGAACCATCATATTGGAAAGGGAAGCATTTAAACTTTCTTTACTAAGTTTTTTTAATTGGGAGACTATGACTATTTTTTTTTTTTAGTATTAGTATCTGCTTGCAAGGAATGGTAACCTTGTCTAAACTTAGTGAATTGTAATCATAATCATAGAATATATAGTTATTCTTATTTGTAAGACAGTTTGCTTTGATGCCATTGTAGAGGAGGAACATTGTTTTAAAAAAAGAAAAAGGAAAAGAAAAAGTTCAATTAAAATATTGTCATTTAAACACTTATTTTTCAAGATGTGATAAGAATGATTTTTTTCACTTTAGTCTGGCAAGTTTGAGAAGCTGTCTCATCCCACCGCCAAAATTCCCCTGGCGTCTCTTCTGCAATGTCCTTAATTGACAGTTAACTGCTTTCCATTTCAAATTTCCTATGACAAGGTGCTCCCTCCTCAACAAGTGCTCACCATGGCAGCAAGGTAGATTATTCCATTTTGGACTATCAAAGTTGTACCTTCTTAAATCTGATAATAAATGATGATCCCAGAAACACCAATGTTTTAAATAAATTTGATTATTTGCTTTGTTTAAAATCACATTATTCAGTCATGTTTCTTACAGTGTTTGGAATGAGGAAATATCAGGGGATTTTGTGATTTTTATTATTTTCAAATACCAGCAATTAACAGTTACTCACTGCTTGCTGTGTCGTGACAGTATATATTTTGATTGCTGTTGTACAGTTGGGGAAACTGAAACTCAGTGATGTTAGGTGCCTTGACCAAGTTCACATAGGAAGTAAGAGAGGAAGTTGGAATGCTGACTCAGGAGGCAAGACTTCAGATCCCCTGCTCTGAACCACGTCTCTGTCCCCCTGGAGCTTTGCTAGAATGTTTTCTCTCCTGTGAATTCCGGCCTGCTCAGAGTGCCTGCCCCTTTCTAAAGGTGCCGACTTTTTAAATTATATAATCTTAAGTGTAACCTTCTTAGTGAAGGCTGCAGTGGCTCAGAAGCTATGGGAGTTACCAGAGGATGAGGTTGGAAACACTGCAGTGTTCACAGCAGAACTCTCCATCATCTGCTTCACACAGCATTCACCGTGAAATTTCTTTCTATTGTCTCTCTGAATTTTGTTCTTGTAAATATTAATAGGCTTCAATGATAGGTTAGTAAACCATAATGGGTAAGTTTATTTAGTGTAATATCGGAGGGGGAAGTCAATGATTAAATATTTAAAAATTTGTAATTTGACAACCATTGGATCTCTTGTTTAATGATAAAATATTGATGAACTTGAAATTATCTTTACCTATAATCTCATTTCATTTATAAAGTCATATGGTTTAAGAAGTAAATGAGACCACAGAACATGACTAACCCTCCTTATTTTCCCGATGAAGAGACTAGGGCTCAGAGAAGCCACATAATTTCCTCAAAATCACACAGCACACAGCTGGTCATGATTGTAGCCCGGGTCCTTTCAGCTTCATCTCACTGAGTGTGTGTGTGTGTGTGTGTGTGTGTAGTTGTTTTCAGCTTGGTCCTTGTTCTCAATATTAAACTCACAAAATCATTTTTTATGTTAGTATTTGGTATATGTACTATCATTGATATCAATATTGTGGCATATTCTGTGGGCTGCAAGAGTATCTTAGAAGAACTTAACGTATATTAAACATTTGCTTTATGCTGGGCAAATTTTACTTTTAATCTCAAATAATCATCACTTTTAATGCCATGAGAACTGATAATATTGTCACTGTTGGCCTCATCTTCATCCCATTCTAGAGGCTGGCAGGCCTGAGTTTCTCAGAACTTAAGCAGGCTATTGAGGTGATGGATCGAGGCTTCAGATTCTTGTCTAACTTTACAGTACCGTCTATTTTGCAGCAAGGAAAGTGAGTTTCAACTCTCCTGCCAACTCTCAACCAATTTATTGTGGCTGACTGGAGTACCGTGTGCAGGATCCAGAAACAGCCTCCAGGCCTAGTGCCAAGTGTGCAGTGTTTGATGGTTTGATGGTCTGCCATGGTCTTGGAATCAGGTTAAAGATGATATATGTGACACAAATTGCCAGACTTACTATTTTTCCTCAACGTAGTGAATTGATTCTTAGTTTCACAGGATAGGAAATTCAGTTTTAAGTTTACATGGGAAGATGGAGATAGAATTGGTGACCATGCTCTGGAAAACCAACTCATACTAACCGAATTCACAGAAGACTGTTTAGTAAGTGCTAACGCCAATTCAGTAATCCACCTTTGTTGCTTGGTATACTCACATTCACTGAGGAATGATTCTGTAGATAACTTATCTCCTGTTTTATTTTGACTGCCTCGATCTCTAATTACAGGGCATGACGATTTCTGTTCTCATCTTAATTTTGGAGATTTTTCCTGTGAGGAGTCTATAGCCTCTGGTGCACTTACTTTAGGAACAAGGGCTTAATTGCAGAGATCAAGATAAATTATTCATCCTGCTTGGCTATATCAAATGCAATTTATTACAGATTGGAAAGAACAGTGTCTTTAAAACTTCAACTCAGAAATTTATCTGAAAGAATTCATTATTTAGAGTCTCAGTATTAAGAAAAACACAAATAAATAAATGTCTGCTTATGATTGTTCATTCCTCATTTCTGTCCTTCTGCCTCTCTCTAAATCTGTAGTCTTATGTTAACTGTGTTAAATGTTAGGTCCCAGTCTTTCTCTCTGTTCTCTTCCTCCTTCTTTCTTTCTTTCTTTCTTTCTTTCTTTCTTTCTTTCTTTCTTTCTTTCTTTCTTTCTTCTTTCTTTCTTTCTTTCTTTCTTTCTTTCTTTCTTTCTTTCTTTCTTCTTTATCTTTCTTTCTTTCTTTCGTTCTTCTT